>NC_143509.1:4562500-5162500 GCF_031878675.1 Megascapheus bottae | reverse complement strand
TCCACGGGGTGCAAGTTCTGTGCATTCCCCATACATGTGCTATAGTCAATCCTGGGACTCTTCTATATCATATGGGACCATCCTAATCCATTGAAGAAATGTCGCATGAGGACCCAGCTGGGCTGGGACTATTGCACTGCAGGGATGAAGGGCTTGAACTTTGAATGTTAGGTAGAATTGGAGACACAAGCTCAGAGCTGGTGATTAGTTAGATTTTTGGTGTGTTTGGTCCAAGTATCTGAGGACGTACTGTTGTTAACAGATGAAGAGGGGAAAGGAGAACTCAAATCTGCTTCTTAGTGAAGAAAGAATATTTACAGAAGGGAATTGTCCTCCTCCTTTAGGAAGAATGAGCTTCCATCATTTGTGAAGAAATAAATTTCAAGGACAAAATTCAAATGAAGTCAAGCCAGACCCAGGGATGCTAAGGATGCATATTTTCTCTCATATGTGGTAGTTAGATCTAATTTATAATTATACAATTATGTTCATGTGGGATAATTTGCAAAGGTACCCAGTTTATACCCTAAAGCGCGCTATGTTCATGGAGGGAGTTTAAATGGTGTCATTCCTTAGAAAACTCACTCTCAGTCCACAAGAATGAATGCCAAGAAGCTGGAAAGTCTTGTAGGCTTAGAGCAATGAAATTTATAAAACTAATGTGAGGAAAATAGCGAAATTGATGTCTAGAGATGAAGATGTCAAACACATTTCATAGCTATGTTCTCAAGACAACGGAAAACCAATGTATCAACTGAAATATGATCTATATAGGATAGAGTTTAAATGGCGTAATTCATTAGAACTCCCAAAATATCGGCCAACAAAATGATTATCAGAAAATAGCGTACTGGATATAGTATGACACTAAATGTAAGGGCCTCTAGGATGTAGAAACAAAAGCCATATAATGAGTGATTGTTGTCCTTAATATACTATGTTATTTCTCATCTCTTGCTGTCCCTTGTTTATCTCATATTGTTACACTATCTCACTTTGTTATCTGAAATATTGAATATACTTGTAATTGGTTATTTGAAATTGT
Organism: Megascapheus bottae; assembly: GCF_031878675.1. Lineage (NCBI taxonomy): Eukaryota > Metazoa > Chordata > Mammalia > Rodentia > Geomyidae > Megascapheus > Megascapheus bottae. Next base: position 5,161,455 of record NC_143509.1, on the reverse strand, counting down.
ATAGGGAAGGGAGGAAAACAAGATGAGGGGTGGGGTAGGGGGAGGGAAATGGGGACAAAGATATGAGAAAGGGTATCAATGTGTGTGAATTAATGCACCTTCTATCTGGTGAATATTATGTAACCCTTCCAGTAATTACAATAAAAATATGGAAAAAAAGAAAATAATGTACTGGAAATGTAGAGGATAAGACCGAGGATGGTATACTAAACGGATAAGGGGGGAAATGTTATTAAAAATTCCATACATACCCTACGAAATTAAGACAATTGAAGGGAGGAGAGTTTGGGTAGGATGAAGTAGAATAAAACTGGTGATATGGATCAAGATACACTGTGTTCACCAACTGCTCTATTGAGTGTCAACTTCTTGGTACAAATACATTAATGTAATTCAAATATTTATTTAAAAATAGAATATTGAAGATATTATTGAGGTTGGGAGAGTTGGTGAAACAGGAAGGGTGTAAACAACCAAAATTCATTTTTCTCATAAACTGATATGTTGAACTGTAACATCTTGGTACAACAAATTAAAAATAATCATGATAATAAAGAAACCAGTGCACAAGTACTTAAAAATATTTTCTTTTTTGTCAGTCTGTGTGCTTGAACTCAGGGCCTGGGCATTGTCCTTGGACACATTTTGCTCAAGGCTGGTGCTCTGCCACTTGAGTCACAGCACCACTTCTGGATTTTTCTGTATATATGATGCCAGGGAATCGAACATAGAGCTCTGTGCATGCTAGGCAAGCATATAAGTATACCTGTTTGCAAAGGGTAAGAGGGAAGCACAAAAATACTAGGACAAAAGATGTAGTGATACTCACTACACACTATGCTGAAAATGAACTCTACACCTTGTGGAGGGTGGGAAGGAAAAGGCTGGTAGAAAGCAAGAGAAGGGGTTATGTTTTCCAAAAGAAAGGTGCGCATTACCTGACTTACCTAACTGTAACCTCTCCATACATGACCTTTACAATAACAATTTTTAAAAAATGAATGACATGGTCAGCGACAGGAGATGTTTGTTGTTGCTGTTTTCTGAGTCTCAAGGTGGGCTTGCTGCTTTCTCCAGATGGAAGACTCTGATCCCACTGAGATTAGACTTTCCTCAGCAGTCTACCTATGACCGTTTGATGTCCCTGTTCCTGAGGCTGTTAATGAAGGGGTTCAGCCTGGGCGTGACAACTGTGTATGCCACAGAAGGCACTGCCCCCATCCTGGGAGACACTGACACCACCAGGTGAGACCCACAGTGCAGAAAGCTTTCCACCTCCTGCCTGGTGATGACACACTGAGTATGGAAGAAAGTATTTTAGAGTAGGAAAAAGAGGATTCCCGAAACAGGGAGGAAACCAGACATGGCACCCACAAAATACATGACAAGGTCATCGGTGAAGGGGTCAGAGCAGGCAAGGCTGAGGAGCTAGGAAGGATCACAGAAGAAATGAGAAATGGCCACACTCCTGAAGAAAGTGAGCTGTAAGACCATAGAGTTATGTAACTATGACACCAGCAGGCTGATGTCAACAGACACCACAACCAGTGAGCCACAACATTGAGGGTCCATAATGACCATGTAATGCAGAGGGGCACAGATGAACACAAAGCCTTCATAAGCCATGATGGTCAGAAGCAGACTGTCCAGGCACCAAAAAGCATAAAAAAGGACATCTGAGTCAGGCACCCACTAGAGGAGATGGCTCTGCTGTGACTCCGTGTGTCCAAAAGCATCTTGGGGACCGTGGTGGAGGTGAAGCCAATGACAGCCAAGGAGAGGATGGAGAGGAAGAAGTACATGTGGTGTGGAGGGGGGGTCAGAGGTGACAGCCAGGATGATGAGCAGATTTCCGAGCATGGTTATCAGGTACTTCAAAAGGAAGAGCCCAAAGAGGATATATTGTAGTTCAGGGTCATCTGAGAGGCCCAGGAGATGGAACTCGTTGACTAGAGTTAGGTTGTGGGCATCTATGTTGCCTGGGCACCTTTTGAAGATGAAAAAAAGTCTCAAAAGAAATAAATGTAAGTATACCAGAGTGTGACACTAAAACTACATTCAGATTAAATCAGTCCAACAGGGAAGTTCTCAAGGGAGAGGAAAATCTCATCCAAAATATTAATTTCTGACAAATCCCATCGTCCGTCATTTGTTCTTTCATGCACTCCATTTATTTTAGAGATATACCCAAGTGATGTGTATTTGAGCAATCCAGGTAAAGCTTTGAGTACAATTAAATATCTAGCAACTCCCATCTGTAATCCAAGCTACTCAGGAGACTGGCATCTGAGTATCATTGTTCCAAGCCAGTTGGACAGAAAAGTCCATGAAACTCTTATCTCAAAATTAACCAGCAAAAGACCAAAAATGGAGGTCTGTCTCAAGTAGTAGAGTGCCAGCCTTGAGTACAAAAGCTAAAGAACTATGTTCAGAAGGCTCAGAATTCAAGTCCCAGGACCAGAAAAATAAAACTAGATAGGTCCAGATACAATAAAAATAAATGACTTCAACACAGTGTTTTCATTACTGGATAGACCACTAAACAAAATAAAATCACAAAGATAACTCAAAGAGTTAAACAGCACATAAGCTTAACAGATAGATACCTCCACAGTACTCTAGTAGCCTCCTGAGTAGCTCAGATTGTAGGAGTAAGTCACCAGCCCTTCTCAGTCACCCGTTGAACTTTCTATAAGTTAGATCACATTTCAGTCCATAAAGCAAGTCTTAACAAATACTTAACTAATACTTCAATGATCCTAAAGGGGAAACAATGAGAAACTAATTGAAATATACAGACACATGGAGAGAGCATGACAAAGTTTTGCATAATCTCTGGGCAAATGAAGAAATCAGAGAAGAAATTGAAAATGATTTCATAGAAAATGAAAATGATCCAGGCACCAGTGGGGATGGAGGGCCACTGGGGGGAAGGAGGGTGGAAGACTCTGCATTTGAGGCACACCTTTTAGCTAGCTGCTCCATCTTTGCATCTTAATGGTAAGGTTCTTAATGCTACCCATATCCAGCCTGCCAGCCTCACCCACAGCACTCACCAGACTATGCCACCATTACCAGGGAGAATGAGAAAGGAATGACCACTCATCCCCTCCGGGATCAGTGGTGCGTGATGGAGAGGAAAGCCCTGTTCCCAGGACCCACAGAATAACAGAATCCTGTGTGGACTCCTGACACAAGCCTCAAGTCTGGATAGAGATGAAGCAAGACAACTGGACTTGAATCAGTAAACTGCAAAAGTGGAGAACACAAGCTGGTTATTTAAAATCATCTAGGTTTGAGAGCTCAAGGCTGAACATTGGTCATCAGGCAAATTAGCTCATGGTATCTCTCTCTCTGAGGACTCGTTAATGTTGAAGAAATAGAAACAAAATAAAAACTTAGTATTTTTGGTAAGGCTTGAGACTTTTCACTCCTCAAAGGCGCTATGTCACCTGGATTCCTTTCTTCTGACCTTTAAGATATAAATCTTCATTTTCCTTTTTCTTTTCTCAAATTTATCTTTAAGTAGTTATGCAGAGGAGTTGCCATTTAAGAAAACAGCTTATGAATACAATGCATCTTGACCAGTGTCACCCCTGTCAATATTTTCTAATTCCCATGAATCTTAAGAAAAATAAATTGTACACACAAAGGCAAGGTGACTCATGTCTATAATCTCAGAACTTCAAATACTGATGCAGGAGAATGAAAAGTTCAAAGCTTGGCTACCTACCAGACCCTACGTCAAAAATAATAAAATAGAATCCTGGAGTTTGGCCTAGTGGTAGAGTGCTTGCCTAGCATGCACAAAGACCCAGGTTCAGTCCCTCAGTACCACATACATAGCAAAATGGTGCTGTGGCCCAAGTGGTAGAGTACTAGCCTCGAGGAAAGCCCAAGGACAGTGCTCAGACCCTGAGTTCAATCCCCAGGACTGGTATAATAATAACAATAATAAATAAAATCCAGCATATATTTACACACTTATTGGTGAACACAATGCATCTTGATATCTGTCCTTGTTTCACTGAACAAGATAGTCTATAGTTCTATTCACAAAATAATGGTATACTTCTTATAACTCAGTAGTTCTACATTGTGTATATGTACAACAATTTTTATATCCATTGATAGGAACCTGCACAAATTCACAGCTTAACTATTGGGAACAGGGCCCTGATAAACTTGGGTGTGCCTGCATCTATATGCCAAGTTACATTCCTTTGCAAGTATTCTCAGGAGTGGTAAATAAGATTGTGATCTGAGGTTTGTGTTTGCTTTTCTTGCAGTACTAGAGATTGGACTCTGAGCCTGGTACTTATTTAGCAAGTGATCTGCCATGAAAAGCCATGTCTCTGTCCTGTGGCTTTTAGCAGGTAGGGTCTCATGTTTTTTCCTAGGGTATACATTTTTCCCTCTGGGTCTGGTTTACTTTGCTTTTACTGCAGAGGTAATATACAGGGGAGTTATATAAGTTATGCACTGAGTACATTTCTTTTTGAACAGTGTCATCTCTTCCCTCATTTTCTCCTGTTTTTGTCCCTTCTGACCACAAGTTTTATAGTTCATTTCCAACATTGTGTCTAGCAAGTATCACTACTGAATTAGTTCACTCTTTGTCCCAGCATCTCTGCGCTTTCCCTTTCCCTCCCCAAAGGAGATAAACTTATAACCAAGATAAAAGTATAGAAATAAAAAACAGTGAGAAAAGAGGAAAAACAGGAGGGGGGGGAAAAGCCCACAAAAAGTAAAAAATTAAAAAACTTCATTTTGGCTAGGAGTTTGGCCTAGTGGTAGAATGCTTGCCTAGCATGAACAAAGACCAGATACACAGGAAAAAAGTCAAAATGGTGCCAAGGCTCAAGTGTCAGAGTGCTAGCCTTGAGAAAGCACAAGGACAGTGCTCAGGCTCTGAGTCTCAGACCCAGGACTGGCAAAAAAAACCACAAACTTCATTTTTGTTTCTTGGAGTTCATTTTGATAAACATGAAATGATATGATTATATGCGCCTAAATATTGAGCCCTTGTGATTCTCTCCTAAGGATATCCTCATTTGTTACCACTGTGTGGATGTTTAGAGTCCTATTTAATTAATCATGTGCAAGTATAATTTTTTGTTTTTTCCTATCCATTGTGTTTACTTCTAAATTTACAGGCATATTCTGATATTACAAATGAGGGAAAACACCAGGCATGGTGGCTCATGCCTGTAATCCTAGCTATTCTGGAGACGGAGATCTGTAGATCAAGGTTCAAAGCCAGCCTGAGCACAAAAGGACCAGAGACTCTTATCTCCAATTAACTTCTAGAAAATGGGAAATGGGGCGTTGCTCAAGTGTAGGGTGGTAGCCTTGAGCTGAAGTGCTCAGTGAAAATGCCCAGGCTCAGGGATAGAGTGATGGCCTTGAGTTGAGCTCAGGGACAGCACCTAGGCTGAGTTCAAGCCCCATGACCCACAAAAGAAAAAGAAAAAGAAACCATGAAGCCTATGCTTCTTTGGGTCTGGATTACTTTGTTTAATGTAATTTTTCCTAGTCTTTCCATTTCCTTACAAATGGGGCAATGTCATCCTTTCTAATTGAAGCATAGAATTCCATTGTGTATATACACATATACCATATTTTCTTGATCCATTCATCCACTGAGGGGCATCTGGATTGATTCTATATCTTGTCTATAGTAAACCTTAACATGGTTGTGCTAGTGGCTTTAGTGCAGCCTGGTTACAGTCATTTGGGTAAACTACTCAGGAATGAGATTGCTGGGTCATAAGAAAGTTCTATGTTCAGTCTTTTGAGGAAACTCCATATTGCTTTCTCAAGTGGCTGAAGAAGATTACATTCCCACAGTGTAGTAATGTTTCCCTTTTGGCCACATCCCCACCAATATCTGTTATAATTTGTTTTCTTGATAATGGCCATTCTAACTGGAGTGAGATAAAATCTCAATGTGGTTTTTATTGACAAATGTTTTATGGCCAAAAATGGAGAACATTTATTTGTGTATCTATTGCCTCTTCTTATTTCTTCATCAGAGAAGTCTCTCTTTAAATGTTTAGCCCACTTATTAACCAGGTGCTTGTTGTTGTTCTTTTAAGGACTTCTTTTCATTTTTTTGCCAGTCCTGGGACTAGAACTCAGGACCTGGCCACTGTCCCTGAGCTTCTTACTATTGCTCAAGGCTAGCATTCCACCACTTGAACCACAGCATCACTTCTTGGCTTTTTCTGTGTATGTGGTACTAAGGAATTGAACCCAAGCTGGGTGCATGCCAGGCAAGCACTCTACCACTAGGCCAAACTCCTGGCCCTTTCAAGAATTTCTTTGGGGGTGGATTAATTTTTTAGCTCTAAGTATATTTTAGATATGAGATTCTTGTCTAATGTATAGCTAGTAAAATCTTTTCCCATTCTCTTGGCTTTCTAGTTATCTTGCTATCACCCAATCAAGAAGATACAACTTTATCATTAATGTTCAAGAGTTAAACGTTTTCCTATGTGGAGCTTGATCTCTTTCTATCTTTTTCTTAACACAAGCATTGGAAATCATAATGATTATCCTTATACGTGTAAAAATGATTGTGTGTATAATTAATTGCAATAAAGAAAAAAAGCACCCATCTCTTTTCATGAACCTTTTTTATTCTGGTAAAGTACACAGAGAAAAATAACTAACATTTTGACCCATTTAAATTTTTATTAGATATTAGTTACTATTATAATATGGTATGGTATACTGTTACAACATGTTATGTTTATTACCCTTCATCGCAGGAAATTTTCTATCTGAAATTTCTAGACCTTTCATACCTTTCATACTGTGTATAAAGGAATGTACATTAAAATAGAACATTTATACATATCAAATAAATGCATCATTGAATGATGTCCTTAAGGAGTGAACATGATCAGCAATTATAACCAAAACATGATTTTTACTGTCTGGCTGAATTTAGAGGTCTGCATGCACAGATAGATTCGCTTTTCAAAAAAGACACTGCAGGTGATGCTTTACACCTGTATTCTTTCTCACTCAAGAGGCTGAGATCTGAGGATCCCAGCTGAAATCCAGCATCAATAGGAAAATCTGTGAGACTCTTATCACCAATTAATCACCAAATTTAGAAAGTGGAGGAACAGTTCAAGTGGTAGAGGGACAACCACGAACATAAAAGCTCAGGAACAGTGCTTAGGTGCTGAGAACAAGTCCCAGGAACAACACACACACACACACACACACACACACACACACACACATACACACACAAACACACACACACAAATGAACAACAAGAAAACCAACAACATAACCAAATGTAACCTATCTTGTCACCAGCTTGCTGCCTTGTAGAGTCTCCTCAGGGCTCTTTTAATGTCCCTGTTCCTCAAGCTCTAGATGAAGGGGTTCAGAAGAGGAGTGACCACTGTGTACATTGCTGAGGGCACTGCAATATTCCTGGGAGAATGTGACACAGCAGATCCAATGTATACTCCAATTCCTGTCCCAAAGAATAAGCAGACCATAGACAGGTGAGAGCCACAGGTGGAGAAGGCTTTGTACTTCCCTCCTGATGTTGGAATTCTCAGTAGTAAAGTAGTAATTTTATAATAAGAGAAAAGAATCCCTAAGGTGGGAAAGAAACCAAATAATGTACCTATAAAATATTTAATGATGTTATCTGTGAAGCTGTGAACACAGGCAAGATCCAGGACTTGAGAAGGGTCACAGAAGAAATTCGGGATTTTCACCTCTCTGAAAGTTGTGATCTGTAATGCCATCAACACATGAAGTTGACATTCCAAGATGCTGGGTACAAATGATATCAGAACCAAGGAGACACAGAGACGAGGGTTCATGATGAGTAGGTAATTCAGGGGGTGACAGATGGCCACAAAGCGGTCATAGGCCATCAAATAAGAAGCAAAACTTCCATACTACCAAAAATGACAAAAACAGACATCTGGGTGAGGCAGCCAGCATAGGAGATCACTCTGCTGTGAGTCTGGATGTCCACCAGCATCTTCGGGACCATGGTAGGGGTGAAGCCAATGTCAACATAAGACAAGATGGAGAGGAAGAAGTATATGGGGGTGTGGAAGTGGGGGGTCAGAGGTGGCGGCCAGGATGATGAGCAGATTTCCAAGCACAGTGATCAGGTACATGGACAGGAAAAGCCCAAAGAGCATAGGTTGTAGCTCAAGGTCATCTGGGAGTCCCAGGAGATAAAATTCTGAGATGTGTGTTAGATTACGCAGCCCTATATTTATTGGACACCTTTGATGTAAAAAAGAGAACAATAACTAATGAAGAACTTAGAATTCAGCAATAATTTTGAATTCAAGTGTTTTAGTTGAGGACTCTTTAGTGTCCATCCATAATAGTTTCCGTTGTCATCTACCCAGTCATCCTGGATTTCTTCTGTCTCTTATACACCTTTTTAAATGCATTTTAGATACTCAAATACGTTAGAACATTACAGGAAGTGCTTTCTTATCACAGAAAATACAGCATATTCTTGTAAGATTATTACAAGATATTCCACGGTGGTCTCCTTTCTTTGTGAGATTCATTCTCATACATTCTATAAAGAAACATTATTTCTGGACATGGTGGCTCACACCTGTAATCCTAGCTACTGAGGAGGCTGAGATCTTAGAATCATGGTTCAAAGCCAGCCCGGGTGCTAAAGTCCATGAGACTCTTATCTCCAATTAACCACCAGAAAACCAGAAGTGGCACTGTGACTCGGGGGTAGGGTTATAGCCTTAAGCTGAAGAGCTCAGAGACAGTGCCCAGGCCCAGAGTTCAAATCTCCCAACCAAAAAAAGAAAGAAAGAAACATTCCTACAAACTTTATTTTATCATAAAGAAATACTAAAGTCATGAATCATGAAATTTCTAGAGATATGCTACTTAAAACACTTCATAAAATATACAGAACTAAATTATCAAACATTAATTTCATACAAACAAATCAGTTCTAGATAATATTGTACAGCACCTGTTATCTCCCAGGAAATTTCTTCCTCATTCTTTCATTTACTCATTTCCATCTTGATATTCTGTGTGTGTGTGTGTGTGTGTGTGTGTGTGTGTGTGTGTAAAACTGAGAGAGAGAGAGAGAGACAGAGAGAGAGAGAGAGAGAGAGAGAGAGAGAGAGAGAGAGAGAAACAGAGAGACAGAGACAATGAGTCCCAGAATTTGAATCTTTCCTTCCTGCCCAAAGAAGTGCTCTTGCACTTGAGCCACAGCTCTACCTTTTTGGGAGTTCAATATCTGTTGTTTAATTAAGAAATGAAAACAATGTTTTTCCATAAACATTCAGGTCTTTATTTCTTTGTAGACATTGCTTTAGATTGGCTCTAAAGAGAGCCAATCTAATGCACAGCTCCACTTTTGACTTTCAAGTGACTAAATGGAGATAAGAGCCTCTGGGGTTCTGCTACCTGGGCTGGCTTTGAACATGAATCCTCATAACCTCTCTCAGCCTCTTCAGTAGCTAGGAAAGCACGGGTAAGCCACCAGCACTGGGAATAGAGTATACATTTTTAACTCGTGCATTTTTCTGAACATGACTAAATCAATACCTGATGTTATATCTACTTTTCCCTGAACCAATTTCAGGAATTTAGGAGTATGTTGATATGAGCAATGGTGGTTGACATTTAGTCCTTCCTGTTCTGCCATTGATCAAACCTTGCACTTCCTGTACTGATTTCAAGCCATGACTCCTGCTTTTCTGTTTTGTGACCAATTAGGAATCTCCCAAAGAAGAAATCAGCATAATCTTCTTGGATGTCAGAGAGAAGTGAGACAGATGCTCTGGTTTCCACTGTGTACCTATCAAAGTCTTTAACAAATCCCACTTTCCAAAAGTTGATATTCTGTGTCAATAGACAAACAAAAATATGGCTTCACAGTTTTCTTTTTTTAACCTTACCATCTACCACAGCTTCTAAAACAGTAATGTGTTCAAGCTGGGCACAGTGGTTCCCACATGTGATCCTAGCTACTCAGAAGGTTGAGATCTGAAGATCACAGTTCAAAGGCAACCTAGGCTTGAATGTCCCTGAGACTCTTAGCTCCAGTTAGCCACTAAAAAAAAACAGAAGTGACACTGTGGCTTAAGGGCAGTAGCCTTGAGCTGAAGAGCTCAGGGACAGCACCCAGGCCCAGAGTTCAAGCCTCATGACCGACAAAAAGAAAAAAGAAAGAATAGTGTGTTCAATCATACTCTATTAGGAAACATTTTCAACTACAGGAAAACAAAACACAGTAGAAAGCTTTGAAGTCAGATTTCTGTAACCTTTAGCAGAACAAAAGTCCTAAGAAAGTTCTCATTACTGCTATTACTCATCCTCCTCCAGTTGCATATCAGAAGATCCCTGCATGCATGAAGTATAATAAAATCTCATCCCCACTCCTCACAATCAATCTTACGTAGGTTGACACAGGAGAAATTCCAGCTGTAGAATAATATAACATTGGAGATATTTATGGAGATGTCAGAGGACAGGCTGATAATCGGCTTTCCTTTGATCTTAGATGCTTAATTCCCAGAGCTCACAATTAAACAGATTCTTTCTAGGCATACAAATCTCTATGGACTCACTAACGTGGAAAGAATGTCCAAAAGAATAGATTTGAGGCTCTTCCTCTGATAAGAAAGCTTGTGTGTTCTATACATAGATGAGAGGTCAAAAGTATGGTTCAGAATGGAAGATGCAGGAATGCAGTGGGGTATTGTAAGGCCTTAGAACAGCTCCCAGACATTTTAACCAAAGAAATACCTAAAAACCAGACTCTTGAATGGGAGGCTGGTAGAAGAGGCTGAAATGAATGGGAAGAGGGAGGGATGAGAGAATATAGTCATAATACTGAAGGTCCATATGTGAAAAAAAATGAAATGTGGTTCTTCATGTGTCTGATGGGAGAAGGAGTAAGAGGAAAGGGAGAGTGATGGGAGATATGACTTGTCTTAACATGCAATGCACATCTACAGGGACATGTTAAGATGAAACCTCTGTCTATCAAATGTGAAGATAAGCAATTACTAAAAACAGAATGTAACTTAATCATATTGTTAAATTATGTATTATTTAACTGTCTCCAGTGACTTCTGTCAAATGCAAATTTTATATAAAAATGTGTCACTGAAATGTGTTATTCCTCTTCAATATTGTAATTAGGATTTCTAGCTAGAGCAATAAGGCAAGAAGCAAACATAAAGAGGACCCAAATTGGGAAAGAGGAAGTGAACTTTACTTCTTTGCAGTTGACATGATTCTGTATTTAAAGAACCCTATGGATGTGAAGCTAATTGAAAGGACCTCCAGGATAGTGAAACAAAAGCCATATAATGAATGATTGTTGTCCTTAATGTAATATGTTGTCTCTCATCTCCTTTGCTGTCCCTTGGTTATCTCATATTGGTATAGTATCTCACTTTGTTATCTGATATATTGAATTTATTTGTATTTGGATATTTGAAATTTGATAGGGAAGGGGGGAAAACAAAGACGGGTGGGGGGTGTGGGGGGGAAAGGAAACGGGTACCAAGACATGTGACAGGGTATGTGAATTAATGCACCTTCTATCTGGCAAATATCATGTAACCCTTTTACTAATTACAATAAAAAAATAAAAATAAATAAAGAACCCTGTGGACTCCACTACCAATTACTTGAGCTGATTCAAAACTTTGGTAAAGAAGCAGGGTATAAAATTAACCCTCAAAATGTCAGTGGCTGGTCCAGGAGTCTGACCTAGTGGTAGAGTGCTTGCACAAAGATCCAGGTTCAGTTCTTGGAAACCACATACATAGAAAAAGGCAGAAGTGGTGCTGTGGCTCAAGTGGTAGAGTGCTTGCTTTGAGGAAAGCCCAAGGACAGTGCTCAAGCCCTGAGTTCACACCCCAGAACTGGCAAAAAAAAATCAATGATTTTCCTGTAGACCAACAATGAGAAGAGCAAGGCAGAAATCAGGAAAGCAACCCCTTTTGCAATAGCCTCAAAAAAATAAGAATTAACTTAGCCAAAGAAGTAAAGTATCTCTACGATGAAAATTTTAAAAACCTGAAAAAGGAAATTAAAGCTGAATTAAGGAAGTGGAAACCCCCCACCATGCACCTGGATTGGAACAACTAACATAGTGAAAATAGCAATCCTGCCAAGGGCTATCTACAAATTCAATGCAATGCCCATCAATATCCCAATGTCATTCTTTAATGACATAGAATAAGCAATCCAAAAATTCATTTGGAATAATAAAAGACTCCAAATAGCAAAAGCAATCCTTAGCAGAAAGAACAGCGCTGGAGGAATATCAATACCAAGCTTCAGAGTCTATTACAGAGCTATAGCAATAAAATAACAGCTTGGAGCTGGGCATTGGAGGCTCATGGCTCTAATCTAGCTATTCAGGAGGATGAGATCTGAGGAGGATGAGATCTGAGGATTGCAATTCAAAGCCAGCCTGGGCATGGAAGTCATAAGTCCATGAGACTCTTATCTCCAATGAAGCACCAGAAAACCGGAAGTGGTGCTGAGACTCAAGAGGTAGAGTGCTATCCTTGATCTGTAGAGCTCAGTGACAGCCCCCAGGCCCAGAGTTCAAGCCCCATGGACCAAAAAGAAAAACAACTTGGTACTGGCACAAGAACAAGCATCAAGACAAATGGACTAGAACTGAAGACCCAGAAATCAACCCACAGAACTATGGTCACAGAATATTCAATAAGAAGACCAAAAAAAGATAAATAGAATGGAAGAAAGCCTCCTCAACAAATGGTGCTGACAGAATGCTTAAGCATCTGTAGAAAGCTAAAATTGGATCCTTATATTCACCCTACAGCAGAATAAATCCCACATGGATCAAAGACCTCGAGGTAAAAGCAAACACTCTGAAAACTCTACAGGAAGGAATAGGAGATAAACTAGGGATCCTTGGCTCAGATCAAAGCTTTCTTAATAAAGGCCCAGAAATACAACAAATTAAAGAAAGTTTGGACAAATGAGATTTCATTAAACTTCAGTGCTTCTATATGGCAGAGGACATAGCTAGCAAGTTAAATAGAAAACCCACAGAGCGAGAGAAGATCTTCACTTAGCCATACAACAGATATAGCTAGCTAAAATATACCTATGGTTCAAAAACTTAAATATCTCAAAGACAAGTTCTCAAAGAAACAACCATCCCATTAAAGGGTAGCCTAAAGACTTAAAGAGAGACTGCTCTAAAAGGAAATAAGAATGGCCAATGGACACATGAAAAAATGCTAAACATCTCAGGCCATAAAAGAAATATGTAATAAAATAGAAGAAAATAAAGAAAAGTAGATAGAAAATTGAGCAATAACTACACTTCTGGTGGGATTGTAAGCTCATTCAATCATTGTGGAAAGCAATATGGTGGTTCCTTAAAAGACTAAACATAGAGCTCCCATGTGACCTAGCAATTCCACTCCTTGGTATTTACCCACTCATCCAGAAACAAGGACTTATTAAAGCCACTATTTTGCAGCACTATTTACCATAGCAAAGACATGGAACCAAACCAGATGTCTCTCAGTAGATGATTAAGAAGATGTGGTACTTCTACACAATGGAATTCTATGCTGCCATCAGAAAGAATGACATATCCCCATTCACAAGAAAATGGAAAGACTTGGAAAAAAATCATTTTAAGTGAAGTAAGCTAGACTCAAAGGAACATAGGCTCAATGGTTGCCCTCATTTGTAATAATCAACGCACACCTAGGACTCTCCTAGCAGAGAATTACAATAGCTCAAAATCTAGATACATAATGTCATATAGGATGAGGCTAAATGAAAGGAACTCTAGGATATGGAAACAAGAGCTTTATCTTATGTGATTGTTGTTCTTAATATAGTTTTATTCTCTTCTCTTTCGTTGCCCTTTGGTTAATGTCATATTAGTACTGTATCTGACTTTTTTATCTGAGATATTGTATATATGTTTATTAGTTTATTTGAAATAGGAAAGGGAAGGGGAAATAATTGATTGGATGGGGGTGGGGGAGGAAAATGGGGACAAAAACATGAGAAGGGATATCACTGTGTGAGAAGTAATGCACCTACTATCTGGCAAATGTAACTGTAACACCTCTATATATTACCCCAACAATAAAAAATAATAATAAGTGCCGGGAGATTGGCCAAGTGGTGGAGTGTTTGCCTAGCAGGCACAAAGACCCAGGTTCAATTCCTCAATATCACATACATAGTAAAAGCTGGAAGTGGGGCTGTGATTCAAGTGGTAGAGCTCTAGCCTTGAGAAAGCCCAAGGACAGCACTCAGGCCCTGAGTTCATGACCCAGGACTAGTAATAATAATAATAATTATAATAATAAGAATAATAGAAAATTGAGCAATAAAAATATAACCAGAGGCCAGGAGTTTGGCCTAGTGGTGGAGTGCTTTCCTAGCATACACTAAGACCCAGGTTAGATTCCTCAGTACCACATACATAGAAAAAAGATGGAAATGGTACTGTGACTCAAGTGGTGGAGCTCTGTCCTTGAGAAAGCCCAAGGAAAATGCTCAGGCCCTGAGTTCAAGGCCCAGAACTGGTAAAAAAATATATACATATATATATATATATTGCACACAACTAAAACTGGCCTAGGGCTCACTTTAGACTATATATCTAAGACTAAGCAGAATAGCAAAAAGAAAAATAAACTAAGAAGAACAAAAAATATAGGTTCTCCAACTTTTTTTCACGGGTGGGGGGCATGTTGTTTCTCCCAATATCAGATATAAAATCGCTTACTGGAATCTCTGCTTTTGTGCTGTGATTGGCTGTCCTTGTAAGACAACCAGAATCAGGGTGGGGGCATAGGGGTGGGGAGGAGAGAATTTCTTATTTCACAGAAGTCCTCTGTGGTATTTGGGCCTACCATTCATTTTCCATTCTGTAATCTACATGTTACCTCATGGGAACAAAACCGTTTGGAGACTACCAGAAAGACAACAGGACAATTTAGTTAATGAAGAGATCTGATTATAATTCACCTATGGAGATGCAAGAAACTTTACATGCGTTTCTGACTCCTTTCTCTGATTCCAGTCTTCATGAAAACTGTAGCCGATCTTCTGAGGAGAAATTGGGGACAAGGGAAAGCTTTGGTGATAACCAAAAGACAGAACGGGGGTGTCCTGGTAAAGAAAGACGGAATATAAATTCATGACAAGAGTGAGGTAACAAGAAAACTGAGTAAGTACCAGGCAAACCCTTGGAATAATGAGATTGGAAAGGGCAGATGCCTACATCTGCCGGTGAGGTCCCAGGACTTCAAGGAACTTCTCATCCTTACTAAGCTTATGCTTTGCCAAGCTCTGATTTCCTTTCTTTCTCTCATTTTCTAGAGCCCAGAACATCTTTCCCCATAAAGTTCGTTTCTGGAAAGTCTCAAGCTTTCCCCCACTCTTTCCCAAGAATCAGCCTGTGGGTCAGCTTCTCTGTGTCCAATTATGCAATCATTAACCACCCACAAAAGATATATTGGACACCAGGTATTGATTAGACTTTATTTTTCAGGTATGTTCACTAAATACTTTGCTGGCATATATGATTTAAGATGTATTGTTTGACCGGGCGGGGTTGGGGGAGGGGCAAAAAAAGATGTATTGTTTGTTTCCATTTAGTGTCCATAAGAAAATCTACCCCCAATGGTATTCTTTCTTTCTTTCTTTCTTTCTTTCTTTCTTTCTTTCTTTCTTTCTTTCTTTCTTTCTTTCGTTCTTTCTTTCTTTCGTTCTTTCTTTCTTTGCCAGTCCTGGGGCTTGAAGTCAGGATCTGAGCACTGTCTGTGGGCATTTTCCTCAACACTAGTGCTCTACCACATGAGCCACAGCCCCACTTGTGGCTTCTCTATGCATGTGGTTCAGAGGAATCAAACCTAGATCTTCATACATGCTAGACAAGCACTCTACCACTAGGCCAAATGTCTAGCCCATTATTCATAAGGCTAGTACTTAGAGGAATTCTAAGTGTATGTATGTGTGTGTGTGTGTGTGTGTGTGTGTGTGTGTGTGTGTGTGTGTGTGTGTGTGTGAGAAGGGCCTTGAACTCAATGGCTGTGCCCTGTTCCTGAACTTTTGTGCTCTAGTATTCTATCTCTGGAACCTCAGCTGTATTTCCAGCTTTTGGGTACTTAATTAGGAATGAGTCTCACAGACTCCAGCTGGGGCTGGCTTTGACCCTGATTCTCAGATCTCAGCCTCCTGGGTAACTAAGATGGCAGATGTGAGCCACTGACACCCAACTTCAGTGACTTATTTTTGCAGTGAATTTTGGTGTTAACCAACATCCTTATGTTCCGTGGGCTTCCATTCCTGAAGTTGTTGCCAACACACTCTCTTATTGTTCTTCAACAGTTTTGAATGTCATGTTTGTTTCTATTTGGTTTTGTCTAGATCTATATGTTAGGATTGTTATATGGTTGACAAGCTGGTCTAAGTTATCCTGGAAAAGGTGGCACTCAGGCTCATATCAATATCTTAAACTTGATAGAAAAAGTGGTCTACAAACTAAGCCAAGGCCCCTCCACCTTATGCTTCTAGGCTAACTTTGAGCTAGAGTCTTATGCTTCTAGGCTAACTTTGAGCGAATATCCTCTAAATTTGAGTATCTAGGATGATAGGGTTCTGTCACCATGCCTACCATGATCTTAACTTCTTATTACATAGCCGACATTTTCATTTCTTCTACACTTAGATTGTCACAGGACCCAAGTGATATCCACACAATGATAAATAGTGACACAAGAAATCCCCCACAACCCACAAATGGACGGAATTTGCCCATGTGAAGGAAACATTAAGGATATGGAAAAAGAAATCTTTACAATGGGCCTTCTTCACCCTCATTCTCTGATCATCACAGCAACTTCTCAATTCCCCTCCTCTACCAGCCCACTGAATACAGAGCACATGCACATTCTCTTCTCTGTGCATAGAAGGTTTTTGAATCCACAGATATTAATGGGTAATTTCTAGAATATCAATCTACCAGCATTTTATGCTTCTAAGACCACTAGCAATTACCACTTATCAGAATGTAAATGTACACTATTGTTTATGTCATAAGCTATGTGCATATTCTTCTAATTGGGTTTTAAATTGCCATTACAACATATGTTGTAAGTTAATTGTACTAATACCAATAAACTAATGTGAATAAGGAAAAAAAGAATGTTTTTAATCAATATGTGTGGGTTGTACAAAGGGGTTTTGCTTTGGTACTTCAACAGCTTTTATTGTACTCTGAAACCTCACGTGCGCATTGTAGTGTGTGTGTGTGTGTGTGTGTGTGTGTGTGTGTGTGTGTGTGTGTGTGTGTACATGTAAACGAATGCTCATATGCACCAGTCCTGAAGCTTGAGCTCAGGGCCTGGAAACTATCTCGGAGCTTCGTTACTCAAGGCTACGGCTCTAACACTAAGGCCACAGCTCCTCCACTTCAGTCTGTTTTAGGGTGGTGCTTTAAACTGGAGGTAAGAATCACACAGACTTTTCTAGTCCAGGACGTTTTGGAACTTCAAACCTCAGCTCTCAGCCTCCTGAGTAGCTAGGCATACAGACCACAGGCACTAAGCTCATTGTGGGTTGTTTTATTGGCATAATACTACTTTCTCCTCTTTTCTATGTTGCTCGTATGCTTTTTTTTCTCACTCCCTCATCTTGAAAGAGGTCACCTGGAAAGCATTGTCTGGGAGGAGCCATCCACAGCCAGCCAGACTACATATTTCATTCGAGTCACACAGTTAACAGACTTATGGTGTTGTGTCGTGAAAACTGTTCTGTGCATCAAAAATGCCTGGGTTTAAGACGATATGGCTGATGACAGCTAGGACCTCCATTTTTTAGGATGTTCCCAGCAAATCTTCAGATTTAGGACACAGACGCTTGCTCCATGTTCTATAAACCCCACAGGACTGTTCCATGAGGACACCATTGCATTTCCCTATTCAGGCCTATTAGGTTGTGAATATTCGTGCCACATACACAAATGGTAAAATAATTGTTGAAAGAACTTTCTGAGAGATGAGGTCCTGGGAAAGGGGAGGGAGGATTGATGGGGGAGAGGAAGGGTGGGGAAAAACACTACTAGTGTTCAATGAACAAGTAGGAAGCTAGAACCAGATAAACTTTGGGATGGGGAGAGCTGGGAGAGATGGGGAGAGCAAGGAAGGAGTGACTTTGATGAACAGGCATTGTGCTCACAAACTGATAGGGTGAATTGAAACCCCTTGGTACAACTACTTAAGGATAAGTTAAAAATATATTTAATATTAAAAGAATAACTTTCTGAGGGCTACTAATTAATACAGCCAAATAAATCAATGTCCTTTATATCACTTAGGAGATAGCTATATAGGCAAACAAATAGAGAGATAGATAGGATGATTTGAAATCTAAAAGTGGCTTCTACAAGAACTGTACTTATATAAAAAATACTTCCATGACAAGTGTCATATCAGAAAATATAGATTGTTGCCATTGTAAATAAATAATACATCACTATTACACAGTTGATAGGATTAAAAAATATGGAGGTTATCAAAAGGGGCACATGAAATCACTTTCCAATATTCTACAAGGTTGTAACAAAATCAATCTCTTTAAATTTCCAAAGGGAAATCAAAGAAAAGCACTGGTGATACACATGTCATCCAAGCTACTCAAGAGACTGAAAACTGAAGACCATGGTTCAAAGCCACCCTGGTCAAGAGAAGTCTTATCTTCCATGAGCCACCAAGGAGCTGGGAGTGGATCTGAACTAGCAAAATGCCTTAAGCAAAAAAAAGTTATGGGCAGCAGCCAGGCCCTGAATTAAAAGCCTCAGGAATACCACCAGAAAATAAAGACATCAAAAACTCAAGGAATATAAAACAAAGGATATTTACCCAAATACTATAATGTTAAAGTGATTGGCTTTGCACAGCACTCCCGTGGGAAGCAATCAGAGAAAGAAAAAGGCATCCCTGGGTGGGCATGAGAACCTGAGCTAGCAGTGGATATTGACTGAACTTTTGCTTTCTTGCCCCAAGGAGAACAGCCAGGGCTATGACCACACAAAACCACACAGGGGAATCACCATTCCTCCTCTTGGGCCTCTAAGACTACCCTCAACTCCAGCCCATGCTCTTTGGGATCTTCCTGTCCATGTACCTGATCACCGTGCTCGGAAATCTGCTCATCATCCTGGCAGTTACCTCTGACCCCCACCTCCACACCCCCATGTACTTCTTCCTCTCCAACCTGTCTTTTGTGGATGTCTGTTTTACTACGACTACCATCCCCAAGATGCTGGTGAATATCCAGACCCTGAGGAAAGACATCTCCTACCCAGAGTGTCTCTCTCAGGTGTATTTCTTTCTGGGTTTTGCTGGAATGGATAATTTCCTAATGACCGTGATGGCTATTGTGCTCTTCGGTGTGTTTCCTGCCTTAGGAATCTTCTTCTCTTACCATCAGATCCTATCCTCTTTAATGAAGACGGCCAACACAGCTACCAAGCACAAAGCCTTCTCCACATGTGGCTCTCACCTCTGTGTGATCTCCTTGTTCTACGGGACAGGACATGGGGTGTACCTCAGCTCTGCAGTGTCCTCCTCTGCCCACAGAAGCAAGGTGGCCTCGGTGATGTACACAGTGGTCACTCCCATGCTGAACCCCTTCATCTACAGCCTGAGGAACCAGGACGTGATGGGGGCCCTGGAGAGACTGCAAGGTAGAGTGGTCTCCTGTGTTGTTGGATTGTGAAGCACAGAACAAAGCAATCCATTGGAAGTGGGAAGACAAATTGGTTGAATATCAGATCAGTGATACTTTTCCTCCATTATAGGATACAGTGTATATGTATGTATAGACTCTTCCATCCACAAAAGACGTACTTATTCACGTGTGCCATCAAAGCCCCTATGCCTTTGTCTGTCCATGTTTGGACATCTATCTTTCAAGGAAATTTACTTCCTATCCATCAGAAGAACAACTTCTGTTTTCAGTGTGAATTTTTCTTAATATTCCCACTTGGGTTACTCTTGCACAACTTTCGTAGGCATTTCCAGTTGAACATAGAAAGCACTTATCACAATCCAAGTTTACACAGTATCCCTGTAAGTTATCCTCTTCTATATTAAGTATTCCTCCTCAAACACAAAACTATTTCTTGTTCTCCACCTTCTCATCCTTCTTTACCTCCTCCCCTTCTTCCTCCTCCACCTCCTCCTCCAAGAATCCAAATAAAATCCCAACTGATTCAGAAGAGCAATTGTGTCCTTACATGCGAGATCTTGTTTTAAGTTTGAGGGCAATTCTTTTTTTTTCTTTACTAATTTCTCTTTCCCACTCAGATATGAACATGTTTCCATGATAGCTATACTAAGTGACATCCTCAGACAACAGACAACAGTCTGAGGATGCATGTTTCTTCTCATACTCACCAGAATGGTTGTTGAAGGTTTTCTTCCCAATTGACATAATACAGGATCATATGTTTTATTGATTTTCATATCTTATTTAGTGAAAAGTTTGAATATTTATCTGTGGATTTCTTTATGGCCACTTTTACCTCTCTTAAAGATTGTCTTGGCTGGGACCAGTGGTTCACATCTAAAATCCTAGCTACTCAGGAGCTTCAAATTTGAGGATCACAATGGAAAGCCAACCTAGGCATTTATCTTCAATTGACTGCTAGAAATCCAGAAGTGGTTCTGTGACTCAAGGGGTAGAGCAGTAGCCTTGAACTGAAGAGCTCAAGAACAGCAACCAGGCCCAGAAATCAAGCCCTATCACCAACCAAAAAAATGAATGTGTAAATAAATAAACATTATTTTATCAATATTTTTCCTCATTGTGAAATCAACTTAATTGTGGACAATTAATTTTTGGTGTTGAGTATCTGAGAGGCTTTCCTTCTACCTCCTGGGACTGGGGCTCTTTGTAAGTGAAAGCCCCACACACTTCTCTCATTTTCATCAGCCTTTCCCGTGCTCTGAATAAAGATTTGATTTATGAAATCCCTATTGTCAATTTTTCCTCCTATTTAATGAAATACTACAGAACTTTCCAGAAAGTACTAGTCTTGGCTATATCTCCAGTTACATTCTATGTGGTTTCCTGTGGTAATTTCAGCTTCAGGTCTTACAGGCTGAGATGTAGGATGGAGCCTCCAAGCCAGGTTGGGTAGGAAAGTCTGTGACACTCTTATCTCTACCCATAAAACTGCTGGAAGTAAATGGAGCAACCTGTGCTCACACCTGGATCCTAGCTATTCGGGAGCCTGAGATCTGAGGATCACAGATCAAACCCAGCCTGGACATGAAAGTCCATCAGACTCTTACCTCCAATTAACCACCAGAAAACTGAAAGTGGTGCTGTGGCTCAAACTAGGAGAGTGTTAGCATTGAGAGCTCAGAGATAGTGCCCAGGCCTAGAGTTCAAGGCACACAACAGAGAGAGGAGAGAGACAGAGACAGAGAGAGAGAGAGAGAGAGAGAGAGAGAGAGAGAGAGAGAGAGAGAGAGAGAGAGAGAGAGAGAGAGAGGTGATCTTGCTCTAGTAAGGAAACAGCAAACAATGTACTGAATGAAGAAACCTGGAAAGTTGCAAGATCTAAATTACATTCGCCCTGTCACTCAGCACTGTGTCCCAGCCAGAGCAATCCATCAAGAGAAAGAAAAAGATGCATCCAAATTGGAAAAACAAACCCAAAATGTCACTGTGTGTATAAGATGTGTCCTGCACTAAAGTAACTCCCAAAATCAGTTCTTATGTCAGTGGCTCAAGCCTGAACCCGCAGCTACTGCACAGGCTGAGATCTGAGGTTGGAAGCTCCCACTCATCCTGTGCAGGAAGTCCTCCAGGACCTTATTTCCACTTACATAAGAATAAGACAGAAGTGGAATTGTGGCAGAAGTGATAGAGCACCAACCTTGAGCACAAAAGTTATGGGAGAATCCTCCAACCCAGAACTCTAGGCCTAGAACCAACACACACACATACACACATACACACACACACACACACACACACACACACACACACACACACACACACTATCCATTTTTCAATAGGATCATGAGGGAATGATATGTTTCCGGTTTTATTTAGGGGTGTCATTTCTTTCCTGCGTGTGTGTGTGTGTGTGTGTGTGTGTGTGTGTGTGTGTGTGTGTGTTGCTCTTGGAGCTTGAAATCAGAGCCTAGGCATTGTCCATGACTCTTTTTGCTCAAGGATTATGCTCTTCTGCTTGAGCCACAGCTCCATTCTGGCTTTTTAGTGGTTCATTGAAGAGAAGACTCTACAGACTTTTCTGCCCCACTGGCTTCTAACTCTAAATCCTCACATCTCAGCCTCCTAAGTATTTCAAATTACAGGCCTGAGCCAGCAGCACCTAGCTGAGATTGTTTTCTTTTTCCTTTTTCTCTTTATTTAGTTTTTTTGTCCGTTCTTGGACTTGAACTCTGAGCCTGGATGCTGTCCCTGAGATCTTCAGCTCACCACTACCGCCCTACTCCTTGACCCACAGCCCACATCTGCTTTTCTAGTGGTTATTTGCAGATAAGAGTATCACGGACTTTAGTTCCTGGGCTGGTTTTGAACCAAGATCCTCAGATCTCAGCCTCCTGAGTAGCTAGAATGACAGGAGTGAGCAAAAAAACCTAGCGGAATTTTCTAAACTTGATTTCAGAGAAATCCAGCAATTGGGCTGAGGGGAGCAATAACATAAGAAAAGGAATTAGGGGCTGATATGAGAGAAATGAAGAACCGAAAATACATATGTCCAGTTTACCAGGGAGGATACATTCATTAACTAATAATTAAATGATTATTCATTTATTTAATCCATTGTACAGGGCACTGAGCTATTGTTGTGATTTTCTGAATGGATAATAAGGGTAACATATATGAGGTAACAAATAAAATTTTATAGTGTCCTAGGTGTCGCAGTGTGCTCTTATACAAATTAAACATGGGGTTTTTATCTATAATTTCAAAGCATAAGATACTTTAATAATGAAAAAATCAAGAATATTTTTCCTTAGAAATCAAGTGATCTATTACATGTCCAAAGTTTCTTCAAGGCAGATGCCAAATCCACATGGCTCCAGAGATTTAGTATCTATATAAATCAATAATTTCTTTCAGAATTCATTGTTATCTTCTTCTCAAAACAAAAGAACATAACAAAAGGAACTGTGTTCCCCTTGGAATAAATTAATTCCTCTCCCCTGTAACAGCCTACAATAATGCAAGAAATTAACCTAATAGTGTTTATCCATGATGTCATCTTCACTTAACTTATGGGAACAAAATGGCTTGGAGACTAGAAAGACATTTCATTTCATAAAGACAATTATTTCATGAAAGGCAATTCATTTCATGAGGAGATCTTAGTACATTCATCGTTTGAGTTGCAAGAAACTGCACAAGCTTCTGACTCCCTTCTCTGAATTAGTCTCCGTGAAAAGCCCAGCCAACAAAGTTCTAAGGAGGAGTTGGAGAGATAAGAAATCTTCAGTAATAACCAAAACAGAGAGCCATGATTACCTGGTAAAGACAGGGGAAATGTAAATTTATGGACAACAAGAGAAAAAAATGGGGTGAGTAGCAGGCAATCCTCTGGAATAGTGAGGATGAGAAGGGCCAGAAGTGAGCTCACATCTGCAGGTGTGGTCCCAGAATGGCAAGGAAGTTGGAGTTCAGGCTTTGTGAACTCTGGCTTCCCTTCTTTCTCTCACTTTCTGCAACCTAGAGCCCCTTCCACATGAAGTTCCCTTCTGAAAGGTCTCTCGCTTTTCTTCACTCTTTCCCAATAATCAGTGTTAACTGTGAGCATGCAACATCCGCTTATGTATTTGTTAATCACCCGTTAAGGTTCCTCTGTACACCAGGTATTGTCTTTTGGGTTCCAGGCCAGGGAGGTGTGTGTGTGTGTGTGTGTGTGTGTGTGTGTGTGTGTGTGTCTTTCTGTCTTTCTGTGTGCCTGCATGTACATGTGCCAGTCATGGGTCTTGAACTGTGGGTCTGTGCAATGTCCCTGAACTTCTGAGCCATACCAAGTGAACTACAGCACACATGTGGCTATTTGGTAATAATCAAGAATGAGAATCTCATGTATTTCCCTGTCTGAGGTGGCTTCACACCCTGATATGTCAATTGCAGCCTCATAGTAGCTCGAATGGCAGCTGTGAGCCACTGGCACCCAAGTTCCCTCACCTGGTTTTGCACATGCACACTGGCTTTTGTGTGCAAAGAATGGTTTTCTATGTATACCAACTGGAAAAGGGGGTTTTGTTGGGGTATTTCCATACAGGCATATATGGTGTTTTGATCACACTAAACCCCTCTGTAGCTCTTTCTTTGGTCCATAGTCTCTGCCTCTGATTGCAACAGAGTTTAGTGGATTTTATCTTCATCTTCACACATATTCTCTATTATTCAATCCCACCATTCCTTCCCTGTCCCTCAGGCTTGTGCCCATAAACATTTACATTCTAGATACCTAGACAGATAAATAGATAGATAGATAGATAGACAGATAGATAGATAGATAGAGCATTGAGCATATGAACCAAATTCATCCAGTTAATTATTGTATGATCCATTAATTCTGCTGATTTCTGCATAATAAGTTCCAGCTCCAGAGCATAAACACATATGTTGTTTATTGTATGTATGTGTGTGTGTTTGTGTGTATGTGCCAGTCCAGGGAATTAAACTCAGAATCCCTGAGACTTGTTAGTCAAGGCTACCACTAATGCCACAGCACTTCCACTTTCATATTTTTGGGGCTTCAAATTGGAGTTGAGAGTTTCACTGACTTTCATGCCTAGGCTGGCATTGAACCATGAACCTCAGATCTCAGCCTCCTGAGCTGCTAGCATGACAGGCATAAGCCAAAGGGCATTTCCTCAATGTGTTCTGTATTTGTGATATGATGTTCCTGTCTCAGTTGTTCTTTGCGTCTGGTATTCTTTTTTTCAATTGCTCATATGTTAGAAGGAATTCTGTCAGGAGGCATCCACAGCCATGTTGACCAGCCATGCTGTCTTCCATCCACACAGGTAACAGATGTGTCATGTTGAGAACAGTTCAGTCCAGGAACGCTGCCTGGACTTCAGGCGATGTTGCTGAATGCATCCGGGAACTCCATGTACTGAGAATTGCCCCACAAATGCTCCCATTCCTGAGATAAATGCTCGCTCCGTGGCCTGCAGACACAGTAGGACGACTACCAGGTGTTGGCCTTTGATGTCTCTTCACATTAACCCAGCTCCACAAGAATTAAACAATTATACCTGTGAGTTGAAAGCGTTTTCTGAATGGGGAGGTGAGGGGAAGACATGGGCAGATGAATGAAGTATCCTAATACTCATTGTACAAACAGGAAGCTAGAACTGGGTAAACTGAGGGATGGGCGGGGCTGGGAGTCACAGACCATGATGGGATGACAATATACTCACAAGTTTTATGTTGAATTGAAAGCCCTTACTACAACTACTTAAAACTAACTTCAAATACAACCATGCGAGCGTTCAAGGAACTTTTGCTTTCTTGCCCCAGTGAGAACAGCCAAGACTATGAGAGCACAAAACCACACAGGGGAATCACCATTCCTCCTCCTGGGCCTCTCAGATGACCCTCAACTCCAGCCCCTACTCTTTGGGATCTTCCTGTCCATGTACCTGATTACCGTGCTCGGAAATCTGCTCATCATCCTGGCCGTCACCTCTGACCCCCAACTCCACACCCCCATGTACTTCTTCCTCTCCAACCTGTCCTTTGTAGACATCTGCTTCACCTCCACCACAGTCCCCAAGATGCTGGTGGACATCCAGACCCAGAGGAAAGACATCTACTACCCAGAGTGCCTCACTCAGGTGTATTTCTTTCTGGTTTTTGTTGGAATGGATAATTTCCTATTGACCATGATGGCTTATGACCGCTTTGTGGCCATCTGTCACCCACTGACCTACCCACTTATCATGAACCCTCACTTCTGTGGCCTCCTGGTGCTCGTGTCTTGGCTTCTCATTTTCTGCATCTCACTAATCCATGTTGTACTGATGAGGAAATTAACCTTCTCCCCAGGAACCACCATCCCCCATTTCTTCTGTGAACTAGCTCAGGTTCTCCAGGTGGCCAGCTCTGACACCCTCATCAATGACATCTGGATGTACCTGGCTTTTGTGCTGTTCTGTGTGTTTCCTGCCTTAGGAATCTTCTTCTCTTACCATCAGATCCTACCCTCTTTAATGAAGATGTCCAACACAACTAGCATGCACAAAGCCTTCTCCACCTGTGGCTCTCACCTCTGTGTGATCTCCTTGTTCTACGGGACACTACTTGGTGTGTACCTCAGCTCTGCGGTATCCACCTCTGCCCATAGAAGCAAGGTGGCCTCGGTGATGTACACAGTGATCACTCCCATGCTGAACCTGGGGAGACTGCCAGGCAGAGTGGTCTCCTGTCTTGATGGATTGTGAAGCACAGAACAAAGTAGTCCATTGGAAGTGGGAAGACAAATCGGCTGACTTCCAGCATGGTCAAAGCTTTTCCTACATTTTAGGACTCAGTATATATTTTCCATCTACAAAAGAGATATTAGGTCATGTCTACTCTGCAAAGCCCTATGGCTTTGTTTGTCAATGTGTGGCCATGCCTTACAAAGAATTCTACATGGTATCTTTTTAAAATATTTTTTTCTTTTCAATGTGAATTGTCCTTAATATACCCATTCAGGCATATTAAGGCATTTCTAAATTGAACATAGAAAGAACTTATCACAATCCAAGCTTACACAGTATCCCCCTAAGTTATCCTCTTCAGTGTCAATTCTTCCTCTAAACATTCTGAACAACTTCTTATCCTCTTCCTCCTCATTCTCTTTTTCCTTCTCGTTCTCCTCCTCCTCCTCCTTCTCTTACTCCTTCTTCTGTGATAGCCCTGGAACTTGAATTCAGCCCCTGGGTGCTCTCCATTACATTTTTGGTCAGGGTTATCCCTCTACCATTTGAGACACATCTACAAAATCCCCTTTCGGGGAAGCTATTCAGAGATGGAACTCTCATAGACTATTGTCTGTGCTGCCTTTAAACCACTATCCTCAGATCTCAGCCTCACACCCTCACAGCTGGGATTACAGATATCATTCTCTGCCACCTGGCAAGATGAATTTTATTCTTGACTTTGCACAACCGGAATAAACACATACAAGAATCCAAGTAGAATTCCTACACTTTCTGAACAGCAATTATGGCAATACATATGAGATTTTAAGTCAAGGGATTTATTTTTTTCTTTGTATTTTACTAATTTCTCTTTCCCACTCAGGTATGACCTTGTTTCCATGGTAACTGTATAGGTGACATGCACACCAACAGTGTCTGAGGATGCCTGTTTCTTCTCAGCCTCACCAGAACTAGTTGTAGATTTCCTTCATGATTGACATAATACAAAATCACACTGTTTTATTGATTTCCACACCGTGTGTAGCTAAAGAGGTTCAATATTTCTTCATGGATTTCTTCATAGCCAATTTTACCTCTCTTAAAGACTGTGTTAACAATCCTTTACTTCACTGTAAAATCAATTTAATTGTGGATACTTAATATTTGGTGTGGAATATCTGAGAGGCTTTCCTTCTCTCCTGGGACTGGGGGTCTTTGAAAGTGAATATCCACAAAGCACTTCTCTCATTCTCATCAGCATTTCCTGTGCTCTGAAGAAAGTTTCGATTTACTGAAATCCCTTTTGTCAATTTTTCCTCCTATTTAATAAAATATTACAGAACTTTCCAAAAAGTACTAGTCTCGGCAATATCTCTCCTTACATTCTCTATGCTTTCCTGTTTAATTTGAGCTTCAGGTCCTACAGGCTGAGATGTGAGGATGGTTCTTGAAAACCAGGTTGGGCAGGAAAGTCTGTGGCACTCTTATCTCTACCCATAAAACTGCTGGAAGTAAATGGGGCAACCTGTGCTCACACCTGAATTCTGGCTATTCGGGAGCCAGACATCTGAGGATCACAGTTCAAACCCAGCCTGGACATGAAAGTCCATCAGACTCTTACCTCGAATTAACCACCAGAAAACTAACAGTGGTGCTGTGGCTCAAACAAGGAGAGTGTTAGCCTTGAGAGCTCAGAGATAGTGCCCAGACCTAGAGGTCAAGGCCCACAAGAGAGAGAGGGGGGGAGGTGCGCCCTCACCTGTAAGGGAACAACAAACAATGAGAAACCTGGAAAGTCCTAAGATCTAGATTAGACAGGAGCTTGCATTCACCCCTGTCACTCAGCAGAGCAATCCATCAAGAGAAAGGATAAGCTGCATCCAAATTTGAAAAACAAATCTCAGAATGTCACTGTGTGTACAGGATGTGACCTCCACTAAAGGAACACCCAAAATCAGTTCTGATGCCACTGGCTCAGGCCTGAACCCCCAGCTACTCCACAGGCTGAGATCTGAGGATGGAAGCTCACAGTCGTCCTGGGCAGGAAGTCCTCCAAGACCTTATTTGCAGTTAAATAGGAACAAGTGAGAAGTAGAGTCATGGTTAAAGTGGCACCAACCTTGAGCACAAAAGGTTAGAGAAATTCCCAGGCCCTGAATTACAGGCCAGGAACCAACACACACACACACACACACACACACACACACACACACGCATACACAATATCCGCCTTCAATAGGATCATAAGGTGATCATATGTTCCTGGTTTTATTTGGGGGGTGTTCGTTTCTTTTCCGGTGTGTGTGTGTGTGTGTGTGTGTGTGTGTGTGTGTGTGTGTGTGTGTGTTGCTCTTGGAGCTTGAACTCAGAGCCTGGGCCTTGTCCCTGACTATTTTTGCTCAAGGAAACTGCTCTACTACTCGAGCCACAGCTCCATTCTGGCTTTTAATTGTTCATAGACCATAAGACTCTCACAAACTTTTCTACCACAGCTGGATTCTGACTCTAAATCCCCACATCTCAGCCCCCTAAATAACAAGGACTATAGGCCTAAGGCAGCAGCACCCAACTAATATTGTTTGCTTTTTTCTTTTACCTTTTCCTTTGATGTCAGTCATTGGACTTGAACTCTGGGCCTGGGTGCTGTCCCTGAGCTCTTCAGCTCAAGACTACTACCCTACTACTTGAGCCACAGCCCCACGTCCAGTTTTCTGGTGGTAAATTGGAGATAAGAGTCTTAAGGACTTTAGTGCCCAGACTGGCTTTGCACCAAGGTCCTCAGATCTCAGCCTCCTGAGTAGCTAGGATTACTGGAGTGAGACATCATGCCCGGCAGTGCTTTCTAAGCTGACTCCATAGAAATCCATCAATTGGGTGGAAGGAAGGTGGCGCCGAGACAATAGGGATGGTGCCTAGCTGTCTCTCACAAAAAGAGACAAACAGGGAGTCTCACGAGCCAATTACCTCAACAAATCCACAACAAACTCAAAAAGCAATGGAGAAGGACTCAAACCAGAAAAGAAATCCAGATAAAGCTCACATCTAACTTTCTCAAAGAATTCAGAATGCGAGGACCCCTCCCTCACCCCTCGCCATCTTAGGCCATAAAACAAACCTGGACAGATTCAGAAACACTTAAATTATTCCCTGTATGCTCTCAGACCACAAAGGCATCAAATTGGAACTGAACACACATCTCCACCAACGAAAACCCTGTAACACATGGAGACTGAACAACACATTGTTGAATCCCCAATGAATCATCAAAGAGATCAGAACAGAAATCCAACAGTTTATGAAATTTAACAATAAGGAGACCACAAAATACTAACTCCTTTGGGACACAGCAAAGGCAGTACTCAGAGGAAAATTTATAGCGCTGAGTGCCTACAACAACAAGTTAGGAAAATCACAAACCAACAAGTTAATGTCTCACCTTAAGCTCCTGGAAAAAGAGCAACAAACCAACCCTAACCCCAGTAGAAGAAAGCAAATAATTAAAATCCAAGCAGAATTAAATGATTTAGAATCCAAAAAAACTATAGAAAGAATCAAAAAACCAAGGAGTTGGTTCTTTGAAAGAATTAACAAAACTGACAAACCCTTAGCAAATCTTACCAAAAAAACAAGAGAGCATATCGAAATAAACAAAATCACAGACGAAAATGGTAATATCATGATAGAAATTACCAAGATCCAGAATATCATGAGGGAATCCTTCTCAAACCTTATGCCAACAAATTTGAGAATCTAGAAAAATGGATGAATTCCTAGCCAATATTAACATACCCACACTGAACCAAGAAGAACTAACCCAACTCAATAGGCCTATTTCAAGATCTGAAATAGAAAGGGCAATTAGTGAATTTCCACCCAAGAAAAGCCCAGGGCCAGATGGATTCACAGCTGAATTGTATAAGGTCTTCAAAGCAGAGCTCACACCAATACTCCTCAAGCTCTTCAACGAAATTGAAAATGAAGGTTCTTTACCAAACTCATTCTATGAAGCCAGTATAACCCTCATCCCCAAACAAGACAGAGATTCCTCAAAGGAAGAGAACTATAGACCTATTTCTTTGATGAATATCGATGCAAAATTTCTCAAAAAATACTGGCCAACCGTCTACAACAACTCATCAAAAACGTTATACACTATGATCAAACTGGATTCATCACTGGGAGGCAAAGCTGGTTCAACATATGCAAATCGATTAATATAATTCAACACATCAACAGGAGCAAGGACAAAAATCACATGATTGTCTCAATAGATGCAGAAAAGGCATTTGACAAGATCCAACACCCCTTTATGTTAAAAGCTCTGGAGAAACTAGGAATCCATGGAACATTCCTTAATATAATAAAGGCTGCGTATGACAAACCCACTGCTAGTATAACATTTAATGGTGAAAATCTAAAGCCATTCCCTCTGAAATCGGGAATGACACAAGGTTGCCCTCTCTCTCCACTCCTCTTTAACATAGTATTAGAATTCCTAACCAGTGCAATAAGGCAAGAAGCAAGCATAAAGGGGATCCAAGTAGAGAAAGAGGAATTAAAACTATCCCTCTTTGCAGATGACATGATTCTGTATTTAAAGAATCCTATAGACTCTACTCCCAAGCTCCTTGAGCTGATTCAAAACTTTGGAAGAGTAGCAGGCTATAAAATCAACCCTCAGAAATCAACTGCCTTCCTTTATGCCAACAGTGAGAGGAACGAGGCAATAATCAGGAAAGCAACTCCTTTCACAATAGCCCAAAGGAAATGAAGTACCTAGGAATTAGCTTAATTAAGAATGTAAGGACCTTTTTGATGAAAACTTTAAAACCCTAAAAAAGGAAATTAAAGCAGAACTAAGGAAGTGGAAAAACCTCCCATGCTCCTGGATTGGAAGGATCAATATTGAGAAAATGACAATCTTGCCAAGGGCTATCTACAAATTCAACACAATACCCATCAATATCCCAATGTCATTCTTTAAATAAATAGAAGAGGCAATCCAAAATTTCATATGGAATAATAAAAGACCCCGTATAGCAAAAACACTTCTTAGGATAAAGAACAGCGCTGGAGGAAATTCAATTCCCAACTTTAGACTCTATTTAGACTCTGTAATTATCAAAACAGCTTGGTACTGGCACAACAACAGGCCTGAAGACCAATGGACTAGAACTGAGGACCCAGATATTAAAACCACAGACCTATGGCCACCTAATCTTTGACAAGGGAGCCAAAAAAATAGAATGGAAGAAAGACAGCCTCTTCAACAATTTGTGCTGGCAGAACTGGTTAAACACCTGCAGAAAACTAAAGTTGGATCCTTCTTTTTCACCCTGCACTAGAATTAACTCCAAATGGATCAAAGACCTGGAGGTAAAAGCTGACACACTGAAAACTTTACAGGAAGGAATAGGAGATACACTAGGCCTCCTTGGCACAGGTCGAAACTTTCTTAGTAAGGACCAAGAATCACAACAAATCAGAGAAAGGCTGGATAAGTGGGACTGCACTAAACTGCGGAGCTTTTGTATGGCAAAGGACATAGCTAGTAAACTAATCAGGAAGCCTACAGAGTGGGAGAAGATCTTCACCAACCAAACAACGGACAATGGCCTCATATCTAAACTATATCAACAACTCAAAAAATTGAATCACTCCAAAACTAATCTCCAAAGTAACAACCATCCCATTAAAAAATGGGCCAACGACTTAAAGAGAGTCTTCTCTGAACAAGAAACAAAAATGGCCTATACACACTTGAAGAAATGCTCAACATCTCTGGTCATAAAAGAATGCAAATCAAAACAACTCTACGATTCCATAGTCCCTTCTTCTGATTGCAACAGGATTTAGTGGATTTTATCTTCATCTTCACACATATTCTGTGTTAATCCCACCATTACTTCCCTCTCTCTCTGGCTTGTTCCCACAAACAACTACATTCCTGATATATTTACAGATAGATAGATAATATGTAGATTGATCATAGATAATAGAAATTAGATGCTAAGAAAAATTATAATTCTAAGAGTGACATTTTCCTTACCTTTAATGATTCCCATAGAGTAGCAATTGTCTCCCTGTATAGAATCCTGAAAAAGATTAGATTTGTTTAATGGGTAAACAAGATTGAGGTAAGCCTACTATTTATTATCTTTTTTGATATTTCATTCTAATTAATAGAAGGGTTACATTATATTCACCAAATAGAAGGTGCATTACTTCACAAACACTGATGCCCTTTCTCATGTTTTGGTCCCCATTACCTTTGCCTCACCCCTGCCCCTCATCCTCTTCCCTATTTATTTTTACATCTCACTGTATAAATATCAAGTGTCTAGGTAGGAAACGACAACTGAAATCTGCACATATTTCAGAGTTAACTGTCAGTTTGCCCATTGAGTTAGACATAAAATTTAAGATTTCATTGTAATTCATAAAATTTATTAGAGAAGATAGCATTAAAGATAAATGAAAAAGAAAAAAACAATGATACAGTTCAGTTGGTAATGGACCAACAGACAGACAGATAGATACACAGATAATAGATGGGCAATTACATAGACATATCAGAAGGTAATACAAAAACACATAGATAGATATATAACTAACCAAGAGACAGACAGGTAAGTACAAAGGTAGATAGATAATACACACATAGATATACACAGGCATATATACCTAGATAACAGTACACACATACACAGAAACTGAGATATCACAGTAGCCTGGTACGTACATGATAGACAGACACATACATACATAAATAATAGATATACAGTGGGTTGGAAGGTGAGTAAGAAGATAGCTAGCTGAGTAGGCAGACAAATAGATACAAAGATACAAAACTGTGAAGAAGAGAACACATGTACCATTTGTCTTTCTGAACCTGGATTATTATGCTTCCAGTCATTTTCCTCCACAGGATGAAATCCATTGTTCTTAACGGCTGAATACTATTCCATTATATGTCTGTTTCTGTTCTCCTTTCATCCACAGGACAGCGGGGCTGATTTCATTCGTTGTCTCAGCCTAAAAGGCCTGTGCCTTCCTTTCCTACTCCATCTTTCCTCTCCCCAGCACAAATGATTTCCATTTCCAAGAAGATTTTCCTCCTGAATGCTGTCATTCTGATTTACACAGCTTCCATTGCATGAGCATAAAAGATGTTGACACTTGTAATTGTTCTGGAGAAGACAAACACTAGTGCTCAAACCTTAAGATTTCTTTGTAAATATTCCAGACAAACTGTTTTTTCAGAGCCTTCAGCATATGAATCATCTTCATCCAGTTTACTATTGCATGATCCATTAATTCTGCTGATTTCCACACAATATGTTCCTGCTCCAGAGCATGAAATCCCATGCAAGTGATGGATGGTGTGTGTGTGAGACTACTTACTCAAGGCTACTACGAGATCCACTGTCATCCTTTTAGTGCTACAAAAAGGAGATAAGACTCTGACAGACTTTTCTTACCCAGACTGACTTACAATCCCAAACCTTAGCTCTCCACTTCCTGAATAGCTAGGATTACAGGCGTAGGTTATTTTAATGATGTTGTGTTCCTTTGTCCTCATTTCTCTGCAGCTGGTAGTCTCTTTTTTACCCTCTCTCATATTTTGGAATAAATCACCTACAAGGAATTCTCTGTTGGGAGGCATCCACAGCCATGCTGACCAGCCATGCTATATTCCATCCACACAGGTAACAGATGTGTTGTGTTGAGAACAGCTCAGCCCACGAACGCGGCCTGGACTCCAGGCAATGAGGCTGAATGACATCCGGAAAGTCCATGTACTGAGATTTCCCCACAAAAGCTCCCATTCCTGTGATAGATGCTCGCTCCATGGCCTGCACACAACGGGAGGACAACTCGATCCTATTACATGGTGAACATTCCCTCCACCAGGAAAATAGGTAAAACAGTTCATTGTACCTGAGAGGGGAAAGCGCTTCCTGAAAGTTGAAGGCAGTGGAAAAGGTGGACAGAGAAATGGAGAGAAGAAAGTTGGGCAAAATCATTCCTAATATTCAGTGTACAAATGTGAAGCTGGAACTGAGTGAACTGAGGGAGGGGTTGGAGTGGGGGGAGTTGTGGTGACATGGATGAAATGGTCTTTTACTCAAAAACTGATCATTGAATTGCAGCCCCATTGTACAAGTAGGTAAGAATAAGATTTAGAAAAATACATTTCATAGGGACTGCAGCACGGCCTACTGATAGAGTGCTTGCCTAGCATGCATGAACACCCGAGGTTGAATCCTCAGTACCACACACATTGAAAAAACTGGAAGTGCTTCTGTGGCTCACTTAATAGTACTCTAACTTTGACAAAGCCAAGGACAGTGCCCAAGCCTTGAGTTCAAGCCTCAGGACTAGCAAAACACAAAAACTCACAGTCAGTGAATACAAGACAGGGATATTTACCCACATATTACAATATGAAAGTGAGTGGAGCCAATCTTGGCTGTGCAGGTCAACCTGGGAAACAAAAAAGGCATCTGGCAGGGGAAGGGCATGACCACCTGAGCTGGCAGAGGGCATTGATTGACCTTTTCCTTACTTGCCCCAAGGAAAACAGCCAGGGCTATGACAGCACAAAACCGCACAGAGGAATCACCATTCCTCCTGCTGTGCCTCTCAGATGACCCTCAACTCCAGCCCATCCTCTTTGGGCTCTTCCTGTCCATGTACCTGATCACCATACTCAGAAATCTGCTCATTATCCTGGCAGTCACCTCTGACCCCCACCTCCACACGCCCATGTACTTCTTCCTCTCCAACCTGTCCTTTGTGGACATCTGTTTTACTACTACTACTATCCACAAGATGCTGGTGAACATCCAGACCCAGAGGAAAGACATCTCCTACCCAGAGTGCCTCACTCAGATGTATTTCTTCATGATTTTTGGTGGAATGGAAAATTTCCTATTGACCGTGATGGCTTATGATCGCTTTGTGGCCATCTGTCACCCACTGAACTACCCACTTATCATGAACCCTCACTTCTGTGGCCTCCTGGTTCTGGTGTCCTGGCTTCTCATTTTCTGCATCTCACTACTCCATGTTCTACTGATGAGGAAATTAACCTTCTCCCCAGGAACCACCATCCCCCATTTCTTCTGTGAACTAGCTCAAATTCTCAAAGTGGCCATCTCTGACACCCTCATCAATGACATCTGTGTGTACCTGCCTTTGTGTTTTTTGGTTTGTTTGCTGCCTTAGGAATTTTCTTCTCTTACTCTCAGATCCTCTCCTCTTTAATGAAGCTTCCCAACACGACTAGCAAGCACAAAGCCTTCTCCACCTATGGCTCTCACTTCTGCGTGGTCTCCTTGTTCTACGGGACAGGACTTGGGGTGTACCTCAGCTCTGCGGTGTCTGCCTCTGCCCACAGAAGCAAGGTGGCCGCATTGATGTACACAGTGGTCACTCCCATGCTGAAACCCTTCATCTACAGCCTGAGGAACCAGGACATGATGAGGGCTCTGGGGAGACTGCCAGGCAGAGTGGTCTCCTGTCTTGATGGATTGTGAAGCACAGACCAAAGTAGTCCACTGCAAGAGGGAAGACAAATTAGCTGAATATCAGCATCATTTATTCTTTTCCTTCATTATAGGACTCAATATTATATATATATATATATATATATATATATCCAACTAGAAAATATATAGGAATTCAAGAATACCCTGCCAAGCCCCTATGGCTTTGTCTGTCTATATGTGGACATCTGTCTTTGAAGGAAATTTACTTGCTATACTTCAGAAAAACAACTTTCTTGTCAGTGTGAATTTTCCTTAATATTCCCATTTGGTGAGGTGTTATACAAATTCTTCTAGTCATTTCTAATTGAGCATAGAAACCACTTATCACAGTCTGAGTTTACACAGTATCCCCTTAAGTTATCCACTTCTATACTAAATCTTCCTCCTAAAACAAAAAACTTCTTCTTCTTCCTCCTCCTCCTTTTTCCTCCTCCTCCTCCTGTTCCTCTTGTACTTCTGCTTCTGCTTCTGCTGCTAGTTCTGCTGCTTCTTCTTCCTCTTCCTCTTCCTCTTCTACAGCCCTGGGACTGAATTCAGTGTCTGGTGCTGTTTGTGAGCATTTTTGATCAGGG
The DNA here is from genome assembly GCF_031878675.1 of Megascapheus bottae. Lineage (NCBI taxonomy): Eukaryota > Metazoa > Chordata > Mammalia > Rodentia > Geomyidae > Megascapheus > Megascapheus bottae. Next base: position 5,124,846 of record NC_143509.1, on the reverse strand, counting down.
TTATTCCTCTGTTATTTGAGACACATCTACAAAATCCACATATCAGGGAGCTATTCAAAGATAAGACCCTCATAGACTTTTGCCTGTGCTTGCTTTAAACCCCAATCCTCAGATCCAAGTCTCCTGTGTAGCTGGGATAACAGACGTCAGTCTCCGCCATTTGGCAAGACAAAATAACTTGATTTTTTACTTAGCAGAAACAGAATAAACACCTAGAAGAATCCAAAGAAAATCTCAACACTTTCAGAACAGCAGTTATGGCCTTACATGTGAGATTTTGTTTAAGTTTGAGGGAATATGTTTTTATTAATTTCTCTTTCCACCCAGGAATGAACTTGTTTCCATGATAGCTATACTAAGTGGCATCCTCAGAAAACAGTGTCTGAGCATGCCTGTTTCTTCTCAACTTCACCAGAATTGGTGTTGTAGATTTCCTTCAGCATTGACATAATACAGAATCACACTGTTTTCTTGATTTGCATATCTTCTGTAGTTAAGAGGTTGAATATTTCTTTGTGGATTTCTTCATGGCCATTTTTACATCCTTTAATGATTGTCTTGGTTGTGAGCATTGTCTCATACCTGTAATCCTAGCTACTCAAGAGGATGAGATTTGAGGATCACAGTTCAAAGTCAGCATAGGCACTAAAGTCTGTGAGACTCTTATCGGCAATTAACCACTAGAATACCAAAAGTGGTGCTGTGACTCAAGGGGTAGGGCAGTAGCCTTGAGCTCAAGAGCTCAAGAACAGCAATCAAGACCTGAGATCAAGCCCATGACCAAACAAAAAAAATACATGAATAAATAAAGAAATAAACATTATCTTATCCAACTTTTTCCTCATTCTGAAGTCAACTTAATTGTAAACCCTTAATATTTGGTGTTGAGAATCCAGTTATGTTCTGTATGGTTTCCTGTTGTAATTTCAGCTTCAGGTCTTACAGGCTGAGATGTGAGGATGGCGCCTCCAAGCCAGGTTGGGCAGGAATGTCTTTGACACTCTTATCTCTACCCACAAAACTGCTGGAAGTAAACGGGGCAACCTGTGCTCACACCTGAATCCTAGCTACTCAGGAGCCTGAGATCTGAGGATCACAGATCAAACCCAGCCTGGACATGAAAGTCCATCAGACTCTTACCTCCAATTAACCACCAGAAAACTGAAAGTGGTGCTGTGGCTCAAACAAGGAGAGTGTTAGCCTTGAGAGCTCGGAGAAAGCGCCCAGGCCTACAGTTCAAGCCCCACAAGAAAGAGAGAGAGAGGGAGAGAGAGAGAGAGAGAGGGGGGCGGGGGTGTGGAGGAGAGAGAGGGGTGAGCTCTCTGTCTCTCTCTAGTTAGGGACCAACAGACAATGTACTGAATGGAGAAACCTGGAAGGTTCTCTCAAAGATCTAGGTTTCACAGGAGCCTGCATTCACCCCTGTCACTCAGCACTGTGTCCCAGCCTGAGTAATCCATCAAGAGAAAAAAAACATGCACTCAAATTCGAAAAAATAATACATCCCAGAGTGTCACTGTGTGTACAAGATATGACCTCCACTAAAGTAACTCCAAAAATCAGTTCTGGTGCCGGTGGCTCAAGCCCAAACCCCCAGCTACTGCACAGGCTGAGATCTGAGGATGGAAACTCACAGTCATAATAGGCCTGAAGTCCTCCAGGACCTTTTTTCCAGTTCAGTAGGAACAAGACAGAAGTGGAGTTGTGGCAGAAGTGATAGAGCACCAACGTTCAGCACAAAAAGTTAGGGAGAATTCTCCAATCCAGAACACCAGGCCGAGAACCAACACCAACACACACACACACGCACACACACACACACACACACACACACACACACACACACACACCATCCATCTTTCAATAGGATCAGGAGGAAATGATGTTTCCATTTTTATTTAGGGGGTGTCATTTCTTTTCCTGTGTGTCTGTCTCTGTGTGTGTGCATGTGTGTGTGTGTGTGTTGCTCTTGGAGCTTGAACTCAGAGCCTAGGCATTGTCCATGACTCTTTTTGCTCAAGGATTCTGCTCGTCTGCTTGAGCCACAGCTCCATTCTGCCTTTTTAGTGGTTCATTGAAGAGTAGACTCTACAGACTTTTCTGCCCCACTGGCTTCTAACTCTAAATCCTCACTTCTCAGCCTCCTAAGTATTTCAAATTACAGGCCTGAGCCAGCAGCACCTAGCTGAAATTGTTTTCTTTTTCCTTTTTCTCTTTCTTTAGTTTTTGCCGGGGCCAGCCGGCAGCAAACCAGGGTTCACAGATTGGGGTTCCTGAAATAGGGGGCAAGGACTAGGAAAAAATAGAAGAGAGACAGACATACCGGGTCTGGGATGTGTGCAGACCAAGGAAAGACTGCCTCGTTTCTTCAACTCCAGCTTCTTCCTTCTTGAAACCAGGGAACTTCCAACTGTTACATTCATATGGTAAATCTCAGGTAATTTAAACAGAAAAAGGCCATAAAACAATAGGACAATAAAGCCATGGTCTGATGCAAATCAAGGTACAATTTGATTCTACTCTGGCTCCCAACATATCCCCCGTTTTTATTTTAAAGGAAACACAAGTGCAATTTTTACTCTTTCCTATACCTCTAATTATCCTGTCACATTTTCCAAAACTGACTTTGGTCCCTTCATCTTACGGAGATTGATGGGCGGAGATTCAGCTTCTGTGACTTCTTCAGGCTTACTCAGGGGCGTTGTCTCTGTGCTTGACCAGGGACCTTAAGAAGCCTAGCCTGTATTATCAAGGGGTTGCAAGGATTAGATATCAGGAATAATAATTTACTCCAAACTAGAGATCATATTTAATATTTAACAACTGCACAAACCATCTTTGGCTACAATAGTTTAACTTACTTAGCACCCATTTGCAAAGGCTTTTTCTTGAATGTCTGGGGAACTAAATTTCTGCAACCTTAACAATGCTTCAATTGTCAGATCTAAACAGATTAATAGAGACACAAGCCCCAGATCCACAAACTTTCCTGAATTTGTGGCTGGTGTCAAATAAAAAGTTCGCTCAATTAGGATTTTAAACTATCCATTATCACAGAAGTTTAACAAGTTCCTGCCCAGTTATGAAAGGCACGGGCATTAGTAAGGCGTGCTAACAACCTATTCTATGACCTCCCGGCTCTGAGTAATTTGAGTGGCCAAGCACAAGTGACTCTAAGATCTGACACCATCTCTGCCATCCAAGCAGAGGCTTTCGTGTCCCAGCAGTGTCTCTCCACACAGGGATAAATATGCCATTGCCATTTCACTTTGTTGGTTGCTGTATTTGAACTCGGGGCCTGGGCACTGTCCCTCAGCTCTCCAGCTCTAGTCTAGCACCCTGCCACTGTGAGTCCCTAGCTTGGGGCTTGAGTGCTTCCCCCCAGCTTTTCAGCTCAGAGCTAGCACTCTGCCACTTCGAGCTCCAAAGCAACTCTGTCCCAACATCCTGCTGGCAGATTAGACACCACAGTCTCACAGGGACTTTGCTTTGCCCGGGCAGGCTCAAAGCTGCGGCTATCAGATCAATGAGTCCTACAAAAGCCCATGTTACTCCAATTAAAGCAACAAGGTGGTCAACTCAGAAATAGTCTAAGCATGATCTTACCTGGAACCTGGTAAGAGCCAAAATTACATCTGAAGAAGGGTTGCTGACCTTCTCCATGGGCCTGCTGGAGTAACTTACAAGAGTAAGCTGAAATAGCAATTAAGCAACCATTTTAATAGTCCTAATTTTCCTTGTTTCTTTTTTAGAAACAAAACTTTAGGACAACTTTACTTTTAAATTTTGTTCAGAAACCATTTCTACTTTTCTTTAACTTTTACACTTTTTAACTTAAACTCTTAACACTTTGGTCTTTATTTGCATTTGAAAAACCTTTAAGGCTAAAGGAATTCCCTTTGCCTCCAGGCCCCCTAGGGCCCAGGTCACTTCCTTTGCCTTTAGAAGAGGCTTTTTGTTTTATTCTGCAGTTTAGATTATTACTGCCTAGAACTCCATTAACAGTTTAAACTCAAACAACAGTTTTTCCCTAATGCAAGAATTACAAACATCAGTGCACCAAAAGTTATCTTCAGACTTCCAGTGTCAGTCTGCAAGAAAAGACAGATGGGCAAAGTTTCTGACATTAATGAACAATTTTACATTTAAAACTCTAATACATGTTTCCAAACTTTAAAGGTAATAAATCCCAAATTCCCTAATACCTCTAGGTTAAACAGGATACAATGTTTACAATGTAAACAGCTCTAAGTATTACAAAACCAGATTTTTTTTCAGGATGTTTAGAAAAGTACTTTTTACCAATTTCTCTTTAAACCAATGTAATAATCCTTTGAGACATTGTAAAACATTCAAACCTAATATTTTCTTGAAGTTTTAAGCTTAGATTTACCCAATTGTCTTTGTGTTTAAGTATAAATTTATCCATTGTTTTATACAGCATGCTGACAATTTAACCTTGAACATGTTCACTCACTCATTCACACACCTTCATACTCAAAGATCATAAAGGCCGCAAAATTAATATCGGCCGTTCATTTTCCGGAAGTTTGTGTCAAGAGAGCTTTGCCAATTTTACTCTTACAGGTGAAAACCAGGTTCAAAACAAAACTATTTGCAAGGCAACTTAGCTGGAATTTATTTTTCCAGGGCTTGTTACAACTGCAGACATGGGGGAGCGGCCATGCTAGGCCCAGAAATGTTCAAATAAATAACAAGGATGTGTGATTGAGTACGCACAGAAAAACCGTAAGGATCCATACTTAGAAATGGTACCAATTTTAAAGACAAAACTGGACAAGGAAAAATATGTAACATGAACAAGACAGAGAAACGGAGACTTTTAAATAATCAGACATTGACATATAACAAGAAAATTGGACTCAATCAGATAAACTTAACACAAAAAACATGAGCTCAAATGAATGTTTTCATCAAACAGCTATTTTTAGATTTAGACATGTCTTGCTGGTGGGACTCTCAGGTAAGCCTTTTCATCGAAAAGAAACTCAGAAGGGGAGGGGGTCAAGGCGTCCCTTGACCACCCAGGCCTCTGTTTTAGGCCCACAGTGCACCTTTTCAAAAAATAAATAAATAAAATAAAATAAAATAAAACGCAGACATACAGGGGGTCGGCCGACTTCTGCTTACCTCTGGAGGCCTTTGCTTTTCACCTGGGCATCTTTTACAAAAAAGATTATTAAGAAGAGGGATGGTAAAAACAGAATAATGTCACATATTAAATTGTGTAGAGCCAATGAATATGTTAAAAGGTCCCTACATAATAGTAAAAGGAGGAGAAACACAGCTCATATAAATGTGTTGAACAAGTGGATCAGTAGCAGTCCCAATTGATATGCACAAATAACTCAGGTCCTTCCCACATCGCAGGATGCACCACTGGAGGGTTGGGGGTGTAGGCCCAGTGAGTCGATGCTTGGATGGCCACTGTCACTCTCCACAATCCGAACGCAGCGTTAAGGCAGCCAGCGGGTGTCTTTTTCTCCTTGTGAAAAAACACATACGTGTTTTCAACCCCAGGTTAGAACAGGATCGGGTCCATGCCAAGTACCTGTTAGGGGATCCTTCCACTTACTAAGGCAAAAGCACGCTGCTCTCTTTTTTCCCAGAATCGCTGAGCAGCAGATAAATTATTTGAATCCAAATTCAAAAAATTTAAAACAAATAAAGCATGATTAAGTATATTCACAGGGGTAGCGGCATACGACTCTCCTTTCTGTATTTTAGCAATTTGATGTTTTAATAATCCATTAGCTCTCTCCACGATGTCTTGACCTTGATGATTGTAAGGAACGCCTGTAATATGAGTGATATTATAGGAATGGCAGAAGGATTGAAATGCTCGGCCTGCATAGCCAGGGCCATTATCTGTTTTTATTTGCGAGGGAATCCCCATCACAGCAAAGCATCGAATGCAGTGAGAAATACAATGTTTAGTGGCTTCCCCAGCAAGGGGGGCGGCCAAGATAAAATTAGAATAAGTATCTACAGTAACATGAACATATTTTAATCGGCCAAATGATGGAACATATGTGACATCCATCTGCCAAATGTGATTAGAAAGCAGTCCTCGTGGATTTATACCTAAATGGGGGGCTGGTGAAAAAGGGACACTGTTGGAGCAAGTCTTAACTATTTGTCGTGCTGCTTCTCTAGATAATTTAAACTGTCGGCGCAAGTCTCGACTGTTTTGATGGTGGATGGCATGTGACTGCTTAGCAAGTTCAACCTGAGTTAAGTAAACTCTGGTGGCGGAGTCAGTAACTGCATTGCCCTCACTTAAAGGGCCAAGAAGTTTAGTGTGAGCTCGAACAAAGCCAAAAAAACAAGGGTGGTTGCTAGAACAAAGCAAAGTTTGTACTTGGCGAAATTGGGTCTGGATATTGGAGTTAGTAGTTCCAATAAAGGGAACAGTTTCTATGACTTGAAGAGCACGAATTACATATTGACTGTCTGAGTATAAGTTAAAGGGCTCGTCTTGTAACAGGACGACTGCTTGTAAAACAGCCTCTAATTACAACTCTTGGGTGGAGGAAAAACCTGTAACCCAAGATTGAGTTTTCCCATTAATGGTCAAAGCAGCCATTCCATTAGAGGATCCATCTGTAAATACTAAAGCGGCAGAAGATAAAGGCGAGGCCCGTACTATGGAAGGAAATAGAAACGTATGACACGCAGCAAATTGGAGAAGTTTGTTAGACGGGTAGTGATGCAAAATTTTTCCCGTATAATTGGCCTAAGCAATGGCCCAAGGATGGCAATGGGCGAATAGTCAATCGTGTTGTTGTAGATTATATGGGACACAGATAAAATGAGGTTCCTGACCTAAATATTTACGGGAATCCACTCGGCACATATGTATCAGATTAGCTACCAATTCGTAGTAGGGGGTCAGCACTTTGCCGGGTGTTGATGGTAGATAAAGCCATAAAATGGGCCATCCTGCCACAATACAGCAGTTGTGGAGTGAGAAGTAGCTAAAATGTAAACTCCCCATGGTTTAGAATAGTCACAATAGGTCACTTGTTGCTGGGAAATTGCCTTTTCTACGATTTGGATGGCCCTCCTGGCGTCGGGATTTAATTTGCGCAAGGATGTAGGGTTGGTATCTCCTTTTAAGAGATCAAAGAGGGGCTTTAACTCTCCTGTGGACAGCTTTAGATAAGGCTGAAGCCAATTTATATCTCCTAAGAATTGCTGAAAATCATGAAGAGTTCTTAAGTGTGAAGTTTTTAATTGTATTTTTTGGCTTTTAAAATAGTGTGGGCCTAATATATGGCCTAAATATGTAAAAGGGGGGGTGTTCCTGAACCTTTTCAGCTGCTATTATAAGGCCAACGAGGCTCAGATCTTCTTTAGTTGTCCAAAGGCTTGTCGTACGACGATAGGGTCAGAAAAAGCCAACAAGATGTCGTCCATGTAATGAACAATATAAACAGAAGAAAATTTTTCACGGGTGGAAGAAATGGCTCTAGCTACAAAATTTTGACATAAAGTTGGGCATTTGCCATGCCCTGTGGAAGCACAAGCCAGTGATATCACTTCATGGGTTCTTTAAAATTAACAGACTGGACGCTGAAGGCAAAGCGCTTACAGTCTTGAGGCGCCAGGGGTATAGTATAGAAACAATCCTTCAAATCTATAATAATCTTATAAGTATCCTTTGGGATTGCCATGGGTGAAGGCAAGCCAGGCTGTAGGTCCCCCATCAGTTTCATAGTAGCATTTACCTTTCTCAGATCCTGTAACAGCCTCCATTTACCTGACTTTTTCTTTATAACAAAAATTGCAGAATTCCATGGCTAGTTAGAAGGGGCCACATGTCCCAAGTCCAGCTTTTCCTGCACCAGCTGTTGTACTGCAATGATCTTTTCTAGAGTGAGAGGCCACTGTTGGACCCATACCGGTTCTTCAGACATCCAATTTATGGGATCAGCATGAGGGGCAGGACAAACAACAGCCCCCGTTAAAGAATACCCTAATCCTTGTCTTGTAGGGTGAGACTGGGGTTGGAGTGGCTCTGGCTCCCCCTGTGCTGCTCGGCCTAGTCCCCTAAAGGGGAGGAGGCCTTGATCAAGTAACTGCTTAGTGACCGCAGCACTAGAACTAAACATATACACTCCAATTTTTTCCATGATATCACGACCATATAAATTAATTGGCAGATGATCCAAGACAAATGGCTGAAAATGACCAGAGTGCCCTTCCTCATCTCTCCAAACAAGGATCGCACTGCTCTGCTGTGGGTCAGTTGCTTGCCCAACCCCCTGTAGGGAAGTCATAGAGGTTGTCAGGGGCCATTGGGCTGGCCAATGTTTTTTAGATATCACAGACACATCTGCTCCAGCGTCTAATATTCCTTTAAATGGCTTTTCTTGTATAAATATAGTCATCTCAGGCCTTTCTTGTTTTATGCTTTGTACCCAATAGATATCAGAAGATCTAAATCCTCTCTGTCCACATGGGGAATTAGCAGTCTCCCCGGGAGGTAAAGGCACAAGTATTAGTTGTGCTAATTTTTGACTGGCTGGGATCGATACCACGTGTTTCGGGGCAGAGGCCATAACTTTGATTTCTCCAGTAAAATCCTGGTCAATTTTGCCAGGTGTAATCTGTATCCCTTTAAGGGCTGAGCTACTTCACCCTAACAGCAATCCAGCCACTCCCGGGGGAAGGGGGCCGAAGACCCCCGTGGGGAGAGCTTGTGTCCCCATGTCAGGGGTCAATACTGAGCATGTGGAGGAACAGAGGTCCAATCCTGCACTGCCTGGGGTGGCACAGAGGAGGCTGGAGACTGATTTTTGGGGGTTGTTAGAAGATACACTTGTGGCCGAGAAGAGGGAGGGACTGCCCATGGTTTTGCGGGGCCAGGGGCTGGCCCCTTCTCCAGTTTCCCGAAAACAGGTGGCCATTGCGATTTGTTGCTGGCTTGCAATCTTTAGCCCAGTGCTTCCCTTTACCACAGCGTGGACATGTGCCAGGTGATTTTTCTCTCTTTAACCTGGCCTGGCGTGGGTATTGCATCATCCAATGTCTGATTTGTCCACAAGAGAAGCAACGCCCTGGGGGTCTAGCATCCCTAAGAATGCCGCTGACCTCTATATTTTAGAAATTCAGTAACAGACTTTCCTTGAGGAGTGGCGGCTAAAGTAAAGCCTTGTAAATGGGAGGGTCCAATATCATCACACAGTGAAATACAGTCCGTGATTCCTGCCTTATTCCTATGGGGTCTGATAGCCTCCTGACAGGCGGCGTTGGCATTTTCATAGGCTATGTGTCTAACTATAATCTTCCTTGCGTTCTCATCTTGTACTAGGCGGTCTGCTGTTTCCATTAATCGAGAGAAAAATTCTAGATAAGTTTCATGCGGTCCCTGTTTAACTTCTACTAGATTTTTTTGTACGATTGGAATTGCGTAACCTTTTCCAAGCCTCTCTCGCCGCAGCATTTATTTGTTAATTGGCCTCCTTTGCATAACCCAATTGATCTTCAGTAACCTATAAAGGAAAACCAATAAGAATAACCCCAGATTACTCAGCAGAGACCATGCAAGGAAGAAGTGACTGGAAGCATATATGTCATGCCCTTAAGTCAAATAACTACCAACCAAGAATACTGTACCCAGCTAAGCTCTCATTCATAACTGAGGGAACAATAAAAACATTCCATTCCAGGGAAAAGCTGCAACAATATGTCGCAACAAAACCAACACTACAAAGAATTCTGAAAGATGTTCTATACATAGAAAACCAAAATAAATGCAATATAGGGAAAGAAATGGCACCTAAACAACATACCACCTAAGGACCACAAGAACTGTCAAGACACAGGCCCAAATAAAAGTTTTTAAAAATGGTAGGACCTAATAAATATCTCTCAATCCTAACTCTCAATATCAATGGACTCAACTCTCCAATTAAACGGCATAGGCTGTCTAGTTGGATCAAAAAGCAAGAGCCATCGTTCTGCTGTCTTCAAGAGACACATCTTACCCCAAAAAACAATCATCTTTTGAAAGTGAGATGTTGGAATAAACTCTATCAAGCTAACGGCCCCCATAAACAGGCTGGAGTTGCCATCCTCATATCAGATAAAATAGACGTCAAACTAAAATTAGTAAAAAAAGACAAAGAAGGTTACTACATACTACTAAAGGGATCTTTCCTCCACGAAGACATAACGATCCTAAATATTTACACACCCAATCCCGGAGCTCCAAACTTCATCAAGCAAACTTTACTTGCACTGAAACCATACATAGTTCGAAATAGAGTGATTGTCGGTGACTTAAACACACCACTTTCACCTATGGACAGATCAACAAGGCAAAAACTCAACAGAGAAACCTTAGAACTGAACAACTATATAGACCAACTAGATCTAACAGACATCTGCAGAATATTCCACCCAGCAACAACACAATATATGTTTTTCTCAGCAGCACATGGAACATTTTCCAAAATAGATCACATCTTAGGCCATAAAACAAACCTGAACAGATTCAGAAACACAGAAATTATTCCATGCACACTCTCAGATCACAAAGGCATCAAACTGGAACTGAACACACATCTCCACCAACGAAAACCCTGTAACTCATGGAGACTGAACAACACATTGTTGAATCACCAATGGGTCATCAAAGAGATCAGAACAGAAATCCAACAGTTTATGAAGTTTAACAGTAAGGAGCACACAAAATACCAACTCCTTTGGGACACAGCAAAGGCAGTACTCAGAGGAAAATTTATAGCGCTGAGTGCCTACAACAACAAGTTGGAAATATTGCAAACCAACAAGTTAATGTCTCACCTTAAGATCCTGGAAAAAGAGCAACAAACCAACCCTAATCCCAATAGAAGAAAGCAAATAATTAAAATCAAAGCAGAATTAAATGATTTGAAATCCAAAAAAACTATAGAAAGAATCAACAAAACAAGGAGTTGGTTCTTTGAAAGAATTAACAAAATTGACAAGCCCTTAGCAAATCTTACCAAAAAAAAGAAGAGAACATATCGAAATAAACAAAATCGCAGATGAAAATGGTAATATCACGACAGAAATTACCAAGATCCAGAATATCATGAGGGAATACTTCTCAAACCTTTATGCCAACAAATTTGAGAATCTAGATGAAATGGATGAATTCCTAGCCAATATTAACATACCCACACTGAACCAAGAAGAACTAAGCCAACTCAACAGGCGTATTTCAAGCTCTGAAATAGAAATGGCAATTAGAGAACTTCCACCTAAGGAAAGCCCAGGGCCAGATGGATTCACAGCTGAATTCTATAAGGTCTTGAAAGCAGAGCTCACACCAATACTCCTCAAGCTCTTCAAAAAAATTGAAAATGAAGGTTCCTTACCAAACTCATTCTATGAAGTCAGTATAACCCTCATCCCCAAACCAGACAGAGATTCATCAAAGAAAGAGAAGTATATCTTTGATGAACATCGATGCAAAACTTCTCAACAAAATCCTGGCCAACCGTCTACAACAACTCATCAAAAAATTATACACTATGATCAAACTGAATTCATCAGGGGGAGGCAAAGCTGGTTCAACATACGCAAATCAATTAATATAATTCAACACATCAACAGGAGCAAGGACAAAAATCACATGATTGTCTCAATAGACGCGGAAAAGGCATTTGACAAGATCCAACACCCCTTTATGTTAAAAGCTCTGAAGAAACTAGGAATCCATGGAACATTCCTCAATGTAATAAAGGCTGTGTATGAGAAAGCTACTGCTAGTATTACACTTAATGGTGAAAATCTAAAGCCATTCCCTCTAAAATCAGGAACGAGACAAGGATTCCCACTCTCTCCACTCCTCTTTAACATAGTACTAGATTTCCTAGCCAGTGCAATAAGGCAAGAAGCAAGCATAAAGGAGATCCAAGTATGGAAAGAGGAAATAAAACTATCCCTCTTTGCCGATGACATGATTCTGTATTTAAAGAATCCTATAGACTCTACTCCCAAGCTCCTTGAGCTGATTCAATGCTTTGGAAGAATAGCAGGCTATAAAATCAACCCTCAAAAATCAACTGACTTCCTTTACGCCAACAGTGAGAGGAACGAGGCAATAATCAGGAAAGAAACTCCTTTCACAATAGCCTCAAAGAAAATAAAGTACCTAGGAATTAGCTTAACTAAGAATGTAAAGGACCTTTTTGAGGAAAACTTTAAAACCCTAAAAAAGGAAATTAAAGCAGAACTAAGGAAATGGAAACCCTTCCATGCTCCTGGATTGGAAGAATCAACATTGTGAAAATGACAATCTTGCCAAGAGCTATCTACAAATTCAATGCAATACCCATCAATATCCCAACGTCATTTTTTAAAGAATTAGAAGAGGCAATCCAAAATTTCATATGGAATAATAAAAGAACCCGAATAGCAAAAACACTTCTTAGCAGAAAGAACAGCGCTGGAGGAATTTCAATTCCAAACTTTAGACTCTATTACAGAGCTGTAATTCTCAAAACAGCTTGGTACTGGCACAGGAACAGGCCTGAAGACCAATGGAATAGAACTGAGGACCCAGATATTAAACCACAGACCTATGGCCACCTAATCTTTGAAAAGGGAGCCAAAAAAATAGAATGGAAGAAAGACAGCCTCTTCAACAAGTTGTTCTGGCAGAACTGGTTAAGCACCTGCAGAAAACTAAAGCTGAATCCTTCTTTGTCACCTTGCACTAGAATTAACTCCAAATGGATCAAAGACCGGGAGGTAAAAGCTGACACACTGAAAACTTTACAGGAAGGAATAGGAGATACAATAGGCCTCCTTGGCAAAGGTTGAAACTTTCTTAATAAGGACCAAGAATCACAACAAATCAGAGAAAGGCTGGATAAGTGGGACTGCATTAAACTGCATAGCTTTTGTATGGCAAAGGACATAGCTAGTAAATTAATTATGAAGCCTACACAGTGGGAGAAGATCTTCACCAACCAAACAGCGGACAAAGGCCTAATATCTAAAATATATCAACAACTCAAAAAAGTGTATCACTCCAAAACTAACCTCCAAAGTAACAACCATCCCATTAAAAAATGGGCCAAAGACTTAAAGAGAGTCTTCTCTGAAGAAGAAACAAAAATGGCCTACAGACACATGAAGAAATGCTCAACATCTCTGGTCATAAAAGAAATGCAAATCAAAACAACTCTAAGATTCCACCTCACTCCAGTTAGAATGGCCAGGATCAGGAAAACGAATGACAACATATGCTGGAGGGGATGTGGCCAGGAGGGATCACTACTACACTGTTGTTGGGTGTGAAAACTCGTTCAACCACTGTGGAAAGCAGTGTGGCAGAGCCTCAAAAGGCTAAACGTAGAACTCCCTATGACCTAGCAATTCCACTACTTGGCATTTACCCAACCATCCAGAAACAAGGACATACTAAATCCACTAGCACAACAATGTTCATTGCAGCATTATTCACCATAGCAAAGATATGGAACCAACCTAGATGTCCCTCAGTTGATGAGTGGATCAACAAGTTGTGGTATTTGTACACAATGGAATTCTATGCTGCTGTCAGAAAGAATGACATCGCCCCATTTGTTAGGAAATGGAAAGACTTAGAAAAAATCATATTAAGTGAAGTAAGCCAGACTCAAAGGAACTTAGGCTCAATGGTTTCCCTCATTCGTCATAATCAGTAAAAACCTTGGGCTCTCCTAGCAGAGATCTGCAATAGAGCAAACTCTTGATACATAAGTCCAAATAATGTGAAGCTAATTGAAAGGACCTCCAGGATAGTGAAACAAAAGCCATATAATGAATGATTGTTGTCCTTAATGTACTATGTTGTCTCTCATCTCCTTTGCTGTCCCTTGGTTATCTCATATTGGTATAGTATCTCACTTTGTTATCTGATATATTGAATTTATTTGTATTTGGATATTTGAAATTTGATAGGGAAGGGGGGAAAACCAAGACGGGTGGGGGGAGGGGGTGGGGGAGGGAAATGGGTACCAAGACATGTGAAAGGGTATCAATGTATGTGAATGAATGCACCTTCTATCTGGCAAATATCATGTAACCCTTTTACTAATTACAATAAAAAATATAAAAAAAACAAAAAACAAACAAAAAAACAAAAAAAGCAAAAAACAAACAAACAAACAAACAAAAAAAGGTTACAGATAACGCTGATTCTTGGAGAAGAGCAAGAGACTTTCCAGAGAGGAACTTCATGAGAAAGGTGCTGTAGGCTTTAGAAAGAAGGGAAATCAGAGTTTCCAAAGAATGAGCTCCATGAGGATGATAAGTTACCTGGAGTTCTGGTACCTCACCTGTAGATGTGAGCCCACTTCTGCTCCTTTTTCTCTTGTTTCTCCTCACTGACATAAATTTACATTTCGCCAGTATTTATCGGGCTATTATGGCTCTGTCTTCTTTTTTTTTTTACCACTGGAGATTTCTTATCCCCCAACTCCTTCTTAGAACTTTGTCAGCTAAGGTTTTCACGGAGACTGGATTCAGAGAAAGGTGTCAGAAGCTTTTGCAGTTTCTTGCAATCGATGAATCTTCTAAGATCTCATCAAATGAATTATATTTCATGAAATAATTTTCTTCATGGAATAAAATATCTTTTCTAGTCTCCAAACCATTTTGTTCCCATGAGTTAAAGTGAAGATGACATCATGGATAAACAGATTTAGATTAATTTCTTGCAATATTGTAGGCTGTTACAGGGAGAGAGGAATTAATTTATTCCAAGGGGAACATAGGTCTTTTTGTTTTTTTCCCTTTTGTTTTGATTAAACAAAAGAAGAAGGAATCCTTCAAGGATCTATTAATTTCATTATGGACTAAATCTCTGGAGACAGATCTCTTCACTGTCTTGAAGAATATTTGGACATGTAATAGATCACTAGATCTCTATAGGGAATAACAATTTCTTGGTTTTTATTCATTATTTTAAAAGTATCTCATGTTTTAAAGTTATAGAAATCCCATGTTTAATATGGACACTGCGAATCTGAGCACACTACCAAATGTTTCCATCTATAAAATTACATTTGTTACCTCATATATGTTATCATTAGTATCCATTGAGAATATCACAAGAATAGCTCAGTGCCCCATTCAGTGGATTTAATTAATATATGATAATTTAATTATTATTATTTAATGAATGTATCCTCCCTGGCTAATTGGACATTTGTATTTTCTGATCTTCATTTCTCCCATATCAGCCCCAAGTTCCTTACCTTCTGTTATTGTCCCTCTCACCCAATTGATGGATTTCTATGAAATCAACTTGGAAAACACTACCGGGCACGGTGTCTCACTCCTGTAATCCTACCTACTCTGGAGGCTGATCTGAGAACCTTGGTGCAAAGCCTGTCTGGGCACTAAAGTCCTGAACACTCTTATCTCCAATTTACCACCAAAAACTGGAAGTGGGGCTGTGGCTCAAGTAGTAGGGTGGTAGTCTTGAGCTGAAGAACTCAGGGACAGCACCCAGGCCCAGAGTTCAAGTCCAATGACTGACATCAAAGGAAAAGGAAAAAGAATAAAGCAAACGATATTAGTTGAGTGCTGCTGCCTTAGGCCTATAGTCCTTGTTAATTAGGATGCTGAGATGTGAGGATTTAGAGTCAGAATCTAGCTGTGGTAGAAAAGTTTGTGAGAGTCTTATCGTCTTTAACCATTAAAAGCCAGAATGGAGCTGTGGCTCTAGAAGTAGAGCAGTTTCCTTGAGCAAAAAAAGTCAGGGACAATGCCCAGTCTCTGAGTTCAAGCTCCAAGAGCAACACACACACACACACACACACACACACACACACACACACACACACACACACACACACCGGAAAAGAAATGAACCCCTCAAAGAAAACCAGGAACATATGATCACCTTATGATCCTGTTGAAGGCGGGTATTGTGTATGTGTGTGTGTGTGTGTGTGTGTGTGTGTGTGTGTGTGTGTGTGTGTGTGTGTGTGTTGGTTCGTGGCCTGGAATTCAAGGCCTGGGAATTCCCTCTAACCTATTGTGCTCAAGGTTGGTGCCACTTCAACCATGACTCTACTTCTCACTTGTTCCTATTTGACTGCAAATAAGGTCTTGGAGGACTTCCTGCCTAGGAGGACTGTGAGCATCCATCCTCAGATCTCAGCCTATGGAGTAGCTGGGGGTTCAGGCCTGAGCCAGTGGTATCAGAACTGATTTTGGGTGTTCCTTTAGTGGAGGTCACATCCTGTACACACAGTGACATTCTGAGATTTGTTTTTCAAATTTGGATGCAGCTTATCATTTCTCTTGATGGATTGCTCTGCTGAGTGACAGGGGTGAATGCAAGCTCCTGTCTAATCTAGATCTTAGGACCTTCCAGGTTTCTCATTGTTTGTTGTTCCCTTACAAGTGAGGCTGCACCTCCCCCCCCTCTCTCTTCTGGGCCTTGAACTCTAGGTATGGGCACTATCTCTGAGCTCTCAAGGCTAACACTCTCCTTGTTTGAGCCACAGCACCACTGTTAGTTTTCTGGTGGTTAATTGGAGGTAAGAGTCTGATGGACTTTCATGTCCAGGCTGGGTTTGATCTGTGATCCTCAGATGTCTGGCTCCCGAGTAGCCAGAATTCAGGTGTGAGCACAGGTTGCCCCATTTACTTCCAGCAGTTTTATGGGTAGAGATAAGAGTGCCACAGACTTTCCTGGTTTTGAAGAACCATCCTCACATCTCAGCCTGTAGGACCTGAAGCTCAAATTAAACAGGAAATCATAGAGAATGTAAGGAGAGATATTGCCGAGACTAGTACTTTTTGGAAAGTTCTGTAATATTTTATTAAATAGGAGAAAAAATTGACAAAAGGGATTTTAGTAAATCGAAACTTTCTTCAGAGCACAGGAAATGCTGATGAGAATGAGAGAAGTGCTTTGTGGATATTCACTTTCAAAGACCCCCAGTCCCAGGAGAGAAGGAAAGCCTCTCAGATATTCCACACCAAATATTAAGTATCCACAATTAAATTGATTTTACAGTGAAGTAAAGGATTGTTAACACAGTCTTTAAGAGAGGTAAAATTGGCTATGAAGAAATCCATGAAGAAATATTGAACCTCTTTAGCTACACACGGTGTGGAAATCAATAAACACTGTGATTCTGTATTATGTCAATCATGAAGGAAATCTACAACTAGTTCTGGTGAGGCTGAGAAGAAACAGGCATCCTCAGACACTGTTGGTGTGGATGTCACCTATACAGTTACCATGGATACAAGGTCATATCTGAGTGGGAAAGAGAAATTAGTAAAATACAAAAAAAAATAAAACCGTTGACTTAAAATCTCATATGTATTGCCATAATTGCTGTTCAGAAAGTGTAGGAATTCTACTTGGATTCTTGTATGTGTTTATTCCGGTTCTGCAAAGTCAAAAATAAAATTCATATTGCCAGGTGGCAGAGACTGATATCTGTAATCCCAGCTGTGAGGGTGTGAGGCTGAGATCTGAGGATAGTGGTTTAAAGGCAGCACAGACAAACGTCTATGAGAGTTCCATCTCTGAATATCTCCCCCAAAAGGGGATTGTGTAGATGTGTCTCAAATGGTAGAGGGAAAACCCTGACCAAAAATGTAATGGAGAGCATCCAGGGGCTGAATTCAAGTTCCAGGGCTGTCACAGAAGAAGGAGTAAGAGAAGGAGGAGGAGGAGGAGAACGAGAAGGGAAAAGAGAATGAGGACGAAGAGGATAAGAAGTTGTTCAGAATGTTGAGAGGAAGAATTGACATTGAAGAGGATAACTTAGGGGGATACTGTGTAAGTTTGGATTGTGATAAGTGCTTTCTATGTTCAATTTAGAAATGAGTTAATATGCCTGAATGGGTATATTAAGGACAATTCACATTGAAAAGAAAATTAGATTTTAAAAAGATACCATGTAGAATTCTTTGTAAGACATGGCCACACATTGACAAACAAAGCCATAGGGCTTTGCAGAGTAGACATGACCTAATATCTCTTTTGTAGATGGAAAATATATACTGAGTCCTAAAATTTAGGAAAAACTTTGACCATGCTGGAATTCAGCCTATTTGTCTTCTCTCTTCCAATGGAATACTTTGTTACGTGGTTCACAATCCATCAAGACCGGAGATTACTCTGCCTGGCAGTCTCCCCAGGGGCCCCATCACCTCCTGGTTCCTCAGGCTGTAGATGAAGGGGTTTAGCATGGGAGTGACCACTGTGTACATCACCGAGGCCATCTTGCATCTGTGGGCAGAGGAGGACACCGCAGAGCTGAGGTACACCCCGAGTCCTGTCCCGTAGAACAAGGAGAACACACAGAGGTGAGAGCCACAGGTGGAGAAGGCTTTGTGCTTGCTAGCCGTGTTGGATATCTTCATTAAAGAGGAGAGGATCTGACGGTAAGAGAAGAAGATTCCTAAGGCAGGAAACACACAGAACAGCACAGTCATTGATGAGGGTGTCAGAGCTGGCCACCTGGAGAACCTGAGCTAGTTCACAGAAGAAATGGGGGATGGTGGTTCCTGGGGAGAAGGTTAATTTCCTCATCAGTAAAACATGGATTAGTGAGATGCAGAATATGAGAAGCCAAGACACGAGGACTAGGAGGCCACAAAAGTGAGGGTTCATTATAACTTTGTAGTTCAGTGGGTGATAGATGGCTACAAAGCGATCATAAGCCATCACAGTCAATAGGAAATTATCCATTCCAGCAAAAACCAGAAAGAAATACACCTGAGTGAGGCACTCTGGGTAGGAGATGTCTTTCCTCAGGGTCTGGATGTTCACCAGCATCTTGGGGATGGTAGTAGTAGTAAAACAGACATCCACAAAAGACAGGTCGTAGAGGAAGAAGTACATTGGGGTGTGGAGGTGGGGGTCAGAGGTGACTGCCAGGATGATGAGCAGATTTCCGAGCACGGTGATCAGGTACATGGACAGGAAGATCCCAAAGAGCATGGGCTGGAGTTTAGGTAGTCTGAGAGGCCCAAGAGGAGGAATGGTGATTCCCCTGCGTGGTTTTGTGTGGTCATAACCCTGGCTGTTCCCCCTGGGGCAAGAAAGCAAAAGTTCAATCAATATCCACTGGTAGCTGAGGTTCTGATGCCCACCCAGGGATGCCTTTTTCTTTGTCTGATTGCTTCCCACGGGAGTGCTGTGCAAAGCCAATCACTTTAACATTATAGTATTTGGGTAAATATCCTTTGTTTTATATTCCCTGAGTTTTTGATGTCTTTATTTTCTGGTGGTATTCCTGAGGCTTTTAATTCAGGGCCTGGCTGCTGCCCATAAGTTTTTTTTGCTTAAGGCATTTTGCTAGTTCAGTTCCACTTCCAGCTCCTTGGTGGCTCATGGAAGATAAGACTTCTCTTGACCAGGGTGGCTTTGAACCATGGTCTTCAGTTTTCAGTCTCTTGAGTAGCTTGGATGACATGTGTATCACCAGTGCTTTTCTTTGATTTCCCTTTGGAAATTTAAAGAGATTGATTTTACTACAACCTTGTAGAATATTGGAAAGTGATTTCATGTGCCCCTTTTGATAACCTCCATATTTTTTAATCCTATCAACTGTGTAATAGTGATGTATTATTTATTTACAATGGCAACAATCTTTATTTTCTGATAGGACACTTGTCATGGAAGTATTTTTTATATAAATACAGTTCTTGTAGAAGCCACTTTTAGATTTCAAATCATCCCTATCTATCTGTCTATTTATTTGCCTATATAGCTATCTCCTAAGTGACATAAAGGACATTGATTTATTTGGCTGTATTAATTAGTAGCCCTCAGAAAGTTATTCTTTTAATATTAAATATATTTTTAAATTATCCTTAAGTAGTTGTACCAAGGTGTTTCAATTCACACTATCAGTTTGTGAGCACAATGCCTGTTCATCAAAGTCTCTCCTTCCTTGCTCTCCCCATCTCTCCCAGCTCTCCCCATCCCAAAGTTTATCTGGTTCTAGCTTCCTACTTGTTCATTGAACATTAGTAGTGTTTTTCCCCACCATTCCTCTCCCCTATCCATCCTCCCTCCCCTTTCCCAGGACCTCATCCATCAGAAAGTTCTTTCAACAATTATTTTACCATTTGTGTATGTGGTGCAAATATTCACAACCTAATAGGCCTGAATAGGGAAACGCAATGGTGTCTTCCTGGAAAAATCCTGTGGGGTTTATAGAACATGGAGCAAGCGTCTGTCTCCTAAATCTGAAGATTTGCTGGGAACATCCTAGAAAGTGGGGGTCCTAGCTGTCTTCAGCCATATCGTCTTAAACCCAGGCATTTTTGATGGACAGAACAGTTTTCATGACACAACACCGTAAGTCTGTTACCTGTGTGGCTCGAATGAAATATGTAGTCTGGCTGGCTGTGGATGGCTCCTCCCAGACAATGCTTTCCAGGTGACCTCTTTCAAGATGAGGGAGTGAGAAAAAAAAGCATATGAGCAACATAGAAAAGAGGAGAAAGTAGTATTATGCCAATAAAACAACCCACAATGAGCTTAGTGCCTGTGGTCTGTATGCCTAGCTACTCAGGAGGCTAAGAGCTGAGGTTTGAAGTTCCAAAACGTCCTGGACTAGAAAAGTCTGTGTGATTCTTACCTCCAGTTTGAAGCACCACCCTAAAACAGACTGAAGTGGAGGAGCTGTGGCCTTAGTGTTAGAGCCGGAGCCTTGAGTAACGAAGCTCCGAGATAGTTTCCAGGCCCTGAGCTCAAGCTTCAGGACTGGTGCATATGAGCATTCGTTTACATGTACACACACACACACACACACACACACACACACACACACACACACACTACAATGCGCACGTGAGGTTTCAGAGTACAATAAAAGCTGTTGAAGTACCAAAGCAAAACCCCTTTGTACAACCCACACATATTGATTAAAAACATTCTTTTTTCCTTATTCACATTATTTTATTGGTATTAGTACAATTAACTTACAACATATGTTATAATGGCAATTTAAAACCCAATTAGAAGAATATGCACATAGCTTATGACATAAACAATAGTGGACATTTACATTCTGATAAGTGGTAATTGCTAGTGGTCTTAGAAGTATAAAATACTGGTAGATTGATATTCCAGAAATTACCTAATAATATCTGTGGATTCAAAAACCTTCTATGCACAGAGAAGAGAATGTGCATGTGCTCTGTATTCAGTGGGCTGGTAGAGGAGGGGAATTGAGAAGTTGCTGTGATGATCAGAGAATGAGGGTGAAGAAGGCCCATTGTAAAGATTTCTTTTTCCATATCCTTAATGTTTCCTTCACATGGGCAAATTCCGTCCATTTGTGGGTTGTGGGGATTTCTTGTGTCACTATTTGTCATTGTGTGGATATCACTTGGGTCGTGTGACAATCTAAGTGTAGAAGAAATGAAAATGTCGGCTATGTAATAAGAAGTTAAGATCATGGTAGGCATGGTGACAGAACCCTATCATCCTAGATACTCAAAAGTTAGAGGATATTCGCTCAAAGTTAGCCTAGAAGCATAAGACTCTACCTGGAAAAAGAAGAAGGTGGAGGGGCCTTGGCTTAGTTTGTAGACCACTTTTTCTATCAAGTTTAAGATATTGATATGAGCCTGAGTGCCACCTTTTCCAGGATAACTCAGACCAGCTTGTCAACCATATAACAATCCTAACATATAGATCTAGACAAAACCAAATAGAAACAAACAAGACATTCAAAACTGTTGAAGAACAATAAGAGAGTGTGTTGGCAACAACTTCAGGAATGGAAGCCCACGGAACATAAGGATGTTGGTTAACACCAAAATTCACTGCAAAAATAAGTCACTGAAGTTGGGTGTCAGCGGCTCACATCTGCCATCTTAGTTACCCAGGAGGCTGAGATCTGAGAATCAGGGTCAAAGCCAGCCCCAGCTGGAGTCTGTGAGACTCATTCCTAATTAAGTACCCAAAATCTGGAAATACAGCTGAGGTTCCAGAGATAGAATACTAGAGCACAAAAGTTCAGGAACAGGGCACAGCCATTGAGTTCAAGGCCCTTCACACACACACACACACACACACACACACACACACACACACACTTAGAATTCCTCTAAGTACTAGCCTTATGAATAATGGGCTAGACATTTGGCCTAGTGGTAGAGTGCTTGTCTAGCATGTACGAAGATCTGGGTTTGATTCCTCTGTACCACATGCATATAAAAGCCACAAGTGGGGCTGTGGCTCATGTGGTAGAGCACTAGTGTTGAGGAAAATGACCACAGACAGTGCTCAGGTCCTGACTTCAAGCCCCAGGACTGGCAAAGAAAGAAAGAATGAAAGAAAGAAAGAAAGAAAGAAAGAAAGAAAGAAAGAAAGAAAGAAAGAAAGAAAGAAAGAAAGAAAGAATACCATTGGGGGTAGATTTTCTTATGGACACTAAGTGGAAACAAACAATACATCTTTTTTTTGCCCCTCCCCCAACCCCATCTTTTAAGGAACCACCATATTGCTTTCCACAATGATTGAATGAGCTTACAATCCCACCAGAAGTGTAGTTATTGCTCAATTTTCTATCTACTTTTCTTTATTTTCTTCTATTTTATTACATATTTCTTTTATGGCCAGAGATGTTAAGCATTTTTTCATGTGTCCATTGGCCATTCTTATTTCCTTTTAGAGCAGTCTCTCTTTAAGTCTTCAGGCTACCCTTTAATGGGATGGTTGTTTCTTTGAGAACTTGTCTTTGAGATATTTAAGTTTTTGAACCATAGGTATATTTTAGCTAGCTATATCTGTTGTATGGCTAAGTGAAGATCTTCTCTCGCTCTGTGGGTTTTCTACTTAGCTTGCTAGCTATGTCCTCTGCCATATAGAAGCACTGAAGTTTAATGAAATCTCATTTGTTCAAACTTTCTTTAATTTGTTGTATTTCTGGGACTTTATTAAGAAAGCTTTGATCTGAGCCAAGGATCCCTAGTTTATCTCCTATTCCTTCCTGTAGAGTTTTCAGAGTGTTTGCTTTTACCTCGAGGTCTTTGATCCATGTGGGATTTATTCTGCTGTAGGGTGAATATAAGGATCCAATTTTAGTTTTCTACAGATGCTTAAGCATTCTGTCAGCACCATTTGTTGAGGAGGCTTTCTTCCGTTCTGTTTCTCTTTTCTTTGGTCTTCTTATTGAAGATTCGGTGACCATAGTTCTGTGGGTTGATTTCTGGGTCTTCAGTTCTAGTCCATTGGTCTTCAGGCTTGTTCTTGTGCCACTACCAAGCTGTTTTTCTTTTTGGTCCATGGGGCTTGAACTCTGGGCCTGGGGGCTGTCACTGAGCTCTACAGATCAAGGATAGCACTCTACCTCTTGAGTCTCAGCACCACTTCCGGTTTTCTGGTGCTTCATTGGAGATAAGAGTCTCATGGACTTATGACTTCCATGCCCAGGGTGGCATAGAATTGCAATCCTCAGATCTCATCCTCCTCAGACCTCATCCTCCTGAGTAGCTAGATTAGAGCCATGAGCCTCCAGTGCCCAGCTCCAAGCTGTTATTTTATTGCTATAGCTCTGTAATAGACTCTGAAGCTTGGTATTGATATTCCTCCAGCGCTGTTCTTTCTGCTAAGGATTGCTTTTGCTATTTGGGGTCTTTTATTATTCCATATGAATTTTTGGATTGCTTATTCTATGTCATTAAAGAATGACATTGGGATATTGATGGGCATTGCATTGAATTTGTAGATAGCCCTTGGCAGGATTGCTATTTTCACTATGTTAGTTGTTCCAATCCAGGTGCATGGTGGGGGGTTTCCACTTCCTTAATTCAGCTTTAATTTCCTTTTTTAGGTTTTTAAAATTTTCATCTTAGAGGTCCTTTACTTCTTTGGCTAAGTTAATTCTTATTTTTTGAGGCTATTGCAAAAGGGGTTGCTTTCCTGATTTCTGCCTTGCTCTTCTCATTGTTGGTGTACAGGAAAATCATTGATTTTTTGCCAGTTCTGGGGTGTGAACTCAGGGCTTGAGCACTGTCCTTGGGCTTTCCTCAAAGCAAGCACTCTACCACTTGAGCCACAGCACCACTTCTGCCTTTTTCTATGTATGTGGTTTCCAGGAACTGAACCTGGGTCTTTGTGCAAGCACTCTACCACTAGGCCAGACTCCTGGACCAGCCACTGACATTTTGAGGGTTAATTTTATACCCTGCTGCTTTACCAAAGTTTTGAATCAGCTCAAGTAACTTGGGAGTGGAGTCCATAGGGTTCTTTAAATACAGAATCATGTCAACTGCAAAGAAGTAAAGTTCACTTCCTCTTTCCCTATTTGGGTCCTCTTTATGTTTGCTTCTTGCCTTATTGCTCTGGCTAGAAATCCTAATTACAATATTGAAGAGGAATAACACATTTCAGTGATACATTTTTATATAAAATTTGCATTTGACACTGGTGAGAGTTAAATAATACATAATGTAACAATATGATTAAGTTACATTCTGTTTTTAGTAATTGCTTATCTTCACATTTGATAGACGGAGGTTTCATCTTAACATGTCCCTGTAGATGTGCATTGCATGTTAAGACAAGTCATATCTCCCATCACTCTCCCTTTCCTCTTACTCCTTCTCCCATCAGACACATGAAGAACCACATTTCATTTTTTTTTCACATATGGACCTTCAGTATTATGCCTATATTCTCTCATTGCTCCCTCTTCCCATTCATTTCAGCCTCTTCTACCAGCCTCCCATTCAAGAGTCTGGTTTTTAGGTATTTCTTTGGTTAAAATGTCTGGGAGCTGTTCTAAGGCCTTACAATACTCCACTGCATTCCTGCATCTTCCATTCTGAACCATACTTTTGACCTCTATCTATGTATAGAACACAAAAGCTTTTCTTATCAGAGGAAGAGCCTCAGATCTATTCTTTTGGACATTCTTACCACGTTAGTGAGTCCATAGAGATTTGTATGCCTAGAAAGAATCTGTTTAATTGTGAGTTCTGGGAATTAAGCATCTGAGATCAAAGGAAAGCCGATTATCAGCCTGTCCGCTGACATTTCCATAAATATCTCCAATGTTATATTATTCTACAGCTGGAATTTCTCCTGTGTCAACCTACGTAAGATTGATTGTGAGGAGTGGGGCTGAGATTTTATTATACTTCAGGCATGCAGGGATATTCTGATCTGTACATCATGACCATGACCCAACAGAGAAGCAGTTCAACCCAGTAAGTAGGGAGTGATATCACAGTAAATATGCAAGCATGCTTTGTATAACTTTCCTGGTGATCCAGAGGTTTCATTCCTATAGAAAAACAGTTCTATGTCCTGTGTCCTTAACTAGAGAGCAGAACAACTATTTCTACATAACAAGGACAAGCCAGCAGTTGCAATATGCAACTGGAGGAAGATGAGGAATAGCAGTAATGAGAACTTTCTTAGGACTTTTGTTCTGCTAAAGGTTACAGAAATCTGTCTTCAAAGCTTTCTACTGTGTTTTGTTTTCCTGTAGTTGAAAATGTTTCCTAATAGAGTATGATTGAACACACTATTCTTTCTTTTTTCTTTTTGTCGGTCATGAGGCTTGAACTCTGGGCCTGGGTGCTGTCCCTGAACTCTTCAGCTCAAGGCTACTGCCCTTAAGCCACAGTGTCACTTCTGGGTTTTTTTTAGTGGCTAACTGGAGCTAAGAGTCTCAGGGACGTTCAAGCCTAGGTTGCCTTTGAACTGTGATCTTCAGATCTCAACCTTCTGAGTAGCTAGGATCACAGGTGGGAACCACTGTGCCCAGCTTCAACACATTACTCTTTTAGAAGCTGTGGTAGATGGTAAGGTTAAAAAAAGAAAACTGTGAAGGCATATTTCTGTTTGTCAATTGACACAGAATATCAACTTTTGGAAAGTGGGATTTGTTAAAGACTTTGATAGGTACACAGAGGAAACCAGAGCATCTGCCTCACTTCTCTCTGACATCCAAGAAGAGGATGCTGATTTCTTCTTTGGGAGATTCCTAATTGGTCACAAAACAGAAAAGCAGGAGTCATGGCTTGAAATCAGTACAGGAAGTGCAAGCTTCGATCGATGGCAGAACAGGAAGGACTAAATGTCAACCACCATTGCTCATATCAACATACTCCTAAATTCCTGAAATTGGTTCAGGGAAAAGTAGATATAACATCAGGTATTGATTTAGTCATGTTCAGAAAAATCCAAAGCGTTAAAAATGTATACTTTATTCCCAGTGCTGGTGGCTTACCCCTGCTATCCTAGCTGCTGAAGAGGCTGAGAGAGGTTATGAGGATTCAAGTTCAAAGCCAGCCCAGGGAGCAGAACCCTAGAGGCTCTTATCTCCATTTAGTCACTTGAAAGTAAAAAGTGGAGCTGTGCATCAGATTGGCTCTCTTTAGAGCCAATCTAAAGCAATGTCTACAAAGAAATGAAGACCTGAATGTTTATGGAAAAACATTGTTTTCATTTCTTAATTAAACAACAGATATTGAACTCTCAAAAAAGGTAGAGCTCTGGCTCAAGTGCAAGAGCACTACTTTGGGCAGGAAGGAAAGATTCAAATTCTAGGACTCACTGTCTCTGTCTCTGTCTCTCTGTTTCTCTCTCTCTCTCTCTCTCACTCTCTCTCTCTCTCTCTCTCTCTTTTACACACACACACACACACACACACACACACAGAATATCAAGATGGAAATGAGTAAATGAAAGAATGAGGAAGAAATTTCCTGGGAGATAAAAGGTGCTGTACAATATTTTCTAGAACTGATTTGTTTGTATGAAATTAATGTTTGATAATTCAGTTCTCTATATTTTATGAAGTGTTTTAAGTAGCACATCTCTAGAAATTTCATGATTCATGACTTTAGTATTTCTTTATGATAAAATAAAGTTGGTAGGAATGTTTCTTTCTTTCTTTTTGTTGGTTGGGAGATTTGAACTCTGGGCCTGGGCACTGTCTCTGAGCTCTTCAGCTTAAGGCTATAACCCTACCCCCGAGTCACAGTGCCACTTCTGGTTTTCTGGTGGTTAATTGGAGATAAGAGTCTCATGGACTTTAGCACCCGGGTTGGCTTTGAACCATGATTCTAAGATCTCAGCCTCCTGAGTAGCTAGGATTACAGGTGTGAGCCACCATGTCCAGAAAGAATGTTTCTTTATAGAATGTATGAGAATGAATCTCAAAAGAAAGAAGACCACCGTGGAATATCTTGTAATAATCTTACAAGAATATGCTGTATTTTCTGTGATAAGAAAGCACTTCCTGTAATGTTCTAACGTATTTGAGTATCTAAAATGCATTTAAAAAGGTGTATATGAGACAGAAGAAATCCAGGATGACTGGGTAGATGACAACGGAAACTATTATTGATGGACACTAAAGAGTCCTCAACTAAAACACTTGAATTCAAAATTATTGCTGAATTCTGAGTTCTTCAGTAGTATTGCTCTCTGTTTTACATCAAAGGTGTCCAATAAATATAGGGCTGCGTAATCTAACACACATCTCAGAATTTTATCTCCTGGGACTCTCAGATGACCTTGAGCTACAACCTATGCTCTTTGGGCTTTTCCTGTCCATGTACCTGATCACTGTGCTTGGAAATCTGCTCATCATCCTGGCTGTCACCTCTGACCCCCCACTTCCACACCCCCATGCACTTCTTGCTCTCCATCTTGTCTTATGTTGACATTGGCTTCACCCCTACCATGGTCCCGAGGATGCTGGTGGACATCCAGACTCACAGCAGAGCCATCTCCTATGCGGGCTGCCTCACCCAGATGTCTGTTTTTGTCATTTTTGGCAGTATGGAAGTTTTGCTTCTTACTGTGATGGCCTATGACCGCTTTGTGGCCATCTGTCACCCCCTGAATTACCTACTCATCATGAACCCTCGTCTCTGTGTCTCCTTGGTTCTGATATCATTTGTAGCCAGCATCTTGGAATCTCAGCTTCATGTGTTGATGGCATTACAGATCACCACTTTCAGAGAGGTGAAAATCCCGAATTTCTTCTGTGACCCTTCTCAAGTCCTGGATCTTGCCTGTGTTCACAGCTTCACAGATAACATCATTAAATATTTTATAGGTACATTATTTGGTTTCTTTCCCACCTTAGGGACTCTTTTCTCTTATTATAAAATTACTACTTTACTACTGAGAATTCCAACATCAGGAGGGAAGTACAAAGCCTTCTCCACCTGTGGCTCTCATCTGTCTGTGGTCTGCTTATTCTCTGGGACAGGAGTTTGGAATCTAAATTGGATCTGCTGTGTCACATTCTCCCAGGAATATTGCAGTGCCCTCAGCAATGTACACAGTGGTCACTCCTCTTCTGAACCCCTTCATCTAGAGCTTGAGGAACAGGGACATTAAATGAGCCCTGAGGAGACTCTACAAGGCAGCAAGCTGGTGACAAGTTAGGTTACATTTCGTTATGTTGTTGGTTTTCTTGTTGCTCATTTGTGTGTGTGTGTGTGTGTGTGTGTGTGTGTGTGTGTGTGTGTGTGTGTGTGTGTGTGTGTGTGTGTGTGTTGTTCCTGGGACTTGTTCTCAGCACCTAAGCACTGTTCCTGAGCTTTTATGTTCGTGGTTGTCCCTCTACCACTTGAACTGTTCCTCCACTTTCTAAACTTTGGTGATTAATTGGTGATAAGAGTCTCACAGATTTTTCTATTGATGCTGGATTTCAGCTGGGATCCTCAGACTCAGCCTCTTGAGTGAGAAAGAATACAGGTGTAAAGCATCACCTGCAGTGTCTTTTTTGAAAAGCGAATCTATCTGTGCATGCAGACCTCTAAATTCAGCCAGACAGTAAAAATCATGTTTTGGTTATAATTGCTGATCATGTTCACTCCTTAAGGACATCGTTCAATGATGCATTTATTTGATATGTATAAATGTTCTATTTTAATATACATTCCTTTATACACAGTATGAAAGGTATGAAAGGTCTAGAAATTTCAGATAGAAAATTTCCTGAGATGAAGGGTAATAAACATAACATGTTGTAATAGTATACCATACCATATTATAATAGTAACTAATATCTAATAAAAATTTAAATGGGTCAAAATGTTAGTTATTTTTCTCTGTGTACTTTACCAGAATAAAAAAGGTTCATGAAAAGAGATGGGTGCTTTTTTTCTTTATTGCGATTAATTATACACACAATCATTTTTACACGTATAAGGATAATCATTATGATTTCCAAAGCTTGTGTTAAGAAAAAGATAGAAAGAGATCAAGCTCCACATAGGAAAAAAGTTTAACTCTTGAACATTAATGATAAAATTGTATCTTCTTGATTGGGTGATAGCAAGATAACTAGAAAGCCAAGAGAATGGGAAAAGATTTTACTAGCTATACATTAGACAAGAATCTCATATCTAAAATATACTTAGAGCTAAAAAATTAATCCACCCCCAAAGAAATTCTTGAAAGGGCCAGGAGTTTGGCCTAGTGTTAGAGTGCTTGCCTAGCCTGCCCCAAGCTTGCGTTCAATTCCTTAGTACCACATACACAGAAAAAGCCAAGAAGTGATGCTGTGGTTCAAGTTTTGGAATGCTAGCCTTGAGCAAAAGAAAGAAGCTCAGGGATAGTGGCCAGGTCTTGCGTTCTAGTCACAGGACTGGCAAAAAATGAAAAGAAGTCCTTAAAAGAACAACAACAAGCACCTGGTTAATAAGTGGGCTAAACATTTAAAGAGAGACTTCTCTGATGAAGAAATAAGAAGAGGCAATAGATACACAAATAAATGTTCTCCATTTTTGGCCATAAAACATTTGTCAGTAAAAACCACATTGAGATTTTATCTCTCTCCAGTTAGAATGGCCATTATTAAGAAAACAAATTATAACCGATATTGGTGGGGATGTGGCCAAAAGGGAAACATTACTACACTGTAGGAATGTAAACTTCTTCAGCCACTTGAGAAAGCAATATGGAGTTTCCTCAAAAGACTGAACATAGAACTTCCTTATGACCCAGCGATCTCATTCCTCAATAGTTTACCCAAATGACTGTAACCAGGCTGCACTAAAGCCACTAGCACAACCATGTTAAGGTTTACTATAGACAAGATATAGAATCAATCCAGATGCCCCTCAGTGGATGAATGGATCAAGAAAATATGGTATATGTGTATATACACAATGGAATTCTATGCTTCAATTAGAAAGGATGACATTGCCCCATTTGTTAGGAAATGGAAAGACTAGGGAAAATTATATTAAACAAAGTAATCCAGACCCAAAGAAGCATAGGCTTCATGGTTTCTTTTTCTTTTTCTTTTGTGGGTCATGGGGCTTGAACTCAGCCTAGGTGCTGTCCCTGAGCTCAACTCAAGGCCATCACTCTATCCCTGAGCCTGGGCTTTTTCACTGAGCTCTTCAGCTCAAGGCTACCACCCTACACTTGAGCAAAGCCCCACTTCCCATTTTCTAGCGGTTAATTGGAGATAAGAGTCTCTGGTCCTTTTGTGCTCAGGCTGGCTTTGAACCTTGATCTACAGATCTCCGTCTTCAGAATAGCTAGGATTACAGGCATGAGCCACCATGCCTGGTGTTTTCCCTCATTTGTAATATCAGAATATGCCTGTAAATTTAGAAGTAAACACAATGGATAGGAAAAAACAAAAAATTATACTTGCACATGATTAATTAAATAGGACTCTAAACATCCACACAGTGGGAACAAACGAGGATATTCTTAGGAGAGATTCACAAGGGCTCAATATTTAGGCGCATATAATCATATCATTTCATGTTTATCAAAATGAACTCCAAGAAACAAAAATGAAGTTTGTGGGTTTTTTTGCCAGTCCTGGGTCTGAGACTCAGAGCCTGAGCACTGTCCTTGTGCTTTCTCAAGGCTAGCACTCTGACACTTGAGCCTTGGCACCATTTTGGCTTTTTTCCTGTGTATCTGGTCTTTGTTCATGCTAGGCAAGCATTCTACCACTAGGCCAAACTCCTAGCCAAAATGAAGTTTTTTTAATTTTTTACTTTTTGTGGGCTTTGTCCCCCCTCCTGTTTTTCCTCTTTTCTCACTGTTTTTGATTTCTATACTTTTATCTTGATTATAAGTTTATCTCCTTTGGGGAGGGAAAGAGAAAGCACAGAGATGCTGGGACAAAGAGTGAACTAATTCAGTAGTGATACTTGCTAGACACAATTTTGGAAATGAACTATAAAACTTCTGGTCAGAAGGGACAAAAACAGGAGAAAATGAGGGAAGAGATGACACTGTTCAAAAAGAAATGTACTCAGTGCATAACTTATATAACTCCCCTGTATATTACCTCTGCAGTAAAAGCAAAGTAAACCAGACCCAGAGGGAAAAAATGTATACCCTAGGCAAAAACATGAGACCCTACCTGCTAAAAGCCACAGGACAGAGACATGGCTTTTCATGGCAGATCACTTGGTAAATAAGTACCAGGCTCGGAGTCCAATCTCTAGTACTGCAAGAAAAGCAAACACAAACCTCAGATCACAATCTTATTTACCACTCCTGAGAATACATGAAAAGGAATGTAACTTGGCATATAGATGCAGGCACACCCAAGTTTATCAGGGCCCTGTTCCCAATAGTTAAGCAGTGAATTTGTGCAGGTTCCTATCAATGGATATAAAAATTGTTGTACATATACACAATGTAGAACTACTGAGTTATAAGAAGTATACCATTATTTTGTGAATAGAACTAAAGACTATCTTGTTCAATGAAACAAGGACAGATATCAAGATGCATTGTGTTCACCAATAAGTGTGTATAAATATGCTGGATTTTATTTATTATTGTTATTATTATACCAGTCTTGGGATTGAACTCAGGGTCTGAGCACTGTCCTTGGGCTTTCCTCAAGGCTAGTACTATACCACTTGGGCCACAGCACCATTTTGTTATGTATGTGGTACTGAGGAATTGAACCTGGGTCTTTGTGCATGCTAGGCAAGCACTCTACCACTAGGCCAAACTCCAGGATTCTATTTTATTATTTTTGAGGTAGGGTCTGGTAGGTAGCCAATCTTTGAACTTTTCATTCTCCTGCATCAGTACTTGAAGTTCTGAGATTATAGGCATGAGTCACCTTGCCTTTGTGTGTACAATTTATTTTTCTTAAGATTCATGGGAATTAGAAAATATTGACAGGGGTGACACTGGTCAAGATGCATTGTATTCATAAGATGTTTTCTTAAATGGCAACTCCTCTGCATAACTACTTAAAGATAAATTTGAGAAAAGAAAAAGGAAAATAAAGATTTATATCTTAAAGGTCAGAAGAAAGGAATCCAGGTGACATAGCCCCTTTGAGGAGTGAAAAGTCTCAAGCCTTACCAAAAATACTAAGTTTTTATTTTGTTTCTATTTCTTCAACATTGACAAGTCCTCAGAGACAGAGATACCATGAGCTAATTTGCCTGATGACCAATGTTAAGCCTTGAGCTCTCAAACCTAGATGATTGTAAATAACCAGCTTGTGTTCTCCACTTTTGCAGTTTACTGATTCAAGTCCAGTTGTCTTGCTTCATCTCTATCCAGACTTGAGGCTTGTGTCAGTAGTCCACACAGGATTCTGTTATTCTGTGGGTCCTGAGGACAGGGCTTTCCTCTCATCACGCACCACTGATCCCGGAGGGGATGAGTGGTCATTCCTTTCTCATTCTCCATGGTAATGATGGCATAATCTGGTGAGTGCTGTGGGTGAGGCTGGCAGGCTGGATATGGGTAGCATTAAGAACCTTACCATTAAGATGCAAAGATGGAGCAGGTAGCTAAAAGGTGTGCCTCATATGCAGAGTCTTCCACCTCCTTCCCCCCAGTGGCCCTCCATCCCCACTGGTGCCTGGATCATTTTCATTTTATATGAAATCATTTTCAATTTCTTCTCTGATTTCTTCATTGGCCCAGAGATCATGCAAAACTTTGTCATGCTATCTCCACGTGTCTGTATATTTCTATTAGTTTCTCATTGTTTCCCCTTTAGGATCATTGAAGTATTAGTTAAGTATTTGTTAAGACTTGCTTTATGGACTTAAATGTGATCTAACTTATAGAAAGTTCAACGGGTGACTGAGAAGGGCTGGTGACTCACTCCTACAATCTGAGCTACTCAGGAGGCTACTAGAGTACTGTGGAGGTATCTATCTGTTAAGCTTATGTGCTGTTTAACTCTTTGAGTTATCTTTGTGATTTTATTTGTTTAGTGGTTTATCCAATGATGAAAACACTGTGTCGAAGTCATTTATTTTTATTGTATCTGGACCTATCTAGTTTTATTTTTCTGGTCCTGGGACTTGAATTCTGAGCCTTCTGGACATTGTTCTTTAGCTTTTGTACTCAAGGCTGGCACTCTACTACTTGAGACAGACCTCCATTTTTGGTCTTTTGCTGGTTATTTGGAGATAAGAGTCTCATGGACTTTTCTGTCCAACTGGCTTGGAACAATGATACTCAGATGCCAGTCTCCTGAGTAGCTTGGATTACAGATGGGAGTTGCTAGATATTTAATTGTACTCAAAGCTTTACCTGGATTGCTCAAATACACATCACTTGGGTATATCTCTAAAATAAATGGAGTGCATGAAAGAACAAATGACGGACGATGGGATTTGTCAGAAATTAATATTTTGGACGAGATTTTCCTCTCCCTTGAGAACTTTCCTGTTGGACTGATTTAATCTGAATGTAGTTTTAGTGTCACACTCTGGTATACTTACATTTATTTCTTTTGAGACTTTTTTTCATCTTCAAAAGGTGCCCAGGCAACATAGATGCCCACAACCTAACTCTAGTCAACGAGTTCCATCTCCTGGGCCTCTCAGATGACCCTGAACTACAATATATCCTCTTTGGGCTCTTCCTTTTGAAGTACCTGATAACCATGCTCGGAAATCTGCTCATCATCCTGGCTGTCACCTCTGACCCCCACCTCCACACCCCCATGTACTTCTTCCTCTCCATCCTCTCCTTGGCTGACATTGGCTTCACCTCCACCACGGTCCCCAAGATGCTGGTGGACACACGGAGTCACAGCAGAGCCATCTCCTCTAGTGGGTGCCTGACTCAGATGTCCTTTTTTATGCTTTTTGGTTGCCTGGACAGTCTGCTTCTGATCGTCATGGCTTATGACCGCTTTGTGTGCATCTGTCCCCCTCTGCATTACAAGGTCATTATGGACCCTCAATATTGTGGCTCACTGGTTGTGGTGTCTGTTTACATCAGCCTGCTGGTGTCCTAGTTACATAACTCTTACAGCTCACTTTCTTCAGGAGTGTGGCCATTTCTCATTTCTTCTGTGATCCTTCCCAGCTCCTCAGCCTTGCCTGCTCTGACCCCTTCACCGATGACCTTGTCATGTATTTTGTGGGTGCCATGTCTGGTTTCCTCCCTGTTTCGGGAATCCTTTTTTTCCTACTCTAGAATACTTTCTTCCATACTCAGTGTGTCATCACCAGGTGGGAGGTGGAAAGCTTTCTCCACCTGTGGGTCTCACCTGTGTGTGGTATGCTTGTTTTATGGCACAGGACTTGGGGTGTATCTCAGTTTGGCGGTGTCAGTGTCTCCCAGGATGGGGGCAGTGGCTTCTGTGGTATACACAGTGGTCACGCCCATGCTGAACCCCTTCATTTACAGCCTCAGGAACAGGGACATCAAACGGGTCATAGGGAGACTGCTGAGGAAAGTCTAATCTCAGTGGGATCAGAGTCTTCCTTCTGGAGAAAGCAGCAAGCCCACCTTGAGACTCAGAAAACAGCAACAACAAACATCTCCCGTCGCTGACCATGTCATTCATTTTTAAAAAATTGTTATTGTAAAGGTCGTGTATGGAGAGGTTACAGTTAGGTAAGTCAGGTAATGAGCACCTTTCCTTTTGGACAACGTAACCCCTTCCCTTGCTTTCTACCAGCCTTTTCCTTCCCACCCTCCACAAGGTGTAGAGTTCATTTTCAGCATAGTGTGTAGTGAGTATCACTACATCTTTTGTCTTACTATTTTTGTGTTTCCCTCTTACCTTTTGCAAACAGGTATACTTATATGCTCGCCTAGCATGCACAGAGCTCTATGTTCGATTCCCTGGCCTCATATATACAGAAAAATCCAGAAGTGGAGCTGTGACTCAAGTGACAGAGCACCAGCCTTGAGCAAAATGTGTCCAAGGACAATGCCCAGGCCCTGAGTTCAAGCACACAGACTGACAAAAAGAAAACATTTTTAAGTAGTTGTGCACTGGTTTCTTTATTATCATGATTATTTTTAATTTGTTGTACCAAGATGTTACAGTTCAACATATCAGTTTATGAGAAAAATGAATTTTGGTTGTTTACACCCTTTCTGTTTCACCAATTCTGCCAACCTCAATAATATCTTCAATATTCTATTTTTAAATAAATATTTGAATTACATTAATGTATTTGTACCAAGAAGTTGACACTCAATAGAGCAGTTGGTGAACACAGTGTATCTTGATCCATATCACCAGTTTTATTCTACTTCATCCTACCCAAACTCTCCTCCCTTCAATTGTCTTAATTTCGTAGGGTATGTATGGAATTTTTAATAACATTTCCCCCTTCTCCATTTACTATACCATCCTCGGTCTTATCCTCTACATTTCCAGTACATTATTTTCTTTTTTTCCATATTTTTATTGTAATTAATGGAAGGGTTCCATAATATTCACCAGATAGAAGGTGCATTAATTCACACACATTGATACCCTTTCTCATATCTTTGTCTCCATTTCTCTCCCCCTACCCCACCCCTCATCTTGTTTTCCTCCCTTCCCTATACAATTTCAAATAACCAATTACAAATATATTCAATATTTCAGATAACAAAGTGAGATACTGTAACAATATGAGATAAACAAGGGACAGCAAGAGATGAGAGATAACATAGTACATTAAGGACAACAATCACTCATTATATGGCTTTTGTTTCTACATCCTAGAGGCCCTTTCATTTAGTGTCATACTATATCCAGTACGCTATTTTCTGATAATCATTTTGTTGGCCGATATTTTGGGAGTTCTAATGAATTACACCATTTAAACTCTATCCTAAATAGATCATATTTCAGTTGATACATTGGTTTTCCGTTGTCTTGAGAACATAGCTATGAAATGTGTTTGACATCTTCATCTCTAGACATCAATTTCGCTATTTTCCTCACATTAGTTTTATAAATTTCATTGCTCTAAGCCTACAAGACTTTCCAGCTTCCTGGCATTCATTCTTGTGGACTGAGAGTGAGTTTTCTAAGGAATGACACCATTTAAACTCCCTCCATGAACATAGCGCGCTTTAGGGTATAAACTGGGTACCTTTGCAAATTATCCCACATGAACATAATTATATAATTATAAATTAGATCTAACTACCACATATGAGAGAAAATATGCATCCTTAGCATCCCTGGGTCTGGCTTGACTTCATTTGAATTTTGTCCTCGAAATTTATTTCTTCACAAATGATGGAAGCTCATTCTTCCTAAAGGAGGAGGACAATTCCCTTCTGTAAATATTCTTTCTTCACTAAAAAGCAGGTTTGAGTTCTCCTTTCCCCTCTTCATCTGTTTACAACAGTACGTCCTCAGAGACTTGGACCAAACACACCAAAAATCTAACTAATCACCAGCTCTGAGCTTGTGTCTCCAATTCTACCTAACATTCAAAGTTCAAGCCCTTCATCCCTGCAGTGCAATAGTCCCAGCCCAGCTGGGTCCTCATGCGACATTTCTTCAATGGATTAGGATGGTCCCATATGATGTAGAAGAGTCCCAGGATTGACTATAGCACACGTATGGGGAATGCATTGAACTTGCACCCCGTGGAATGATCCTGAGGATCAGAAACATAAAACAACAACAGTACAGATGCCCTACAGATGTGAGGATTCTTAGGGGCACAGATTCCCCATTACAATGAGGAACTGGACAGCCATATGGGAGGACAGCACCATGAAAGAGAGAAAAACAAACTATATGAAGGACGTGAGGATTCTGCTGTTGGTAGTTTATCAGACATGGATGGAATCAGGCCACAGCACCCTCATTGGGTCAATGGAGCCAAGAAATGTCATATCTAGACATAGTGAAATTCTAGTCATCCATTGGTGAGGATAGTATTTTATCACTGGGAAAGAACTGGGAAGTCCTGGAAAAAATTATGTTAAAGGAAGTATGTTAGACTCAAAGAGATACAGGATCCATGTTTTTCCCTTGAATGTGGAAGGTACATTTAGCTCACAAACTCCTTAGTAAATACATCAGGTGGTATGATCTTGTATACAACTGTATTCACTGATATATGGAAGATTCAAGAAGATCTCAAGTAGTGTAATTCGATAGAAAGGCAAAATCTAGGTTCAGGGAAATTCACATCAGGCAGCGTTTGGGTGGTGTCTAGGGATAGATGAGAAGAAGATGGGGAGACTGCAGACACGCATCCAATATATATCCCACAAAATTATGAAGAGTGAGTGAAGGGGTGAGTAGGGGAAGGTGATAATATGGGAGGAGTGACTTTGATCGAGATATATTATATTCAAAAACTGCTTTGGTAACTGTCAAATCCTTAGTACAACTACTTAAAAAAATAATAATAGGGATAAAAGAACTTGTCGTTGGCAGAATATGGCGGCGGTTCAATGTTGAGTCTTTCTGTACTCTCTCCAAGATACCAGGGGAAAGTTCATACCACAAGATCCATCCTAAGTTAGCTTTAGCCCCACAGAGATCTAAGTCAGAGAGAAAAAGGCAGAAAACCGGCACGAGAACACAGCATGAAGCAGAGCCAGCTGCTTGGAGCCACTGTGAAGACAAAACCTTTCTCCTGAACCTGAGCAGACAGTACCTCTCGGCACTCAGACCTGCCGGCTCCAGAAAGAGCCAGACCAAGCCTGAGCAAGGCCAGAGCGGTCACCCAGTGTGTTGCGAACCTGTCAGCTTCACAAAACCAGAAAACCCATCAAATTGTGAATACCTCCATGGAACGGCATTGGGAAGGATTCCTATCCCCCACCAGCTGAAAGCAGCACCATCTTGACTGCTGGTAAAGACCTGACCAAAACAACTGGAGCCTGAGAAGTGGTGCAGGCAGTGCCATCATTCAAAAGGGCAAAGGTTTTCCCAGAGGCAGCTTAGCCAGACACCAGCCCCCAATGCTAGTGGAAGTTCCTCCCTCTGGGTGGGGCTGCACTCCTGGTAAACAGAAAAAATATTATTCTTCAGTTTGTCTTTTTGTGGGGCACAGGATAGGAAACTTGTATCTCCATTAAATTCGGGATCCAAACCCTTCAAAAAGTCTTTTCTCTTGCAATTTGGCTTTGCGATTTTTCTGTCAGTTTGTTGATTGGGCTGGAAACAAAAAACAAAACAGTGGCTTCATGAGGGGCTTTGTTTACCAGGACAGCGGCCACGCCCAGGGGTGGGACTTCCGATAGTGCCAGGAACAGACATCCGGCCAAGCTGCCTCTGGGAATACATTTGCCCTTTTGAATGATGGCACTGCCAGCACCACTTCTCAGACTACAGTTGTTTTGGCTGGGTTTTGCCAGCAGTCACGATGGCGCTGCTCTAGGCTGGTGGAGAAGAGGATCCCTTCCCAATGTCTTTCTATGGAGGTACTCAATAATTGATGGGTTTTCTGGTATTGTGCGGAGAAACTTGAAGCCCCCCCCATAGCCAGAGACCAAAGGTCAATGCAAATTGCAATGAGTCATTTATTGATGAGCTTGAGCATGGGTCTCTGTGCACTGAGAGTCGAGTGAAGACCAGAGGCCCTGAGCACAAGATTACAGCCCCTTTTATACATTTTTTGGTAGGGGGAAACCCCCAGCAAGTAATTGCAATAAATCAATATGACACGCGGGAAATTTATACTATAATTCCATGAAATGATTGGTGCAATACAAAGCAGGAAAGGGGTCGTGGCTAATCATTGGTGAGTCTAGCTGGCTGTCATTTTAAGAGGATGGTTTTATGCCAGATATGAGTCGAGGGGGATCTCCATGGTAACGGACTTGTGATTGGTTGACATTTGCCCTAGTTTGCTGGCCCTCGAAAGTCCGACCTTCTAGGTACCAGATGGCTACTATCTCTAGCTCCGGCTTGGAATGTGTATACTCCTTACTACAGTGTAGCTCAGTCTGGGAACCAAGGACAAGTGGGTGGTTGTAGATTAGCCACAAGGACAGCAGTTGCATTTCTCAGGGTTTTAGCAAGCAGATAGACAAAAGCAGAAAGGCAAGTTAAGGAAACACAAGTATAAACATACAAATGAATACAAGTATAAAAATACAAATGGCTAACATAGGTTTATAGAAAATATATAGATATTCTCTGTGCTCCTCACTGGTTCCGTGAAGCTGGTAGTTCCATGACACGGCTGGGTGATGGCTCTGGGCTTGCGCAGGCTCTGTCTGGCTCTGTCTGGCACTGGTCTGTGCAGCCAAGAAGTGCTGTGTGCTCAGGTTAAGGAGAAAGGCTTTCTCTCCATGTTGGCTCTAAGCAGCTGGCAGCGCTCCACACTGTCTTCTTGCTTCAGTTTTCTGCCTTTTTCCATTCTGCCTGAGATTGCTGTGGTGCTAAAGTTTACTTAATGTTGCTCTTTGGGTATGAACTTTCCCCTATGATTCTAGACCTGGTATCTTGGAGAGAGCACAGAAAGACTCACACTGAACCGCCGCCATCTTCCGCCACTGACAAGTTCTTTTATCCGTATTATTATTATTTCAATTAGTTGTACTAAGGATTTGACAGTTACCAAAGCAGTTTTTGAATATAATATATCTCCATCAATGTAACTTCTCCAAAAATGTCACCTTCCCCTACTCGTGCCTTCACTCACTCCTCGCTCCTAACTTTTTAATGACCCATCTGCTTCTTTCCATTTCACTGCCAGAAATCATACAACACAAAGCTTTGATTTCTCCCCCATATTAAGGTCAAACTTGAGAGCCCATATTCATATTATAGTAGAAGGACAGTGACATATGTCTTAATAAAACCCCCTATTTATTTCTACAAAATGAAGAATTTATCATTATGTTTCTGAGTATCAGAAAATGGGGTAATGGAAATCTAGAGGGTAGGACAGAGGATGGTAGAAGAATGAAGACAGAAGGAGGGAAATGTTATTAAAGATTTTATACATACCCTTCAAAATGAAGACAATTTAAGGGAGGGGAGTTTGGGTAGAATGAAGGAGAATGAAAGTGTTGATAAGGATCAAGATGCATTGTGTTCATCAACTGTTTTATTGAGTGGAAACTCCTTGGACAATTACTTTAATGCAATTGAATTGTTTGTCTTTTTTCAAAAATGGAATATTGAAGATATTGTTGAAGTTGGGACAGTTGGGGAGACAGAAAGGGTGTCAACAACCAAAATACATTGTACTCACAAACTGATGTGTTGAACTGTAACCGCTTCGTACAACAAATTAATATTAATATGGTAATGAAGAAACTAGTGCACAACTACTTAATATCCTATTCTTAGTTCTGCTTTAGTTTCCTTTTTCAGGGTTTTAAAGTTTTCATCAGAAAGGTCCTTTACATTCTTAGTTAAGCTAATTCCTAGGTACTTTATTTTCTTTGAGGCTACTGCAGAAGGAGTTGCTTTCCTGATTGTTGCCTCGTTCCTCTCACTGTTGGCGGAGAGGAAGACAGTTGATTTTTGAGGGTTAATTATATAGCCTGCTACCTTTCCAAAGTTTAGAATCAGCTCAAGGAGCTTGGGAGTAGAGTCTATAGGATTCTTTAAATACAGAATCATGTCATCTGCAAAGAGGGATAGTTTTACTTCCTCTTTCCCTACTTGGATCCCCTTTGTGCTTGCTTCTTGCCCTATTGCATTGGCTAGGAATTCTAATAAAATTTTAAAGAGGAGTGGAGAGAGTGGGCATCCCTGTCTCTTTCCTGATTTTAG
Source organism: Megascapheus bottae (assembly GCF_031878675.1). Lineage (NCBI taxonomy): Eukaryota > Metazoa > Chordata > Mammalia > Rodentia > Geomyidae > Megascapheus > Megascapheus bottae. The sequence continues at coordinate 5,083,918 of NC_143509.1, read as the reverse complement.
AGGGAATGGCTTTAGCTTTTTGCCATTAAGTATAATACTAGCTGTGGGTTTGTCATATGCAGCCTTTATTATATTGAGGAATGTTCCATGGATTCCTAGTTTCTCCAGAACTTTTAACATAAAGGGGTGTGGGATCTTGTCACATGCCTTTTCTGCATCTATTGAGACAATCATGTGATTTTTGTCCTTCCTCCTTTTGATGTGTTGAATTATGTAAATTGATTTGCGTATGTTGAACCAGCTTTGCCTCCCCATGATGAATCCAGTTTGATCATAGTGTATAATTTTTTTGATAAGTTGTTGTAGACGGTTGACCAGTATTTGGTTGAGAAGTTTTGCATCAATGTTCATCAAAGAAATAGGTCTATAGTTCTCTTTCTTTGATGAATCTCTGTCTGGTTTGGGGATGAGGGTTATACTGGCTTCATAGAATGAGTTTGGTAAAGAACCTTCATTTCCAATTTCGTTGAAGAGCTTGAGGAGTATTTGTGTGAGTTCTGCTTTGAAGACCTTATAGAATTCAGCTGTGAATCCATCTGGCCCTGGGCTTTTCTTAGGTGGACGTTCTATAGTTGCCATTTCTATTTCAGTGCTTGAAATAGGCGTATTTAGTTGGGTCAGTTCTTCTTGGTTCACTGTGGGTATGTTAAAACCTCCCATGCTCCTGGATTGGAAGAATCAACATCGTGAAAATGACAATCTTGCCAAGGGCTATCTACAAATTAAACGTAATACCCATCAATATCCCAATGGCATTCTTTAAAGAAATAGAAGAGGCAATCCAAAATTTCATATGGAATAATAAAAGACCCCGTATAGCAGCACTTCTTAGCACTGGGGGAATTTCAATTCCAAACTTTAGACTCTATTACAGGGCTATAATTATCAAAACAGCTTGGCACTGGCACAACAACAGGCCTGAAGACCAATGGAATAGAACTGAGGACCCAGATATTAAACCACAGACCTATGGCCACCTAATCTTTGACAAGGGAGCCAAAAAAAATAGAATGGAACAAAGATCGCCTCTTCAACATCTTGTGCTGGCAGAACTGGTTAAACACCTGCAGAAAACTAAAGATGGATCCTTCTTTGTCACCCTGCGCTAGAATTAACTCCAAATGGATCAAAGACCTGGCTGTAAAGCTTACACACAGAAAACTTTACAGGAAAGAGTAGGAGATACACTAGGACTCCTTGGCACAGGTCAAAACCTTCTTAGTAAAGACCAAGAATCACAACAAATCAGAGAAAGGCTGGATAAGTGGGGCTGCATTAAACTGCAGAGGTTTTGTTTGGCAAAGGACATAGCTAGTAAACTAGTTAGGAGGCCTACAGAGTGTTAGAAGATCTTCACCAACCATACAACGGACAAAGGCCTCATATCTAAAATTTATCAACAGCTCAAAAAATTAAATCACTCCAAAACTAATCTCCAAAGTAACAACCATCCCATTAAAAAATGGGCCAAAGACTTAATGAGAGTCTTCTCTGAAGAAGAAACAAAAATTGCCTATAGACACATGAAGAAATGCTCAACATCTCTGGTCATAAAAGAAATCAATGTACATTGCAGCTTTATTCACCATAGCAAAGATATGGAACCAACCTAGATGTCCCTCAGTTGATGAATGGATCCACAAGATGTGGTATTTGTACACAATTGAATTCTATGCTGCTGTCAGAAAAAACTACATCGCCCCATTTGTTAGGAAATGGAAAGACTTAGAAAAAATCATATTAAGTGAAGTAAGCCAGACTCAAAGGAACTTAGGCTCAATAGTTTCCCTCATTCATCATAACCAGTAGAAACCTTGGGCTGTAATAGCAAAGATTTGCAATAGAGCAAAAACTTGATACATAAGGCCTTATAGTATGAAGCTAATTGAATGGACCTCTAGGATATTGAAACAAAAGCCATATAACGAATGATTTCTCTCCTTAAGGTGCTATGTTATCTCTCATCTCTTTTGCTGTTCCTTTGTTATCTCATATTGTCACAATATCTCACTTTGTTATCTGATATATTGGATACATTTGTATTTCGTTACTTGAAATTTGGTAGGGAAGGGGGGAAAACCAAGAGGGGGGCCGGGGGGGAAGGCAATGGGGACCAAGACATGTGGAAAGGTATCAATGTATGTGAATTAATGCACCTTCTATCTGGCAAATACCATGTAACCCTTTTATTAAATACAATAAAAATACTTCAAAAAATCCTATTCTTTTTTTTGCCAGACCAGGGGCTTGAGCTCAGGGCCTGGGCATTGTCCTTGAACACATTTTTCTCAATGACACTATTCTTCCACTTGAGTCACAGCACAATTTCTGTTTTTTTTTCTGTTTATGAGTTTCAAGGGAATTGAATGTAGGGCTCTGTGCATAATAGGTGAGGACACTACTCTAGGCCACACTCCTGGTCACATGTCATGTATTGTTTTCATGATTCTGCTGTCCCTTTGTTGAAAATGTCCAGAGACTTGGCTTATTAATACACACAGTTTGGTTAATTGTGACCTATGGCTATTAATCCTTCAAGGCCATATAGAAGCCAAGGATGAACCGTCCCTCTCCTGTCTCCAGGACAGTGGTCCTATATCTGTCTCCTCATCAACACCGTCTCTACTCCTTCTGTGTCTTCATCTTTTTCCTGAGGACAGAGGCTGGACCTATGCTGGGCACCAGAACTGGGGTGCTCAGATCTGTCTACCTGGGCCATAGCTGAAGAGGGAAGCAGCTTAAACAGTAGAGTGGGATGTAATGGGTTGTGAAGGAGTATCTTCTCTGCAGCTTGAAGACAGGTAGGATGGTTTGGGCACCATAGGTGGTAAGGATGCTCTTGTAAAACCTTACACACAAGGAGTCTGGAAAGTGTATGTCAGTGAATTTGCAGGTAGGGGTTGAAAGTTAGGGGTACCAGTATATGTAATGGAGAATTCTATACCTACTGTGCTTTTCCGTTCTCATTTGTGGGTCACGAAATGTAGCAGAATATAAATGGTTCAAACCACTTTCCTAAGTTCCTGGAGGTCCTTTCATTTTGCCTCCTCCTAACTTCCTGCTTTTTGCTAGTAAATTGAAAACAAGGGTTCCTCAGAGTTCCCTGCCACAGACTGGCTTCCAACTGTGAATCTCACACTTCAGCCTCTGGAATAGTTAGTATTAGAAGTGTGAGCCACCTACCCCTGGAACACTATGTAGTTTTAAGGAGCAGGCTGTTTCAGCTTCCTCCTATTCATGTGGTTAAACTATAGAGAGGGGTTGTTCCATCAGAATCCTTTTCTGCTACACTTTACTCAATTTGTGTGTGCATTGATCCACATGACCCAATGTGTACTCATATATCCTGAAAATTGAGATTTAATTTCTATGGTTTAGAGAAGGACAAATACCTTCTGTTTCTCTGAGCCTGACTTATTTCACTCAATACCAAATTTCCAGGCCTGCCCCTTTCCCTTCAAATGCCATAATAGCAGAAGAGGCAAGTCCAGAGGAATCAGAAGTAGATTCTTGCCTACCTGATGAAAGAATAGAAATGAATAAGGAGTGACTGTCCATGGGATTGGATTTTTTTTCCATCCTCAGATCTCAGCCTGTGGATTAGCGGGGGGGGGGGTTCAGGCTTGAGCCAGTGGCATCAGAACTGATTTTTGATGTTCCTTTAGTGGAGGTCACATCCTGTACATACAGTGACATTCTGAGATTTGTTTTTCAAGTTTGGATGCAGCTTTTTCTTTCTCTTGATGGATTGCTCTGCTGGGACACAGTGCTGAGTGACAGGGGTGAATGAAAGCTCCTGTCTAATCTAGATTTTAGAACCTTCCAGGTTTCTCATTGTTTGTTGTTCCCTTACAAGTGAGAACTCACCTCTCTGTCTCTCTGTCTCTCTGTCTCTCTGTCTCTCTGTCTCTCTCTCTCTCTCTCTCTCTCTCTCTCTCTCTCTCTCTCTCTCTCTCTCTCTCTCTCTCTTTTTGTTGTGGGCCTTGAACTGTAGGCCTGGGCGCTATCTCTGAGCTCTCAAGGCTAACACTCTCCTTGTTTGAGCCACAGCACCACTGTCATATTACCATTTTCTTCTGTGATTTTGTTTATTTTGATATGCTCTCTTCTTTTTTGGTAACATTTGCTAAGGGTTTGTCAATTTTGTTAATTCTTTCAAAGAACCAACTCCTTGTTTCTTTTTATTCTTTCTATAGTTTTTTTGGATTCCAAATCATTTAATTCTGCTTTGATTTTAATTATTTGCTTTCTTCTACTGGGGTTAGGGTTGGTTTGTTGCTCTTTTTCCAGGAACTTAAGGTGAGACATTAACTTGTTGGTTTGCGATTTTCCTAACTTGTTGTTGTAGGCACTCAGCGCTACAAATTTTCCTCTGAGTACTGCCTTTGCTGTGTCCCAAAGGAGTTGGTATTTTGTGGTCTCCTTATTGTTAAATTGCATAAACTGTTGGATTTCTGTTCTGATCTCTTTGATGATCCATTGGTGATTCAACAATGTGTTGTTCAGTCTCCATGTGTTACAGGGTTTTCGTTGGTGGAGATGTGTGTTCAGTTCCAACTTGATGCCTTTGTGGTCTGAGAGCATACATGGAATAATCTAAGTGTTTCTGAATCTGTCCAGGTTTGTTTTATGACCTAAGATGGCGAGGGGTGAGGGAGGGGTCCTTGCATTCTGAATTCTTTGAGAAAGTTGGATGTGAGCTTTATCTGGATTTCTTTTCTGGTTTGAGTCCTTCTCCGTTGCTTTTTGAGTTTGTTGTGGATTTGTTAAGGTAATTGGCTCGTGAGACTCCCTGCTTGTCTCTTTTTGTGAGAGAGAGCTAGGCACCACCCCTATTGTCTCGGCACCATCTTCCTTCCACCCAATTGATGGATTTCTATGAAGTCAGCTTAGAAAACACTGCCGGGCATGATGTCTCACTCCAGTAATCCTAGCTACTCAGGAGGTTGAGATCTGAGGACCTTGGTGCAAAGCCAGTCTGGGCACTAAAGTCCTTAAGACTCTTATCTCCAATTTACCACCAGAAAACTGGAAGTGGGGCTGTGGCTCAAGTAGTAGGGTAGTAGTATTGAGCTGAAGAGCTCAGGGACAGCACCCAGGCCCAGAGTTCAAGTCCAATGACTGACATCAAAGGAAAAGGTAAAAGAAAAAAGCAAACAATATTAGTTGGGTGCTGCTGCCTTAGGCCTATAGTCCTTGATATTTAGGGGGCTGAGATGTGGGGATTTAAAGTCAGAATCCAGCTGTGGTAGAAAAGTTTGTGAGAGTCTTATGGTCTATGAACAATTAAAAGCCAGAATGGAGCTGTGGCTCGAGTAGTAGAGCAGTTTCCTTGAGCAAAAAAAGTCAGGGACAATTCCCAGGCTCTGAGTTCAAGCTCCAAGAGCAACACACACACACACGCACACACACACACACACACACACCGGAAAAGAAACGAACCCCCCCAAATAAAACCAGGAACATATGATCACCTTATGATACTATTGAATGCGGATATTGTGTATGCGGGTGTGTGTGTGTGTGTGTGTTGGTTCCTGGCCTGTAATTCAGGGCCTGGGAATTCTTTCTAACCTTTTGTGCTCAAGGTTGGTGCCACTTTTACCATGACTCTACTTCTCACTTGTTCCTATTTAACTGCAAATAAGGTCTTGGAGGACTTCCTGCCCAGGATGACTGTGAGCTTCCATCCTCAGATCTCAGCCTGTGGAGTAGCTGGGGGTTCAAGCCTGAGCCAGTAGTATCAGAACTGATTTTGGGTGTTCCTTTAGTGGAGGTCACATCCTGTACACACAGTGACATTCTAAGATTTGTTTTTCAAGTTTGGATGTAGCTTATCCTTTCTCTTGATGGATTGCTCTGCTGAGTGACAGGGGTGAATGCAAGCTAATCTAGATCTTAGGACCTTCCAGGTTTCTCATTGTTTGTTGTTCCCTTACAAGTGAGGGCGCACCTCCCCCCCCCTCTCTTGTGGGCCTTGAACTCTAGGTATGGGCACTATCTCTGAGCTCTCAAGGCTAACACTCTCCTTGTTTGAGCCACGGCACCACTTTTAGTTTTCTGGTGGTTAATTGGAAGTAAGAGTCTGATGGACTTTCATGTCCAGGCTGGGTTTGATCTGTGATCCTCAGATATCTGGCTCCCGAATAGCCAGAATTCAGGTGTGAGCACAGGTTGCCCCATTTACTTCCAGCAGTTTTATGGGTAGAGATAAGAGTGCCACAGACTTTCCTGCCCAACCTGGTTTTGAAGAACCATCCTCACATCTCAGCCTGTAGGACCTGAAGCTCAAATTAAACAGGAAATCATAGAGAATGTAAGGAGAGATATTGCCGAGACTAGTACTTTTTGGAAAGTTCTGTAATATTTTATTAAATAGGAGGAAAAATTGACAAAAGGGATTTCAGTAAATCGAAACATTCTTCAGAGCACAGGAAATGCTGATGAGAATGAGAGAAGTGCTTTGTGGATATTCACTTTCAAAGACCCCCAGTCCCAGGAGAGAAGGAAAGCCTCTCAGATATTCCACACCAAATATTAAGTATCCACAATTAAATTGATTTTACAGTGAAGTAAAGGATTGTTAACACAGTCTTTAAGAGAGGTAAAATTGGCTATGAAGAAATCCATGAAGAAATATTGAACCTCTTTAGCTACACACGGTGTGGAAATCAATAAACACTGTGATTTTGTATTATGTCAATCATGAAGGAAATCTACAACTAGTTCTGGTGAGGCTGAGAAGAAACAGGCATCCTCAGACACTGTTGGTGTGGATGTCACCTATACAGTTACCATGGATACAAGGTCATACCTGAGTGGGAAAGAGAAATTAGTAAAATACAAAAAAAAATAAAACCGTTGACTTAAAATCTCATATGTATTGCCATAATTGCTGTTCAGAAAGTGTAGGAATTCTACTTGGATTCTTGTATGTGTTTATTCCGGTTCTGCAAAGTCAAAAATAAAATTCATCTTGCCAGGTGGCAGAGACTGATATCTGTAATCCCAGCTGTGAGGGTGTGAGGCTGAGATCTGAGGATAGTGGTTTAAAGGCAGCACAGACAAAAGTCTATGAGAGTCCCATCTCTGAATAGCTCCCCCAAAAGAGGATTGTGTAGATGTGTCTCAAATGGTAGAGGGATAACCCTGACCAAAAATGTAATGGAGAGCACCCAGGGGCTGAATTCAAGTACCAGGACTATCACAGAAGGAGTAGGAGAAGGAGGAGGGGAGGAGGAGGAAGAGAAAGAGGAGGAGGAGGAGGATAAGAAGTTGTTCAGAATGTTGAGAGGAAGAGTTGCCATTGAAGAGGATAACTTAGGGGGATACTGTGTAAGCTTGGATTGTGATAAGTGCTTTCTATGTTCAATTAGAAATGCCTTAATACACCTGAGTGGGTATACTAAGGACAATTCAAACTGAAAAGAAAAAAAGATTTTAAAAAGATGGCATGTACAATTCTTTGTAAGACATGGCCACACATTGACAAACAAAGCCATAGGGCTTTGCAGAGTAGACATGACCTAATATCTCTTTGTAGATGGAAAATATATACTGAGTCCTATAATGTAGGAAAAATTTTGACCATGCTGAAATTCAGCCAATTTGTCTTTCCTCTGCCAATGGACTACTTTGTTCTGTGGTTCACAATCCATCAAGACAGGAGACCATTCTGCCTGGCAGTCTTCCCAGAGCCCCCATCACGTCCTGGTTCCTCAGGCTGTAGATGAAGGGGTTCAGCATGGGAGTGACCACTGTTTACATCACCGAGGCCATCTTGCTTCTGTGGGAAGAGGAGGACACCGCAGAGCTGAGGTACACCCCAAGTCCTGTCCCATAGAACAAGGAGAGTGCGCAGAGGTGAGAGCCACAGGTGGAGAAGGCTTTGTGCTTGCTAGTTGTGTTGGACATCTTCATTAAAGATGAGAGGATCTGACGGTAAGAGAAGAAGATTCCTAAGGCAGGAACCACACAGAACAGAACAGTAGACACATACATAGAAATGTCATTGATGAGGGTGTCAGAGCTGGCCACCTGGAGAACCTGAGCTAGTTCACAGAAGAAATGGGGTATGGTGGTTCCCCGGGAGAAGGTTAATTTCCTCATCAGTAGAACATGATATAGTGAGATGCAGAAAATGAGAAGCCAAGACATGAGGACAAGGAGGCCACAGAAGTGGGGGTTCATGATAACCGGGTAGTTCAGTGGGTGACAGATGGCCACAAAGCGGTCATAAGCCATCACGGTCAATAGGAAATTATCCATTCCAGCAAAAACCAGAAAGAAATACACTTGAGTGAGGCACTCTGGGTAGGAGATGTCTTTCCTCTGGGTGTGGATGTTCACCAGCAACTTGTGGATGGTAGTAGTAGTAAAACAGATCCACAAAAGACAGGTTGGAGAGGAAGAAGTACATTGGGGTGTGGAGGTGAGGGTCAGAGGTGACGGCCAGGATGATGAGCAGATTTACGTGCATGGTGATCAGGTACATGGAGAGGAAGAGCCCAAAGAGAATGGGCTGGAGTTGAGGGTCATCTGAGAGGCCCAGAAGGAGGAATGGTGTTTCCCCTCTGTGTGGTTTTGTGCTGTCATAGTCCTGGCTGTTCTCTTTGGGGCAAGTAAGCAAAAGTTCAATCAATGCCCACTGGCAGTTCATTTCCAGAAGCCTTTTGTGATTCCTAATGGCTTTCCCGGGGTTGACCTGCACAGCCAAGATTGGCTCCACTCACTTTCATATTGTAATATGTTGGTCAATATCTTCTTTTTTGTATTCACTAATTGTGAGTTTTTGTGTTTTGCTAGTCCTGAGGCTTGAATTCAGAGATTAGGTGCTGCCCTTGACTGTCCTTGAGCTTTTGTCTTCCCTCAGTGCTAGTCCTCTACCACTACTGCTACTTGAGCCATACCTCTACTTCCACCTTTACAGATGGTTAATTGAGGATAAGAGTCTCATGGACTCACCTGCTTCAACTGGTGTTTAACCATGAGCCTCATATCTCAGCCTGGGATTAGAGGTATGAGCCACCAATTCCCTAAAAGTGTTTTCGTCTTGTCTTTTTGAAAGTCAGCATATAGTAGGTTTCTTTGACCTATTATTTGCTTATAATATACCCTGATTAGACTTACCCTGTTGCTCTCTCCTTTCTCCTCTATTCTTAGAGGAATTCTAGCAGGTTTTATTGTTCCATTGGCATGAATGCATGTAAAGTATCTTAGCAGTCTGCATCCCTTTCTCACACCACCCCCGGCCATCTTCCCTGTGCTCCCACTGTGCCTTCTTCCACAGGACTTGTACATCCTGTCATTCATTTTTTTGCCAGTCCTGGGGCTTGAACTCAGGGCCTGGGCTCTGTCTTTGGGCTTTCTCAAGGCTAGCACTCTACCACTTGAACCTCAGCACCAGTTCCAGTTTTCTAGTGGTTCATAGAGAGAAGAGTCTCACTGAGTTTTGTGCTTGGTTGGCTTTGAACCTCAATCCTCAGATCTCAGCCTCCTGAGTAGCTACAATGACAGGGGTAAGCCACTGACGCCTGGCTTCTATTAAAGTCATGGAAGCAAAAGTGGATTTCTTAAGCTGGGTGTGGTGGCTCATGCCTGTAATCCTATGTATATGTATATATGTATACATGCATATAATTTATCCCTTATGTCTAATTAACCAGAAAAAGATGGAAGTTCTAGAACACCATATTTTTGTGAAAGGCTAGGAACAGTGCTCAGGCCCAGAGTTCCAGCTCCAGGAATGGCAAAAAACAAAAGAATATATTGTATATTTATGTATTAAATTATATGTTAATATGCAAATTACTATATTACATAAATAAATAGAATTTCATCAGAAAGGAGGCACCATGCTATCATGTTTCTAGATGTTCATATACAACTGAAAAAAATTTCCAAGCTAGACTGTAATTATATTCTTGAAAATACAACCATGTGTTCATGCAAAAGGTAGGCTGGAAATGTGGCTTCGTGGTAGAGTGCTTGCCTAGCATGCATTAAGCCCTGAGTTTGATTCCATATAAACAGAAAAAGTTGAAAGAGTTAGCTTGCTATGCTTGAACAAAAGAAGCTCAAGGAGAGTGCTCAGGCCCGGAGTTCAAGCCCAAGACTGGGGGAAAAAAAGGAAAGAAAAAGAAAAAAAAAGGTAGGAGAGCCAGTGTTTGCCCTCTGGGTGCAGTGTGAGGTGTCTGGTTATTGTGCATTCTAAATTGTCTCCTCCATCAAGAAATTGGCTTAGTAAGAATAACTACTTCAGGGGTCAGGAGTTTTGCCTAGTGTTAGAGTGCTTGCCTAGGATGCATGAAGACCCAGTTCCGATTCCTCAGTAGCACATATATAGAAAGGCCAAGAGTTTTACTGTGGCTCAAGAAGTAGAGCACTAACCTTGAGGAAAAAGCCCAAGGACAGTGCCGAAGCCCTGAGTTCCAGCCCCAGGAATAATGAGTCCAAGGAATGCTTTCCAGATGAAAAAATGTTACAGCTGTAAAACAAGCACCCGTCTTCATTGGTTAAGATTTTCCTTTTGACACTTGTGTAGATCCAAGATATTAACTGTTTTAAGTGATGGGACTGAATTATTCAACAAGATGATTTTCTCGGAAACCGTCTCAGCATTGTTGGTGAAAAAAATTTTTCTGGATGTCAAATTAGAAGTCTCAGAAAAAAACTGAACTAAGCTGACCCTTAAATCAGTCTACAGGGAAGAAAAGTTTCAAAGGAATGATGGAGGAAGTAACTGAGAGTAACAAACACACACATATCCAAGTGGAGTCAGATGTACCTTGGGAACTAAAACAATCAATGAAAGAAGACATTTACAGCAGTGAAAGAGCCTAGACAGTCAGACGCCAGTGGTTCACATCTGCAGTCCTAGCTCCCCAAGAAGCTGAGATCTCAGGATCTCAGTTCAAAGTTATCATGGCCGAACAATTCTGAGGGCTTCTTATTTTTTCGCCAGTCCTGGGATTGAGCTCAGGGCCTGAGCACTGTCCTTAGACTTTCTCAAGGCTAGAGCTCTACCACTTGAGCCTCAACACCACTTCGAGCTTTTTTTCTATGTATGTGGTACCGAAGAATCGAACCCGGGTCTTCATGCATGCTAGGCAAGCACTTTAACCACTAGGCCAAACTCCCGGCCCAATTCTCAGTGCTTCTTATGTCCAGCTGTCCAGCAAGATGCACAAGTGCAGATATTTCTCAAGTGGCAGAGTGCCAGCCTTCAGTGAAATAGCTATATGAGAGAGAAAAGTGCCCTGAATTCAAGCTTCAGTTTCCACACAGACACAGACAGACAGACAGAGACACAGACACATAAACATATTCAGGGCCACGATAGGAGAACTCACAGCATTTTCCTTATGGTTTGTGGTGCCCACTTAATTTGGGGTCAGGAATCCATTTGGGACAAGGCACAGCTCTCTGCAGGAGTCTCCCCAGGGCCCCCATCACATCCTGGTTCCTCAGGCTGTAGATGAAGGGGTTCAGCATAGGGGTGACCACTGTGTACATCACCGAGGCCACAGCCCCAGATCTGGGAGAAAGAGATACAGCCGAACTGAGGTACACCCCAAAGCCTGTGCCATAGAACAAGGCAAACATGCAGAGGTGAGAGCCACAGGTGGAGAAGGCTTTGTGCTTGCTACAATGTTGGGCAGCTTCATTAAAGAGGAGAGGATCTGACGGTAAGAGAACAGGATCCCAGTGGCAGGAAATGCACAAACCAGGGTAGTCACCACATAGAGACAGATGGTGTTCACCAGGGCATCGGAGCTGGCCACCTCGAGAAGCTGAACCAGTTCACAGAAGAAATGGGGGATCTCGGTACCCACGGAGAAGGTCAGGCGAACCAGGAGCAGTATATGGAGCATGGTGACACGGAATGTGACCAGCCAAGACGCCAGCACCAGCAGGCCACAGAGGTGAGGGTTCATGATCACCGGGTAGTTCAGTGGGTGTCAGATGGCCACAAAACGGTCATAAGCCATCACGGTCAATAGGAAATTGTCCATTCCACCAACAATCATGAAGAAATACACCTGAGTGAGGCACTCTGGGTAGGAGATGTCTTTCCTCTGGGTCTGGATGTTCACCAGCATCTTGGGGATAGTTGTGGAGGTGAAGCAGATGTCCACAAAAGAAAGGTTGGAGAGGAAGAAGTACATGGGGGTGTGGTGGTGGGGGTCAGAGGTGACAGCCAGGATGATGAGCAGATTTCCGAGCACAGTGATCAGGTGCATGGACCGGAAAAGCCCAAAGAGCAGGGACTGGAGTTGAGGGTCGTCTGAGAGGCCCAGGAGGAGGAATGGTGATTCCCTTGTGAGGTTTTTTTGCTGTCATAGCCCTGGCTGTTCTCCTTGGGACAAGTAAACAAAAGTTCAGTGAACGCTCACATGGTTGTATTTGAATTTAGTTGTAAGTAGTTGTAGTCAGGGCTTTCAATTCAACATAGGATTTGTGAGTATATGGTCATCCCATCATGGTCTGTGACTCCCAGCCCCTTCCATCCCTCAGTTTACCCAGTTCTAGCTTCACATGTGTACATTGAGTTTTAGGATTGCATTTTCCCACCCTTCCTCTGTCCATTCATCTGCCCATGTCTTCCCTTCACCTCCCCAGTCAGAAAATGCTTTCAACTCCCAGGTTGTCAATGAGTTACTTCTTGTGGAGCTGGGTGAATGTGGACCACCTGAGAAGACACATGAAAGGCCAACACCGGGGAGTTGTCCTACTGTTGTCTGCAGGCCATGGAGTGAGCATTTATCTCAGGAATGGGAGAATTTATGGGGAAGATCGCAGTACATGGAGTTCCCGGATGTCATTCAGCCTCATTGCCTGGAGTCCAGGCCGCGTTCATGGGCTGAGCTGTTCTCAACACGACACATCTGTTACCTGTGTGGATGGAATACAGCATGGCTGTTCAACATGGCTGTGGATGCCTCCTGACAGAGAATTCCTTCTAAAATATGAGCAAGTAAAGGAGAAAGTGCCAGAAGAGAAAGCAACATCATATCGCAAACACACAATACACTGAGGAAACCACCTTTGGCTTATGCCTGTCATAATAGCTGCTCAGGAGGCTGAGATCTGAGGTTCATGGTTCAGTGCCAGCCTAAGCATGAAAGTCTGTGAGACTCTCAACTCCAATTTGAAGCACCAAAAAATGGATGTGTTGGAGCTGTGGCTTTAGTGGTAGCCTTGGCTAACAAGTCTCAGGGATACTGAGTCTAAATCCCAGGACTGACCCCCCCCACACACACACAAACACACACACACACATACACACACACACACACACTATACAACACATGTGTGAGATTTCATGCTCTGGAGCAGGAACATATTATGCAGAAATCAGCAGAAATAATGCATCATGCAATAATAAATTGGATGAATTTGATTCATATGCTCAGTGTTCTGTCTGCCTGTCTGTCTGTCTATCCATCTATCTGTCATGAGTGTAAATGTTTACAGGTATAATCCTGAGAGAGAACGAGGAATGGTGGGATTGAGTAATAAACAATATGTGTGAAGATGAAGATAATATCCACTAAACCCTGTTGAAATCAGGAGCACAGGATACAGGCCAAAGAAAGCGCTACAGTCAAGTTTATTTCGATCAAAATGCAATATATGCCTGTATGGAAATACCACAGCAAAACCCCCCTTTTCAGTTGGTATACAAAGAAAACCATTCTTTGCACACAGAAGCCAGTGTGTATGTGGAAAATTAGGTGAGGGAAGTTGGGTGCCAGTGGCTCACAGCTGCCATTCGAGCTACTATGAGGCTACAATTGAAGGATCAGGTTGTGAAGCCAACTCAGGAAGGGAAATCCATGAGATTCTCATTCCTAATTAATTAACAAAAGCCACACATGAGCTATAGTTCACTTGGTATGGCTCAGAAGCCCAGGGACAGTACCCAGACCCACATTTCAAGCCCCATGACCGCCACATGTACATGCAGGCACACACTCAGACCCCCCCCACGAAGGGGAATACTCATTCATAATTCCATTGTTGGCTAGATTTTGTTATGGACACAAATGGGAAACAAACCATACATTTTCAGTCAAATATGCCAGCAAAATATTGGAGAGTATAAGAAAAAAAATTCCAAGCAAAGCTGACACTGGAGGTTCATCTCTGTGATTAATAAATATATAATGAGATGTAGCAAAGCTGACACATAACGCTGATTATTGGGAAAGAGTGAAGAAAAGCGAGAGACCTTTCAGAAGGGAACTTCATGCAGAAGGTGCTATAGTTGCAGAAAGTGAGAGAAAGAAAGGAAGTCAGAGTTCACAAAGCCTGAACTCCAAATGCCTTAGAGTTCTGGGACCTCACCTGCAGATGTGAGCTCCCTTCTAGCCCTTCCCAGCCTCACTATTCCAGAGGATTGCCTACTACTCACCCCATTTTCTTTTTGTCTTGATTCCCCTCTCTGGTCATAAATTTACATTTCCCCTGTCATTACCAGGCTACCATGGTTCTGTATTTTGGTTATCACTGAAAATTTCTTATCTCCCCAACTCCTCCTTAGAAGTTTGTCGGCTGGGTTTTCACGGAGACTGGAGTGAGAGAAGGGAGTCAGAAGCTTGTGCAGTTTCTTGCAACTCAATCGATGAATGTACTAAGATCTCCTCATGAAATGTATTGCCTTTCATGAAATAATTGTCTTTATGAAATGAAATGTCTTTCCAGTCTTCAAACCATTTTGTTCCCATGAGTTAAAGTGAAGATGACATCATGGATAAACAGATTTAGGTTAATTCCTTGCATTATTGTAGGCAGTTACAGGGTGAGAGGAATTAATTTATTCCAAGGGGAACACAGTTTCTTTTGTTTTTTTTCCTTTTGTTTTGGTAAAAAAAAAGATAACAATGAATTCTCAAGGGAACTATTAATGTCTATAGGAACTAAAACCCTAGTGACATGTCGATTTGGCATCTGCCTTGAAGAATCTTTGGTCATGTAATATAGATGACTTGTTCTCTCCAGGAAAAAACAATTTCTTGGTTTTTATTCATAATTTAAATGTTTCTTATACTTTGAAGTTATAGATAAAAATCCCATGTTTTGTTTGGTCAGCAGCACACAGAGACACCCAGCACCCTATAAAATTATATTTGTTACCTCATATATGTTACCCTTTATATCCATTCAGAATATCACAAGAATAGCTCAGTGCCCGGTTCAGTGAATTTAATCAAGGTATGAACATTTATTTATTATTTAATGAATGTATTCCCACCGGTTAACAGGACATTTGTATTTTCTGATCTTCATTTGTCTCATATCAGCCCCAATTTCCTTACCTTCTGTTACTGACTCCCTCGGCTCAATTGTTTGATTTCTATGAAGTCAGCTTAGAAAAAACCTGCCAGATATGGTGGTTCTCTCCTGTCATCCTAGCTACTGAGGAGGCTGAGATCCGAGGATTTTGGTTCAAAACCAGCTCACGCACTAAAGTCTGTGATACTCTTATCTCCAATTAACCACCAGAAAAGCAGATGTTTGGCTGTAGCTCAAGGAGTAGGGCGATAGTGTTGAGCTAAAGAGCTCAGAAACAGCATCCAGGCTCAGAGTTCAAGTCTAAGAATGGACAAAAAAAACTAAAGAACAAGAAAAAGGAAAAAGAAAGCAATCTCAGCTAGGTGCTGCTGGCTCAGGCCTGTAATTTGAAATACTTAGGAGGCTGAGATGTGAGGATTTAGACTTAGAAGCCAGTGGAGCAGAAAAGTCTGTAGAGTCTTCTCTTCAATGAACCAATAAAAAGGAAGAATGGAGCTGTGGCTCAAGCAGAAGAGCATAATCCTTGAGCAGAAGCAGTCATGGACAATGCCCAGGCTCTGAGTTAAAGCTCCAAGAGCAACACACACACACAGACACAAAGACACACAGACACACACACACACACACACACACACACACACACACAGAGGAAAAGAAATGAAACTCCCTCAATAAAACCAGGAACATGTGACCTCCTCCTGATTACATTGAAAGATGGAGTGTGTGTGTGTGTGTGTGTGTGTGTGTGTGTGTGTGTGTGTGTGTGTGTGTGTTGTTGGTTCAGGACCAGGATTTCAGGGCCTGGGCATTCGCCCTAACCTTTTGTACTGAAGGTTGGTGCTCTACCACTTCTGCCACCACTCCACTTGTGTCTTATTCTTATTTAAGTGGAAATAAGTTCTTGGAGGTTTTCCTGCCCAGGATGACTTTGAGTTTCCACCCTCAGATCTCAGCCTGTGGAGTAGCTGGAGGTTTAGGCTTGAGCCACTGGCACTAGAGCTGAATTTTGGTGTTCCTTTAGTGGAAGTCACATCTTGTACACACAATGGCATTCTGAGATTTGTTTTTCCAATTTAGATGCACATTTTTCTTTCTCTTGATGGATTGCTGTGGCTGGGACACAGTGGTGAGTGGCAGGGTGAATGCAGGCCCAGCTTACTTTCACAGTTTTATGGGTAAAAATTAGAGAGTCACAGACTTTCCTGCCCAATCTGGTTTTGAATAGCCATCCTCACATCTCGGCCTGTAACACCTGAAGCTCAAATGAGAGAGGAAATCCTAGAGGACATAATTGAAGAAGTAGCATACACTAGTTCTTTCTGGAAAGTTCTGTAATATTTTATTAAATAGGATGTAAATTGAGAAAAGGGATTGCAGCAAATCAAAACTTTATTCAGAACACTGGAACCGCTTATTAGAATGAAAGAATCGTGTGGGATGTTGACTTACAATGTCACCCAGGCACAGAAGATGAAGAAAGACCTCTCAACACCAAATATTAAAGGTCCACAATTAAGTTGACAATGACGAAAAAGATTGATAAGATAATGTTTATTTATTCACTCATTTATTTTTTGTTTGGTCATGGGGCTTGATCTCTGGGCCTGGTTGCTATTCTTGAACTCTTCAGCTCAAGCCTACTGCCCTACCCCTTTTGTCACAGTACCACTTCTGGTTTTATAGGGGTTAATTGGAGATAAGACTCTCATAGACTTTAGTGTCCGGGCTGGGTTTGAACTGTGATCTTCAAATCTCAGCCTCCTGATTAGTTAGATTTACAGGTGTAAGTTACTGCTCCCTGCTAAGGCAATCTTTAATAGAGGTAAAAATCCCATAAACAAATCCATGAAGAAAGAGTCAACCTCTTAACTACATAGAATACACAAATCACTGTGATCCTGTATTATGTCAATGCTGAAGGAAATCTATAACACCAATTCTGATGAGGTTGAGAAGAAACAGGCATGCACAGACACTGTTGTCTGAGGATGTCACTTAGTATAGCTATCATGGAAACAAGTTCATACTTGAGTGGAAAGAGAAATTAGTAAAAAAAATAAAAATAAAAAAGAAATGCCCTCAAACTTAAACGAAAATCTCACATGTAAGGCCACAACCGCTCTTCTGAAAGTTTTGGGATTTTATTTGGATTCTTGTATGTGTTTATTCTGTTTCTGATAAGTAAGAAATGAAGTCATTTGTCTTGCCAAGCGGTGGACCTGACATATGTCAACTCAGGCTGAGATCTGAGGACTGGGGATTAAAGCCAGCAGAGGCTAAAGTCTGAGAGTCTCGTCTATGATTAGCTTTCTCTACTGGGGATTGTGTACATGTGTCTCAAATAACAGAGGAATGACTCTGACCAAAAATGTGCAAGGACAGCACCAGGCACTGAATTTAAGTCCCAGGACTGTAGGAGAAGATGAAGAGGAAGTGGAAGAAGCAGAAGTAGAGGGAGAATAAGAAGGAGAAGCAGAAGCACAAGCACAAGCACAAACATAAGCAGAAGAAGAAGAGGAGGAGGAGGAGGAAGAAGAAGAAGAAGAAGAAGAACTTGATTTGTGTTTTAGGAGGAATAGTTAATATAGAGGAAGATAACTTAAGGGTATACTGTGTAAGCTTGGATTATGATAAGTGCTTTCTATGTTCAATTAGAAATGCCCAGGAAAATTTGTACAACATCTACCCAAATGGCAATATAAGAAAATTCACACTAAATCATTTAATTCTGCTTTCATTTTAATAATTTGCTTTCTTCTCCTGGGATTAGGGTTGGTTTGTTGCTCTTTTTCCAGGATCTTAAGGTGAGACATTAACTTGTTGGTTTGCAATTTTTCCAACTTCTTGTTTAGGCACTCAGCGCTATAAATTTTCCTCTGAGTACTGCCTTTGCTGTGTCCCAAAGGAGTTGGAATTTTGTGTGCTCCTTACTGTTAAATTTCATAAACTGTTGGATTTCTATTCTGATCTCTTCGATGACCCATTGGTGATTCAACAATGTGCTGTTCAGTCTCCATGAGTTACAGGGTTTTCGTTGGTGGAGATGTGTATTCAGTTCCAGTTTGATGCCTTTGTGGTCTGAGAGTGTGCATGGAATAATTTCAGTGTTCCGAATCTGTCCAGCAGAAAACTAAAGTTGGATCCTTCTTTGTCACCTTGCACTAGAATTAACTCCAAATGGATCAAAGACCTGGAGGTAAAAGCTGACACACTGAAAACTTTACAGGAAGGAATAGGAGATACACTAGGCCTCCTTGTCACAGGTCGAAACTTTCTTAATAAGGACCAAGAATCACAACAAATCAGAGAAAGGCTGGATAAGTGGGACTGCATTAAACTGCGGAGCTTTTGTATGGCAAAGGACATAGCTAGTAAACTAATCAGGAAGCCTACAGAGTGGGAGAAGGTCTTCACCAACCAAACAACGGACAAAGGCCTCATATCTAAAATATATCAACAGCTCAAAAAATTGAATCACTCAAAAACTAACCTCCAAAGTAACAACCATCCCATTAAAAATGGGCCAAAGACTTAAAGAGAGTCTTCCCTGAAGAAGAAACAAAAATGGCCTATAGACACATGAAGAAATGCTCAACATCTCTGGTCATAAAAGAAATGCAAATCAAAACAACTCTAAGATTCCACCTCACTCCAGTTAGAATGGCCAGGATCAGGAAAACGAATAACAACAGATGCTGGAGGGGATGTGGCCAGGAGGGATCACTACTACACTGTTGGTGGGAGTGCAAACTCATTCAACCACTATGGAAAAAAGTGTGGCAGTGCCTCAAAAGGGTAAACATAGAGCTCCTCTATGACCCAGCAATTCCACTACTTGGCATTTACCCAACCATCCAGAAACAAGGGCATACTAAATCCACTGGCACAACAATGTTCATTGCAGCCTTATTCACCATAGCAAAGATATGGAACCAACCTAGATGTCCCTCAGTTGATGAGTGGATCAACAAGTTGTGGTATTTGTACACAATGGAATTCTATGCTGCTGTCAGAAAGAATGACATCGCCCCACTTGTTAGGAAATGGAAAGACTTGGAAAAAATCATATTAAGTGAAGTAAGCCAGACTCAAAGGAACTTAGGCTCAATGGTTTCCCTCATTCGTCATAATCAGTAGAAACCTTGGGCTCTACTAGCAGAGATATGCAATAGAGCAAAATCTTGATACATAAGGCCATATAATGTGAAGCTAATTGAAAGGACTTCCAGGATACTGAAACAAAAGCCATATAATGAATGATTGTTGTCCTTAATGTACTATGTTATCTCTCATCTCCTTTGCTGTCCCTTGGTTATCTCATATTGGTATAGTATCTCACTTTGTTAACTGATATATTGAATTTATTTGTATTTGGATATTTGAAATTTGGTAGGGAAGGAGGGAAAACCAAGACGGGTGGGGGGTTTGGGGGGGATGGAAATGGGTACCAAGACATGTGAAAGGGTATCAATGTATGTGAATTAATGCACCTTCTATCTGGCAAATATCATGTAACTCTTTTACTAATTACAATAAAAAAAAGAAAATTCACACTGAAAAAAAGTTGTTCTTTTCAGGTTAGCAAGTAAATTTCTTTGAAATATAGATGTCCATACATTGACAGAGAAAGCCAAAGGGGCTTTGCAGGGAACACATGAATTAGTATGTCTTTTCTAGATGGAAAAATCTATCTATGTATCTATGTATCTATCATCTATCTATCTACCTATCTATCTATCTGTCTGTCTATCCTGAGTCCTATAATGAAGGAAAAGTAGCAATGATGCTGATAATCAGCCAACTAGTCTTCTCCCTTCCAGTGGACTACTTTGTTCACTGATTCACAATCCACCAAGACAGGAGACCACTCTGCCTGGCAGTCTCCCCAGAGCCCCCATCACATCCTGATTCCTCAGGCTGTAGATGAAGGGGTTCAGCATGGGAGTGACCACTGTGTACATCGCCGAGGCCACCTTGCTTCTGTGGGCAGAGGAGGACACTGCAGAGATGAGGTACACCCCAACTCCTGTCCCATAGAACAAGGAGACCACACAGAGGTGAGAGCCACAGGTGGAGAAGGCTTTGCTAGCTAGCAGTGTAGGACATCTTCATTAAAGAGGAGAGGATCTGACTGTAAGAGAAGAGGATCCCTAAGGCAGGAAACACACAGAACAGCACAAAAGCCAGGTACATCCAGATGTCATTGATGAGGGTGTCAGAGCTGGCCACCTGGAGAACCTGAGCTAGTTCACAGAAGAAATGGGGGATGGTGGTTCCCGGAGAGAAGGTTAATTTCCTCATCAGTACAACATGGATTAGTGAGATGCAGAAAATGAGAAGCCAGGACACCAGAACCAGGAGGCCACAGAAGTGAGGGTTCATGATAACTGGGTAGGTCAGGGGGTGACAGATGGCCACAAAGCGGTCATAATCCATCACAGTCAATAGGAAATTTCCCATTCCACCAAAAATCATGAAGAAATACACCTGAGTGAGGCACTCTGGGTAGGAGATGTATTTCCTCTGGGTCTGGATGTTCACAAGCATCTTGGGGACGGTTGTAGTGGTAAAACAGATGTCTACAAAAGACAGGTTGGAGAGAAAGAAGTACATGGGCGTGTCAAGTTGGGGGTCAGAGGTGACAGCCAGGATGATGAGCAGATTTCTGAGTATGGTGATCAGGTACATGGAGAAGAAGAGCCCAAATAGCAGGGGCTGGAGTTGAGGGTCAACTGAGAGGCCTAGGTGGAGAAATGGTGATTCCCCTGTTTGGTTTTGTGCTGACATAGTCCTGGCTGTTCTCTTTGGGGCAAGTAAGCAAAAGTTAAATCAATGCCCACTGGCAGCTCAGGTAGTCTTGCCCTTCCCTTTCCAGAAGCCTTTTGTGATTCCTAATGGCTTCCCGGGGTTGACCTGCACAGCCAAGATTGGCTCCACTCACTTTCATATTGTAATATGTTGGTCAATATCTTCTGTCTTGTATTCACTAACTGTGAGTTTTTGTGTTTTGCTGGTCCTGAGGCTTGAATTCAGGGATTGGGTGCTGCCCTTGACTGTCCTTGAGCTTTTGCCTTCCCTCAATGCTAGTCCTGTACCACTACTGCCACTTGAGCCATAGCTCTACTTCCACCTTTATGCAAGGTTAATTGAAGATAAGAGTCCATGGACTCACCTGCTTCAACTGGTGTTGAACCATGACCTCATATCTCAGCCTGGGATTAGAGGTATGCGCCACCAATTCCCTAAAAGATTTTTCGTCTTGTCTTTTTGAAAGTCAGTATACAGTAGGTTTCTTTGACCTATTATTTGCTTATAAAATACCCTGTTTAGATTTACCCTGTTGCTTTTTCCTTCATCCTATATTCTTAGAGGAATTCTAACAGGTTTCATTGTTCCATGGGCATGTATAGATGTAAAGTATCTTGGCAGTCCGCATCCCTTTCTCACCCCCCCATCCATCTTCCCTCTGCTCCCACTGTGCCTTCTTTCACAGGACTTGTACATCCTGTCATTCATTTTATTTGCCAGTCCTGGGGCTTGAACTCAGGGCCTGGGCACTGTCCTTGGGCTTTTTCAAGGCTAGCACTCTACCACTTGAAGCACAGCACCACTTCCAGTTTCCTTGTGGTTCATAGAGAGAAGAGTCTCACTGAGTTTTGTGCTTGGACTGGCTTTGAACCTCGATCCTCAGGTTTCAGCCTCCTGAGTAGCTACAATGACAGGGGTAAGCCACTGACGCCTGGCTTCTATTAAAGTCATGGAAGCAAAAGTGGATTTCTTAAGCTGGGTGTGGTGGCTCATGCCTGTAATCCTATGTATATGTATATATGTATACATATATATAATTTATCTCTTATGACTAATTAACCAGAAAAAGATGGAAGTTCTAGAACACCATATTTTTGTGAAAGGCCAGGAACAGTGCTCAGGCCCTGAGTTCCAGCTCCAGAACTGGCAAAAAACAAAAAAGAAAAGAAAATATAGTATATTTATGTATCAAATTATGTATGTTTATATGCAAATTACTATATTACATAAATAAATAGAATTTCATCAGAAAGGAAGCACCATGCTATAGTGCCTCTAGATGTTCATATACAAGTGAAAAAAATTTCCAAGCTAGACTGTAATTATATTCTTGAAAATCCAACCATGTTTTCATGCAAAAGGTAGGCTGGAAATGTGGCTTCTTGGGAGAATGCTTGCCTTGCATGCATGAAGCCCTGAGTTTGATTCCATATAAACAGAAAAAGTTGAAAGAGGTAGCTTGCTATGCTTGAACAAAAGAAGCTCAGGGAGAGAGCTCAGGCCCTGAGTTCAAGACCAAGAATGGGGGGGAAAACGGAAAGAAGAAGAAACAAAAAGAAAAAAAAGGTAGGATAGCCAGGGTTTGCCCTCTGGGTGCAGTGTGAGGTGTCTGGTTATTGTGCATTCTAAATTGTCTCCTCCATCAAGAAATTGGCTTAGTAAGAATAACTACTTCAGGGGTCAGGAGTTTTGCCTAGTGTTAGAGTGCTTGCCTAGGATGCATGAAGACCCAGTTCCGATTCCTCAGTACCACACATATAGAAGGGTCAAGAGTCTAACTGTGGCTCAAGTAGTAGAGCACTAAACTTGAGGAAAAAGCCCAAGGATAGTACCTAACCCCTGAGTTCCAGCCCCAGGAATAATTAGTTCAAGGAAAGCTTTCCAGATAAAAAAGTGTTACAGATGTAAAACAAGCACCCGTCTTGATTGGTTAGGATTTTCCTTTTGACACTTGTGTAGATCCAAGATATTAACTGTTTTAAGTGATGGGACTGTATTATTCAACAAGATGATTTTCTCGGAAACCGCCTCAGTATTGTTGGTAAAAAAATGTTCTGGATGTCAAATTAGAAGTCTCAGGAAAATCTGAACAAAGCTAACCCTTAAATCAGTCTACAGGGAAGAAAAGTTTCAAAGGAATGATGGAGGAAGTAACTGAGAGTAACAAACACACTCATATCCAAGTGCAGTCAGACGTACTTTGGGAATTAAAACAATCAATGAAAGAAGACATTTACAGCAGTGAAAGAGCCTAGACAGTCAGACGCCAGTGGCTCTCATCTGCAGTCCTATCTCCCCATGAAGCTGAGATCTGAAGATCTGAGTTCAAAGTTATCATGGCCGAACAATATTGAGGGCTTCTTGTGTCCAGCTGTCCAGCAAGATGCACAAGTGCAGATATTTCTCAAGTGGCAGAGTGCCAGCCTTCAGTGAAATAGCTATATGAGAGAGAAAAGTGCCCTGAATTCAAGCTTCAGTTTCCACACAGACACACACAGACAGACAGAGACACAGACACATAAACATATTCAGGGCCAGGATAGGAGAACTCACAGCATTTTCCTTATGGTTTGTGGTGCCCACTTAATTTGGGGTCAGGAACCCATTTAGGACAAGGCACAGCTCTGCGTAGGAGTCTTCTCAGGGCCCCTATCACATCCTGGTTCCTCAGGCTGTAGATGAAGGGGTTCAGCATAGGGGTGACCACTGTGTACATCACCGAGGCCACGGCCCCAGATCTGGGAGAAAGAGATACAGCCAAACTGAGGTACACCCCAAAGCCTGTGCCATAGAACAAGGCAACCATGCAGAGGTGAGTGCCACAGGTGGAGAAGGCTTTGTGCTTGCTACAATGTTGGGCAGCTTCATTAAAGAGGAGAGGATCTGACGGTAAGAGAACAGGATCCCAGTGGCAGGAAATGCACAAACCAGGGTAGTCACCACATAGAGACAGATGGTGTTCACCAGGGCATCGGAGCTGGCCACCTCGAGAAGCTGAACCAGTTCACAGAAGAAATGGGGGATCTCGGTACCCACGGAGAAGGTCAGGCGAACCAGGAGCAGGATATGGAGCATGGTGACACGGAATATGACCAGCCAAGACGCCAGCACCAGCAGGCCACAGAGGTGAGGGTTCATGATCACCGGGTAGTTCAGTGGGTGGCAGATGGCCACAAAACGGTCATAAGCCATCACGGTCAATAGGAAATTGTCCATTCCACCAAAAATCATGAAGAAATACACCTGAGTGAGGCACTCTGGGTAGGAGATGTCTTTCCTCTGGGTCTGGATGTTCACCAGCATCTTGGGGATAGTTGTGGAGGTGAAGCAGATGTCCACAAAAGAAAGGTTGGAGAGGAAGAAGTACATGGGGGTGTGGAGGTGGGCGTCAGAGGTGACTGCCGGTATGATGAGCAGATTTCCGAGCACAGTGATCAACTACATGGACAGGAAGAGCCCAAAGAGCAGGGACTGGAGTTGAGGGTCATCTGAGAGGCCCAGGAGGAGGAATGGTGATTCCCTTGTGAGGTTTTTTGCTGTCATAGTCCTGGCTGTTCTCCCTGGAACAAGTAAGCAAAAGTTCAGTGAACGCTCACATGGTTGTATTTGAAGTTATTTGTAAGTAGTTGTAGTCAGGGCTTTCAATTCAACATAGGACTTGTGAGTATATTGTCATCCCATCATGGTCTGTGACTCCCAGCCCCTTCCATCCCTCAGTTTACCCAGTTCTAGCTTCACGTTGGTACATTGAGGATTAGGATTGCATTTTCCCACCCATCCTCTCTCCATTCATCTGCCCATCTTTTCCCCTCACCTCCACAGTCAGAAAGCACTTTCAACTCTCCGGTATTATTGTGTTACTTCTTGTGGAGCTGGGTGAATGTGGACCATGTGAGAAGAGACATGAAAGGCCAACACCGGGGAGTTGTCCTACTGTTGTCTGCAGGCCATGGAGTGAGCATCTATCTTAGGAATGGGAGTATTTGTGGGGAAGATCTCAGTACATGGACTTCCTGCTTGCCATTCAGCAACATCGTATGGAGCCCAGGCAGTGTTTCTGGACTGAACTGTTCTCAACATGACACATGTGTTACCTGTGTGGATGGAATATTGCAAGGCTGGTCAACATGGCTGTGGAAGCCTCCTGATAGAGAATTCCTTCTAAAATATGAGCAATTAAAGAAGAGAGTGCCAGAGGAGAAAGCAACATCATATCGCAAACACACAATACATTGAGGAAACCACCTTTGGCTTATGCCTGTCATGCTAGCTGCTCAGGAGGCTGAGATCTGAGGTTCATGGTTCAGTGCCAGCCTAGGCATGAAAGTCTGTGAAACTCTCAACTCCATTTTGAAGCACCAAAAACATGGAAGTGTTGGAGCTGTGGCTTTAGTGGTAGCCTTGGCTAACAAGTCTCAGGGATACTGAGTTTAATTCCCAGGACTGGCACACACACACACACACACACACACACACACACACACGCACGCACGCACTATACAACACATGTGTGAGATTTCATGCTCTGGAGCAGGAACATATTATGCAGAAATCAGCAGAAATAATGCATCATGCAATAATAAATTGGATGAATTTGATTCATATGCTCAATGTTCTGTCTGCCTGTCTGTCTGTCTGTCCATCTATCTATTATGTGTGTAAATGTTTATGGGTATATTCCTGAGAGAGAGCAAGGAATGGTGAGATTGAGTAATAAAGACTATGTGTGAAGATGAAGATAATATCCACTAAACCCTGTTGAAATCAGGGGCATAGATTACAGGCCAAAGAAAGAGCTATAGACAAGTTTATTTTGATCAAAAGACAGTATATGACTGTATGGAAATACCACAGCAAAACATCCTTTTCTAGTTGGTGTACATAGAAAACCATTCTTTGCACACAGAAGCCAGTGTGTATGTGCAAAACTTGGTGAGGGAAGTTTGGTACCAGTGGCTTACAACTGGCATTCTAGCAACTAGGAGGCTGCAATTGAAGTATCATGGTGTGAAGCCAGCTCAGGCAGGGAAGTCTATGAGATTCTCATTCCTAATTAATCACCAAAAAGCTGAAGTTCACTTGGTATTGCTCAGTAACTCAGGGACAGTGCCAAGACCCACAGTTCAAGCCCACGACTGCCACATGTACATACAGGCACACACACACACACACACACACACACACACACACACACACACACACACACAAACACCACACAAACGAAGGGGAATTCTTCCTTATTAATAATTCTGTTGTTGGCTAGAGTGTGTTATGGACACTAATGGGAAAGAAAACTTACATTTTCAGTCAACTAAGCCAGCAAAATATTGGAGAGTATAAGAAAAAAAATTCCAAGCAAAGCTGACACTGGAGGTTCATCTCTGTAATCATCATTGCTCAGGAGTCTGAGATCTGACAATGGCAGTTCAAAGCCAGCTTGGGCAAGAAAGTCTATAAGACACTTATTCCAAAAAATGACAGAAAAAGCCGTAAGTGGAGCCGCAGGTCAAGTGCCAGGGTTAGAGTTCAAGCCCAGGCCTGCACACACACACACACACACACACACACACACACACACACACACACACACACACGAATCCCTGGCCTGGAACCCAAAACACAAAACCCGGTGTACAATGGAGCTTTAGCAGGTGATTAACAAATATATAATGAGATGTAGCAAAGCTGACAGATGACGCTGATTATTGGGGAATAGTGAAGAAAAGCAAGAAACCTTCCAGAAAGGAACTTCATGCAGAAGGCGCTCTAGGTTGGAAAAAGTGAGAGGAAGAAGGGAATTCAGAGTTCACAAAGCCTAAACTCCAAGTGCCTTAGAGTTCTTGGACCTCATCTGCAGATGTGAGCTCCCTTCTGGCCCTTCCCATCCTCACTATACCAGAAGATTGCTTGCTACTCACCCCATCTTCCTTTCGTCTGGTTCTTCATAAATTTACATTTCCCCTGTCTTTACCAGGCTATCATGGCTCTCTGTTTGGTTATCACTGAAGATTTCTTATCTCCCCAACTCCTTCTTAGAAGCTTGTTGGCTGGGGTTTTCACGGAGACTGGAGTCAGAGAAGGGAGTCAGAAGCTTGTGCAGTTTCTTGCAACTCAATCGATGAATGTACTAAGATCTCCTCATGAAATGAATTGCCTTTCATGAAATAATTGTCTTTATGAAATGAAATGTCTTTCCAGTCTCCAAACCATTTTGTTCCCATGAGTTTAAGTGAAGATGACTTCTTGGTAAACAGATTTAGGTTAATTTCTTGCATTATTGTAGGCAGTTACAGGGTGAGAGGAATTAATTTATTCCAAGGGGAACACAGTTTCTTTTGTTTTTTTCCTTTTGTTTTGGTAAAAAAGATAATGAATTCTCAAAGGAACTATTAATGTCTATAGGAACTAAAACTCTGGAGCCATGTCTATTTGGCATCTGCCTTGAAGCATCTTTGGTCATGTAATATAGATGACTTGTTCTCTCCAGGGAAAAACAATTTCTTGATTTTTATCCATAATTTAATTGTTTCTTATACTTTGAAGTTATACATAAAAAATCCCATCTTTTGTTTGGTCGGCAGCACACTGAGACACCCAGCACCCTATAAAATTATATTTGGTACCTCATGTATGTTACCTGTAATATCCATTCAGAATATCACAGGAATAGCTCAGTGCCCTGTTCAGTGGATTTAATCAATGTATGAACATTTATTTATTATTTAATGAATGTATCCTCCCTGGTTAACTGGACATTTGTATTTTCTGATCTGCATTTGTCTCTTATCAGCCCCATCTTCCTTACCTTCTGTTACTGACCCCCTCGGCCCAATTGTTGGATTTCTATGAAGTCAGCTTAGAAAAAACCTGCCAGTCATGGTGGCTCACTCCTGTCATCCTAGCTACTGAGGAGGCTGAGATCCGAGGATTTTGGTTCAAAACAAGCTCACGCACTAAAGTCTGTGATACTCTTATCTCCAATTAACCACCAGAAAAGCAGATGTTTGGCTGTGGCTCAAGAAGTAGGGCGGTAGTGTTGAGCTAAAGAGCTCAAAAATAGCATCCAGGCTCAGAGTTCAAGTCTAAGAATGGACAAAAAACCTAAAGAATAAGAAAAAGGAAAAAGAAAACAATCTCAGCTAGGTGCTGCTGGCTCAGGCCTGTAATTTGAAATACTTAGGAGGCTGAGATGTGAGGAATTAAGAGTTAGAAGCCAGGGGGGCAGAAAAGACTGTTGAGTCTTCTCTTCAATGAACCACTGAAAAGGAAGAATGGAGCTGTGGCTCAAGCAGAAGAGCAGAATCCTTGAGCAGAAGCAGTCATGGACAATGCCCAGGTTCTGAGTTCAAGTTCCATGAGCAACACACACACACACAGACACACACACACACACAGACACACACACACACACACACACACACACACACACAGAGGAAAAGAAATGACACTCCCTAAATAAAACCAGGAACATGTGATCTCCGACTGATTATATTGAAAGATGGATTGTGTGTGTGTGTGTGTGTGTGTGTTGGTTCAGGACCCGGATTTCAGGGCCTGGGCATTCTCCCTAACCTTTTGTACTGAAGGTTGGTGCTCTACCACTTCTGCCACCATTCCACCTGAGTCTTATTCTTATTTAAATGGAAATAAGGTCTTTGAGGTTTTCCTGGCCAGGACGACTTTGAGTTTCCACCCTCAGATCTCAGCCTGTGGAGTAGCTGGCGGTTCAGGTTTGAGCCACTGGCACTAGAACTGAATTTTGGTGTTCCTTTAGTGGAGGTCACATCTTGTACACACAGTGACATTCTGAGATATGTTTTTCCAATTTGGATGCACCTTTTTCTTTCTCTTGATGGATTGCTCTGGCTGGGACACAGTGGTGAGTGGCAGGGTGAATGCAGGCCCAGCTTACTTCCACAGTTTTATGGGTAGAGATTAGAGAGTCACAGACTTTCCTGCCCAACCTGGTTCTGAATAGCCATCCTCACATCTCAGCCTGTAACACCTGAAGCTCAAATGACAGAGGAAATCCTAGAGGACATAATTGAAGAAGTAGAATATTAAATAGGACATAATTGAAGAAGTAGCATATTAAACAGGATGATAAATTGAGAAAAGAGATTGCAGCAAATCAAAACTTTATTCAGAACACTGGAACCGCTTATTAGAATGAAAGAATTGTGGGGGATGTTGACTTACAACGTCACCCAGGCACAGAATATGAAGAAAGACCTCTCAACACCAAATATTAAAGGTCCAAAATTAAGTTGACATTACAATGATGAAAAAGATTGATAAGATAATGTTTATTTATTTATTCACTCATTTATTTTTTGTTTGGCCATGGGGCTTGATCTCTGGGCCTGGTTGCTATTCTTGAGCCCTTCAGCTCAAGCCTACTGCCCTACCCCTTGAGTCACAGTACCACTTCTGGTTCTGTAGGGGTTAACTGGAGATAAGACTGGAGGTACACCCCGAGTCTTCTCCCATAGCATAAGGAGACCACGCAGAGGTGAGAGCCACAGGTGGAGAAGGCTTTGTGCTTGGTAGCTGTGTTGGGCAGCTTCATTAAAGAGGATAGGATCTGATGGTAAGAGAAGAAGATTCCTAAGGCAGGAAACACAGAGAACAGCACAAAAGCCAGGTACATCCAGATGTCATTGATGAGGGTGTCAGAGCTGGCCACCTGGAGAACCTGAGCTAGTTCACAGAAGAAATGGGGGATGGTGGTTCCTGGGGAGAAGGTTAATTTCCTCATCAGTACAACATGGATTAGTGAGATGCAGAAAATGAGAAGCCAAGACACGAGCACCAGGAGGCCACAGAAGTGAGGGTTCATGATAAGTGGGTAGTTCAGTGGGTGACAGATGGCCACAAAGTGGTCATAAGCCATCACTATCAATAGAAAATTATCCATTCCAACAAAAACCAGAAAGAAATACACCTGAGTGAGGCACTCTGGGTAGTAGATGTCTTTCCTCTGGGTCTGGATGTCCACCAGCATCTTGGGGACTGTGGTGGAGGTGAAGCAGATGTCTACAAAGGACAGGTTGGAGAGGAAGAAGTACATGGGGGTGTGGAGGTGGGGGTCAGAGGTGACGGCCAGGATGAGGAGCAGATTTCCGAGCACGGTGATCAGGTACATGGACAGGAAGATCCCAAAGAGCAGGGGCTGGACTTGAGGGTCACCCGAGAGGCCCAGGAGGAAGAATGGTGATTCCCCTGTGTGGTTTTGTGCTGTCATAGCCCTGGCTGTTCTCTTTGGGGCAAGTAAACAAAAGTTCAATCAATGCCCACTGCCAGCTCAAGTGGTCATGCCCTTCCACTGTCAGATGCCTTTTTTGTTTCCTAATGGCTCCCCCGGGGTAGACCTGCACAGCCAAGATTGGCTCCACTCACTTTCCTATTGTAATATGTGGGTAAATATCCCCTGTGTTTTCTGTTCACTGACTGTGAGTTTGATTGATTGATTGATTGATTGATTTTTTGCCTGTCTGGGCTCGGGCTTGGGCCTGAGCACTGTCTTTGGACTTTCTCAAGGCTAGAGGTCTTCCACTTGAGCCTCTGCACCACTTCCAGGTTTTTTCTATGTATGTGGTACCGAGGAATCGAACCTGGATTTTGGTGCATGCTAGACAAGCACTCTACCACTAGGCTAAACTCCCGGACCCTGACTGTGAGTTTTTGTGTTTTGCTAGTCCTGAGGCTTGAACTCAAGGCCTGGGCACTGCATTTGGGCATTGTCAAAGTTAGAGCACTAGTAAGTGATCCACAGCATCACTTCTGGTCTTTTCTATGTATGTGGTACGGAGGAATCAAACTCAGATCTTCATGCATGCCAGGCAAGCACTCTAACACTTGGCCATGCTGCAGTCCCTATTAAATGTATTTTTCTAAACTTTATTCTTACGTAGTTGTACCACGGGGCTATAATTCAATGATCAGTTTGTGAGTACAAGGCCATTTCATCAATGTCACTCCTTCCATGGTCTCCACAACTCCTCCCAGTCCATCCCCTCCCTCAGTTCACCCAGTTCCAGCTTCACATTTGTACACTGCATATTAGGAATGATTTTGCCCACCTTTCCTCTCCACATTTCTCTGTCCACCTTTTCCACTGCCTTCAACTTTCAGGAAGCGCTTTCAACTCTCAGGTACAATTAATTCTTTAACCTATTTTCCTGGTGGAGGGAATGTTCACTCTGTAATAGGATCAAGTCTTCCTCCCGTGGTCTGCAGGCCATGGATCAAGCATCTATCTAAGGAATGGGAGCATTTGTTGGGAAGATCTCAGTACATGGATTTCCCGAATGTCATTCAGCCTCATTGCCTGGAGTCCAGGCAGCGTTCCTGGACTGAACTGTTCTCAACACAACACATGTGTTACCTGTGTGGATGGAATACAGCATGGCTGGTCAACATGGCTGTGGATGCCTCCTGACAGAGAATTCCTCTAGGTGATTTATTCCAAAATATGAGAGAGGGTAAAAAAGAGACTACCAGCTGTGCTGAAATGAGGAGAAAGGAACACAGCATCATTAAGTAACATGTAATGAGCTTAGTACATTTTTTCATATTTTTATTGTAATTAATAGAAGGGTTACATTATATTCACCAGGTAGAAGGTGCATTATTTCACATACATTGATACCCTTTCTCTATCTTGGTCCCCATTTCGCTTCCCCCCACTCCCATCCCTCATCTTGTTTCCCCCTTTTTTTCTGACAGCTGGGCTTAGTACATTTATCTCATGCCTGTAATCCTAGCTACTCAGGAAGTGGAGAGCTCAGGCTTGGGATTCTATGCCAGTCTGGGCAAGAAAAGTCTGTCAGATTCCTTTCTAACTTTTCAGCAGTAAAATGATGACAGTGGATCTAGTAGCAGCCTTGAATAAGAAGGCTCAGAAACACTGACTCTAAACCCCAGAACTGGCACACACACACACACACACACACACACACACACACACACACACACACCATCAGCACATGTGTGAGATATCATGGTCTAGAGCAGGAACATATTATGCTGAAATCAGCAGAATTAATGGATTATGCAATAGTACATTGGATGAAGTTGATTCATATGCTCAAGGCTCTGAGAGAACAAGTTGTCTAGAAATATTTACAAAGAAATTTTATGGACTGAACGCAAGTGTTTGTCATCTCCATAACAATTACCAGTGACAGCATCCTTTATGCCCATGAAATGGCCGCTGTGTAAATCAGAAGGACAGCTTTTGGGCAGAAAAGCTTCCTGGAAATGGAAATCATTTGTGCTGGGGGAGGGAAGATGGATTCTTATCAGTAGGAGTAGGAAAGGAAGGCACAGGCCTTCTAGGTTGAGACAAGCAATGAAATCAGCCCTGCTGTCCTTCCGTGGATGAATGGAGAACAGAGATGGACACATAATGGAACATTCTTCAGTCTTTAGGAAGAATGGATTCCATCCTGTGGAGGAAAATGACTGGAAGTGTAGATCATGTCATCTGAAGCAAAATAACCCAGGTTCACAAAGACAAATGGTACGTGTGTTCTCATCTTCACAGTTTAATATCCATGTATCTTTGTGTCTACTACTCAGCTACCTATCTTCTTACCTACATTCTAACCCTCCACATGTTTATTATTTATGTATATATGTGTCTACCTATCATATACATACCAGGCTACTGTCTGCGATCTCAGTATCAATATAAGTGTCTACTGTTGTCTATGGATGTATGCCTGTGTGTATCTATTATCTATCTACCTTTGTGCATACCTGTCTGTCTCTCAATTAGTTATATATCTATCTACCTTTTTCTATTACCTCCTGATGTATGTATGAATGTAATAGACCATCTATTATCTGTGTGTCTATCTGTCTGTCTGTTGATCCATTATCCACCTAGGTAACTGCATCTTTGTTAGCATCTCCCTTTGTATTATCTATTATCTCTATACCTATTATTTATCTACCATGAATGTAAATGTTTATGGGGAGAATCCTGAGGGAGAGGAGGGAATGGTGGGATTGAGAAATACAGAATATGTGTGAAGATGAAGATAAAATCCACTAAACCCTGTTGAAATCAGGAGCAGGAACTATGGGCCAAAGAAAGAGCTACAGAGGGATTTATTGTGATCAAAACACAATATATGCCTGTGTGGAAATAGCACAGCAACCCTCCCTTTTTCAGTTGGAATACATAGAAAATCATTCTGTGCACACTGAAGCCAGTGTGCATTTGCAAAACTAAGTGAGGAAAGTTGGGTGCCAGTGGCTCACAGGTGGCATTCTAGCTACTACGAGGCTGCAATTGAAGGATCAGGCACGGAAGTCCATGAGATTCTCATTCCTAATTAATCACCAAAAAGCCACACGTGAGCTGCAGTTCACTTGTTATGGCTCAGTAGCTCAGGGGCAGTGCCCAGGTGCACATTTCAAGTACTGTGACGGGCGCATGTACATACAGACACACAGACACAGACACAGACACAGACACACACACACACACACACACACACACACACACACACACACACGAAGGGAAATTCTTCCTTACTAATAATTTGTTGTTGGCTAGATTTTGTTATGGACACTACTGGGAAACATACCATACATTTTTGGTCAAATATGCCAGCACTGGTGGTTCATCCATGTAACCATAATTGCTCAGGTGTCTGAGGTCTGACAATGGAAGTTCAAAGCCAGCCTGGGCAGGAAAGCCCTGAGAGTCTTATTTCCATAAAATGACAGAAGAAGCTGGACGTGGAGCTGCAGCTCAAATAGTAGAGTGGTAGCCTGAGCAAAAGGAGCTGAGGAAGAGTGCCAGTGTTAGAGTTGAAGGGCCAGGCCTAGAGACACACATATGCACACAGACAGACAGACACAGACACACACCCAGACATAGACACACATAGACACAGAGACCAGAGACGCACAGACACACAGACACACAAGTCCCTGGCCTGGAACCCAAAAGACAATACCTGGTGCACAATGGAGCTTTAACGGGGGATTAATAAATACATAATCGATGTAGCAAAGTTGACAGATAATGCTGATTATTGGGAAAGAGTGAAGAAAAGCAAGAGACCTTCCAGAAAGGAACTTCATGAGAAAGGCGCTCTAGGTTGCAGCAAGTTACAGAAAGGAAGGAAATCAGAGTTCACAAAGCGTGAACTCCAAGTGCCTTAGAGTTCTGGGACCTCACCTGCACATATGAGCTCCCTTCTGGAACTTCCCAGCCTCACTGTTCCAGAGGATTGCCTGCTACTCACCCCATTTTCTTTTTGTCTTGTTTCCCTCGCTGGTCATATATTTACATTTCCCCTGTCTTTACCAGGCTACCATGGTTCTGTATTTTGGTTATCACTGAAGATTTCTTATCTCCCCAACTCCTCCTTAGAAGTTTGTCGACTGGGGTTTTCATGGAGACTGGATTCAGAGCAGGGAGTCAGAAGCTTGTGCAGTTTCTTGCAACTCAATCGATGAATGTGCTAAGATGTCCTCATGAAATGAATTGCCTTTCATGAAATAATTGTCTTTATGAAATGAAATGTCTTTCCAGTCTCCAAACCATTTTGTTCCCATGAGTTAAAGTGAAGATGACATCATGGATAAATTTTGAGGTTAATTTCTTGCATTATGGTGGGCTGTTATAGGGTGAGAGAAATTAATTTATTCCATGGGGAACATATTATTTTTGTTTTTTCCTTTTGTTTTGATTAAATACAATAAGGAATCCTTACAGGATCTATTTATTTAAACAGGGGCTAAATCTCTGGAGCCATGTTTATTTGGCTTCTGCCTTGAAGAATCTTTGGACATGTAATAGATCACTTGATTTCTACAGGAAAAAAAATTTAAAGTTTTTTTCGTTAAAGTTTCTTATGCTTTGAAATTATAGATAAAAATCCCACGTTTTATTTGGACAGCAGCACACTGAGACACTCAGCAACCTATAAAATTATATTTGTTACCTCATATATGTTACCCTTAATATGCACTCAGAATATTATGAGAATAGCTCAGTGCCCTGTTCAGTGGATTAAATAAATGCATGATCATTTAATTATTATTATTTAATGAATGTATCCTCCCTGGTTAACAGGACATTTGTATTTTCTGATCTTCATTTCTCTCATATCAGCCCCAACTTCCTAACCTTCTGTTACTGCTCCCCTTGGCCCAATTGCTGGATTTCTATGAAGTCAGCTTAGAAAGCACCACCGGGCATGGTGGCTCACTCCTGTCATTCTAGCTACTCAGGATGCTAAGATCTGAGGATTTTGGTTCAAAACCAGCCCAGGCACTAAAGTCTGTGAGACCCTTATCTCCAATTAACCACCAGAAATCCAGAAGTGGGTCTATGGATCAAGGAGTAGGGTGGTAGTGGTGAGCAGAAGATCTCAGGAACAGCATCCAGGCTCAGAGTTCAAGTCCAAGAATGGACCAAAAAAAAACCTAAAGAACGAGAAAAAGGAAAAAGAAAACAATCTCAGCTAGGTGCTGCTGTCTCAGGCCTGTAATTTGAAATACTTAGGTGGCTGAGATGTGAGGATTTAGAGTTAGAAGCCAGTGGGGCAGAAAAGTCTGTAGAGTCTTCTCATCAGTGAACCACTAAAAATGCAGAGTGGAGCTGTGGCTCAAGCAGAAGAGCAAAATCATTGAGCAAAAACAGTCATGGACAATGCCCAGGTTCTGAGTTCAAGCTCCAAGAGATACACAGACACAGACACAGACACAGACACAGACATACACACGCACGCACGCACGCACGCACGCACCCACACACATACACAGGAAAGAAATAAAACTCCCTAAATAAAAGCAGGAATATATGATCACCTCCTCATTATATTGAAAGATGGATAGTGTGTGTGTGTGTGTGTGTGTGTGTGTGTGTTTGTGTGTGTGTGTGTGTGTGTGTGTGTGTGTGTGTTGGTTCTAGGCCTGGAGTTCTGGGTTGAAGGATTCTCCCTAACCTTTTGTGCTCAAGGTTGGTGCTCTACCACTTGTGCCACAACTCCACTTCTGTCTTATTCTTATTTAAGTGGAAATAAGGGCCCGGATGACTTCCTGCTCAGGAAGACTGTGAGCTTACATCCTCAGATCTCAGCCTGTGGAGTATCTGGGGGTTCAGGCTTGAGCCACTGGCACCAGAATTGATTTTTGGAGTTGCTTTAGTAGCGGTCACATCTTGTATGCATAGAGACATTCTGTGATTTGTTTTTTCAATTTGGATGCACCTTTTTCTTTCTCTTGATGGATTGCTCTGCAGAGACACAGTGCTGAGTGACAGGGCGAATGCAGGCTCCAGTGTAATCTAGATCTTAGAACCGTCCAGGTTTCTCCATTCAGTACATTGTTTGCTGTTTCCTTTCTAGAGAGAGATCACCTGTCTGTCTCTCTGTCTGTCTCTGTCTGTCTCTGTCTCTCTGTCTGTCTCTGTCTCTCTGTCTCTGTCTCTGTCTCTCTGTCTCTGTCTCTGTCTCTGCCTCTGTCTCTCTCTCGGTCTCTCTCTCCATCTCTCTGTCTCTCTCTCTCTGTTGTGGGCATTGAACTCTAGGCCTGGGTGCTATCTGTTTGAACCTCAGCACCACTTTCAGTTTTCTGGTGGTTAATTGGGGGTAAAATTCTGATGGATTTTCATGTCCAGGCTGGGTTTGATCTGTGATCACCAGATGTCTGGCTCCCGAGTAGCCAGGATTCAGGTGTGAGCACAGGTTGCCCAGTTTACTTCCAGCAGTTTTATGGGTAGAGATAAGAGTGTCACAGACTTTCCTGTCCAACCTGGCTTGGAGGCACCATCCTCACATCTCAGTCTGTTAGACCTGAAGCTGAAATTACAACAGGAAACCACACAGAATGTAACTGTAGATATAGCCAGGACTAGTAGTTTCTGGAAAGTTCTGTAGTATTTCAGATGGCCACAAACCGGTCATAAGCCATCACTGTCAATAGGAAATTATCCATTCCAACAAAAACCAGAAAGAAATACACCTGAGTGAGGCACTCTGGGTAGGAGATGTCTTTCCTCTGGGTCTGGATGTCCACCAGCATCTTGGGGACTGTGGTGGAGGTGAAGCAGATGTCTACAAAGGACAGGTTGTAGAGGAAGAAATACATGGGGGTGTGGAGGTGGGGGTCAGAGGTGACGGCCAGGATGATGAGCAGATTTCCGAGCACGGTGGTCAGGTACATGGACAGGAAGATCCCAAAGAGCAGGGGCTGGAGTTGAGGGTCACCCGAGAGGCCCAGGAGGAGGAATGGTGATTCCCCTGTGTGGTTTTGTGCTCTCATAGTCTTGGCTGTTCTCCTTGGGGCAAGAAAGCAAAAGTTCCTTGAACGCTCGCATGGTTGTATTTGAAGTTAATTTTAAGTAGTTGTAGTAAGGGCTTTCAATTCAACATAGAACATAGAGTATATTGTCATCCCATCACCGTCTGTGACTCCCAGCCCCGCCCATCCCTCAGTTTACCCAGTTCTAGCTTCCTGTTTGTACAATGAGTATTAGGATACTTCATTCATCTGCTCATGTCTTCCCCTCACCTCCCCATTCAGAAAACGCTTTCAACTCGCAGGTATAATTGTGTTAATTTTTGTGGAGCTGTGTTAATGTGAAGAGACATCAAAGTCCAACACCTGGTAGTCGTACTACTGTGTCTGCAGGCCACGGAGCAAGCATTTATCTCAGGAATGGGAGCATTTGTGGGGCAATTCTCAGTACATGGAGTTCCCGGATGCCATTCAGCAACATCGCCTGGAGTCCAGGCAGTGTTCCTGGACTGAACTGTTCTGAAAACGACACATCTGTTACCTGTGTGGATGGAAGACAGCATGGCTGGTCAACATGGCTGTGGATGCCTCCTGACAGAATTCCTTTTAAAATATGAGCAATTGAAAAAAGAATACCAGATGCAAAGAACAACTGAGACAGGAACATCATATCACAAATACAGAACACATTGAAGAAATGCCCTTTGGCTTATGCCTGTCATGCTAGCAGCTCAGGAGGCTGAGATCTGAGGTTCATGGTTCAATGCCAGCCTAGGCATGAAAGTCTGTGAAACTCTCAACTCCAATTTGAAGCACCAAAAATATGAAAGTGGAAGTGCTGTGGCATTAGTGGTAACCTTGACTAACAAGTCTCAGGGATACTGAGACTTAAATCCCTGGACTGGCACATACACACAAACACACACACATACATACAATAAACAACATATGTGTTTATGCTCTGGAGCTGGAACTTATTATGCAGAAATCATCAGAATTAATGGATCATACAATAATAAACTGGATGAATTTGGTTCGTATGCTCAATGCTCTATCTATCTATCTATCTGTCTATCTATCTATCTATTTATCAGTCTATGTATCTAGAATGTAAATGTTTATGGGCACAAGCCTGAGGGACAAGGAAGGAATGGTAGGATTGAATAATAGAGAATATGTGTGAAGATGAAGATAAAATCCACTAAACTCTGTTTCAATCAGAAGCAGAGACTATGGACCAAAGAAAGAGCTACAGAGGGGTTTAGTGTGATCAAAACACCATATATGCCTGTATGGAAATACCCCAACAAAACCCCCTTTTCCAGTTGGTATACATAGAAAACCATTCTTTGCACACAAAAGCCAGTGTGCATGTGCAAAACCAGGTGAGGGAACTTGGGTGCCAGTGGCTCACAGCTGCCATTCGAGCTACTATGAGGCTGCAATTGACATATCAGGGTGTGAAGCCACCTCAGGCAGGGAAATCCATGAGATTCTCATTCTTGATTATTACCAAATAACCACATGTGTGCTGTAGTTCACTTGGTATGGCTCAGAAGTTCAGGGACAGTGCACAGACCCACAGTTCAAGACCCATGACTGGCACATATACATGCAGGCACACAGAAAGACAGAAAGACACACACACACACACACACACACACACACACACACACACACACACACACACATCCCTGGCCTGGAACCCAAAAGACAATACCTGGTGTACAGAGGAACCTTAACGGTGATTAACAAATACATAAGCGGATGTTGCATGCTGACAGTTAACACTGATTATTGGGAAAGAGTGAAGAAAAGAGAGAGACTTTTCAGAAGGGAACTTCATGTGGAAGGGGCTCTAGGTTGCAGAAAGTGAGAGAAAGAAGGGAAGGCAGAGTTCACAAAGCCTGAACTCCAACTTCCTTGATATTCTGGGACCACACCTGCAGATGTGAGCTCAATTCTGGCCCTTCTCATCCTCACTATTCCAGAGGATTGCCTGCTACTCACCCCATTTTTTTCATTGTTGTCCATAAATTTACATTTCCCCTGTCTTTACCAGGTTATCTTGGCTCTCTGTTTTGGTTATTATTGAAGATTTCTTATCTCTCCAACTCCTCCTTAGAACTTTGTTGGCTGGGCTTTTCACGGAGACTGAATTCAGAGAAGGGAGTCAGAAGCTTGTGCAGTTTCTTGCAACTCAAACGATGAATGTACTAAGATCTCCTCATCAAATGAATTGCCTTTCATGAAATAATTGTCTTTATGAAATGAAATGTCTTTCTAGTCTCCAAGCCATCTTGTTCCCATAAGTTAAGTGAAGATGACATCATGGATAAACACTATTAGGTTAATTTCTTGCATTATTGTAGGCTGTTACAGGGGAGAGGGATTAATTTATTCCAAGGGGAACACAGTTCCTTTTGTTATGTTCTTTTGTTTTGAGAAGAAGATAACAATGAATTCTGAAAGAAATTATTGATTTATATAGATACTAAATCTCTGGAGCCATGTGGATTTGGCATCTGTCTTGAAGAAACTTTGGACATGTAATAGATCACTTGATTTCTAAGGAAAAAGATTCTTGATTTTTTCATTATTAAAGTATCTTATGCTTTGAAATTATAGATAAAAACCCCATGTTTAATTTAACAGCACACTGCGACATCTAGGACACTACAAAATTTTATTTGTTACCTCATATATGTTACCCTTATTATCCATTCAGAAAATCACAACAATAGCTCAGTGCCCTGTACAATGGATTAAATAAATGAATAATCATTTAATTATTAGTTAATGAATGTATCCTCCCTGATAAGCTGGACATTTGTATTTTCGGTTCTTCATTTCT
Source organism: Megascapheus bottae (assembly GCF_031878675.1). Taxonomy (NCBI): domain Eukaryota; kingdom Metazoa; phylum Chordata; class Mammalia; order Rodentia; family Geomyidae; genus Megascapheus; species Megascapheus bottae. The sequence continues at coordinate 5,043,693 of NC_143509.1, read as the reverse complement.
CTCATATCAGCCCCTAATTCCTTTTCTTCTGTTATTGCTCCCCTCGGCCCAACTGTTGGATTTCTATGAAATCAAGTTTAGAAAATACCGCTAGGTTTTTTTGCTCACTCCTGTCATTCTAGCTAGTCAGGAGGCTGAGATCTGAGGATCTTGGTTCAAAACCAGCCCAGGAACTAAAGTCCGTGATACTCTTATCTGCAAATAACCACTAGAAAAGCAGATGTGGGATGTGGGTCAAGGAGCAGGGCGGTAGTGGTGAGCTGAAGATCTCAGGGACAGCATCCAGGCTCAGAGTTCAAGTCCAAGAACGGACAAAAAAACTAAAGAAAGAGAACAAGGAAAAAGAAAACAATCTCAGCTAGCTGCTGCTGGCTCGGGCCTGTAATTTGAAATACTTAGAAGGCTGAGATGTGAGGATTTAGAGTTAGAAGCCAGTGGGGCAGAAAAGTCTGTAGAGTCTTCTCTTCAATGAACCACTAAAAAGCCAGAATGGAGCTGTGGCTCAAGCAGAAGAGCATAATCCTTGAGCAAAAAGAGTCATGGACAATCAATGCCTAGGCTCTGAGTTCAAGCTCCAAGAGCAACACACACACACACACACACACACACACACACACAGGAAAAGAAATGACACCCCTAAATAAAACCAGAAACATATCATTCCCTCCTGATCCTGCAGGATAGTGAAACAAAAGCCATATAATGAATGATTGTTGTCCTTAATGTACAATGTTGTCTCTCATCTCCTTTGCTGTCCCTTGGTTATCTCATATTGGTATAGTATCTCAATTTGTTATCTGATATATTGAATTTATTTGTATTTGGATATTTGAAATTTGATAGGGAAGGGGGGAAAACCAAGACGGGTGGGGGGTGTGGGGGGGGGAGGGAAACTGGTAGCAAGACATGTGAAAGGGTATCAATGTATGTGAATTAATGCACCTTCTACCTGGCAAATATCATGTAACCCTTTTACTAATTACAATAAAAATAAATAAATAAATAAATAAATAAATAAATAAATTCTAATACCTAAAAAAAAAGACAAAAAAAAAGAAATGACACCCCTAAATAAACCCGGAAACATATCATTCCCTCCTGATCCTATTGAAAGATGGATAGTGTGTGTGTGTGTATGTGTGTGTGTGTGTGTGTGTGTGTGTGTGTGTGTGTGTGTGTGTTGGTTCTAGGCCTGGAGTTCTGGGTTGGAGGTTTCTCCCATACCTATTGTGCTCAAGGTTGGTGCTCTATCACTTCTGCCACAACTCCACTTCTGTCTTATTCTTATGTAAGTGGAAATAAGGTCCTGGAGGACTTCCTGCTCAGGATGACTGTGAGCTTCCATCCTCAGATCTCAGCCTGTGGAGTAGCTGCGGGTTCAGGCTTGAGCCACTGGCATCAGAACTGATTTTGGGAGTTACTTTAGTGCAGTACACATTTTATACACACAGTGACATTTTGGGTTTTGTTTTTCCCATTTGGATGCACCTTTTTCTTTCTCTTGATGGATTGCTCTGGCTGGGACACAGTGCTGACTGACAGCGAATGCAGACTCCTCTGTAATTTACATCTTACAACCTTCCAGCTTTCTTCATTCAGTACATTGTTTGCTGTTTCCTTACTACAGAGAGAACACCTCTCTCTCTCTCTCTCTCTCTCTCTCTCTCTCTCTCTCTCTCTCTCTCTCTCTCTCTCTCTCTTCTCTGTCTCTCTCTCTGTCTCTCTCTCTCTCTCTTTCTTTCTCTCTCTGTCTCTCTCCTCTCTCTGTTGTGGGCCTTGAACTCTAGGCCTGGGCACTATCTCTGAGCTCTCAAGGCTAACACTCCCCTTGTTTGAGCTACAGCACCACTTTCAGTTTTCTGGTGGTTAATTGGAGGTAAGAGTCTGATGGACTTTCATGTCCAGGCTGGGTTTGATCTGTGATCCTCAGATCTCAGGCTCCCGAATAGCTAGGATCCAGGTGTGAGCACAGGTTGCCCCATTTACTTCCAGCAGTTTTATGGGTAGAGATAAGAGTGTCACAGACTTTCCTCTCCAACCTGGCTTAGAGGCTCCATCCTACATCTCAGCCTGTAAGACCTGAAGCTGAAATTACAACAAGAAACCACATAGAATGTAACTGGAGATATAGCCAAGACTAGTACTTTCTGGAAAGTTCTGTTGTATTTCATTAAATAGGAGGGAAAATTGACAAAAGGGATTGCAGCAAATCAAATCTTTATTCAGAACATAGGAAAGGCTGATGAGAATGAGAGAAGTGTGTGGGGTATTCACTTACAAAGAGCCCCAGTCCCAGGAGGTAGAAGGAAAGCCTCTCAGATACTCAACACCAAAAATTAATTGTCCACAATGAAGTTGATTTCACAATGAGGAAAAATATTGACAAAATAATGTTGATTTATTTACACATTCATTTTTTTTGGTTGGTGATAGGGCTTGATCTCTGGGCCTGGTTGCTGTTCTTGAGCTCTTCAGTTCAAGGCTACTGCTCTACCCCTTGAGTCACAGAACCACTTCTGGATTTCTAGCAGTCAATTGTAGATAAATGCCCAGCCCGGCATTCCATTGTGATCCTCAAATTTGAAGCTCCTGAGTAGCTAGGATTATAGATGTGAGCCACTGGTCCCAGCCAAGACAATCTTTAAGAGAGGTAAAATGGCCATAAAGAAATCCACAGATAAATATTCAACCTTTGCACTACATAGGACATGCAAATCAATAAAACACTGTGATTCTGTATTATGTCAATCGTGAAGAAAATCTACAACAACAATTCTGGTGAGTATGAGAAGAAACAGGCATCCTCAGACTGTTGTATGTTGTCTGAGGATGTCTCTTAGTATAGCTATCATGGAAACACGTTCATATCTGAGTGGGAAAGAGAAATTAGTAAAGAAAAAAAAAAGAATTGCCCTCAAACTTAAAACAAGATCTCGCATGTAAGGACACAATTGCTGTTCTGAATGTGTTGGGATTTTATTTGGATTCTTGGAGGAGGAGGTGGAGGAGGAAGAGGGGAGGAGGTAAAGAAGGATGAGAAGGAGGAGAAGAAGTAGTTTTGTGTTTGAGGAGGAATAATTAATATAGAAGAGGATAACTTACAGGGATACTGTGTAAACTTGGAATGAGATAAGTGCTTTCTATGTTCAATTGGAAATGCCCACGAAAGTTGTGCAACAGTAACCCAAATAGGACTATTAAGAAAAATCCACACTGAAAACAGAAGTTGTTCTTCTGATGGATAACAAGTAAATTTCCTTGAAAGATAGATGTCTAAACATGGACAGACAAAGCCATAGGGGCTTTGGTGGCACACGTGAATAAGTACGTCTTTTGTAGATGGAAAAGTCTATACATACATATACACTGAATCCTATAATGGAGGAAAAGTATCACTGATCTGATATTCAACCAATTTGTCTTCCCACTTCCAATGGATTACTTTGTTCTGTGCTTCACAATCCGTCAAGACAGGAGACCACTCTGACTGGCAGTCTCTCCAGGGCCCCCATCACGTCCTGGTTCCTCAGGCTGTAGATGAAGGGGTTCAGCATGGGAGTGACCACTGTGTACATCACCGAGGCCACCTTGCTTCTGTGGGCAGAGGAGGACACTGCAGAGCTGAGGTACACCCCAAGTCCTGTCCCGTAGAACAAGGAGACCACGCAGAGGTGAGAGTCACAGGTGGAGAAGGCTTTGTGCTTGGTAGCTGTGTTGGACATCTTCATTAAAGAGGAGAGGATCTGATGGTAAGAGAAGAACATTCCTAAGGCAGGAAACACACCGAAGAGCACAATAGCCAGGTACATCCAGATGTCATTGATGAGGGTGTCAGAGCTGGCCACCTGGAGAACCTGAGCTAGTTCACAGAAGAAATGGGAGATGGTGGTTCCCGGAGAGAAGGTTAATTTCCTCATCAGTACAACATGGCTTAGTGAGATGCAGAAAATGAGAAGCCAAGACACGAGCACCAGGAGGCCACAGAAGTGAGGGTTCATGATAAGTGGGTAGTTCAGTGGGTGACAGATGGCCACAAAGTGATCATAAGCCATCACGGTCAATAGGAAATTGTCCGTTCCAACAAAAATCATGAAGAAATACACCTGAGTGAGGCACTCTGGGTAGGAGATGTCTTTCCTCTGGGTCTGGATGTTCACCAGCATCTTGGGGATTGTGGTGGAGGTGAAGCAGATATCCACAAAGGACAGGTTGGAGAGGAAGAAGTACATGGGCGTGTGGAGGTGGGGGTCAGAGGTGACTGCCAGGATGATGAGCAGATTCTGAGTATGGTGATCAGGTACATGGACAGGAAGAGCCCAAAGAGGATGGGCTGGAGTTGAGGGTCATCTGAGAGGCCCAGGAGGAGGAATGGTGATTCCCTTTGTGGTTTTGTGCTGTCATAGCCCTAGATGTTTTCCTTGGGGCAAGTAAGGAAAAGTTCAATCAATGCCCACTGCCAGCTGTAGTGGTCATGTCCTTCCCCTGCCAGGTGCCTTTTTTTGTCCTAATGGCTCCCCGGGGTTGACCTGCACAGCCAAATTTGCCTCCACTCACTTTCATATTGTAATATGTGGGTATATATCCCTGTCTTGTATTCATTTACTCAGAGGTTTTGTGTTTTGCTAGTCCTGCGGCTTGATCCCAAGGCCTGGGCACTGTCCGTGGGCCTGTCAAAGTTAGAGCACTAGTACTTGAGCCACGGCACCACTTCGGCTTTTTCTATATATCTGGTACTGAGGAATCAAACTCGGGTATTCTTGCATGCTAGGCAAACACTCTACCACTAGGCTTTGCTCTAGTCCCATTAAATGTATTTTTCTAAACCTTGCTTTTAAGTAGTGGCACTATGGGGCTATAATTCAATGATCAGTTTGTGAGTACAAGGCCATTTCATCCATGTCACTCCTTCCATGCTCTCCCCAACCCCTCCCAGTTCAACCCCTCCCTCAGTTCTCCCAGTTCCAGCTTCACATTTGTACACTGAATATTAGGAATGATTTTGCCCACCTTTCCTCTCTCCATTTCACTGTCCACCTTTTCCACTGCCTTCACCTTTCAGGAAGTGCTTTCAACTCTCAGGCACAATGAATTCTTTTACCTATTTTCCTGGTGGAGGTAATGTTCACCATTTAATAGGATCGAGTTGTCTTCCCGTTGTGTGCAGTCCATGGAGTGAGCATGTATCTCAGGAATGGGAGCATTTGTGGGGAAGATCTCAGTACATGGAGTTCCTGTATGTGGATGGAATATAGCATGGCTGGTCAACATGGCTGTGGATGGCTCCCGACAGAGAATTCTTTCTATGTGATTTCTTCTAAAATATGAGAGAGGGTAAAAAAGAGACTACCAGCTACATAGAATTGAGGAGAAAGGAACACAATATCATTAAAATAACATAATGTGCTTAGCGCATTTAGTTCATGCCTGTAATCCCAGCTACTCAGGAAGTGGAGAGCTAAGGCTTGGGGTTCTAAGTCATTCTGGGTAAGAAAAGTCGGTCAGACTCTTTTTTTTGTCGGACTCTTATCTATATTTTTAGCACTAAAAAGATGGCAGTGGGTCTAGCAATGGCCTTGAGTAAGAAGTCTCAGAAACTCTGAGTTTAAACCTGAGGACTGGCACGCACACACACACTCACACACAATATACAATCCATGTGTGAGATTTCATGCTCTGGAGCAGGAACCTTGTGTATGGAAATCAGCAGAATTAATGGATCATGCAATAATAAACTGAATGAATTTGATTCATATGCTCAGTGCTCTATCTATCTATCTATCTATCTATCTATCTCTCCATATATATATATATATATATGTAATGAATGTAAATGTTTATGGGGACAAGCCTGAGGGACAGGGAAGGAATGGTGGGGTTGAATAATGCAGAATATATGTGAAGATGAAGATGAAAATCCACTAAACCTTGAAATCGGGCAGGACTATGTGCCAAAGAAGAGTTACAGAGGAGTTTATTTTGATCAAACCACAATATATGCCCGTGTGGAAATACCACAGCAAAACCCCTTTTTCCAGTTGGTATACATAGAAATCCATTCTGTGCACACAGAAGCCAGTGTGCATGTGCAAACCTAAGTGAGGGAAGGTGGCTTACAGCTGGCATTCTAGCTACTAAGAGGCTGCAATTGACTTATCAAGGTGTGAAGCCAGCTCACGCAGGAAAATCCATGACATTCTCATTCCTGATTAATTACTAAAAAGCCACATGTGAGCTCTAGTTCACTTGGTATGGCTCAGAAGCTCACGGACAGTGCCCAGGTGCACAGTTCAAGACCCATGACTGGCACATGTACATGCAGGCACACACACACAGACACAGACACACACACACACACACACACACAGACACACACACACACACACGCACACACAGACACACACACGAAGGGGAATTCTTCCTTATTAATAATTTTTTTGTTGGCTAGATTTTGTTATGGACAGTAATGGGAAACAAACCATACATTGTCAGTCAAATATGCCAGCAAATTATTGGAGACGATAAGAAAAAAATTCCAATCAAAGCTGGCACTGGTGTTTCATCTCTGTAATCATCATTGCTCAGGAGTCTTAGATCTGACAATGGCAGTTCAAAGCCAGCCTCGGCAGGAAAGTCTATGAGACCCTTATTCCCAAATAATGACAGAAAATGCTGGAAGTGAAGATGCAACTCCAATAGTGGAGTGCTAGCCTTGAGCAAAAGGAGCTGAGGGACAGTGCCATGGTTAGAGTTCAAGGCCCAGGTCTAGACACACACACACACACACACACACACACACACACACACACACACACATGTCCCTGGCCTGGAACCCAAAAGACAATACCTGGTGCACATTGGAGCTTTAGCGGGTGATAAACAAATACATAATTGGATGTAGCAAAGCTGACAGATGACGCTGATTATTGGGAAAGAGTGAAGAAAAGCGAGAGACCTTTCAGAAGGGAACTTCATGAAGAATGCGCTCTAGGTTGCAGAAAGTGAGAGAAAGAAGGGAAATCAGAGTTCACAAAGCCTGAACTCCAAGTGACTTAGAGTTCTGGGACCATATCTGCAGATGACGAGCTCCCTTCTGGCCCTTCCCAGCCTCACTATTCCAGAGCATTGCCTGCTACACACCCCATTTTCTTTTTCTCTTGTTTTCCCTCACTGATCATAAATTTACATTTCCTGGCTTTACCAGGATAACATGGTTCTGTATTTTGGTTATCACTGAAGATTTCTTATTTCCCCAACTCCTCCTTAGAAGTTTGTTGGCTGGGGTTTTGACGGAGACTGGATTCAGAGAAGGGAGTCAGAAGTTTGTGCAGTTTCTTGCAACTCAATCGATGTATCTACTAAGATCTCTTCAGGAAATGAATTGCCTTTCATGAAATAATTGTCTTTATGAAATGAAATGTCTTTCCTGTCTCCAAACCATTTTGTTCCCATGAGTTAAAGTGAAGGTGACATCATGGATAAACAGATTTAGGTTAATTTCTTGCATTATTGTAGATTGTAAAAGGGTGAGAGGAATTAATTTATTCCAAGGGGAACACAGTTTCTTTTGATTTGATAAAAAGGATACCAATGAATTCTCAAAGGACCTATTAATTTCTATAGGCACGAAATCTCTGGAACCATGTCGATTTGGCATCTGCCTTGGAGAATCTTTGGACATGTAATAGATCACTTGATCTCTAGAGGGAAAAACAATTTCTTCATTTTTTTCACTGTTCAAGGTTTATTTGGTGTTTTCCTATGACATTTGGATAGTTTTTGCACTGTTCATATGTAGCTTTTTACATAACATGCAATGCACACTATTGATATATACCACATAAAATATCCTTTAAATCAGTGATGCATGTGACATGCGAAAATGGATTTATACAACCCATCCCAGGAAGTGTGATAGGGAAAAGAAGTTGGAACTAGGTGTTTTGTTGATTTACAAAGCACACAGTAACATATCTGGTTTGAAGTGTAATTAGGGACTATGCACCATTCATTGGCAGTGGTGTCTCAGAGAGGGTAAAATTGTTTACACTTACCAGTTTTTACAGTTACACAGGACCCATCCACCATCAGAATACAGCTGCATGTTTTCCTGAACCAGTCCTAGTCCTAATTTCAGGAAATGGATATTTTTCCCAGGTCTTTTTTTAATGCTACTGCTTTAGTCACAGATCAGTATGGGACAACATGCATAATCCCCGACTAAAATTCTCTTATAGCCTCGACAGTGAAGTGGTACATAGAAGACTTCAAAACTGTAGCTCCTTTGGGATTCCCCAAAGCGTATCTGCACTTTTCTTCAAGTGAGCCTCTTCCTCGGGAGTCAGAGTGACCTTCACCACATCTGAAATTCCGTTCTGTCCCAGAATGCAAAGAACACTAAGGAAGACATCTTCCTTTATTCCATAGAGACCCTTAATCATGGTGGAAATTGGATGAACTCTTCGAAGAGTCTTCATAATACTTTCTGCTAAATCTGCCACAGACAGTCCAATGGCCCAGGACGTATAGCCTTTCAGTTTGATCACCTCATAGGCACTGTCAACAACTTGTTTATGAACCTCTTTCCACTGTTCCTTGTCTGCATCAATGCCTAAATCAGGATTCAGATTCTTGAAGGAGACACCAGCAACATTCACTCCACTCCACACCGGCACACTAGAGTCTCCATGAGAACCCATCCATGACAGCTTAAGGGGTGAATTCCCAGCCTCTCTCCCATCAGGTAATGGAACCAAGCTGAATCCAGATTGCAGCCACTTCCAATGACACAGTTTTTGGGGAAGCCACTTATCTTCCAAACCACCTAGGTCAGAATATCCACTGGATTGGAAATAGTAAGCAACTTACAGTTTGGGGTGTCCGTCACTACATTAGGAATGATGAACTTAAAGATGTTTACATTGAGCTGGACCAAATTAAGATGGCTTTCACACTCTTGCTGATGGGCCCCAGCTGTGACAATAACCAGGTTGGAATTTGCAGTCACAGAGTAGTGTTTGCCAGAGACAATTTTTGGTATTTTGCGGAAAAGGCTGCTGAGCTGGAGGTCCATCATTTCTCCTTTCAGTTTGTCTTCCATGACATCAACATGAGCAAGCTCGTCTGCCAAGTCCTGATGGCACAGGCCATGCCAACAGCACCAACCGCAACAACTGTAATCTTGTTCTGGGGGACATGATCCTCCTTAAGAAGATTCACAATCAGCTGATCCTTGAGACCTTCCATTCTGTACTTGGAAGGACTGGAACTCCAGGGTGCATGATGGGCAGGAGTCGGAGGTGCACGGCGGGCAGATCTGGACTCAGCAAGATTCGCTCCATCCAATTTCTTGATTTTCATTCACTATTTAATAGTGTCTTATACATGGAAGTTATAGATAAAAATACCACGTTTTATTTGGTCAGCAGCACACTGAGACACCCAGCACCCTATAAAATTATATTTGGTACCTCATATATGTTATCCTTAGTATCCATTCAGAATATCACAAGAATAGCTCAGTGCCCTGTTCAGTAGATTTAATCAATGTATGATCATTTAATTATTATTTAATGCATGTATCCTCCCTGGTTAACTGGACATTTGTATTTTCTGATCTTCATTTCTCTCATATCAGCCCCTAATTCCTTACCTTCTGTTACTGCTCCCCTTGGCCCAATTGCTGGATTTCGATGAAGTCAGCTTAGAAAACACCCACAAGGCATGGTGGCTCACTCCTGTCATCCTTGCTACTCAGGAGGCTGAGATCTGAAGATCTTGGTTCAAATCCAGCCCAGGCATTAAAATCTGTGAGACTCTTATCTCCAGTTAGCCACCAGAAAAGCAGAAGTGTGGCGGTGGCTCAAGGAGTAGGGCGGTAGTGTTGAGCTGAAGAGCTCAGGGACAGCGTCCAGGCTCAGAGTTCAAGTTCAAGAATGGACAAAAAAAACTGTTGGGAGCCAGAGTAGCATCAAATTGTACCTTGATTTGCATCAGACCATGGCTTTATTGTCCTATAGTTTTATGGCCTTATTCTGTTTAAATTACCTGAGATTTACCATATGAATGTAACAGTTGGAAGTTCCCTGGTTTCAAGAAGGAAGAAGCTGGAGTTGAAGAAACGAGGCAGTCTTTACTTGGGCTGCAGACATCCCGGACCCGGTGTGTCTGTCTCTCTTCTATTTTTTCCTAGTCCTTGCCCCCTATTTCAGGAACCCCAATCTGCGAACCCTGGTTTGCTGCCGGCTGGCCCCGGCAACTGGCACCCGAACAGGGACCCTGAAAATCTGGGATGAAGGTGAAGGACCCCTCCCTGTGGTGAGTAACACATCGTAGGACTATTAAGAGAGGATCTTAAGACAGTGTATAGTCAGGAGTAAAAATTATGGGTCAAGTTAATAGCCATAGGTCATATGTATCCATCTTAACAGGCCTACTTGACGCCCACGGAACGTGGGTGGAAAAAGGGGTGCTTCAGAGCTTCCTACAGTTTGTCGAGGAGGCATGCCCGAGGTTTTTAGAGGAGAAATTCCAAAAAACCTGGCAGCAGATAGGAAAAAGACTTCAAGAATATTATAATGTATATGGCCCCGAAAAGACCCCAGTAGTTGCTATTGATGTATGGAATTTAGTAAGTGAATGCATAGATCCTCAACATGAGAATGCTGAACTTAATCTTGAATTACGGGAAATTTATGAGTTAAATGACCTTTCTGAAAAACCTGAGGCTGAGCCATATGCCGTAGCCCAAGAGAGTCTAAGTGAGATCTTGAAAAGGGAACAACAACCAGTAGATATTGAGTATCAGAATTCAGATTTGAATATCAAGGCGGAAAGTTATGATGAGTCAATGGAGGGCCGGATGGCTACGATGAAGAAGAAGTTAGAAGAAATCCTACATCTTCTATCGAAAATGGGGATGGAGCAGAGAGCCCCCCCCCAGAAGTAGGAAAGAAATATGACCCTCAGGCCACTATGGTGTCTGATTCTAAACCTTACCACTCACACCCACCACCTCCCGCTGCAGCCTTTTTCAACCTTTAGGCAAGCCTAAAGGCCCTAGCAACAAGTCCCTTTTAACAGGCACTACAACCAGGCACAGTGCATCGCAATTAAACCTGATTCAGGCTGCTAGAGAGAGGGAAGATATTTCAGGGCCTCGATGCTTCCCTAGTTTAGTTGATCATGATGAACAAGTATACCATCAACCTGTTCCTGGTAAACTATTACAGGATTTAAAGAGTGCGTGCTCCCAATATGGGCCAACTGCCTATTTTACTCAAGTAATATTGGAGGCCGTGTGTGCTGGTATTGCATGCCCAAATGACTGGAAGCGGCTTGCCAGAGCATGCCTTAGTGCAGGAGAGTACTTATTATGGGAGACAGAGTTCACTGCACAGTGTCGGGCTAAAATTGAAACAAATAGGTCTAAGAACCTGCCTTACATTTTGATCAGTTGTTAGGAGCGGGAACCTATAAAAACACCGAAGATCAATTGGGTTATGCAAAGGAGGCCTATTTACAAATAAATGCTGCGGCGAGAGAGGCTTGGAAAAGGTTATGCAATTCCAATCATACAAAAAATCTAGTAGAAGTTAAACAGGGACCGCATGAACCTTATCTAGAATTTTTGTCTCGATTAATGGAAACTGCAGACCGCCTAGTACAAGATGAGAACGCAAGGAAGATTATAGTTAGACACATAGCCTATGAAAATGCCAACGCCGCCTGTCAGGCGGCTATCAGACCCCATAGGAATAAGGAAGTTATCATGGACTTTATTTCACTGTGTGCTGATATTGGACACTCCCATGTACAAGGCCTTACTTTAGCCGCCGCTCCTCAAGGAAAGACTGTTACTGAATTTCTAAAATATAGAGGTCAGCGGCATTCTCGGGATGCTAGACCCCAGGGCGTTGCTTCTGTTGTGGACAAATAGGACATTGGATGATGCAATGCCCACGCCAGGCCAGGCTAAAGAGAGAAAAATCACCTGGCACATGGCCACGCTGTGGTAAAGGGAAGCACTGGGCTAAAGATTGCAAGCCAGCAACAAATCGCAATGGCCGCCTGTTTTCGGGAAACTGGAGAAGGGGCCAGCCCCTAGCCCCGCAAAACCATGGGGCAGTCCCTCCCTCTTCTCGGCCACAAGTGCATCTTCTAACAACCCCCCAAAACCAGTCTCCGGCCTCCTCTGTGCCACCCCAGGCAGTGCAGGATTGGACCTCTGTTCCTCCACCTGCTCAGTATTGATCCCTGACATGGGAACACAAGCTCTCACCACGGGGGTCTTCGGCCCCCTTCCCCCGGGAGTGGCTGGCTTGCTGTTAGGGGGAAGTAGCTCAGCCCTTAAAGGGATACAGATTATACCTGGCAAAATTCACCGGGATTTTACTGGAGAAATCAAAGTTATGGCCTCTGCCCCGAAACACGTGGTATCGATCCCAGCCGGTCAAAAATTAGCACAACTAATACTTGTGCCTTTAGGTCCCGGGGAGACTGCTAATTCCCCATGTGGACAGAGAGGATTTAGATCTTCTGATATCTATTGGGTACAAAGCATAAAACAAGAGAGGCCTGAGATGACTATATTTATACAAGAAAAGCCCTTTAAAGGAATATTAGACACTGGAGCAGATGTGTCTGTAATATCTAAAAAACATTGTCCAGCGCAATGGCCCCTGACAACCTCTATGACTTCCCTACAGGGGGTTGGGCAAGCAACTGACCCACAGCAGAGCAGTGCGATCCTTGTTTGGAGAGATAAGGAAGGGCACTCTGGTCATTTTCAGCCATTTGTCCTGGATCATCTGCCAATTAATTTATGGGGTCGTGATATCATGGAAAAAATGGGAGTGTATGTGTTTAGTCCTAGTGCTGCGGTCACAAAGCAGTTACTTGATCAAGGCCTCCTCCCCTTTAGGGGACTAGGCAGAGCAGCACAGGGGGAGCTAGAGCCACCCCAACCCCAGTCTCACCCTACGAGACAACGATTAGGGTATTCTTTAACGGGGGCTGTAGTTTGTCCTGCCCCTCATGCTGATCCCATAAATTGGCTCTCTGAAGAACCGGTATGGGTCGAACAGTGCCTCTTTCTCTAGAAAAGATCATTGCAGTTCAGCAGCTGGTACAGGAACAGCTGGACTTGGGACATGTGGCCCCTTCTAACTAGCCATGGAATTCTCCAATTTTTGTTATAATGAAAAAGTCAGGTAAATGGAGGCTGTTACAGGATTTGAGAAAAGTGAACGCCACCATGGAACTGATGGGGGACCTACAGCCTGGCTTGCCTTCACCCATGGCAATCCCAAAGGATACTTATAAGATTATTATAGATTTGAAGGATTGTTTCTATACTATACCCCTGGCGCCTCAAGACTGTAAGCGCTTTGCCTTCAGCGTCCCCTCTGTTAATTTTAAAGAACCCATGAAGCGATATCACTGGCTTGTGCTTCCACAGGGCATGGCAAATAGCCCAACTTTATGTCAAAATTTTGTAGCTAGAGCCATTTCTTCCACCCGTGAAAAATTTTCTTCTGTTTATATTGTTCATTACATGGACGACATCTTGTTGGCTTTTTCTGACCCTATCGTCGTACGACAAGCCTTTGGACAACTAAAGAAGATCTGAGCCTCGTTGGCCTTATAATAGCAGCTGAAAAGGTTCGGGAACACCCCCCCTTTTACGTATTTAGGCCATATATTAGGCCCACACTATTTTAAAAGCCAAAAAATACAATTAAAAACTTCACACTTAAGAACTCTTCATGATTTTCAGCAATTCTTAGGAGATATAAATTGGCTTCAGCCTTATCTAAAGCTGTCCACAGGAGAGTTAAAGCCCCTCTTTGATCTCTTAAAAGGAGATACCAACCCTACATCCTTGCGCAAATTAAATCCCGACGCCAGGAGGGCCATCCAAATCGTAGAAAAGGCAATTTCCCAGCAACAAGTGACCTATTGTGACTATTCTAAACCATGGGGAGTTTACATTTTAGCTACTTCTCACTCCACAACTGCTGTATTGTGGCAGGATGGCCCATTTTATGGCTTTATCTACCATCAACACCCGGCAAAGTGCTGACCCCCTACTACGAATTGGTAGCTAATCTGATACATATGTGCCGAGTGGATTCCCGTAAATATTTAGGTCAGGAACCTCATTTTATCTGTGTCCCATATAATCTACAACAACAAGATTGACTATTCGCCCATTGCCATCCTTGGGCCATTGCTTAGGCCAATTATACGGGAAAAATTTTGCATCACTACCCGTCTAACAAACTTCTCCAATTTGCTGCGTGTCATACGTTTCTATTTCCTTCCATAGTACGGGCCTCGCCTTTATCTTCTGCCGCTTTAGTATTTACAGATGGATCCTCTAATGGAACGGCTGCTTTGACCATTAATGGGAAAACTCAATCTTGGGTTACAGGTTTTTCCTCCACCCAAGAGTTGTAATTAGAGGCTGTTTTACAAGCACTCGTCCTGTTACAAGACGAGCCCTTTAACTTATACTCAGACAGTCAATATGTAATTCGTGCTCTTCAAGTCATAGAAACTGTTCCCTTTATTGGAACTACTAACTCCAATATCCAGACCCAATTTCGCCAAGTACAAACTTTGCTTTGTTCTAGCAACCACCCTTGTTTTTTTGGCTTTGTTCGAGCTCACACTAAACTTCTTGGCCCTTTAAGTGAGGGCAATGCAGTTACTGACTCCGCCACCAGAGTTTACTTAACTCAGGTTGAACTTGCTAAGCAGTCACATGCCATCCACCATCAAAACAGTCGAGACTTGCGCCGACAGTTTAAATTATCTAGAGAAGCAGCACGACAAATAGTTAAGAGTTGCTCCAACAGTGTCCCTTTTTCACCAGCCCCCCATTTAGGTATAAATCCACGAGGACTGCTTTCTAATCACATTTGGCAGATGGATGTCACATATGTTCCATCATTTGGCCGATTAAAATATGTTCATGTTACTGTAGATACTTATTCTAATTTTATCCTGGCCACCCCCCTTGCTGGGGAAGCCACTAAACATTGTATTTCTCACTGCATTCGATGCTTTGCTGTGATGGGGATTCCCTCGCAAATAAAAACAGATAATGGTCCTGGCTATGCAGGCCGAGCATTTCAATCCTTCTGCCATTCCTATAATATCACTCATATTACGGGCGTTCCTTACAATCATCAAGGTCAAGACATCGTGGAGAGAGCTAATGGATTATTAAAACATCAAATTGCTAAAATACAGAAAGGAGAGTCGTATGCCGCTACCCCTGTGAATATACTTAATCATGCTTTATTTGTTTTAAATTTTTTGAATTTGGATTCAAATAATTTATCTGCTGCTCAGCGATTCTGGGAAAAAAGAGAGCAGTGTGCTTTTGCCTTAGTAAGTGGAAGGATCCCCTAACAGGTACTTGGCATGGACCCGATCCTGTTCTAACCTGGGGTTGAAAACACGTATGTGTTTTTTCACAAGGAGAAAAAGACACCCGCTGGCTGCCTTAACGCTGCGTTCGGATTGTGGAGAGTGACAGTGGCCATCCAAGCATCGACTCACTGGGCCTACACCCCCAACCCTCCAGTGGTGCATCCTGCGATGTGGGAAGGACCTGAGTTATTTGTGCATATCAATTGGGACTGCTACTGATCCACTTGTTCAACACATTTATATGAGCTGTGTTTCTCCTCCTTTTACTATTATGTAGGGACCTTTTAACATATTCATTGGCTCTACACAATTTAATATGTGACATTATTCTGTTTTTACCATCCCTCTTCTTAATAATCTTTTTTGTAAAAGATGCCCAGGTGAAAAGCAAAGGCCTCCAGAGGTAAGCAGAAGTCGGCCGACCCCCTGTATGTCTGCGTTTTATTTTATTTTATTTTATTTATTTATTTTTTGAAAAGGTGCACTGTGGGCCTAAAACAGAGGCCTGGGTGGTCAAGGGACGCCTTGACCCCCTCCCCTTCTGAGTTTCTTTTCGATGAAAAGGCTTACCTGAGAGTCCCACCAGCAAGACATGTCTAAATCTAAAAATAGCTGTTTGATGAAAACATTCATTTGAGCTCATGTTTTTTGTGTTAAGTTTATCTGATTGAGTCCAATTTTCTTGTTATATGTCAATGTCTGATTATTTAAAAGTCTCCGTTTCTCTGTCTTGTTCATGTTACATATTTTTCCTTGTCCAGTTTTGTCTTTAAAATTGGTACCATTTCTAAGTATGGATCCTTACGGTTTTTCTGTGCGTACTCAAGCACACATCCTTGTTATTTATTTGAACATTTCTGGGCCTAGCATGGCCGCTCCCCCATGTCTGCAGTTGTAACAAGCCCTGGAAAAATAAATTCCAGCTAAGTTGCCTTGCAAATAGTTTTGTTTTGAACCTGGTTTTCACCTGTAAGAGTAAAATTGGCAAAGCTCTCTTGACACAAACTTCCGGAAAATGAACGGCCGATATTAATTTTGCGGCCTTTATGATCTTTGAGTATGAAGGTGTGTGAATGAGTGAGTGAACATGTTCAAGGTTAAATTGTCAGCATGCTGTATAAAACAATGGATAAATTTATACTTAAACACAAAGACAATTGGGTAAATCTAAGCTTAAAACTTCAAGAAAATATTAGGTTTGAATGTTTTACAATGTCTCAAAGGATTATTACATTGGTTTAAAGAGAAATTGGTAAAAAGTACTTTTCTAAACATCCTGAAAAAAAATCTGGTTTTGTAATACTTAGAGCTGTTTACATTGTAAACATTGTATCCTGTTTAACCTAGAGGTATTAGGGAATTTGGGATTTATTACCTTTAAAGTTTGGAAACATGTATTAGAGTTTTAAATGTAAAATTGTTCATTAATGTCAGAAATTTTGCCCATCTGTCTTTTCTTGCAGACTGACACTGGAAGTCTGAAGATAACTTTTGGTGCACTGATGTTTGTAATTCTTGCATTAGGGAAAAACTGTTGTTTGAGTTTAAACTGTTAATGGAGTTCTAGGCAGTAATAATCTAAACTGCAGAATAAAACAAAAAGCCTCTTCTAAAGGCAAAGGAAGTGACCTGGGCCCTAGGGGGCCTGGAGGCAATGGGAATTCCTTTAGCCTTAAAGGTTTTTCAAATGCAAATAAAGACCAAAGTGTTAAGAGTTTAAGTTAAAAAGTGTAAAAGTTAAAGAAAAGTAGAAATGGTTTCTGAACAAAATTTAAAAGTAAAGTTGTCCTAAAGTTTTGTTTCTAAAAAAGAAACAAGGAAAATTAGGACTATTAAAATGGTTGCTTAATTGCTATTTCAGCTTACTCTTGTAAGTTACTCCAGCAGGCCCATGGAGAAGGTCAGCAACCCTTATTCAGATGTAATTTTGGCTCTTACCAGGTTCCAGGTAAGATCATGCTTAGACTATTTCTGAGTTGACCACCTTGTTGCTTTAATTGGAGTAACATGGGCTTTTGTAGGACTCATTGATCTGATAGCCGCAGCTTTGAGCCTGCCCGGGCAAAGCAAAGTCCCTGTGAGACTGTGGTGTCTAATCTGCCAGCAGGATGTTGGGACAGAGTTGCTTTGGAGCTCGAAGTGGCAGAGTGCTAGCTCTGAGCTGAAAAGCTGGGGGGAAGCACTCAAGCCCCAAGCTAGGGACTCACAGTGGCAGGGTGCTAGACTAGAGCTGGAGAGCTGAGGGACAGTGCCCAGGCCCCGAGTTCAAATACAGCAACCAACAAAGTGAAATGGCAATGGCATATTTATCCCTGTGTGGAGAGACACTGCTGGGACACGAAAGCCTCTGCTTGGATGGCAGAGATGGTGTCAGATCTTAGAGTCACTTATGCTTGGCCACTCAAATTACTCAGAGCCGGGAGGTCATAGAATAGGTTGTTAGCACGCCTTACTAATGCCCGTGCCTTTCATAACTGGGCAGGAACTTGTTAAACTTCTGTGATAATGGATAGTTTAAAATCCTAATTGAGCGAACTTTTTATTTGACACCAGCCACAAATTCAGGAAAGTTTGTGGATCTGGGGCTTGTGTCTCTATTAATCTGTTTAGATCTGACAATTGAAGCATTGTTAAGGTTGCAGAAATTTAGTTCCCCAGACATTCAAGAAAAAGCCTTTGCAAATGGGTGCTAAGTAAGTTAAACTATTGTAGCCAAAGATGGTTTGTGCAGTTGTTAAATATTAAATATGATCTCTACTTTGGAGTAAATTATTATTCCTGATATCTAATCCTTGCAACCCCTTGATAATACAGGCTAGGCTTCTTAAGGTCCCTGGTCAAGCACAGAGACAACGCCCCTGAGTCAGCCTGAAGAAGTCACAGAAGCTGAATCTCCGCCCATCAATCTCCGTAAGATGAAGGGACCAAAGTCAGTTTTGGAAAATGTGACAGGATAATTAGAGGTATAGGAAAGAGTAAAAATTGCACTTGTGTTTCCTTTAAAATAAAAACGGGGGATATGTTGGGAGCCAGAGTAGAATCAAATTGTACCTTGATTTGCATCAGACCATGGCTTTATTGTCCTATTGTTTTATGGCCTTTTTCTGTTTAAATTACCTGAGATTTACCATATGAATGTAACAGTTGGAAGTTCCCTGGTTTCAAGAAGGAAGAAGCTGGAGTTGAAGAAACGAGGCAGTCTTTCCTTGGTCTGCACACATCCCAGACCCGGTGTGTCTGTCTCTCTTCTATTTTTTCCTAGTCCTTGCCCCCTATTTCAGGAACCCCAATCTGTGAACCCTGGTTTGCTGCCGGCTGGCCCCGGCAAAAACTAAAGAAAGAGAAAAAGGAAAAAGAAAACAATTTCAGCTAGGTGCTGCTGGCTCAGGCCTGTAATTTGAAATACTTAGGAGGCTGAGAAGTGAGGATTTAGAGTTAGAAGCCAGTGGGGCAGAAAAGTCTGTAGAGTCTACTCTTCAATGAACCACTAAAAAGGCAGAATGGAGCTGTGGCTCAAGCAGACGAGCAGAATCCTTGAGCAAAAAGAGTCATGGACAATGCCTAGGCTCTGAGTTCAAGCTCCAAGAGCAACACACACACACACACACATGCACACACACAGAGACAGACACACAGGAAAAGAAATGACACCCCCTAAATAAAAATGGAAACATCATTTCCTCCTGATCCTATTGAAAGATGGATGGTGTGTGTGTGTGTGTGTGTGTGTGTGTGTGTGTGTGTGTGTGCGTGTGTGTGTGTGTTGGTGTTGGTTCTCGGCCTGGTGTTCTGGATTGGAGAATTCTCCCTAACTTTTTGTGCTGAACGTTGGTGCTCTATCACTTCTGCCACAACTCCACTTCTGTCTTGTTCCTACTGAACTGGAAAAAAGGTCCTGGAGGACTTCAGGCCTATTATGACTGTGAGTTTCCATCCTCAGATCTCAGCCTGTGCAGTAGCTGGGGGTTTGGGCTTGAGCCACCGGCACCAGAACTGATTTTTGGAGTTACTTTAGTGGAGGTCATATCTTGTACACACAGTGACACTCTGGGATGTATTATTTTTTCGAATTTGAGTGCATGTTTTTTTTTCTCTTGATGGATTACTCAGGCTGGGACACAGTGGTGAGTGACAGGGGTGAATGCAGGCTCCTGTGAAACCTAGATCTTTGAGAGAACCTTCCAGGTTTCTCTATTCAGTACATTGTGTGTTGGTCCCTAACTAGAGAGAGACAGAGAGCTCACCCCTCTCTCTCCTCCACACCCCCGCCCCTCTCTCTCTCTCTCTCTCTCTCTCTCTCTCTCTCTCTCTCTCTCTCTCTCTCTCTCTCTCTCTCTCTTCCTCTCTCTCTCTTTCTTGTGGGGCTTGAACTGTAGGCCTGGGCGCTTTCTCCGAGCTCTCAAGGCTAACACTCTCCTTGTTTGAGCCACAGCACCACTTTCAGTTTTCTGGTGGTTAATTGGAGGTAAGAGTCTGATGGACTTTCATGTCCAGGCTGGGTTTGATCTGTGATCCTCAAATCTCAGGCTCCTGAGTAGCTAGGATTCAGGTGTGAGCACAGGTTGCCCTGTTTACTTCCAGCAGTTTTGTGGGTAGAGATAAGAGTGTCAAAGACATTCCTGCCCAACCTGGCTTGGAGGCGCCATCCTCACATCTCAGCCTGTAAGACCTGAAGCTGAAATTACAACAGGAAACCATACAGAACATAACTGGATTCTCAACACCAAATATTTAAGTTTTACAATTAAGTTGACTTCACAATGAGGAAAAAGTTGGATAAGATAATGTTTATTTCTTTATTTATTCATGTATTATTTTGTTTGGTCATGGGCTTGATCTCAGGGCTTGATTGCTGTTCTTGAGCTCTTCAGCTCAAGGCTATTGCCCTACCCCTTGAGTCACAGCACCACTTTTGGTATTCTAGTGGTTAATTGTCGATAAGAGTCTCACAGACTTTAGTGCCTATGCTGAATTTGAACTGTGATCCTCAAATCTCATCCTCTTGAGTAGCTAGGATTACAGGTGTGAGCCAATGCTCACAACCAAGACAATCATTAAAGGAGGTAAAAATGGCCATGAAGAAATCCACAAAGAAATATTCAACCTCTTAGCTACATAAGATATGCAAATCAAGAAAACAGTGTGATTCTGTATTATGTCAATGCTGAAGGACATCTACAACACCAATTCTGGTGAAGTTGAGAAGAAACAGGCATGCTCAGACACTGTTGTCTGAGGATGCCACTTAGTATAGGTATCATGGAAACAAGTTCATACATGGGTGGAAAGAGAAATTAGTAAAAACATATTCCCTCAAACTTAAACAAAATCTCACATGTAAGGCCATAACTGCTGTTCTGAAAGTGTTGAGATTTTCTTTGGATTCTTCTATGTGTTTATTCTGTTTCTGCTAAGTAAAAAATCAAGTTATTTTGTATTGCCAAATGGCGGAGACTGACATCTGTTATCGCAGCTACACAGGAGACTTGGATCTGAGGATTGGGGTTTAAAGCCAGCACAGGCAAAAGTCTATGAGGGTCTTATCTTTGAATAGCTCCCTGATATGTGGATTTTGTAGATGTGTCTCAAATAACAGAGGAATAACCCTGATCAAAAATGCTCACAAACAGCACCAGACACTGAATTCAATCCCAGGGCTGTAGAACAGGAAGAGGAAGAGGAAGAGGAAGAGGAAGAGGAAGAAGCAGCAGCAGAAGTAGCAGCAGAGCAGAAGTACAAGAGGAACAGGAGGAGGAGGAGGAAAAAGGAGGAGGAGGAGGAAGAAGTTTTTTGTTTTAGGAGGAAGATTTAGTATAGAAGGGGATAACTTAAGGGGATACTGTGTAACCTCAGACTGTGATAAGTGGTTTCTATGCTCAATTAGAAATGACCACAAGAATTTGTATAACACGTCACCAAATGGGAATATTAAGGAAAATTCACACTGACAGGAAAGTTGTTTTTCTGAAGTATAGCAAGTAAATTTCTTTCAAAGACAGATGTCCACATATAGACAGACAAAGCCATAGGGGCTTTGCAGGGTATTCTTGAATTCATATATATTTTCTAGTTGGATACATACATATATATATATATAAATATTGAGTCCTGTAATGAAGGAAAAGAATCAATGATGCTGATATTCAGCTAATTAGTCTTCCCTCTTGCAGTGGACTACTTTGATCTGTGCTTCACAATCCATCAAGACAGGAGACCACTCTGCCTGGCAGTCTCCCCAGAGCCCCCATCACGTCCTGGTTCCTCAGGCTGTAGATGAAGTGTTTCAGCATGGGAGTGACCACTGTGTACATCACTGAGGCCACCTTGCTTCTGTGGGCGGAGGGGGACACTGCAGAGCTGAGGTACACCCCAAGTCCTGTCCCGTAGAACAAGGACACCACGCAGAGGTGAGAGACATAGGTGGAGAAGGCTTTGTGCTTGCTAGTCGTGTTGGGAAGCTTCATTAAAGAGGAGAGGATCTGAGAGTAAGAGAAGATTCCTAAGGCAGCAAACAAACCAAAAAACACAAAGGCAGGTACACACAGATGTCATTGATGAGGGTGTCAGAGATGGCCACTTTGAGAATTTGAGCTAGTTCACAGAAGAAATGGGGGATGGTGGTCCTTGGGGAGAAGGTTAATTTCCTCATCAGTACAACATGGAGTAGTGAGATGCAGAAAATGAGAAGCCAGGACACCAGAACCAGGAGGCCACAGAAGTGAGGGTTCATGATAAGTGGGTAGTTCAGTGGGTGACAGATGGCCACAAAGCGATCATAAGCCATCACAGTCAATAGGAAATTTTCCATTCCACCAAAAATCATGAAGAAATACACCTGAGTGAGGCACTCTGGGTAGGAGATGTCTTTCCTCAGGGTCTGGATGTTCACCAGCATCTTGTGGATGGTAGTAGCAGTAAAACAGATGTCCACAAAAGACAGATTGGAGAGGAAGAAGTACATGGTCGTGTGGAGGTGGGGGTCAGAGGTGACGGCCAGGATAATGAGCAGATTTCCGAGCAGGGTGATCAGGTACATGGACAGGAAGATCCCAAAGAGAATGGGCTGGAGTTGAGGGTCATCTGAGAGGCACAGCAGGAGGAACGGTGATTCCCCTGTGCGGTTTTGTGCTGTCATAGCCCTAGCTGTTTTCCTTGGGGCAAGTAAGGAAAAGTTCAATCAATGCCCTCTGCCAGCTCAGGTGGTCATGCCCTTCCCCTGCCAGATGCCTTTTTTGTTTCCCAGGTTGACCTGCACAGCCAAGATTGGCTCTACTCACTTTCATATTGTAATATGTGGGTAAATATCCCTGTCTTGTATTCACTGACTGTGAGTTTTTGTGTTTTGCTAGTCCTGAGGCTTGAACTCAAGGCCTGGGCACTGTCCTTGGCTTTGTAAAAGTTAGAGTACTATTAAGTGAGCCACAGAAGCACTTCCACTTTTTTCTATGTGTGTGGTACTCAGGATTCAACCTCGGGTGTTCGTGTATGCTAGGCAAGCACTCTATCAGTAGGCCGTGCTGCAGTCCCTATGAAATGCATTTTTCTAAATCTTATTCTTACCTACTTGTACAATGGGGCTGCAATTCAATGATCAGTTTTTGAGTAAAAGACCATTTCATCCATGTCACCACAACTCCCCCCACTCCAACCCCTCCCTCACTTCACTCAGTTCCAGCTTCACATTTGTACACTAAATATTAGGAATGATTTTGCCCAACTGTCTTCTCTCCATTTCTCTGTCCACCTTTTCCACTGCCTTCACCTTTCAGGAAGCGCTTTCAACTCTCAGGTACAATGAACTCTTTTACCTATTTTCCTGGTGGAGGGAATGTTCACCATGTAATAGGATCGAGTTGTCCTCCCGTTGTGTGCAGGCCATGGAGCGAGTATCTATCACTGGAATGGGAGCATTTGTGGGGAAGATCTCAGTACATGGAGTTTCCGGATGTCATTCAGCCTCATTGCCTGGAGTCCAGGCCGCGTTCGTGGGCTGAGCTGTTCTCAACACAACACATCTGTTACCTGTGTGGATGGAATATAGCATGGCAGGTCAACATGGCTGTGGATGCATCCCGACAGAGAATTCCTTCTAGGTGATTTATTCCAAAATATGAGAGAGGGTAAAAAAGAGACTACCAGCTGCAGAGAAATGAGGACAAAGAAACACAACATCATTAAAATAACCTATGCTATGCTTAGCACATTTAATTCATGCCTGTAATCCTAGCTACTCAGGAAGTGGAGAGCTAATGTTTGGGGTTGTAAGTCAGTCTGGGTAAGAAAAGTCTGTCAGAGTCTTATCTCCTTTTTGTAGCACTAAAAGGATGACAGTGGATCTCGTAGTAGCCTTGAGTAAGTAGTCTCACACACACACCATCCATCACTTGCATGGGATTTCATGCTCTGGAGCAGGAACATATTGTGTGGAAATCAGCAGAATTAATGGATCATGCAATAGTAAACTGGATGAAGATGATTCATATGCTGAAGGCTCTGAAAAAAGTTTGTCTGGAATATTTAAAAAGAAATCTTAAGGTTTGAGCACTAGTGTTTGTCTTCTCCAGAACAATTACAAGTGTCAACATCTTTTATGCTCATGCAATGGAAGCTGTGTAAATCAGAATGACAGCATTCGGGAGGAAAATCCTCTTGGAAATGGAAATCATTTGTGCTGGGGGGAGGAAAGATGGAGTAGGAAAGGAAGACACAGGCCTTTTAGGCTGGAAAACGAATTAAATCAGCCCCGCTCTGCTGTGGATGAAAGGAGGACAGAAACAGACATATAATGGAATAGTATTCAGCCTTTAAGAACAATGGATTCCATCCTGTGAAGGAAAATGACTGGAAGCAAAATAATCCAGGTTCAGAAAGACAAATGGTACATGTGTTCTCTTCTTCACAGTTTTGTGTCTTTGTATCTATTTGTCTGCCTACTCAGCTAGCTATCTTCTTACCCACCTTCCAATCCACTGTATGTCTATTATTTATGTATGTATGTGTCTGTCTATCATGTACATACCAGGCTACTGTGATATCTCAGGTTCTGTGTATGTGTGTACTGCTATCTATGTATGTATGCCTGTGTATATCTATCTGTAATATCTATCTACCTTTGTACTTACCTGTCTGTCTCTTGGTTAGTTATATATCTATCTGTGTGTTTTTGTATTACCTTCTGATATATCTATGTAATTGCCCATCTATTATCTGTGTATCTATCTGTGTGTCTGTTGGTCCATTACCTACTGAACTGTGTCTTTGTTAGTTTTTATCTTTGTTTTTTTCTTTTTCATTTATCTTTAATGCAATCTTCTCTTATAAATTTTATGAATTACAATGAAATCTTAAATTTTATGTCTAACTCAATGGGCATACTGACAGTTAACTATGAAATATGTGCAGATTTCAGTTGTCGTTTCCTATCTAGTCACTTGATATCTATACAGTGAGATGTAAAAATAAATAGGGAAGAGGGGATAAGAAGATGAGGGGCAGGGGTGAGGCAAAGGTAATGGGGACCCAATCATGAGAAAGGGCATCAGTGTTTGTGAAGTAATGCACCTTCTATCTGGTGAATATAATGTAACCCTTCTATTAATAAGAATGAAATATCAAAAAAGATAATAAATAGTAGGCGTATCTCAATCTTGTTTACCTATTAAAGAAATCTAATCTTTTTCAGTGTTCTATACAGGGAGACAATTACTACTCTATTGGAATCATTAAAGGTAAGGAAGATGTCACTCTTAGAATTATAATTTTTCTTAGCATCTAATATCTATTATCTATGATCAATCTACATATTATCTATCTATCTGTAAATATATCAGGAATGTAGTTGTTTGTGGGAACAAGCCAGAGAGAGAGGGAAGTAATGGTGGGATTAACACAGAATATGTGTGAAGATGAAGATAAAATCCACTAAATCCTGTTGCAATCAGAAGAAGAGACTATGGAATCGTAGAGTTGTTTTGATTTGCATTTCTTTTATTACCAGAAATGTTGAGCATTTCTTCAAGTGTCTATAGGCCGTTTTTGTTTCTTGTTCAGAGAAGACTCTCTTTAAGACTTTGGCCCATTTTTTAATGGGATGGTTGTTACTTTGGAGATTAGTTTTGGAGTGATTCAATTTTTTGAGTTGCTGATAAAGTTTAGATATGAGGCCATTGTCCGTTATTTGGTTGGTGAAGATCTTCTCCCACTCTGTAGGCTTCATAATTAATTTACTAGCTATGTCCTTTGCCATACAAAAGCTCTGCAGTTTAATGCAGTCCCACTTATCCAGCCATTCTCTGATTTGTTGTGATTCTTGGTCCTTACTAAGAAAGTTTCTACCTGTGCCAAGGAGGCCTAGTGTATCTCCAATTCCTTTCTGTAAAGTTTTCAGTGTGTCAGCTTTTACCTCCAGGTATTTGATCCATTTGGAGTTAATTCTAGTGCAAGGTGACAAAGAAGGATCCAGCTTTAGTTTTCTGCAGGTGCTTAACCAGTTCTGCCAGCAGAACTTGTTGAAGAGGCTGTCTTTCTTCCATTCTATTTTTTTGGCTCCCTTGTCAAAGATTAGGTGGCCATAGGTCTGTGGTTTTAATATCTGGGTCCTCAGTTCTATTCCATTGGTCTTCAGGCCTGTTCTTGTGCCAGTACCAACCTGTTTTGATAATTACAGCTCTGTAATAGAGTCTAAAGTTTGGAATTGAAATCCCTCCAGCGCTGTTCTTTCTCCTAAGAAGTGTTTTTAGTATATGGGGTCTTTTATTATTCCATATGAAATTTTGGATTGCCTCTTCTATTTTTTAAAGAATGACATTGGGATATTGATGGGTATTGTGTTGAATTTGTAGATAGCCCTTGGCAAGATTGTCATTTTCTCAATTTTGATTCTTCCAATCCAGGAGCATGGGAGGTTTTTCCATTTCCTTAGTTCTGCTTTAACTTACTTTTTCAGGGTTTTAAAGTTTTCATCAAAAAGGTCCTTACATTCTTAATTAAGCTAATTACTAGGTACTTTATTTCCTTTGGGCTATTGTGAAAGGAGTTGCTTTCCTGATTATTGCCTCGTTCCTCTCACTGTTGGCATAAAGGAAGGCAGTTCATTTTTGAGGGTTAATTTTATAGCCTGCTACTATTCCAAAGTTTTGAATCAGCTCAAGGAGCTTGGGAGTAGAGTCTATAGGATTCTTTAAATACAGAATCATGTCATCTGCAAAGATTGATAGTTTTATTTCCTAGTTCCCTACTTGGATCCCCTTTATGCTTGCTTCTTGCCTTATTGCACTGCTTAGGAATTCTAGTACTATGTTAAAGAGTAGTGGAGAGAGTGGGCATCCTTGTCTCGTTCCTGATTTTAGAGGGAATGGCTTTAGATTTTCACCATTAAGTGTAATACTAGCAGTGGGTTTCTCATACACAGCCTTTATTACATTGAGGAATGTTCCACGGATTCCTAGTTTCTCCTGAGCTTTTAACAAAAAGGGGTGTTGGATCTTGTCACATGCCTTTTGCACATCTATTGAGACAATCGTGTGATTTTTGTCCTTGCTCCTGTTGATGTGTTGAATTATATTGATTGATTTGCTATGTTGAACCAGCTTTGCCTCCCTGTGATGAATCCAGTTTGATCATAGTGTATAATTTTTTGATGAGTTGTTGTAGATTGTTGGCCAGTATTTTTTTGAGAAATTTTGCATCGATGTTCATCAAAGAAATAGGTCTATAGTTCTCTTTCTTTGATGAATCTCTGTCTTGTTTGGGGATGAGGGTTATACTGGCTTCATGGAATGAGTTTGGTAAAGAACCTTCATTTTCAATTTCGTTGAAGAGCTTGAGGAGTATTGGTGTGAGCTCTGCTTTGAAGACCTTATACAATTCAGCTGTGAATCATCTGGCCCTGGACTTTTCTTGGGTGGAAATTCACTAATTGCCCTTTCTATTTCAGATCTTGAAATAGGCCTATTGAGTTGGGTTAGTTCTTCTTTGTTCAGTGTGGGTATGTTAATATTGGCTAGGAATTCATCCATTTTTCTAGATTCTCAAATTTGTTGGCATAAGGTTTGAGAAGTATTCCCTCATGATATTCTGGATCTTGGTAATTTCTGTCATGATATTACCATTTTCTTCTGTGATTTTGTTTATTTCGGTATGCTCTCTTCTTTTTTGGTAACATTTGCTAAGGGTTTGTCACTTTTGTTAATTCTTTCAAAGAACCAACTCCTTGGTTTTTTTATTCTTTCTATAGTTTTTTTGGATTCCAAATCATTTAATTCTGCTTTGATTTTAATTATTTGCTTTCTTCTACTGGGGTTAGGTTTGGTTTGTTGCTCTTTTTCCAGGAACTCAAGGTGAGACATTAACTTGTTGGTTTGCGATTTTCCTAACTTGTTGTTGTAGGCACTCAGCGCTATAAATTTTCCTCTGAGTACTGCCTTTGCTGTGTCCCAAAGGAGTTAGTATTTTGTGGTCTCCTTATTGTTAAATTTCATAAACTGTTGGATTTCTGTTCTGATCTCTTTGATGATCCATTGGTGATTCAATAATGTGTTGTTCAGTCTCCATGTGTTACAGGGTTTTCTTTGGTGGAGATGTGTGTTCAGTTCCAATTTGATGTCTTTGTGGTCTGAGAGCATACAGGGAATAATTTAAGTGTTTCTGAATCTGTCCATGTTTGTTTTATGGCCTAAGATGGCGAGAGGTGAGGGAGGGGTCCTCGCCTTCTGAATTTTTTGAGAAAGTTGGATGTGAGCTTTATCTGGATTTCTTTTCTGGTTTGAGTCCTTCTCCGTTGCTTTTTGAGTTTGTTGTGGATTTGTTAAGGTAATTGGCTCGTGAGAGTCCCTGTTTGTCTCTTTTTGTGAGAGAGAGCTAGGCACCATCCCTATTGTCTCCGCGCCATCTTACTTCCACCCAATTGATGGATTTCTATGAAGTCAGCTTAGAAAACACTGCCGGGCATGATGTCTCACTCCTGTAATCCTAGCTACTCAGCAGGCTGAGATCTGAGGACCTTGGTGCAAAGCCAGTCTGGACACTAAAGTCCTTAAGACTCTTATCTCCAATTTACCACCAGAAAACTGGAAGTGGGGCTGTGGCTCAAGTAGTAGGGTAGTAGTCTTGAGCTGAAGAGCTCAGGGATAGCACCCAGGCCCAGAGTTCAAGTCCAATGACTGACATCAAAGGAAAAGGTAAAAGAAAAAAGCAAACAATATTAGTTGGGTGCTGCTGCCTTAGGCCTATATTCCTTGTTATTTAGGGGGCTGAGATGTGGGGATTTAAAGTCAGAATCCAGCTGTGGTAGAAAAGATTGTGAGAGTCTTATGGTCTATGAACAATTAAAAGCCAGAATGGAGCTGTGGCTCGAGTAGTAGAGCAGTCTCCTTGAGCAAAAAAAGTCAGGGACAATGCCCAGGCTCTGAGTTCAAGCTCCAAGAGCAACACACACACACACGCACACACACACACACACACACACACACACACACACACACCGGAAAAGAAACGAACCCCCCCAAATAAAACCAGGAACATATGATCACCTTATGATACTATTGAATGCGGATATTGTGTATGCGGGTGTGTGTGTGTGTGTGTGTTGGTTCCTGGCCTGTAATTCAGGGCCTGGGAATTCTTTCTAACCTTTTGTGCTCAAGGTTGGTGCCACTTTTACCATGACTCTACTTCTCACTTGTTCCTATTTAACTGCAAATAAGGTCTTGGAGGACTTCCTGCCCAGGACGACTGTGAGCTTCCATCCTCAGATCTCAGCCTGTGGAGTAGCTGGGGGATCAGGCCTGAGCCAGTGGTATCAGAACTGATTTTGGGTGTTCCTTTAGTGGAGGTCACATCCTGTACACACAGTGACATTCTGAGATTTGTTTTTCAAGTTTGGATGTAGCTTATCCTTTCTCTTGATGGAATGCTCTGCTGAGTAACAGGGGTGAATGCAAGCTAATCTAGATCTTAGGACCTTCCAGGTTTCTCATTGTTTGTTGTTCCCTTACAAGTGAGGGCGCACCTCCCCCCCCCTCTCTTGTGGGCCTTGAACTCTAGGTATGGGCACTATCTCTGAGCTCTCAAGGCTAACACTCTCCTTGTTTGAGCCACGGCACCACTTTTAGTTTTCTGGTGGTTAATTGGAAGTAAGAGTCTGATGGACTTTCATGTCCAGGCTGGGTTTGATCTGTGATCCTCAGATATCTGGCTCCCGAATAGCCAGAATTCAGGTGTGAGCACAGGTTGCCCCATTTACTTCCAGCAGTTTTATGGGTAGAGATAAGAGTGCCACAGACTTTCCTGCCCAACCTGGTTTTGAAGAACCATCCTCACATCTCAGCCTGTAGGACCTGAAGCTCAAATTAAACAGGAAATCACAGAGAATGTAAGGAGAGATATTGCCGAGACTAGTACTTTTTGGAAAGTTCTGTAATATTTTATTAAATAGGAGGAAAAACTGAGAAAAGGGATTTCAGTAAATCGAAACTTTATTCAGAGCACAGGAAATGCTGATGAGAATGAGAGAAATGCTTTGTGGATATTCACTTTCAAAGAGCCCCAGTCCCAGGAGAGAAGGAAAGCCTCTCAGATATTCCACACCAAATATTAAGTATCCACAATTAAATTGATTTTACAGTGAAGTAAAGGATTGTTAACACAGTCTTTAAGAGAGGTAAAATTGGTTATGAAGAAATCCATGAAGAAATATTGAACCTCTTTAGCTACACACGGTTTGGAAATCAATAAACACTGTGACTTTGTATTATGTCAGTCATGAAGGAAATCTACAACTAGTTCTGGTGAGGCTGAGAAGAAACAGGCATTCTCTACACTGTTGGTGTGGATGTCACCTATACAGTTACCATGGATACAAGGTCATACCTGAGTGGGAAAGAGAAATTAGTAAAATACAAAAAAAATAAAACCCTTGACTTAAAATCTCATATGTATTGCCATAATTGCTGTTCAGAAAGTGTAGGAATTCTACTTGGATTCTTGTATGTGTTTATTCCGGTTCTGCAAAGTCAAAAATAAAATTCATCTTGCCAGGTGGCAGAGACTGATATCTGTAATCCCAGCTGTGAGGGTGTGAGGCTGAGATCTGAGGATAGTGGTTTAAAGGCAGCACAGACAAAAGTCTATGAGAGTCCCATCTCTGAATAGCTTCCCCAAAGGGGGATTGTGTAGATGTGTCTCAAATGGTAGAGGGAAAACCCTGACCAAAAATGTAATGGAGAGCACCCAGGGGCTGAATTCAAGTTCCAGGGCTATCACAGAAGAAGGAGTAAGATAAGGAAGAGGAGGAGGAGAACGAGAAGGGAAAAGAGAATGAGGACGAAGAGGATAAGAAGTTGTTCAGAATGTTGAGAGGAAGAATTGACATTGAAGAGGATAACTTAGGGGGATACTGTGTAAGTTTGGATTGTGATAAGTGCTTTCTATGTTCAATTTAGAAATGAGTTAATATGCCTGAATGGGCATATTAAGGACAATTCACATTGAAAAGAAAAAAAGATTTTAAAAAGATACCATGTAGAATTCTTTGTAAGACATGGCCACACATTGACAAACAAAGCCATAGGGCTTTGCAGAGTAGACATGACCTAATATCTCTTTTGTAGACGGAAAATATATACTGAGTCCTAAAATTTAGGAAAAATTTTGACCATGCTGGAATTCAGCCTATTTGTCTTCTCTCTTCCAATGGAATACTTTGTTATGTGGTTCACAATCCATCAAGACCGGAGATTACTCTGCCTGGCAGTCTCCCCAGGGGCCCCATCACGTCCTGGTTCCTCAGGCTGTAGATGAAGGGGTTTAGCATGGGAGTGAACACTGTGTACATCACCGAGGCCATCTTGCATCTGTGGGCAGAGGAGGACACCGCAGAGCTGAGGTACACCCCAAGTCCTGTCACGTAGAACAAGAAGAACACACAGAGGTGAGAGCCACAGGTGGAGAAGGTTTTGTGCTTGCTAGCCGTGTTGGATATCTTCATTAAAGAGGAGAGGATCTGACGGTAAGAGAAGAAGATTCCTAAGGCAGGAAACACACAGAACAGCACGGTAGCCACATACAAAGAAATGTCATTGATGAGGGTGTCAGAGCTGGCCACCTGGAGAACCTGAGCTAGTTCACAGAAGAAATGGGGGATGGTGGTTCCTGGGGAGAAGGTTAATTTCCTCATCAGTAAAACATGGATTAGTGAGATGCAGAAAATGAGAAGCCAAGACACGAGGACTAGGAGGCCACAAAAATGAGGGTTCATGATAACTGGGTAGTTCAGTGGGTGATAGATGGCTACAAAGCGATCATAAGCCATCACGGTCAATAGGAAATTATCCATTCCAGCAAAAACCAGAAAGAAATACACCTGAGTGAGGCACTCTGGGTAGGAGATGTCTTTCCTCTGGGTGTGGATGTTCACCAGCATCTTGGGGATGGTAGTAGTAGTAAAACAGATCCACAAAAGACAGTTGGTAGAGGAAGAAGTACATGGGGATGTGGAGGTGAGGGTCAGAGGTGACGGCCAGGATGATGAGCAAATTTACGTGCATGGTGATCAGGTACATGGAGAGGAAGAGCCCAAGAGGATGTATTATTTATTTACAATGGCAA
Organism: Megascapheus bottae; assembly: GCF_031878675.1. Taxonomy (NCBI): domain Eukaryota; kingdom Metazoa; phylum Chordata; class Mammalia; order Rodentia; family Geomyidae; genus Megascapheus; species Megascapheus bottae. Next base: position 5,011,650 of record NC_143509.1, on the reverse strand, counting down.
CAATCTATATTTTCTGATAGGACACTTGTCATGGAAGTATTTTTTTATATAAATACAGTTCTTGTAGAAGCCACTTTTAGATTTCAAATCATCCCTATCTCTCTGTATATTTGTTTGCCTATATAGCTATCTCCTAAGTGACATAAAGGACATTGATTTATTTGGCTGTATTAATTAGTAGCCCTCAGAAAGTTATTCTTTTAGTATTAAATATATTTTTAACTTATCTTTAAGTAGTTGTACCAAGGGGTTTCAATTCACCCTATCAGTTTGTGAGCACAATGCCTGTTCATCAAAGTCACTCCTTCCTTGCTCTCCCCATCTCTCCCAGCTCTCCCCATCCCAAAGTTTATCTGGTTCTAGCTTCCTACTTGTTCATTGAACATTAGTAGTGTTTTTCCCCACCATTCCTCTCCCCCATCCATCCTCCCTCCCCTTTCCCAGGACCTCATCGCTCAGAAAGTTCTTTCAACAATTATTTTACCACTTGTGTATGTGGCGCGAATATTCACAACCTAATAGGCCTGAATAGGGAAATGCAATGGTGTCCTCATGGAAGAGTCCTGTGGGGTTTATAGAACATGGAGCAAGCATCTGTCTCCTAAATCTGAAGATTTGCTGGGAACATCCTAAGAAGTGGGGGTCCTAGCTGTCTTCAGCCATATCGTCTTAAACCCAGGCATTTTTGATGGACAGAACAGTTTTCACGACACAACACCGTAAGTCTGTTACCTGTGTGGCTCGAATGAAATATGTAGTCTGGCTGGCTGTGGATGGCTCCTCCCAGATAATGCTTTCCAGGTGACCTCTTTCAAGATGAGGGAGTGAGAAAAAAAAGCATATGAGCAACATAGAAAAGAGGAGAAAGTAGTATTATGCCAATAAAACAACCCACAATGAGCTTAGTGCCTGTGGTCTGTATGCCTAGCTACTCAGGAGGCTGAGAGATGAGGTTTGAAGTTCCAAAACGTCCTGGACTAGAAAAGTCTGTGTGATTCTTACCTCCAGTTTGAAGCACCACCCTAAAACAGACTGAAGTGGAGGAGCTGTGGCCTTAGTGTTAGAGCCGTAGCCTTGAGTAACGAAGCTCCGAGATAGTTTCCAGGCCCTGAGCTCAAGCTTCAGGACTGGTGTATATGAGCATTCGTGAACATGTACACACACACACACACACACACACACACACACACACACAAACACACACTACAAAGCGCACGTGAGGTTTCAGAGTACAATAAAAGCTGTTGAATTACCAAAGCAAAACCCCTTTGTACAACCCACACATATTGATTAAAAACATTCTTTTTTTTCCTTATTCACATTAGTTTATTGGTATTAGTACAATTAACTTACAACATATGTTATAATGGCAATTTAAAACCCAATTAGATGAATATGCACATAGCTTATGACATAAACAATAGTGTACATTTACATTCTGATAAGTGGTAATTGATAGTGGTCTTAGAAGCATAAAATACTGGTAGATTGATATTCTAGAAATTACCTAATAATATCTGTGGATTCAAAAACCTTCTATGCACAGAGAAGAGAATGTGCATGTGCTCTGTATTCAGTGGGCTGGTAGAGGAGGGGAACTGAGAAGTTGCTGTGATGATCAGAGAATGAGGGTGAAGAAGGCCCATTGTAAAGTTTTCTTTTTCCATATCCTTAATGTTTCCTTCACATGGGCAAATTCCGTCCATTTGTGGGTTGTGGGGGATTTCTTGTGTCACTATTTATCATTGTGTGGATATCACTTGGGTCCTGTGACAATCTAAGTGTAGAGAAATGAAAATGTCGGCTATGTAATAAGAAGTTAAGATCATGGTAGGCATGGTGACAGAACCCTATCATCCTAGATAGTCAAAAGTTAGAGGATAGTCGCTCAAAGTTAGCCTAGAAGCATAAGACTCTACCTGGAAAAAGAAGAAGGTGGAGGGGCCTTGGCTTAGTTTGTAGACCACTTTTTCTATCAAGTGTAAGATATTGATATGAGCCTGAGTGCCACCTTTTCCAGGATAACTCAGACCAGCTTGTCAACCATATAACAATCCTAACATATAGATCTAGACAAAACCAAATAGAAACAAACAAGACATTCAAAACTGTTGAAGAACAATAAGAGAGTGTGTTGGCAACCACTTCAGGAATGGAAGCCCACGGAACATAAGGATGTTGGTTAACACCAAAATTCACTGCAAAAATAAGTCTCTGAAGTTGGGTGTCAGCTGCTCACATCTGCCATCTTAGTTACCCAGGAGGCTGAGATCTGAGAATCAGGGTCAAAGCCAGCCCCAGTTGGAGTCTGTGAGACTCATTCCTAATTAAGTACCCAAAAATCTGGAAATACATCTGAGATTCCAGAGACAGAATACTAGAGCACAAAAGTTCAGGAACAGGGCACAGCCGTTGAGTTCAAGCTGAGGTTCCAAAGATAGAATACTAGAGCACAAAAGTTCAGGAACAGGGCACAGCCATTGAGTTCAAGGCCCTTCACACACACACACACACACACACACACACACACACACACACACACACACACTTAGAATTCCTCTAAGTACTAGCCTTATGAATAATGGGCTAGACATTTGGCCTAGTGGTAGAGTGCTTGTCTAGCATGTAGGAAGATCTGGGTTTTGATTCCTCCCAAGGAGCTTGGGAGTAGAGTCTGACAAAGCAGTGGAAACACAGCAGGGATCTGAAGGGCTGACCAGCAGCCAAGCTCCCCTTCTGAGAACCAAAAAGGCGTGGCTCTGCCCTTGGAGCCCACATCCCCAGCTGGTCCCCGCCCCTGGGAACAGAGGGGCCTCCTGCTGGTCCTGCTGAGAGCTCCTGAAACTCTCAATCCCCAGACCCTTGGCTTGGGGCTGCCCCTGGAAGCAGCACAGGAAAACGTCCGCCAACCGCGCTGAGACAGAAGCTCGCAGATCCATCCCATGGTCCACTGTGAGGCCACTGGTTGGGCTAAGAGCTAGTCGTGCAGCAACACATAAGTTTTATTCTAATACTTTCCAAACTTTGTACTCAAATACTCTACCTACTTACCCCCTGACCTCTCTCATTCTATTTTTCTATCTCTGGACCTGTGCTCCTCTTTCAATCCTTATACTGCATGGATCTACACTTGATGGCTGTTGAGCAACATTGTATATCTAGGTGTTAATTATTCTCTAGGCTCAGAGGGACTTAAAGACAATAGAGATTGGATTGAGAGGCTTATTGTTTTGGATATAATTTGCTTATAAGTGAATAATTAGACTAGTCGGTAACTGCACAAAAAGAAAGAGTGATAACACCAATCAAAACTTGTGAACATCTAGAGTCTGCCAGCTACAGAGGTCTAGGTTGGTTATATCTGAAAAACTATAATCGTGTTTAGTATTAATCTTGCTCCCATTTTCAAATGGGCAGAACAAGAAACTCAAGAAAAATGTCAAATCAAGAAACAACATCTCCCACCTCCCCCACCCAATGTAAACAGCCAATGGAACAGTCACTGGCAAACCTAGAGGAGAGTCTTCCAAGTGCTGTACAAATGCAATTGATAAACATCATTAATGAAAAATGTGAAAATATAAAGAAAGAAATAAGGGAGGAAGCCATAGCTGAACAAGAGGAAGCCATAAACAAGGTGATAAGTGAAAAAGAAGAAGCCATAAAGGAAGCCATAAGAAAGGCTGTTCAAAGAAAGATGGATGAATTCATAGAATACACAAACAAAGAAGGATATTCTTAGGAGGCGATCTCAAAGGCTCAATAGCTCTGTGCATACGGTCATATAAAATGATATTTATAGACATGAACTCCAAGAAATGGAGACGAAAGGGTTTTTTTTGTCTTTGTTTTCTATCTGTTGCTATTTTTGTTTTCTGTGCCTTTTGTCTTGCTTATAAGTTTATCTGTTTGCAAAGGGTAAGCAGGAAGCACTAAAATGGTAGGACAAAAGATGAACTAATTCAGCAGTGATACTCACTACACACTATGCTGAAAATGAACTCTACAACTTGTGGAGGGTGGGAAGGGAAGGTTTACGTTGTCCAAAAAGAAATGTGTTCATTACCTGACTTACGTAACTGTAAAATGTCCATACATGACCTTTACAATAACAATTTTTTAAGCATGAATGACATGATCAGAGACGGGAGATGTTTGTTGTTGCTGGTTTCTGAGTCTCAACATGGGCTTGCTGCTTTCTCCAGAAGGAAGACTCTGATCCCACTGAGATTAGACTTTCCTCAGCAGTCTCCCTATGGCCCGTTTGATGTCCCTGTTCCTGAGGCTGTAAATGAAGGGGTTCAGCATGGGCGTGACCACTGTGTATGCCACAGAAGACACTGGCCCCATCCTGGGAGACACTGACACCGCCAAACTGGGATACACTCCAAGTCCTGTACCATAAAACAAGCACACCACACACAGGTGAGACCCACAGGTGGAGAAAGCTTTCCACCTCCTGCCTGGAGATGACACACTGAGTATGGAAGAAACTATTCTAGAGTAGGAAAAAAGGACTCCCAAAATAGGGAGGAAACCATACATGGCACCCACAAAATACATGACAAGATCATCGGTGAAGGGGTCAGAGCAGGCAAGGCTGAGGAGCTGGGAAGGATCACAGAAGAAATGAGAAATGGCCACAATCCTGAAGAAAGACCATAGAGTTATGTAATTGGGACACCAGCAGGCTGATGACATCAGACAACACAACCAGTGAGCCACAACGTCGAGGATCCATCATGACCTTGTAATTCAGGGGGTGGCAGATGGCCACAAATGAGTCATAAGCCATGACAGTCGGAAGCAGACTGCCCAGACAACCAAAAAGCATAAAAAAGGACATCTGAGTCAGGCACCCTCTAGGGGAGATGGCTCTACTGTGACTCCGTGTGTCCACCAGCATCTTTGGGACCGTGGTGGAGGTGAAGCCAATGTCAGCCAAGGAGAGGATGGAAAGGAAGAAGTACATGGGGTGTGGAGGTGGAGGTCAGAGGTGACAGCCAGGATGATGAGCAGATTTCCGAGCACGGTGCTCAGGTACATGGACAGGAAGAGCCCAAGAGGACAGATTGTAGTTCAGGGTCATCTGAGAGGCCCAGGAGATGGAACTCGGTGACTGGAGTTAGGTTGTGGGCATCTATGTTGCCTGGGCACCTTTTGAAAATGAAAAAAAGGTGTCAAAAGAAAGAAATGTAAGTATAACAGTGTGTGACACTAAAACTACATTCAGATTAAATCAATCCAGCAGGGAAGTTCTCAAAGGAGAGGAAAATCCCGTCCAAAATATTAATTTCTGACAAATCCCATCGTCCATCATTTGTTCTTTCATGCACTCCATTTATTTTAGAGATACACCCAAGTGATGTGCATTTGAGCAATCCAGGTAAAGCTTTGAGTACAATAAAATATCTAGTGACTCCCACCTGTAATCCCAGCTACTCAGGAGACTGGCATCTGAGTATCATTGTTCTAAGCCAGTTGGACAGAAAAGTCCATGAGACTCTTATCTCCAAATAACCACCAAAGGCCAAAAATGGAGATCTGGCTCAAGTAGTAGAGTGCCAGCTTTGAGTACAAAAGCTAAAGAACAATGTCCAGAATGCTCAGAATTCAAGTCCCAGGACCAGAAAAATAAAATTAGATAGGTCCAGATACAATAAAAATAAATGACTTCAACCAGTGTTTTCATCATTGGATACACCACTAAATAAAATAAAATCACAAAGATAACTCAAAGAGCTAAACAGCACCATAGATTAAATAAGCTTAACAGACAGATACCTCCACAGTACTCTATTAACCTCCTGAGTAGCTCAGATTGTAGGGGTGAGTCACCAGCCCTTTGAACTTTCTATAAGTTAGATCACATTTCAGGCCATAAAGCAAGTCTTAACAAGTACCAAAGTGAAAGAAAAGAATTCTGTATATCTTCAAGGACCTAAAGGGGAAAAATGAGAAATTAATTGAAATATACAGACACATGGAGATAGCATGACAAAGTTTGGCATGATCTCTGGGCCGATGAAGAAATCAGAGAGGAAATTGAAAATGATTTCATATCAAATGAAAATGATCCAGGCACCAGTGGGGATGTGGGAGCACTGGGCGGTAAGGAGGGTGGAAGACTCTGCATTTGGGGTACAGCTTTTAGCAAGCTGCTCCATCTTTGTATCTTAATGGTAAGGTTCTTAATGCTACCCAAATCCAGCTTGCCAGGCTCACCCACAGCACTCACCAGACTATGCTACCATTACCAGGGAGAATGACAAAGGAATGACCACCCATCCCTTGCGAGATCAGTGCTGTGTGATGTAGAGGAATGCTCTGTCAGGACCCACAGAATAACAGAATCCTGTGTGGACTCCTGAAACAAGCCTCAAGTCTGGATAGAGATGAAGCAAGACAACTGGACTTGAATCAGTAAACTGCAAAACTGGAGAACACATGCTGTTTATTTACAATCATCTAGGTTTGAGAGCTCAAGGCTGAACATTGGTCATCAGGAAAATTAGCTCATGGTATCTCCGTCTCTGAGGACTTGTTAATGTTGATGAAATAGGAACAAAATAAAAACCTAGTATTTTTGGTAAGGCTTGAGACCTTTCACTGCTCAAAGGGGCTATGTCAACTGGATTCCTTTCTTTTGAGCTTTAAGATATAAATCTTTATTTCCCTTTTTCTTTGCTCAAATTTATCTTTCAGTAGTTATGCAGAGGAGTTGCCATTTAACAAAACAGTTTATGAATACAATACATCTTGACCAGTGTCACCCCTGTGAATATTTTCTAATTCCTATGAATCTTAAGAAAAATAAATTGTACACACAAAGGCAAGGTGACACATGCCTATAATCTCAGAACTTCAAATACTGACACAGGAGAATGAAAGGTTCAAAGCTTGGCTACCTACCAAGACCCTACATCAAAAATAATAAAATAGAATCCTGGGGTTTGGCCTAGTGGTAAAGTGCTTGCCTAGCATGCACAAAGACCCAGGTTCAATTCCTCAGTACCACATACATAGAAAAATGTTACTGTGGCCCAAGTGGTAGAGCACTATCCTTGAGGAAATCCCACGGACAGTGCTCAGACTCTGAGTTCAGTCCCCAGGTCTGGTATAATAATAACAATAGTAATAATAATAATAATAATAATAATAATAATAACAACAACAACAACAAATAAAATCCAGCACATTTTTTAAAAAATTGTTAATGACACTAACAGCACACAAATTACATGTAAATTTGGAGAGTTAGATATATATGAAGAATCAAACATCATTTTCTATATTCTTAGTAGTTTTATCTCTAAGTAAAATTTCTTTTTCATGGTTGTGGTTTCTTTGTGTATATGAATGATAGCCCTGGGACTTAAACTTGGGGCCTAGGCACTGTCCCCAGTCTTTACTCAAGGCTAGCTATCTACCATGTGAGTTACAGCTCCACTTCTGGATTTTCTGGTGGTAAACTGGGGACAAGAGTCTCACAGACATTCCCACTCTGGCTGGCTTTGAATCACAATTCTCACATCTCAGCCTCCTGAATAAATAGATTACAGGTGTGAGCCACCAGTGCCTGAATCACAGTATCATTCTTAAATTTTTATTTTATCCTATCAAAGTATTTACACACAGGTTTTATATTTCCATACAGTTATATAACCAAGTTAAATGAAATTCACACCCAGCATTACTCTTTCTTTCCCTCCTCCCTTATCCTTCCTTCTAGAATCTTCATGATTTCAATTGTGTCATTTTCATAGCTATAATCTGTTTCAATACTATTCAGATGTGCATGTACATAGCATCTGCATGTGCCATAGTAGACAAATCTTGATACTTGTCTTTCTTCTTTTTATCTATGTCTTTCTACCAGACTTTGTTAACTTTCTTATTACCATCAGCGAGTCATGTATATACAAGGCTGTTTCATTTTTACACACTTATTGGTGAACACATGCATCTTGATATCTGTCCTTGTTTCACTGAACAAGATAGTCTTTAGTTCTATTCACAAAATAATGGTATCCTTCTTATAGCTCAGTAGTTCTGCATTGTGTATATGTACCACAATTTTTATATCCATTGATAGGTACCTGCACAGATTCACAGCTTAACTATTGTGAACAGGGCTCTGATAAACTTGGGTGTGTCTGCATCTATATGCCAAGTTACATTCCTTTGCATGTATTCTCAGGAGTGGTAAATAAGATTGTGATCTGAGGTTTGTGTTTGCTTTTCATTCGGTACTAGAGATTGGACTCCGAGCCTGGTACTTATTCAGCAAGTGATCTGCCATGAAAAGCCATGTCTCTGTCCTGTGGCTTTTAGCAGGTAGGGTCTCATGTTTTTGCCTGGGGTATACATTTTTTCCTCTGGGTCTGGTTTACTTTGCTTTTACGGCAGAGATAATGTACAGGGGAGTCATATAAGTTATGCATTGAGTACATTTCTTTTTGAACAGTTTCATCACTTCCCTCATTTTCTCCTGTTTTTGTCCCTTTTGACCACAAGTTTTATAGTTTATTTCCAACATTGTGTCTAGCAAGTATCACTACTGAATTAGTTCACTCTTTGTCCCATCATCTCTGGGCTTTCCCTCCCCAAAGCAGATAAACTTATAATTAAGATAAAAGTATAGAAATCAAAAACAGTGAGAAAAGAGGAAAAACAGGAGGGGGGAAGCCCACAAAAAGTAAAAAATTAAAAAAACTTCGTTTTGGGTAGGAGTTTGGCCTAGTGGTAGAATGCTTGCCTAGCATGAACAAAGGCCCATGTTTAATTCTTCAGTACCAGATACACAGGAAAAAAAGCCAAAATGGTGTCAAGGCTCAAGTGTCAGAGTGCTAGCCTTGAGAAAGCACAAGGACAGTGCTCAGGCTCTGAGTCTGAGACTCAAGACTGGCAAAAACAAAAAAAACTTCATTTCTGTTTCTTGGAGTCATTTTGATAAACATGAAATGATATGATTATATGCGCCTAAATATTGAGCCCTTGTGATTCTCTCCTAAGAATATCCTCATTTCTTCCCACTGTGTGGATGTTTAGAGTCCTATTTAATTAATCATGTGCAAGTATAATTTTTTTGTTTTTTCCTATCCATTGGGTTTACTTCTAAATTTACAGGCATATTCTGATATTACAAATGAGGGAAAACACCAGGCATGGTGGCTCATGCCTGTAATCCTAGCTACTCAGGAGACTGAGATCTGAAGATCAAGGTTCAAAGCCAGCCTGAGCACAAAAGGACAGAGACTCTTATCTCCAATTAACCTCTAGAAAATGGGAAATGGGGCTTTGCTCAAGTGTAGGGTGGTAGCCTTGAGCTGAAGAGCTCAGTGAAACTGCCCAGGCTCAGGGATAGAGTGATGGCCTTGAGTTGAAGAGCTCAGGGACAGCACCTAGGCCGAGTTCAAGCCCCATGACCCACAAAAATAAAGAAAAAGGAACCATGAAGCCTATGCTTCTTTGGGTCTGGCTTACTTTGTTTAATATAATTTTCCCTAGTCTTTCCATTTCCTAACAAATGGGGCAATGTCATCCTTTCTAATTGAAGCATAGAATTCCATTGTGTATATACACATATACCATATTTTCTTGATCCATTCATCCACTGAGGGGCATCTGGATTGATTCTATATCATGGCTATAGTAATCCTTAACATGGTTGTACTGGTGGCTTTAGTACAGCCTGGTTATAGTCATTTGCATAAAATATCCAGGAATGAGTTTGCTGGGTCATAAGGAAATTCTATGTTTAGTCTTATGAGGAATCTCCATATTGCTTTCTCAAGTGGCTGAACAAGTTTACATTCCCAAAGTGTAGTAACGTTTCCCTTTTGGCCACATCCCCACCAACATCTGCTATAATATGTTTTCTTGATAATAGCCATTCTAACTGGAGTGAGATAAAATCTCAAGGTGGTTTTTATTGACAAATGTTTTATGGCCAAAGATGGAGAACATTTATTTGTGTATCTATTGCCTATTCTTATTTCTTCATCAGAGAAGTCTCTCTTTAAATGTTGAGCCCACTTATTAACCAGGTGCTTGTTATTGTTCTTTTAAGGACTTCCTTTCATTTTTATTTCGCCAGTCATGGGACTAGAACTCAGGACCTGGCCACTGTCCCTGAGCTTCTTTTGCTGAACCCTAGCATTCCACCACTTGAACCACAGCATCACTTCTTGGCTTTTTCTGTGTATGTGGTACTAAGGAATTGAACCCAAGCTTGGCGCATGCTAGCCAAGCACTCTACTACTAGGCCAAACTCCTGGCGCTTTCAAGAATTTCTTTGGGGGTGGACTAATTTTTTAGCTTTAAGAATATTTTAGATATGTGATTCTTGTCTAATGTATAGCTAGTAAAATCTTTTCCCATTCTCTTGGCTTTCTAGTTATGTTGCTATCACCCAATCAAGAAGACACAATTTTATCATTAATGTTCAAGAGTTAAACTTTTTTCCTATGTAGAGCTGGATCTCTTTGTATCTTTTTGTTAACACAAGCTTTGGAAATCATAATGATGATCCTTATACGTGTAAAAATGATTGTGTGTATAATTAATCGCAATAAAGAAAAAAGCACCCATCTCTTTTCATGAACCATTTTTATTCTGGTAAAGTACACAGAGAAAAATAACTAGCATTTTGACCCATTTAAATTTTTATTAGATATTAGTTACTATTATAATATGGTATGGTAGACTATTACAACATGTTATGTTTATTACCCTTCATCTCAGGAAATTTTCTATCTGAAATTTCTAGACCTTTCATACCTTTCATACTGTGTATAAAGGAATGTATATTAAAATAGAACATTTATACATATCAAATAAATGCATCATTGAACGATGTCCTTAAGGAGTGAACATGATCAGCAATTATAACCAAAACATGATTTTTACTGTCTGGCTGAATTTAGAGGTCTGCATGCACAGATAGATTCGCTTTTCAAAAAAGACACTGCAGGTGATGCTTTACACCTGTATTCTTTCTCACTCAAGAGGCTGAGATCTGAGGATCCCAGCTGAAATCCAGCATCAATAGGAAAATCTGTGAGACTCTTATCACCAATTAATCACCAAAGTTTAGAAAGTGGAGGAACAGTTCAAGTGGTAGAGGGACAACCACGAACATAAAAGCTCAGGAACAGTGCTTAGGTGCTGAGAACAAGTCCCAGGAACAACACACACACACACACACACACACACACACACACACACACACACACACAAATGAGCAACAAGAAAACCAACAACATTGCTGAGGGCACTGCAATATTCCTGGGAGAATGTGACACAGCAGATCCAATTTAGATTCCAAACTCCTGTCCCAGAGAATAAGCAGACCACAGACAGATGAGAGCCACAGGTGGAGAAGGCTTTGTACTTCCCTCCTGATGTTGGAATTCTCAGTAGTGAGGTAGTAATTTTATAATAAGAGAAAAGAGTCCCTAAGGTGGGAAAGAAACCAAATAATGTACCTATAAAATATTTAATGATGTTATCTGTGAAGCTGTGAACACAGGCAAGATCCAGGACTTGAGAAGGGTCACAGAAGAAATTCGGGATTTTCACCTCTCTGAAAGTGGTGATCTGTAATGCCATCAACACATGAAGTTGAGATTCCAAGATGCTGGCTACAAATGATATCAGAACCAAGGAGACACAGAGACGAGGGTTCATGATGAGAGGGTACTTCAGGGGGTGACAGATGGCCACAAAGCGGTCATAGGCCATCAAAGTAAGAAGCAAAACTTCCATACTGCCAAAAATGACAAAAACAGACATCTGGGTGAGGCAGCCCGCATAGGAGATCGCTCTGCTGTGAGTCTGGATGTCCACCAGCATCTTCGGGTCCATGGTAGGGGTGAAGCCAATGTCAACATAAGACAAGATGGAGAGCAAGAAGTACATGGGGGTGTGGAAGTGGGGGGTCAGAGGTGACGGCCAGGATGATGAGCAGATTTCCAAGCACAGTGATCAGGTACATAGACAGGAAAAGCCCAAACAGCATAGGTTGTAGCTCAAGGTCATCTGAGAGTCCCAGGAGATAAAATTCTGAGATGAGTGTTAGATTACGCAGCCCTATATTTATTGGACACCTTTGATGTAAAAAAGAGAGCAATAACTAATGAAGAACTCAAAATTCAGCAATAATTTTGAATTCAAGTGTTTTAGTTGAGGACTCTTTAGTGTCCATCAATAATAGTTTCCGTTGTCATCTACCCAGTCATCCTGGATTTCTTCTGTCTCATATACACCTTTTTAAATGCATTTTAGATACTCAAATACGTTAGAACATTACAGGAAGTGCTTTCTTATCACAGAAAATACAGCATATTCTTGTAAGATTATTACAAGATATTCCACGGTGGTCTTCTTTCTTTGTGAGATTCATTCTCATACATTCTATAAAGAAACATTCTTTCTGGACATGGTGGCTCACACCTGTAATCCTAGCTACTCAGGAGGCTGAGATCTTAGAATCATGGTTCAAAGCCAGCCCGGGTGCTAAAGTCCATGAGACTATTATCTCCAATTAACCACCAGAAAACCAGAAGTGGCACTGTGACACGGGGGTAGGGTTATAGCCTTAAGCTGAAGAGCTCAGAGACAGTGCCCAGGCCCAGAGTTCAAATCTCCCAACCAACAAAAAGAAAGAAAGAAAGAAACATTCTTACAAACTTTATTTTATCATAAAGAAATACTAAAGTCATGAATCATGAAATTTCTAGAGATGTGCTACTTAAAACACTTCATAAAATATACAAAACTGAATTATCACACATTAATTTCATACAAACAAATCAGTTCTAGAAAATATTGTACAGCACCTGTTATCTCCCAGGAAATTTCTTCCTCATTCTTTCATTTACTCATTTCCATCTTGATATTCTGTGTGTGTGTGTGTGTGTGTGTGTGTGTGTGCGTGTGTGTGTGTGTGTGTGTAAAAGAGAGAGAGAGACAGAGAGAGAGAGAGAGAGAGAAACAGAGAGACAGAGACAGAGACAGTGAGTCCTAGAATTTGAATCTTTCCTTCCTGCCCAAAGTAGTGCTCTTCCACTTGAGCCACAGATCTACCTTTTTTGGGAGTTCAATATCTGTTGTTTAATTGAGAAATGAAAACAATGTTTTTCCATAAACATTCAGGTCTTCCTTTCTTTGTAGACAGATATAATCGACATTGCTTTAGATTGGCTCTAAAGAGAGCCAATCTGATGCACAGCTCTACTTTTGACTTTCAAGTGACTAAATGGAGATAAGAGCCTCTGGGGTTCTGCTACCTGGGCTGGCTTTGAACTTGAATCCTCAGAACCTCTCTCAGCCTCTTCAGTAGCTAGGATTGCAGGGGTAAGCCACCAGCACTGGGAATAAAGTATACATTTTAACTCTTTGAATTTTTCTGAACATGACTAAATCAACACCTGATGGTATATCTACTTTTCCCTGAACCAATTTCAGGAATTTAGGAGTATGTTGATATGAGCAATGGTGGTTGACATTTAGTCCTTCCTGTTCTGCCATCGATCGAAGCTTGCACTTCCTGTACTGATTTCAAGCCATGACTCCTGCTTTTCTGTTTTGTGACCAATTAGGAATCTCCCAAAGAAGAAATCAGCATCCTCTTCTTGGATGTCAGAGAGAAGTGAGACAGATGCTCTGGTTTCCACTGTGTGCCTATCAAAGTCTTTAACAAATCCCACTTTCCAAAATTTGATATTCTGTGTCAATAGCCAAACAGAACTATGGCTTCACAGTTTTCTTTTTTTAACCTTACCATCTACCACAGCTTCTATAAGAGTAGTGTGTTCAAGCTGGGCACAGTAGCTCCCACCTGTGGTCCTAGCTACTCAGAGGGTTGAGATCTGAGGATCACGGTTCAAAGGCAGCCTAGGCTTGAAAGTCCCTGAGACTCTTAGCTCCAATTAGCCACTAAAAAAAACCCAGCAGTGACGCTGTGGCTTAAGGGCAGTAGCCTTGAGCTGAAGAGCTCAGGGACAGCACCCAGGCCCAGAGTTCAAGCCTCACGACCGACAAGAAGAAAAAAGAAAGAATAGTGTGTTCAATCATACTCTATTAGGAAACATTTTCAACTACAGGAAAAACAAAACACAGTAGAAAGCTTTGAAGTCAGATTTCTGCAACCTTTAGCAGAACAAAAGTCTTAAGAAAGTTCTCATTACTGCTATTCCTCATCCTCCTCCAGTTGCATATTGCAACTGCTGGCTTGTCCTTGTGATGTAGAAATAGTTGTTCTGCTCTCTAGTTAAGGACACAGGACATAGAACTGTGTTTTTCTATAGGAATGAAACCTCTGGATCACCAGGAAAGTTATACAAAGCATGCTTGCATATTTACTGTGATATCACTCTCTACTTACAGTGTTGAACTGCTTCTCTGTTGGGTCATGGTCATGAAGTACAGATCAAAAGATCCCTGCATGCCTGAAGTATAATAAAATCTCAGCCCCACTCCTCACAATCAATCTTACGTACTTTGACACAGGAGAAATTCCAGCTGTAGAAAAATGTAACATTGGAGATATTTATGGAGATGTCAGAGGACAGGCTGATAATTGGCTTTCCTATGATCTTAGATGCTTAATTCCCAGAGCTCACAATTAAACAGATTCTTTCTAGGCATACAAATCTCTATGGACTCACTAACGTGGAAAAATGTCCAAAAGAATAGATTTGAGGCTCTTCCTCTGATAAGAAAAGCTTGTGTGTTCTATACATAGATGAGAAGATGAAAAGTATGGTTCAGAATGGAAGATGCAGGAATGCAGTGGGGTATTGTAAGGCCTTAGAACAGCTCCCAGAAATTTTAACCAAAGAAATACCTAGAAAACCAGACTCTTGAATGGGAGGCTGGTAGAAGAGCCTGAAATGAATGGGAAGAGGGAGCTATGAGAGAATATAGGCATAATACTGAAGGTCCATATGTGGAAAAAAATGAAGTGTGGTTCTTCATGTGTCTGATGGGAGAAGGGGTAAGAGGAAAGGGAGAGTGACGGGAGATCTGACTTGTCTTAACATGCAATGTACATCTACAGGGAGGTGTTAAGCTGAAACCTCCATCTATCAAATGTGAAGGTAAGCAATTACTAAAAACAGAATGTAACTTAATCATATTGTTACATTATGTATTATTTAACTCTCACCAGTGACTTCTGTCAAATGCAAATTTTATATAAAAATGTGTCAGTGAAATGTGTCATTCCTCTTCAATATTGTAATTAGGATTTCTAGCCAGAGCAATAAGGCAAGAAGCAAACATAAAGAGGACCCAAATAGGGAAAGAGGAAGTGAAACTTTACTTCTTTGCAGTTGACATGATTCTGTATTTAAAGAACCCTATGAACTCCACTCCAAAGTTACTTGAGCTGATTCAAAACTTTGGTAAAGCAGCAGGGTATAAAATTAACCCTCAAAATGTCAGTGGCTGGTCCAGGAGTCTGGCCTAGTGGTAGAGTGCTTGCACAAAGACCCAGGTTCAGTTCCTGGAAACCACATACATAGAAAAAGGCAGAAGTGGTGCTGTGGCTCAAGTGGTACAGTGCTTGCTTTGAGGAAAGCCCAAGGACAGTGCTCAAGCCCTGAGTTCACACCCCAGAACTGGCAAAAAAATCAATGATTTTCATGTAGACCAACAATGAGAAGAGCAAGGCAGAAATCAGTAAAGCAACCCCTTTTGCAATAGCCTCAAAAAATAAGAATTAACTTAGCCAAAGAAGTAAGGGCCTCTAAGATGAAAATTTTAAAAACCTGAAAAAGGAAATTAAAGCTGAATTAAGGAAGTGAAAACCCCCCATGCTCCTGGATTGGAAGAACTAACATAGTGAAAATAGCAATCCTGCCAAGGGCTATCTACAAATTCAATGCAATGCCCATCAATATCCCAATGTCATTCTTTAATGACAGAATAAGCAATCCAAAAATTCACATGGAATAATAAAAGACCCCAAATAGCAAAAGCAATCCTTAGCAGAAAGAACAGCGCTGGAGGAATATCAATACCAAGGTTCAGAGTCTATTACAGACCTATAGCAATAAAATAACAGCTTGGAGCTGGGCACTGGAGGCTCATAGCTCTAATCTAGCTACTCAGGAGGCTGAGATCTAAGGATTGCAATTCAAAGCCAGCCTGGGCATGGAAGTCATAAGTCCATGAGACTCTTATCTCCAATGAAGCACCAGAAAACCGGAAGTGGTGCTGAGACTCAAGACGTAGAGTGCTATCCTTAAGAGCTCAGGGACAGCACACAGGCCCAGAGTTCAAGCCCCATGGACAAAAAAGTATAACAGCTTGGTACGGGCAAAAGAACAAGCCAGAAGCCCACTGGACTGGAACTGAAGACCCATAAATCAACTCAAAGAATTATGGTCACCGAATATTCAATAAGAAGACCAAAAAAAAAGAGAAATAGAATGGAAGAAAGCCTCCTCAACAAATGGTGCTGATAGAATTGCTTAAAGCATCTGTAGAAAATTAAAATTGGATCCTTATATTCACCCTACAGCAGAATAAATCCCACATGGATCAAAGACCTCGAGGTAAAAGCAAACACTCTGAAAACTCTACAGGAAGGAATAGGAGATAAACTAGGGATCCCTGGCTCAGATCAAAACTTTCTTAATAAAGGTCCAGAAATACAACAAATTAAAGGAAGTTTGGACAAATGAGATTTCCTTAAACTTCAGTGCTTCTATATGGCAGAGCACATAGCTAAAAAGTTAAATAGAAAACACACAGAGCAAGAGAAGATCTTCACTTAGCCATACAACAGATATAGCTCATAGCTAAAATATACCTATGGTTCAAAAACTTAAATATCTCAAAGACAAGTTCTCAAAGGAACAACCATCCCATTAAAAGGTAGCCTAAAACTTAAAGAGAGACTGCTCTAAGAGGAAATAAGAATGGCCAATGCACACATGAAAAAATGCTCAACATCTCTGGCCATAAAAGAAATATGTAATAAAACAGAAGAAAATACAGAAAAGTAGATAGAAAATTGAGCAATAGCTACACTTCTGGTGGGAGTGTAAGCTCCTTCAACCACTGTGGAAAGCAATATGGTGGTTCCTTAAAAGACTAAACACAGAGCTACCATGTGACCTAGCAATTCCACTCCTTGGCATTTACCCACACATCCAGAAACAAGGACATATTAAAGCCACTATTTTGCAGCACTATTTACCATAGCAAAGACATGGAACCAAACCAGATGTCTCTCAGTAGATGATTAAGAAGATGTGGTACTTCTACACAATGGAATTCTATGCTGCCATCAGAAAGAATGACATATCCCCATTCACAAGAAAATGGAAAGACTTGGAAAAAAATCATTTTAAGTGAAGTAAGCTAGACTCAAAGGAACATAGGCTCAATGGTTTCCCTCATTTGTAATAATCAACACACACCTAGGACTCTCCTAGCAGAGAATTACAAAAGCTCAAAACCTAGGTACATAATGTCATATAGGATGAAACTAAATGAAAGGAACTCTAGGATATGGAAACAAGAGCTTTATCTTATGTGATTGTTGTTCTTAATGTACTGTTATTCTCTTCTCTTTTGTTGCCCTTTGGTTAATGTCATATTATTACTGTATCTGACTTTGTTACCTGAGATATTGTATATATGTTTATTTGAAATACGAAAGGGAAGGGGGAAATAAGTGATTGGATGGAGGTGGGGGAGGAAAATGGGGACAAAAACATGAGAAGGGATATCACTGTGTGAGAAGTAATGCACCTACTATCTGGCAAATGTAACTGTAACACCTCTATATATTACCCCAACAATAAAAAATAATAATAAGTGCCGGGAGTTTGGCCTAGTGGTGGAGTGTTTGCCTAGCATGCACAAAGTCCCAGGTTTCAATTCCTCAATATCACATACATAGTAAAAGCTGGAAGTGGGGCTGTGATTCAAGTGGTAGAGCTCTAGCCTTGAGAAAGCCCACGGACGGCACTCAGGCCCTGAGTTCATGCCCCAGGACTAGTAATAATAATAATAATAGAAAGTTGAGCAATAAAAAATATAACCAGAGGCCAGGAGTTTGGCCTAGTGGTGGAGTGCTTGCCTAGCATGCACTAAGACCCAGGTTAGATTCCTCAGTACCACATACATAAAAAAAGATGGAAGTGGAACTGTGACTCAAGTGGTGGAGCTCTGTCCTTGAGAAAGCCCAAGGAAAGTGCTCAGGCCCTGAGTTCAAGGCCCAGAAGTCGTAATATATATATCCAGAATTAAGTATGCACACAACTAAAACTGGCCTAGGGCTCACTTTAGACTATATATCTAAGACTAAGCAGAATAGCAAAAAGAAAAATAAACTAAGAAGAACAAAAAATATAGGTTCTCCAAGTTTTTTCACGGGTGGGGGGCATGTTGTTTCTCCCAATATCAGATATAAAATCACTTACTGGAGACTCTGCTTTTGTGCTGTGATTGGCTGTCCTTGTAAGACAACCGGAATCAGGGTGGGGGCATGGGGGTGGGGAGGAGAGAATATCTTATTTCACAGGAGAAGGCCTCTGTGGTATTTGGGCCTACCATTCCTTTTCCATTCTGTAATCTACATGTTACCTCATGGGAACAAAACCGTTTGGAGACTACCAGAAAGACAACAGGACAATTTAGTTAATGAAGAGATCTGATTATAATTCACCTATGGAGATGTAAGAAACTTTACATGCGTTTCTGACTCCCTTCTCTGATTCCAGTCTTCATGAAAACTGTAGCCGATCTTCTGAGGAGAAACTGGGGACAAGGGAAAGCTTTGGTGATAACCAAAAGACAGAACGGGGGTGTCCTGGTAAAGAAAGATGGAATATAAATTCATGACAAGGGTGAGGTAACAAGAAAACTGAGTAAGTACCAGGCAAACCCTTGGAATAATGAGATTGGAAAGGGCAGATGCCCACATCTGCCGGTGAGGTCCCAGGACTTCAAGGAACTTCTCATCCTTACTAAGCTTATGCTTTGCCAAGCTCTGATTTCCTTTCTTTCTCTCATTTTCTAGAGCCCAGAACATCTTTCCCCATAAAGTTCATTTCTGGAAAGTCTCTATCTTTCCGCCACTCTTTCCCAAGAATCAGCCTGTGGGTCAGCTTCTCTGTGTCCAATTATGCAATCATTAACCACCCACAAAAGATATATTGGACACCAGGTATTGATTAGACTTTATTTTTCAGGTATGTTCACTAAATACTTTGCTGGCATATATGATTTAAGATGTATTGTTTGAGCAGGCGGGGTTGGCGGGGGCAAAAAAAAGATGTATTGTTTGTTTCCACTTAGTGTCCATAAGAAAATCTACCCCCAATGGTTTTCTTTTTTCTTTCTTTCTTCTTTCTTTCTTCCTTTGCCAGTCCTGGGGTTTGAAGTCAGGACCTGAGCCCTGTCCGTGGGCATTTTCCTCAACACTAGTGCTCTCCACATGAGCCACAGCCCCACTTGTGGCTTTTCTATGCATGTGGTACAGAGGAATCAAACCCAGATCTTCGTACATGCTAGACAAGCTCTCTACCACTAGGCCAAATGCCTAGCCCATTATTCATAAGGCTAGTACTTAGAGGAATTCTAAGTGTGTGTGTGTGTGTGTGTGTGTGTGTGTGTGTGTGTGTGTGTGTGTGTGAAGGGCCTTGAACTCAGTGGCTGTGCCCTGTTCCTGAACTTTTGTGCTCTAGTATTCTATCTCTGGAACCTCAGCTGTATTTCCAGATTTTGGGTACTTAATTAGGAATGAATCTCACAGACTCCAGCTGGGGCTGGCTTTGACCCTGATTCTCAGATCTCAGCCTCCTGGGTAACTAAGATGGCAGATGTGAGCCGCTGACACCCAACTTCAGTGACTTATTTTTGCAGTGAATTTTGGTGTTAACCAACATCCTTATGTTCCGTGGGCTTCCATTCCTGAAGTTGTTGCCAACACACTCTCTTATTGTTCTTCAACAGTTTTGAATGTCTTGTTTGTTTCTATTTGGTTTTGTCTAGATCTATATGTTAGGATTGTTATATGGTTGACAAGCTGGTCTGAATTATCCTGGAAAAGGTGGCACTCAGGCTCATATCAATATCTTATACTTGATAGAAAAAGTGGTCTACAAACTAAGCCAAGGCCCCTCCACCTTCTTCTTTTTCCAGGTAGAGTCTTATGCTTCTAGGCTAACTTTGAGCGACTATCCTCTACCTTTTGAGTATCTAGGATGATAGGGTTCTGTCACCATGCCTACCATGATCTTAACTTCTTATTACATAGCCGACATTTTCATTTCTTCTACACTTAGATTGTCACACGACCCAAGTGATATCCACACAATGATAAATAGTGACAAAAGAAATCCCCCACAACCCACAAATAGACAGAGTTTACCCATGTAAAGGAAACATTAAGGATATGGAAAAAGAAATCTTTACAATGGGCCTTCTTCACCCTCATTCTCTGATCATCCCAGCAACTTCTCAATTCCCCTCCTCTACCAGCCCACTGAATATAGAGCACATGCACATTCTCTTCTCTGCATAGAAGGTTTTTGAATCCACAGATATTATTAGGTAATTTCTAGAATATCAATCTACCAGTATTTTATGCTTCTGAGACCACTAGCAATTACCACTTATCAGAATGTAAATATAAAATATTGTTTATGTCATAAACTATGTGCATATTCTTCTAATTGGGTTTAAAATTGCCATTATAACATTTGTTGTAAGTTAATTGTACTAATACCAATAAGCTAGTGTAAATAAGGAAAAAAAGAATGTTTTTAATCAATATGTGTGGGTTGTACAAAGGGGTTTTGGTTTGTTGCTTTGGTACTTCAACAGCTTTTATTGTACTCTGAAACCTCACGTGCGCATTGTAGTGTGTGTGTGTGTGTGTGTGTGTGTGTGTGTGTGTGTGTCTGTGTGTCTGTGTGTCTGTGTCTGTACATGTTCACGTATGCTCATATGCACCAGTCCTGAAGCTTGAGCACAGGGCCTGGATACTGTCTCAGAGCTTTGTTACTCAAGGCTACAGCTCTAACACTAAGGCCACAGCTCCTCCACTTCAGTCTGTTTTAGGGTGGTGCTTCAAACTGGAGGTAAGAATCACAGACACTTTTCTAGTCCAGGACGTTTTGGAACTTCAAACCTCAGCTCTCAGCCTCCTGAGTAGCTAGGCATACAGACCACAGGCACTAAGCTCATTGTGGGTTGTTTTATTGGCATAATACTGCTTTCTCCTCTTTTCTATGTTGCTCATGTGCTTTTTTTCTCACTCCCTCATCTTGAAAGAGGTCCCCTAGAAAGCATTGTCTGGGAGGAGCCATCCACAGCCAGCCAGACTACATATTTCATTCGAGCCACACAGGTAACAGACTTACGGTGTTGTGTCGTGAAAACTGTTCTGTCCATCAACACTGCCTGGGTTTAACAGGATATGGCTGATGACAGCTAGGACCCCCATTTGTTAGGATGTTCCCAGCAAATCTTCAGATTTAGGACACAGATGCTTGCTCCATGTTCTATAAACCCCACAGGACTGTTTCATGAGGACTCCATTGCATTTCTCTATTCAGGCCTATTAGGTTGTGAATATTCGCACCACATACACAAGTGGTAAAATAATTGTTGAAAGAACTTTCTGAGAGATGAGGTCCCGGGGAAGGAGAGGGCGGATGGATGGGGGAGGAAAGGTGGGGAAAAGCACTACTAATGTTCAGTGAACAAGTAGGAAGCTAGAACCAGATAAACTTTGGGATGGGGAGAGCTGGGAGAGATGGGGAGAGCAAGGAAGGAGTGACTTTGATGAACAGGCATTGTGCTCACAAACTGATAGGGTGAATTGAAACCCCTTGGTACAACTACTTAAGGATAATTTAAAAATATATTTAATATTAAAAGAATAACTTTCTGAGGGCTACTAATTAATACAGCCAAATAAATCAATGTCCTTTATGTCACTTAGGAGATAGCTATATAGGCAAACAAATAGACAGAGAGATAGGGATGATTTGAAATCTAAAAGTGGCTTCTACAAGAACTGTATTTATATAAAAAAATACTTCCATGACAAGTGTCACATCAGAAAATATAGATTGTTGCCATTGTAAATAAATAATACATCACTATTACACAGTTGATAGGATTAAAAAATATGGAGGTTATCAAAAGGGGCACATGAAATCACTTTCCAATATTCTACAAGGTTGTAACAAAATCAGTCCCTTTAAATTTCCAAAGGGAAATCAAAGAAAAGCACTGGTGATACACATGTCGTCCAATGTTCTCAAGAGACTGAAAACTGAAGACCATGGTTCAAAGCCACCCCAGTCAAGAGAAGTCTGTGAGACTCTTATCTTCCATGAGCCACCAAAGAGCTGGAAGTGGATCTGAATTAGCAAAATGCCTTAAGCAAAATAAACTTACGGACAGCACCCACGCCCTGAGTTAAAAGCCTCAGGAATACCACCAGAAAATAAAGACATAAAACTCACGGAATATAAAACAAAGGATATTTACCCAAATACTCTAATGTTAAAGTGATTGGCTTTGCAGAGCACTCCCGTGGGAAGCAATCAGAGAAAGAAAAAGGCTTCCCTGGGTGGGCATGAGCCCCTGAGCTAGGAGTGGATATTGATTGAACTTTTGCTTTCTTGACCCAAGGAGAACAGCCAGGGCTATGACCACACAAAACCACACGGGAGAATGACCATTCCTCCTCTTGGGCCTCTCAGACGACCCTCAACTCCAGCCCATGCTCTTTGGGATCTTCCTGTCCATGTACCTGATCACCGTGCTCGGAAATCTGCTCATCATCCTGGCCGTCACCTCTGACCCCCACCTCCACACACCCATGTACTTCTTCCTCTACAACCTGTGTTTTTTGGACGTCTGTTTTACTGCTACTACCATCCCCAAGATGCTGGTGAACATCCAGACCCTGAGGAAAGACATCTACTACCCAGAGTGCCTCACTCAGGTGTATTTCTTTCTGGTTTTTGGTGGAATGGATAATTTCCTATTGACCGTGATGGTTTATGACTGCTTTGTGGCCATCTGTCACCCACTGAACTACCCAGTTATGGTGAATGCTCACTTCTGTGGCCTCCTGGTCCTCGTGTCTTGGCTTCTCATTTTCTGCATCTCACTAATCCATGTTTTACAGATGAGGAAATTAACCTTCTCCCCAGGAACCACCATCCCCCATTTCTTCTGTGAACTAGCTCAGGTTCTCCAGGTGGCCAGCTCTGACACCCTCATCAATGACATTTCTATGTATGTGGCTACCTTGCTGTTCTGTGTGTTTCCTGCCTTAGGAATCTTCTTCTCTTACCGTCAGTTCCTCTCCTCTTTAATGAAGCTGTCCAACACGGCTAGCAAGCACAAAGCCTTCTCCACCTATGTCTCTCACCTCTGTGTGGTCTCCTTGTTCTATGGGACAGGACTTGGGGTGTACCTCAACTCTGCGGTGTCCTCCTCTGCCCACAGAAGCAAGATGGCCTCGGTGATGTAAACAGTGGTCACTCCCATGCTAAACCCCTTCATCTACACCCTGAGGAACCAGTACTTGATGGGGGCTCTGGGGAGACTGCCAGGCAGAATAGTCTCCTGTCTTGATGGATTGTGAACCACATAACATAGTATTCCATTGGAAGAGAGAAGACAAATTGGCTGAATTTCAGCATGGTCAAAATTTTTCCTACATTATAGGACTCAGTATATATTTTCAATCTACAAAAGAGATATTAGGTCATGTCTACTCTGCAAAGCCCTATGGCTTTGTTTGTCAATGTGTGGCCATGTCTTACAAAGAATTCTACATGGTATCTTTTTAAAATCTTTTTTTGTTTTCAATGTGAATTGTTCTTCATATACCCATTCAGGCATATTAAGGCATTTCTAAATTGAACATAGAAAGCACTTATCACAATCCAAACTTACACAGTATCCCCCCTAAGTTATCCTCTTCAATGTCAATTCTTCCTCTCAACATTCTGAACAACTTCTTATCTTCCTCCTCCTCCTCCTCCTCCTCCTCCTCTTTTCCTTTCTAGTTCTCCTCCTCCTCCTCCTTCTCTTACTCCTTCTTCTGGGATAGCCCTGGAACTTGAATTCAGCCCCTGGGTGCTCTCCATTAGCATTTTTGGTCAGGGTTATCCCTCTACCATTTGAGACACATCTACGCAATCCCCTTTTGGGGGAGCTATTCAGAGATGGAACTCTCATAGACTTTTGTCTGTGCTGCCTTTAAACCACAATCCTCAGATCTCAGCCTCACACCCTCACAGCTGGGATTACAGATATCAGTCTCTGCCACCTGGCAAGATGAATTTTATTTTTGACTTCGCAGAACAGGAATAAACACATACAAGAATCCAAGTAGAATTCCTACACTTTCTGAAGAGCAATTATGGCCATACATATGAGATTTTAAGTCAAGGGTTTTATTCTTTTTTGTTTTTTTACTAATTTCTCTTTCCCACTCAGGTATGACCTTGTTTCCATGGTAACTGTATAGGTGACATCCACGCCAACAGTGTCTGAGGATGCCTGTTTCTTCTCAGCCTCACCAGAACTAGTTGTAGATTTCCGTCATGATTGACATAATACAAAATCACAGTGTTTTATTGATTTGCGCACCGTGTGTAGCTAAAGAGGTTCAATATTTCTTCATGGATTTCTTCATAGCCAATTTTACCTCTCTTAAAGACTGTGTTAACAATCCTTTACTTCACTGTAAAGTCAATTTAATTGTGGATACTTAATATTTGGTGTGGAATATCTGAGAGGCTTCTCTCCTGGGTCTGGGGTTCTTTGAAAGTGAATATCCACAAAGCATTTCTCTCATTCTCATCAGCATTTCCTGTGCTCTGAATAAAGTTTCAATTTACTGAAATCCCTTTGTCAATTTTTCCTCCTGTATAATAACATATTACAAAACTTTCCAAAAAGTACTAGTCTCGGCAATATCTCTCCTTACATTGTTTATGATTTCCTGTTTAATTAGAGCTTCAGGTCTTACAGGGTGAGATATGAGGATGGCTCTTCCAAATCAGGTTGGGCAGGAAAGTCTGTGACACTTTTATCTCTACCCAAAAATCTGCTGGAAGTAAATGGGGCAACCTGTGCTCACACCTGAATTCTGGCTACTCGGGAGCCAGATATCTGAGGATCACAGATCAAACCCAGCCTGGACATGAAAGTCAATCAGACTCTTACCTCCAATTAACCACCAGAAAACTAAAAGTGGTGCTGTGGCTCAAACAAGGAGAGTGTTAGCCTTGAGAGCTCACAGCGCCCAGACTTAGAGTTCAAGGCCCACAACAGTGAGGGGGGGAGGTGAGCCCTCACTTGTAAGGGAACAACAAACAATGAGAAACCTGGAAGGTCCTAAGATCTAGATTAGACAGGAGCTTGCATTCACCCCTGTCACTCAGCAGAGCAATCCATCAAGAGAAAGAAAATGCTGCATCCAAATTTGAAAAACAAATCTCAGAATGTCACTGTGTGTACAGGATGTGACCTCCACTAAAGGAACACCAAAAATCAGTTCTGATGACACTGGGTCAAGCCTGAACCCCCAGCTATTCCACAGGCTGAGATCTGAGGATGGAAGCTCACAGTCGTCCTGGGCAGGAAGTCCTCCAAGACCTTATTTGCAGTTAAATAGGAACAAGTGAGAAGTAGAGTCATGGTAAAAGTGGCAGCAACCTTGAGAATGAAAGGTTAGAGAGAATTCCCAGGCCCTGAATTCCAGGCCAGGAACCAACACACACACACACACACATACACACACACACACACACACACACACACACACACACACACGCATACACGATATCCGTATTTCAATAAGATCATAAGGTGATCATATGCTCCTGGTTTTATTTGGGGGGGTTCATTTCTTTTCCGGTGTGTGTGCGTGTGTGTGTGTGTGTGTGTGTGTGTGTGTGTGTGTTGTTTCTCTTGGAGCTTGAACTCAGAGCCTGGGCATTGTCCCTGACTTTTTTTGCTCAAGGAAACTGCTCTACTAGTCGAGCCACAGCTCCATTCTGGCTTTTAATGCTTCGTAGACAATAAGACTCTCACAAACTTTTCTACCACAGCTGGATTCTGACTCTAAATCCTCACATCTCAGCCCCCTAAATAACAAGGACTATAGGCCTAAGGCAGCAGTACCCAACTAATATTGTTTGCTTGTTTCTTTTTCCTTTTCCTTTGATGTCAGTCATTGGACTTGAACTCTGGGCCTGGGTGCTGTCCCTGAGCTCTTCAGCTCAAGACTACTACCCTACTACTTGAGCCACAGCCCCACTTCCAGTTTTCTGGTGGTAAGTTGGAGATAAGAGTCTTAAGGACTTTAGTGCCCAGACTGGCTTTGCACCAAGGTCCTCAGATCTCAGCCTCCTGAGTAGCTAGGATTACAGGAGTGAGACATCATGCCCGGTGGTGTTTTCTAAGCTGAATTCATAGAAATCCATCAATTGGGTGGAAGGAAGATGGCGAGGAGACAATAGGGACACTGCCTAGCTCTCTCTCACAAAACAGAGAAACAGGGAGTTTCACGAGCCAATTATCTTAACAAATCCACAACAAACTCAAAAAGCAACTGAGAAGGACTCAAACCGCAAAAGAAATCCAGATAAAGCTCACATCCAACTTTCTCAAAGAATTCAGAACGCGAGGACCCCTCCCCCACCCCTCACCGCCAGCGACGGCGGAGGGCACCGGCAGGGCAGCCCAGACTCGCAGAAACTAGCATAGGACTGGGCCAGCAAGCCGTGGAAGCAGCGGAACCCAGATGCAGAACCAGAACAGCAAGCAGCAGAACCCAGACACAAAACACAGTCGGCGGAGGAGACTGGAGGGAAGTGAAAGACTCCCCACCACCGTGGAACACCCACAGACAGACGCAGAGGCGTGAGTAGCACAGCGCATCCCAAAACACATAGGGAAAGCAGAGCGGTGTCAAGCAATAGAACTTAATGCAGACCCCTCCACCCCACCCAAGAAAGACTGGCAGGAGCAGGGGGCAAGGAATTTAGAATCCTGTCCCTTCCTTCAACAGTGCCCTCCCTCAGGCCATTGACTGCAGATTGACAGGCAGGCTACCTAAGACCCAGCACCCCACCAAGGGAGGCGTGGCTGTCCCAACTCCCACCCGCCCAAGGGGCTCAACTCCCAGCCCTCTCACTGGAGACTGACAGGTGGGCGGACTCTAAGACTCAGCACCACACCAGGGGAGGTGGAGCTGTCCCAGCTCCCACCTGCCCACCAGGATCCTCTCCCAGGACACTGGATCTGGAGAGGGGAGGGCGCTGGGACCATGCCTTACAACAGTGGGTAGGGTGTGCGGGAAAATAGGAGCCAGCATCTGCCCCCCCTCAATTCTTGAGCGGGGCATCCTCCAGCTGGGAATCCTGAGCAAGACAGCACCTAGGGGGCCCCCACAGTTACAGACTCTCTGACAAAGCAGTGGAAACACAGCAGGGATCTGAATGGCCAACCAGCATCCAAGCTGGCCTTCTGAGAATCAAAAAGGTGCGGCTCCGCCCCTGGAGCCAATGTCCTCCGCTGGGCCCCGTTCCTGAGAACAGAGCTGTCTCCTCCTGGTCCTACTGAGAGCCCCTGGAAACTCTCAAACCCCAGACCCTTGGCTGGGGGCCACCCCTGGAAACAACACAGGAAAAAGTATGCCCAGCGCGCTCAGACTGAAGCTCACAGATCCATCCTATGGTCCACTGTGAGGCCATTGGTTGGGCTAAGAGCTAGTTGTGCAGCAACACATAAGTTTTATTCTAATACTTTCCAAACTTTGTACTCAAATACGCTACCTACTTACCAACTTAGGTCAGTTATCCGTACGTTATACCTTTTCTTCATTATGATGATATTCTTACACTCCTACGTTAATCCTCTTGTACCTCCCCTGACCTCTCTCATTCTATTTTTCTATCTCTGGTCCTCTGTTCATCTTTCAACCCTTATAATGCATGGATCTACACTTGATGGCTGTTGAGCAATACTGTATATCTGAGTGTTTATTCTCAAGGCTCAGAGGGACTTAAAGACAATAGAGATTGGATTGAGAGGCTTAATGTTTTGGGTATAAATCGCTTATCAGTGGTTGTATCAGACTGGTCTGTAAGTGCACAAAAAGAAAGAGTAATAACACCAATCAAAAATTGTGAGCATCAAGTGTCTGCCAGCTACAGAGGTCTAGGTTGGTTATATGTGAAAAAGTATAATCATGTTTAGTATTAATCTTGCTCCCAGTTTCAAATGGGCAAAACAAGAAACTCAAGAAAAACGTCAAATCAAGAAACAACATCCCCCATCCAAAGTAAACAGACAATGGAACAGTCACTGGCAAACCTAGAGGAGAGTCTTCCAAGTGCTATACAAATGCAATTGATAAACATCATGAATGACAAATGTGAAAATATAAAGAAATAGATAAGGGAGGAAGCCATAGCTAAACAAGAGGAAACCATAAACAAGGTGATAAGTGAAAAAGAAGAAGCCATAAAGGAGGCCATAATAAAGGTTTTTCAAAGAAAGATGGATGAATTCATAGAATCCACAAATAAAAAGGTGACCAAACTCCAGCAAATGTCCAAAGAAAGTACAGCTACTGAGCAAACCACTCAAATGGAAATCAAGGAGCTAAAGAAATACATACGTGATCTAAAAGAAGAGATGCAAGGGATCAAAAATGAGCAATTAGAAGCAAGGGAGATGAAAAATAAAGTAGATAGCTTTTACAGCAGGTTAGACAATGCAGAGGAGAGAATTTCTGGAGCTGAAGATAATTTAGTTATTATAGAGAAAGAAAAGAAAACGAGTCAATCCAAATCTAGGAAATATGAGAGAGCACTTCAGGAGGTCCAAGATACAATTAGAAAGCCTAATTTAAGGCTAATTGTTATTGGGGAGGGTCTGGAGAAAGAGGTCAATGGTATTGGAAACATACTTCAGGGAATCATCTCAGAGAATTTCCCAAATATCCAGAAGGGCAAGCCCATCCAGATACAAGAAGCTTTTAGAAACCCAAACAGACCTGACGAGAAAATGATATCCCACCACAACATCGTAATCCTAACTGGATCAATAGAAACCAAAAAAAGGATCCTAAAGGCAGCCAGGGAAAGCAGATCAGTAACCTATAAAGGCACACCAATAAGAATAACCTCAGATTTCTCAGCAGAGACCATGCAAGCAAGAAGTGACTGGAAGCATTTATGTCATGCCCTTTAGTCAAATAACTACCAACCAAGAATACTGTACCCAGCTAAGCTCTCATTCATAACTGAGGGAACAATAAAAATATTCCATTCCAGGGAAAAGCTGCAACAACATGTCGCAACAAAACCAAAACTACAGAGAATTCTCAAACATGTTCTATACATAGAAAACCAAAATAAATGCAATATAGGGAAAGAAATGGCACATAAACAGCATATCATCTAAGGACCACAAGAACTGCCAAATCACAGGCCCTAATAAAAGCTTTTAAAAATGGTAGGACCTAATAAATATCTCTCAAGTCTAACTCTCAATATCAATGGATTTAACTCTCCAATTAAACGGCATAGGCTGTCTAGTTGGATCAAAAAGCAAGAGCCATCGTTCTGCTATCTTCAAGAGACACATCTTACCCAAAAAAACAATCATCTTTTGAAAGTGAGGGGTTGGAATAAACTCTATCAAGCTAACGGCCCCCATAAACAGGCTGGAGTTGCCATCCTCATATCAGATAGAATAGACTTCAAACTAAAATTAGGAAGAAAAGACAAAGAAGGGTACTACATACTACTAAAGGGATCTTTCCTCCGGGAAGACCTAACGATCCTAAATATTTACACACCCAATCCCGGAGCTCCAAACTTCATCAAGCAAACTTTACTTGCACTGAAACCATACATAGATCGAAATACAGTGATTGTGGCTGACTTTAACACACCACTCTCACCTATGGACAGATCAACAAGGCAAAAACTCAACAGAGAAACCTTAGAACTGAACAACTATATAGACCAACTAGATCTAAGAGACATCTGCAGAATATTCCCCCCAGCAACAACACAATATACGTTTTTCTCAGCAGCACATGTAACATTTTCCAAAATAGATCACATCTTAGGCCATAAAACAAACCTGGACAGATTCAGAAACACTGAAATTATTCCATGCACACTCTCAGACCACAAAGGCATCAAACTGGAACTGAACACACATCTCCACCAACGAAAACACTGTAACTCATGGAGACTGAACAACACATTGTTGAATCCCCAATGGGTCATCGAAGAGATCAGAACAGAAATCCAACAGTTTATGAAATTTAACAGTAAGGAGCACACAAAATACCAAATCCTTTGGGACACAGCAAAGGCAGTACTCAGAGGAAAATTTATAGCGCTGAGGGCCTACAACAACAAGTTGGAAAAATTGCAAACCAACAAGTTAATGTCTCACCTTAAGATCCTGGAAAAAGAGCAACAAACCAAGGCTAATCCCAGTAGAAGATAGCAAATTATTAAAATCAAAGCAGAATTAAATGATTTGGAATCCAAAAAAACTATAGAAAGAATCAACAAAACAAGGAGATGGTTCTTTGAAAGAATTAACAAAATTGACAAGCCCTTAGCAAATCTTACCAAAAAAGAAGAGAGCATATCGAAATAAACAAAATCGCAGATGAAAATGGTAATATCATGGCAGAAATTACCAAGATCCAAATTATCATGAGGGAATACTTCTCAAACCTTTATGCCAACAAATTTGAGAATCTAGATGAAATGGATGAATTCCTAGCCAATATTAACATACCCACACTGAACCAAGAAGAACTAAGCCAACTCAACATGCCTATTTCAAGCTCTGAAATAGAAATGGCAATTAGAGAACTTCCACCTAAGAAAAGCCCAGGGCCAGATGGGTTCACAGCTGAATTCTATAAGGTCTTCAAAGCAGAGCTCACACCAATAGTCCTCAAGCTCTTCAACGAAATTGAAATTGAATGAAATTCAATGAAATTGAAAATGAAGGTTCTTTACCAAACTCATTCTATGAAGCCAGTATAACCCTGATCCCCAAACCAGACAGAGATTCATCAAAGAAAGAGAACTATAGACCTATTTCTTTGATGAACATTGATGCAAAACTTCTCAACAAAATACTGGCCAACAATCTACAACAACTCATCAAAAAATTATACACTATGATCAAACTGGATTCATCACAGGGAGGCAAAGCTGGTTCAACATAGCAAATCAATCAATATAATTCAACACATCAACAGGAGCAAGGACAAAAATCACACGATTGTCCCAATAGATGCGCAAAAGGCATTTGACAAGATCCAACACCCCTTTTTGTTAAAAGCTCTGGAGAAACTAGTAATCCATGGAACATTCCTCAATATAATAAAGGCTGTGTATGAGAAACCCACTGCTAGTATTACACTTAATGGTGAAAATCTAAAGCCATTACCTCTAACATCAGGAATGAGACAAGGATGCCCACTGTCTCCAGTCCTCTTTAACATACTATTAGAATTCCTAGCCAGTGCAATAAGGCAAGAAGCAAACATGAAAGGGACCCAAGTAGGGAAAGAGGAAGTAAAACTATCCCTCTTTGCAGATGACATGACTCTGTATTTAAAGAATCCTATAGACTCTACAAGCTCCTTGAGCTGATTCAAAACTTTGGAAGGGTAGCAGGCTATAAAGTTAACCCTCAAAAATCAAGTGCCTTCCTTTAAGCAAATAGTGAGAGGAACGAGGCAATAATCAGGAAAGCAACTCCTTTCACAATAGCCTCAAAGAAAATAAAGTAACTAGGTATTAGCTTAACTAAGAATGTAAAGGACCTTTTTTTAAAAATATATTTTTATTGTAATTAATAGAAGGGTTACATGATATTTGCCAGATAAATGGTGCCTTAATTCCCACACATTGAAACCCTTTCACACTTCATGGTCCCCATTTCCCTTCCCCCTTCCCCCACCCCTCATCCTGTTTTCCCCTGTTCCCTATCCAATTTCAATAGCCAAATACAAATATATCCAATATATCAGATAACAAAGTGAGATAGTGTAACAATATGAGATAACCAAAGGACAGTAGAAGTGATGAGATATAACATAGTACCTTAACAAGAACAATGATTAATTATATGGCTTATGTTTACATCATATTTTAAATGACAATTTTAACAAACAATGTTCAAGGAGGAAATCTGAATTACATTCTCTGGGACTTAGTATTTAGAACTTAATACAAATTAGGCTAACTGATTGTATGTCATAGAAACATATCAGTTTATGAAATAAAACATTATGATTATAGAGTCATAGGTTTTTTTGTGTATGTAGTCATGTTTGTATTTCCATTACCATGTCCATTGCTTTGGGTATGCAGTTATTGAGTCCTCTCTCTTGTACACTTTGGATTTAATAACCGCATATTAAGGATACCATGCGCCTTTTGTTCCTTAGGCCTTGACTTGTCTCACTCAGCATGATTCGCTCTAGATTCATCCACTTCCCTGGGAATGCCATTATTTTATCTTGTCTGTTGGCTATGTAGAATTACATTGTGTATATATACGACATTTTCTGTATCCATTCATCTGCATTAGGGCATCTGGGTTGTTTCCATTTCCTGGCTATTGTGAATAGTGCAGAGATGAACATAGCTGAACAGGTGTCTTTATAATATCCTGGGTCATGATGTTCAGGATAGATGCCGAGAAGTGGTATGGTGGGATCATAGGGAAGGTCTATTTTCAGTTCTTTAAGGAACCTCCACACTGCTTTCCAGAGTGGCTGAACTAGTCTGCATTCCCACCAGCAGTGCAGTAGGGTTCCTTTTTCTCCACAACCCCTCCAGCAACTGTCATTGTCTGAGTTCAAAAGCTTGGCCATTCTTGTTGGGGTAAGGTGGTATCTTAGGGTTGTTTTTATTTGCATTTCCTTTATAATCATAGATGATGAACATTTTCTCATATGTTTTTCTGCCATTTAAATCTCTTCTTCTGATAGGTCTCTCTTTAGTTCCCTCGCCCATTTAGTGAATGGTTTATTGGGTTTTCAGGGGATTAGTTTCTTGAGTTCCCTGTAGATACTGGATATTAAGGATTTGTCAGATGTATTGTTGGTGAATATCTTTTCCCAGTTGGTTGGCTGTCTCTCTACTTTTGCAACTATGTTTTTATCTGTACAGAAACTTTTTACTTTTAGGTAGTCCCATTAATCCAGTCTCTCTCCGATCTGTTGTGACCCTGGGATTCTGTTCAGGAATCTGTTGCCTGTGCCTATGAGTTCCAGTGTCTCCCTACATTATCCTGTAGCAATTTCACGGTTTCCGATCTGACATTGAGGTCTTTGATCCACTTTGAGTTAATGCTTGTGCATGGCAAAAGGCTAGGGTCAATTTTTAGTTTTCTGCATGTGGCTGCCCAGTTTTGCCGGCACCAGTAATTGAATAGACTGTGTTTGTTCTATTGTACATCTTTGGCTCCTTTGTCAAATACAAGTTGCCTAGAGGTATATGGTTCTATTTCTGGGTCTTCCATTCTGTTCCACTGATCTTCTGGTCTGTTTTTGATGAAAACTTTAAAACCATAAAAAAGAAAATTAAAGCAGAACTAAGGAAATGAAAAACCTCTCATGCTCCTGGATTGGAAGAATCAACATTGTGAAAATGACAATCTTGTCAAGGGCTATCTACAAATTCAACGCAATACCCATCAATATCAAAACAGCATTCTTTAAAGTAATAGAACAGGCAATTCAAAATTTCATATGGAATAATAAAAGACCCCCGTATAGCAAAAACACTTCTTAGCAGAAAGAACAGCGCTGGAGGAATTTCAATTCCAAACTTTAGACTCTATTACAGAGCTATAATTATCAAAACAGCTTGGTACTGGCACAACAACAGGCCTGAAGACCAATGGAATAGAACTGAGGACCCAGATATTAAACCACAGACCTATGGCCACCTAATCTTTGACAAGGGAGCCAAAGAAATAGAATGGAAGAAAGACAGCCTCTTCAACAAGTAGTGCTGGCAGAACTGGTTAAACACCTGCAGAAAACTAAAGTTGGATCCTTCTTTGTCACCCTGGCTAGAATTAACTCCAAATGGATCAAAGACCTGGAGGTAAAAGCTGACACACTGAAAAGTTTACAGGAAGGAATAGGAGGTACACTAGGCCTCCTTGGCACAGGTCGAAACTTTCTTAATAAGGACCAAAAATCACAACAAATCAGAGAAAGGCTAGATAAGTGGGACTGCATTAAACTACGGAGCTTTTGTATGGCAAAGGACATAGCTAGTAAATTAATTAGGAAGCCTACAGAGTGGGAGAAGATCTTCACCAACAAAACAATGGACAAAGGCCTCATATCTAAAATATATCAACACCTCAAAAATTGAATCACTCCAAAACTAACCTCCAAAGTAACAACCATCTTATTAAAAAATGGGCCAAAGACTTAAAGAGAGTCTTCTCTGAACAAGAAACAAAAATGGAATATAGACATATGAAGAAATGCTCAACATATCTGGTCATAAAAGAAATGCAAATCAAAACAACTCTAAGATTCCACCTCACTCCAGTTAGAATGGCCAGGATCAGGAAAACGAATAATAACAGATGCTGGAGGGAATTTGGCCAGGAGGGATCACTACTACACTGTTGGTGGGAGTGCAAACTATTCAACCACTATGGAAAGCAGTGTGGCAGTGCCTCAAAAGGCTAAACATAGAACTCCCCTATGACCCAGCAATTCCACTACTTGGCATTTACCCAACCATCCAGAATCTAGGGCATACTAATTCCACTAGCACAACAATGTTCATTGCAGCATTATTCACCACAGCAAAAATATGGAACCAACCTAGATGTCCCTCAGTTGATGAGTGGTATTTGTACACAATGAAATTCTATGCTGCTGTCAGAATATCGCCCCATTTGTTAGGAAATGGAAAGTCTTAGAAAAAATCATATTAAGTGAAGTAAGCCAGACTCAAAGGAACTTAGGCTCAATGGTTTCCCTCATTTGTCATAATTAGTAGAAACCTTGGGTTCTCCTAGCAGAGATCTGCGATAGAGCAAAACCTTGATACATAAGGCCATATAGTATGACGCTAATTGAAAGGACCTCCAGGATATTGAAACAAAAGCCATATAACGAATGATTGTTGTCCTTTATGTGCTATGTTATCGCTCATCTCCTTTGCTGTCCCTTGGATATCTCATATCGTTACAGTATCTCACTTTGTTATCTGATATATTGAATTTATTTGTATTTGTTTATTTGAAATTTGATTGGGAAGGGGGGGAAAACCAAGACGGGGTGGTGGGGGGGAGGGTAATGGGTACCAAGACATGTGAAAGGGTATCAATGTATGTGAATTAATGCACCTACTATCTGGCAAATATCATGTAACCCTTTTATTAATTACAATAAAAATATAAAAAAAGAAATCCATCAATTGGGTTGAGAGGGATGATAACAGAAGGTAAGGAACTTGGGGCTGATATGGGAGAAATGAAGATCAGAAAATATAAATGTCCAGTTAGCCAGGGAGGATACATTCATTAAATAATAATTAAATTATTATACATTTATTAAATTCGCTGAATGGGGCACTGAGCTCTTCTTGTGATATTCTCAATGGATACTAAGTGTAACATGTATGAGGTAACAAATATAATTTTATAGATGGAAACATTGGTAGTGTTCTCAGTTTCGCAGTGTCCATATTAAACATGTGATTTCTATAACTTTAAAACATGAGATACTTTTAAAATAATGAATAAAAACCAAGAAATTGTTTCTCCCTATGGAGATCAAGTGATCTATTACATGTCCAAATATTCTTCAAGACAGTGAAGAGACATGTCTCCAGAGATTTAGTCCCTATTGAAATTAACAGTTCCTTTAAGGATTCCTTCTTATTTCCTTTAATCAAAACAAAAGGGAAAAAAAACAAAAAGAACTATGTTCCCCTTGGAATAAATTAATTCCTCTCTCCCTGTAACAGCTACAATTTTGCAAGAAATTAACCTAAATCTGTTTATCCATGATATCATCTTCACTTTAACTCATGGGAAAAAATGGTTTGGAGGCTAGAAAGATATTTTATTCCAAGAATACAATTATTTCATGAAATACAATTCATTTGATAAAATCATAGTAGATTCATCGATTGACTTGCAAGAAACTGCACAAGCATCTGATGCCCTTCTCTGAATCCAGTCTCCGTGAAAACCTAGCTGAAAATCTTCAGTGGTAAAAAAAAGAAGAAGACAGAGCCACCGTAGCCTAATAAAGACGGGCGAAATGTAAATTTATGTCCAGTGAGGAGAAACAAGGGAAAAAGGACCAGAAGTGGGCTCACGTCTGCAGGTGAGGTCCCAGATCTCCAGGTAACTTATCATCCTCATAGAGCTCATGCTTTGGAAACTCTGATTTCCCTTCTTTCTCCAGCCTACAGCATCTTTCTCATGAAGTTCCTTTCTGGAAAGTCTCTTGCTCTTCTCCAAGAATCAGCGTTATCTGTCAGATTTGCTTTATCCAATTATGTATTTATTAATCACCTGCTTAAAGATCCATGTGCACCAGGTATTGTCTGTTGGGTTCCATGCCACTGGACTTCTTTGTTCTCTAGGCCTGAGCCTTAAACTTGGCACTGTCCTAATGTCCTTTTACTCAAGGCTAGCACTCTACTACTTGAGCTACAGCTCCACTTCCAGCTTTTTCTGTCATTATTTGGAAATAAGGGTCTCATGGACTTTCCTTTACCATTAGTGTCCATAACAAAATCTAGCCAACAATGGAATTATTGATAAAGAAGAATTCCCCTTCATGTGTGTCTGTGTGTGTGTTGTATGTGTGTGTGTGTTGTGTGTGTGCGTGCGTGCTTGCATGTGCATGTGCCAGCCATGGGGCTTAAACTGTGGGTCTTTGCACTGTCCCTGAACTTCTGAGCCATACCAAGTGAACTACAGCTCACTTGTGGCTTTTTGGTAATTAATCAGGAATGATAATCTCATGATTTCCCTGTCTGAGCTGGCTTCACACCCTGATCCTTCAATTGCAGCCTCATAGTAGCTAGAATGCCAGCTTGAGCCACTGGCCCCCAACTTCCCTCACTTAGTTTTGCACATGCACACTGGCTTCAGTGTACACAGAATGGTTTTCTATGTATTCCAACTGGAAAAGGGGGTTTTGCTGTGGTATTTCCACAAAGGCATATATTGTGTTTTGATCACACTAAACCCCTCTGTAGCTCTTTCTTTGGCCCATAGTCCCTTCTTCTGATTTCAACAGGGTTTAGTGGATTTTATCTTCATCTTCACACATATTCTGTATTAATCCCACCATTACTTCCCTCTTTCTCTGGCTTGTCCCCACGAACAACTACATTCCTGATATATTTCCAGATAGACAGATAATATGTAGATTGATCATAGATAATAGAAATTAGATGCTAAGAATGCCATTTTCCTTATCTTACCAATAGAGTAGCAATTGTCTCCCTGTATAGAATCCTGAAAAGATTAGATTTCTTTAATGGGTAAACAAAATTGAGATAAGCCTACTATTTATTATCTTTTTTGATATTTCATTCTAATTAATAGAAGGGTTACATTATATTCACCCGATAGAAGGTGCATTACTTCACAAACACTGATACCCTTTCTCATGTTTTGATCCCCATTACATTTGCCTCACCCCTGCCCCTCATCTTCTTATCCCCCCTTCCCTATTTATTTTTACATCTCACTGTATAAATAACAAGTGTCTAGGTAGGAAACCACAACTGAAAACTACACATATTTCACAGTTAACTGTCAGTATGCCCATTGAGTTAGACATAAAATTTAAGATTTCATTGTAATTCATAAAATTTATAAGAGAAGATAGCATTAAAGATAAATGAAAAAGAAAAAAACAAAGATAAAAACTAACAAAGACAGAGTTCAGTAGGAAATGGACCAACAGACAGACAGATAGATACACAGATAATAGATGGGCAATTACATAGATATATAAGAAGGTTATACAAAAACACACAGATACATATATAACTAACCAAAGACAGACAGGTAAGTACAAAGGTAGATAGATATTACAGATAGATAAACACAGGCATACATACATAGATAGCAGTACACACATACACAGAAACTGAGATATCACAGTAGCCTGGTATGTACATGATAGACAGACACATACATACATAAATAATAGACATACAGTGGATTGGAAGGTGGGTAAGAAGATAGCTAGCTGAGTCGGGAGACAAATAGATACAAAGACACAAAACTGTGAAGAAGAGAACACATGTACCATTTGTCTTTCTGAACCTGGATTATTTTGCTTCCAGTCATTTTCCTCCACAGGATGGAATCCATTGTTCTTAAAGGCTGAATACTATTCCATTATATGTCTGTTTCTGTTCTCCTTTCATCCACAGCAGAGCGGGGCTGATTTAATTCGTTGTCCAGCCTAAAAGGCCTGTGTCTTCCTTTCCTACTCCATCTTTCCTCCCCCCAGCACAAATGATTTCCATTTCCAAGAGGATTTTCCTCCCAAATGCTGTCATTCTGATTTACACAGCTTCCATTGCATGAGCATAAAAGATGTTGACACTTGTAATTGTTCTGGAGAAGACAAACACTAGTGCTCAAACCTTAAGATTTCTTTTTAAATATTCCAGACAAACTGTTTTTTCAGAGCCTTCAACATATGAATCATCTTCACCCAGTTTACTATTGCATGATCCATTAATTCTGCTGATTTCCACACAATATGTTCCTGCTCCAGAGCATGAAATCCCATGCAAGTGATGGATGGTGTGTGTGTGAGACTACTTACTCAAGGCTTCTACGAGATCCACTGTCATCCTTTTAGTGCTACAAAAAGGAGATAAGACTCTGACAGACTTTTCTTACCCAGACTGACTTACAACCCCAAACCTTAGCTCTCCACTTCCTGAATAGCTAGGATTACAGGCGTAGGTTATTTTAATGATGTTGTGTTCCTTTGTCCTCATTTCTCTGCAGCTGGTAGTCTCTTTTTTACCCTCTCTCATATTTTGGAATAAATCACCTACAAGGAATTCTCTGTTGGGAGGCATCCACAGCCATGCTGACCAGCCATGCTATATTCCATCCACACAGGTAACAGATGTGTTGTGTTGAGAACAGCTCAGCCCACGAACGCGGCCTGGACTCCAGGCAATGAGGCTGAATGACATCCGGAAAGTCCATGTACTGAGATTTCCCCACAAAAGCTCCCATTCCTGTGATAGATGCTCGCTCCATGGCCTGCACACAACGGGAGGACAACTCGATCCTATTACATGGTGAACATTCCCTCCACCAGGAAAATAGTTAAAAGAGTTCATTGTACCTGAGAGTTGAAAGTGCTTCCTGAAAGGTGAAGGCAGTGGAAAAGGTGGACAGAGAAATGGAGAGAAGAAAGGTGGGCAAAATCATTCCTAACGTTCAGTGTACAAATGTGAAGCTGGAACTGAGTGAACTGAGGGAGGGGTTGGAGTGAGGGGAGTTGTGGTGACATGGATGAAATGGTCTTTTACTCAAAAACTGATCATTGAATTGCAGCCCCATTGTGCAAGTAGGTAAGAATAAGATTTAGAAAAATGCATTTCATAGGGACTGCAGCACGGCCTACTGATAGAGTGCTTGCCTAGCATGCATGAACACCCGAGGTTGAATCCTCAGTACCACACACATTGAAAAAACTGGAAGTGGTTCTGTGGCTCACTTAATAGTACTCTAACTTTGACAAAGCCAAGGACAGTGCCCAGGCCTTGAGTTCAAGCCTCAGCACTAGCAAAACACAAAATTTCACAGTCAGTGAATACAAGACAGGGATATTTACCCACATATTACAATATGAAAGTGAGTGGAGCCAATCTTGGCTGTGCAGGTCAACCTGGGAAACAAAAAAGGCATCTGGCAGTGGAAGGGTATGACCACTTGAGCTGGCAGTGGGCATTGATTGAACTTTTCCTTACTTGCCCCAAGGAAAACAGCCAGGGCTATGACAGCACAAAACCACACAGGGGAATCACCATTCCACCTGCTGGGCCTCTCAGATGACCCTCAACTCCAGCCCATCCTCTTTGGGCTCTTCCTGTCCATATACCTGGTCACCGTGCTTGGAAATGTGCTCATCATCCTGGCCGTCATCTCTGACCCCCACCTCAACACGCCCATGTACTTCTTCCTCTCCAACCTGTCTTTTGTGGACATCTGCTTTACTACTACTACCATCCCCAAGATGCTGGTGAATATCCACCCAGAGGAAAGACATCTCCTACCCAGAGTGCCTCACACAGGTGTATTTCTTCATGATTTTTGGTGGAATGGATAATTTCCTATTGACTGTGTTGGCTTATGACAGTTTTGTCACCATCTGTCACCCACTAAAGTACCCAGTTATCATGAACCCTCACTTCCGTAGCCTCCTGGTTCTCATGTCTTGGCTTCTCATTTTTTGCATCTCACTACTCCATGTTCTACTGATGAGGAAATTAACCTTCTCCCCAGGAACCACCATCCCCCATTTCTTCAGTGAACTAGCTCAAATTCTCAAAGTGGCCATCTCTGACACCCTCATCAATGACATCTCTGTGTACCTGGCTTTTGGGTTTTTTGGTTTGTTTGCTGCCTTAGGAATCTTCTTCTCTTACTCTCAGATCCTCTCCTCTTTAATAAAGCTGACCAACACGGCTAGCAAGCACAAAGCCTTCTCCACCTGTGGCTCTCACCTCTGCGTGTTCTCCTTGTTCTACGGGACAGGACTTGGGATGTACCTCAGCTCTGTGGTGTCCTCCTCTGCCCACAGAAGCAAGGTGGCCTCGGTGATGTACACAGTGGTCACTCCCATGCTGAACCCCTTCATCTACAGCCTGAGGAACCAGTACATGATGAGGGCTCTGGGGAGACTGCCAGGCAGAGTGGTCTCCTGTCTTGATGGATTGTGAAGCACAGAACAAAGCAGTCCAGTGCAAGAGGGAAGACTAATTGGCTGAATATCAGCATCATTGATTCTTTTCCTTCATTAGAGAACTCAGCATATGTATATACTGCGTCTATATATATATATATATCCATCTAGAAAATATATGTGAATTCACGTATACCCTGCAAAGCCCCTATGGCTTTGTCTGTCTATATGTGGACATCTGTCTTTGAAAGAAATTTCCTTGATATACTTCAGAAAAACTACTTTCTTGTCAGTGTGAATTTTCCTTAATATTCCCATTTGGCGTGGTGTTTTACAAATTCTTCTGGTCTTTTCTAATTGAGCATAGAAACCACTTATCACAGTCCGACTTTACACAGTATCCCCTTAAGTTATCCCCCTGTATATTAAATCTTCCTCCTAAAACAAAAACTACTTCTTCTTCCCCCTCCTCCTCTTTTTTCCTCCTCCTCCTCCTGCTCCTCTTGTACTTCTTCTTATGCTGCTTCTTCTTATGCTTCTTCTGCTGCTGCTTCTTCCTCTTCCTCTTCCTCTTCTCCAACAACCCTGGGACTGAATTCAGTGTCTGGTGCTGTTTGTGAGCATTTTTGATCAGGGTTATTCCTCTGCTATTTGAGACACATCTACACAATCCCCATATCAGGGAGCTATTCAAACATAAGACCTTCAGAGACTTTTGCCTGTGCTGGCTTTAAACCCCAGCCCTCAGATCCCAGTCTCCTGTGTAGCTGGGATAACAGATGTCAGTGTCTGCCATTTGGCAAGACAAAATAACTTCATTTTTTACTTAGCACAAACAGAATAAACACATAGAAGAATCCAAAGAAAATCTCAACACTTTCAGAACAGCAGTTATGGCCTTACATGTGAGATTTTGTTTAAATTTGAGGGAATATTTTTTTACTAATTTCTCTTTCCACTCAGGTATGAACTTGTTTCCATGATAGCTATACTAAGTGACATCCTCAGACAACAGTGTCTGTACACGCCTGTTTCTTCTCAACTTCACCAGAATTGGTGTTGTAGATTTCCTTCAGCTTTGACATAATACAGAATCACACTCTTTTCTTGATTTGTATATCCTATGTAGTTAAGAGGTTGAATATTTCTTCGTGGATTGCTTCATGGACATTTTTACCTCCTTTAATGATTGTCTTGGTTGTGAGCATTGGCTCACACCTTGTAATCCTAGCTACTCAGGAAGATGAGATTTGAGGTTCACAGTTCAAAGTCAGCCTAGGCACTAAAGTCTGCGAGACTCTTATCAGCAATTAACCACTAGAATACCAAAAGTGGTGCTGTGACTCAAGGGGTAGGGCAGTAGCCTTGATCTGAAGAGCTCAAGAACAGCAATCAAGCCCTGAGATCAAGCCTATGACCAAACAAAAAAATACATGAATAAATGAAGAAATAAACATTATCTTATCCATCTTTTTCCTCATTGTGAAATCAAGTTAATTGTAAACCCTCAATATTTGGTGTTGAGTACATGAGAGGCTTTCCTTCTATCTCCTGGGACTGGGGCTCTTTGTAAATGAATACCCCACACACATCTCTCATTCTTATCAGCCTTTCCCATGCTCTGAATAAAGATTTGATTTGCTGCAATCCCTTTTGTCAATTTTTCCTCCTCTTTAATGAAATACTACAGAACTTTCCAGAAAGTACTAGTCTAGGCTATATCTCCAGTTATGTTCTCTATGGTTTCCTGTTGTAATTTCACCTTCAGGTCTTACAGGCTGAGATGTGAGGAT
Organism: Megascapheus bottae; assembly: GCF_031878675.1. Lineage (NCBI taxonomy): Eukaryota > Metazoa > Chordata > Mammalia > Rodentia > Geomyidae > Megascapheus > Megascapheus bottae. Next base: position 4,968,849 of record NC_143509.1, on the reverse strand, counting down.
GGCGCCTCCAAGCCAGGTTGGGCAGGAAAGTCTGTGACACTCTTATCTCTACCCATAAAACTGCTGGAAGTAAATGGGGCAACCTGTGCTTACACCTGAATCCTAGCTACTCGGGAGCCTGAGATCTGAGGATCACAGATCAAACCCAGCCTGGACATGAAAGTCCATCAGACTCTTATCTCCAATTAACCACCAGAAAACTGAAAGTGGTGCTGTGGCTCAAACAAGGAGAGTGTTAGCCTTGAGAGCTCAGAGATAGTTCCCAGGCCTAGAGTTCAAGGCCCACAAAAGAGAGAGAGAGAGAGAGAGAGAGAGAGAGAGAGAGAGAGAGAGAGAGAGAGAGAGAGAGAGAGAGAGAGAGAGAGAGAGAGGTGATCTCTCTCTAGTAAGGAAACAGCAAACAATGTACTGGTTGTAAGATCTAAATTACACAGGAGCCTGCATTCACCCTGTCACTCAGCACTGTGTCCCAGCCAAAATGTCATTGTGTATATAAGATGTGACCTGCACTAAAGTAACTCCCAAAATCAGTTCTGATGCCAGTGGCTCAAGCCTGAACCCGCAGCTACTCCACAGGCTAAGATCTGAGAATGGAAGCTTCCAGTCATCCTGAGCAGGAAGTCCTCCAGGACCTTATTTCCACTTACATAATAATAAGAAAGAAGTGGAATTGTGGCAGAAGTGATAGAGCACCAACCTTCAGCACAAAAGTTATGGGAGAATCCTCCAACCCAGAACTCCAAGCCTAGAACCAACACACACACACACACATACACACACACACACACACAAACACACACACACACACACACACTATCCATCTTTCAATAGGATCAGGAGGGAATGGTATGTTTCCAGTTTTATTTAGGGGGTGTCATTTCTTTTCCTGCGTGTGTGTGTGTGTGCGTGTGTGTGTGTGTTGCTCTTGGAGCTTGAACTCAGAACCTTGGAATTGTCCATGACTTCTTTTCCTCAAGGATTCTGCTCTTCTGCTTGAGCCACAGCTCCATTCTGCCTTTTTAGTGGTTCATTGAAGAGAAGCCTCTACAGACTTTTCTGCCCCACTGGCTTCTAACTCTAAATCCTCACATCTCAGCCTCCTAAGTATTTCAAATTACAGGTCTGAGACAGCAGCACCTAGCTGAGATTGTTTCCTTTTTCCTTTTTGTCTCTCTTTAGTTTTTTTTTTGTCCGTTCTTGGACTTGAACTCTGAGCCTGGATGCTGTCCCTGAGCTCTTCAGCTCAACACTACCGCCCTACTCCTTGACCCACAGCCCACATCTGGATTTCTTGTGGTTGATTGGAGATAAGAGTCTCACAGACTTTAGTGCCTGGGCTGGTTTTGAACCAAGATCCTCAGATCTCAGCCTCCTGATTAGCTAGAATGACAGGAGTGAGCAAAAAACCTAGCGGAATTTTTTAAACTTGATTTCATAGAAATCCAGCAATTGGACCGAGGGGAGCATTAACAGAAGAAAAGGAATTAGGGGCTGATATGAGAGAAATGAAGAACAGAAAATACAAATGTCCAGGTAACCAGAGAAGATACATTCATTAACTAATAAATAAATGATTATTCATTTATTTAATCCATTGAACAGGGCACTAAGTTATTGTTGAGATATTCTGAATGGATAATAAGGGTAACATATATGAGGTAACAAATACAATTTTATAGTGTCCTGGGTGTCGCAGTGTGCTGTTATACAAATTAAACATGGGATATTTATCTATAATTTCAAAGCATAAGATACTTTAATAATGAAAAAATCTAGAATATTTTTCCTTAGAGATCAAATGATCTATTTCATGTCCAAAGTTTCTTCAAGGCAGATGCCAAATCGACATGGATACAGAGATTTAGTATCTATATAAATCAATAATTCCTTTGAGAATTCATTGTTATCTTCTTCTCAAAACAAAAGAACATAACAAAAGGAACTGTGTTCCCCTTGGAATAAATTAATTCCTCTCCCCTTTAACAGCCTACAATAATGCAAGAAATTAACCTAATAGTGTTTATCCATGATGTCATCTTCACTTAACTTATGGGAACAAAATGGCTTGGAGACTAGAAAGACATTTCATTTCATAAAGACAATTATTTAATGAAAGGCAATGCATTTGATGAGGAGATCTTAGCACATTCATCGTTTGAGTTGCAAGAAACTGCACAAGCTTCTGACTCCCTTCTCTGAATCCAGTCTCCATGAAAAGCCCAGCCAACAAAGTTCTAAGGAGAAGTTGGAGAGATAAGAAATCTTCAGTAATAACCAAAACAGAGAGCCATGATAGCCTGGTAAAGACAGGGGAAATGTAAATTTATGGGCAACAAGAGAAAAAAATGGGGTGAGTAGCAGGCAATCCTCTGGAATAGTGAGAATGAGAAGGGCCAGAAGTGAGCTCACATCTGCAGGTGAGGTCCCAGAATGGCAAGGAAGTTGGAGTTCAGGCTTTGTGAACTCTGGCTTCCCTTCTTTCAATCACTTTCTGCAACCTAGAGCCCCTTCCACATGAAGTTCCCTTCTGAAAGGTCTCTCGATTTTCTTCACTCTTTCCCAATAATCAGCGTTAACTGTCAGCATGCAAATCCGCTTATGTATTTGTTAATCACCCGTTAAGGTTCCTCTGTACACCAGGTATTGTCTTTTGGGTTCCAGGCCAGGGACGTGTGTGTGTGTGTGTGTGTGTCTGTCTCTGTGTCTGTGTCTGTGTGTCTGTGTGTGTGTGTGTGTCTGTGTTTCTGTCTTTCTGTGTGCCTGCATGTACATGTGCCAGTCATGGGTCTTGAACTGTGGGTCTGTGCACTGTCCCTGAACTTCTGAGCCATACCAAGTGAACTACAGCACACATGTGGCTATTTGGTAATAATCAAGAATGAGAATCTCATGGATTTCCCTGCATGAGCTGGCTTCACACCCTGATATGTCAAGTGCAGCCTCATAGTAGCTCGAACGGCAGCTGTGAGCCACTGCCACCCAAGTTCCCTCACCTGGTTTTGCACATGCACACTGGATTTTGTGTGCAAAGAATGGTTTTCTATGTATACCAACTGGAAAAGGGGGTTTTGCTGGGGTATTTCCATACAGGCATATATTGTGTTTTGATCACACTAAACCCCTCTGTAGCTTTTTCTTTGGTCCAGAGTCTCTGCCCCTGATTGCAGCAGGGTTTAGTGGATTTTATCTTCATCTTCACACATATTCTCTATTATTCAATCCCACCATTCCTTCCCTGTCCCTCAGGCTTGTGCCCATAAACATTTACATTCTAGGTACATAGACAGATAAATAGATAGATAGATAGATAGATAGATAGATAGATAGATAGATAGATAGACAGATAGATAGATAGAGCATTGAGCATACGAACCAAATTCATCCAGTTTATTATTGTATGATCTATTAATTCTGCTGATTTCTGCATAATAAGTTCCAGCTCCAGAGCATAAACACATATGTTGTGTATTGTATGTATGTGTCTGTGTTTGTGTGTATGTGCCAGTCCTGGGATTTAAACTCAGTATCCCTGAGACTTGTTAGTCAAGCCTACCACTAATGCCACAGCACTTCCACTGTCATATTTTTGGTGCTTCAAATTGGAGTTGAGAGTTTCACTGACTTTCATGCCTAGGCAGGCATTGAACCATAAACCTCAGATCTCAGCCTCCTGAGCAGCTAGCATGACAGGCATAAGCCAAAGGGCATTTCCATAATGTATTCTGTATTTGTGATATGATGTTGCTGTCTCAGTTGTTCTTTGTGGCTGGTATTCTTTTTTTCAATTGCTCATATTTTAGAAGGAATTCTCTGTCAGGAGGCATCCACAGCCATGTTGACCAGCCATGCTGTCTTCCATCCACACAGGTAAGAGATGTGTTGTGTTCAGGAACGCTGCCTGGACTCCAGGCGATGTTCATGAATGGCATCCGGAAACTCCATGTACTGAGATTAGCCCCACAAATGCTCCCATTCCTGAGATAAATGCTCGCTCCATGGCCTGAAGACACAGTAGGATGACTACCGGGTGTTGGCCTTTGATATCTGTTCACATTAACCCAACTCCAGAAGAATTAACACAATTGTACCTGCGAGTTGAAAGCGTTTTCTGAATGGGGAGGTGAGAGGAAAACATGGGCAGATGAATGAAGTATCCTAATACTCATTGTACAAACATGAAGCTAGAACTGGGTAAACTGAGGGATGGGCAGGGCTGGGAGTCACAGACCCTGATGGGATGACAATATACTCACAAGTCCTATGTTGAATTGAAAGCCCTTACTACAACTACTTACAACTAACTTCAAATACAACCATGTGAGCGTTCACTGAACTTTTGCTTTCTTGCCCCAAGGAGAACAGCCAAGACTATGAGAGCACAAAACCAGAGAGGGGAATCACCATTCCTCCTCCTGGGCCTCTTGGATGACCCTCAACTCCAGACCCTGCTCTTTGGGACCTTCCTGTCCATGTACCTGATCTCCGTGCTCGGAAATCTGCTCATCATCCTGGCTGTCACCTCAGACCCCCACCTCCACACCCCCATGTATTCTTCCTCTACAACCTGTCCTTTGTAGACATCTGCTTCACCTCCACCACAGACCCCAAGATGCTGGTGGACATCCAGACCCAGAGGAAAGACATCTCCTACCCAGAGTGCCTCACTCAGGTGTATTTCTTCATGATTTTTGTTGGAATGGGTAATTTCCTATTGACCGTGATGGCTTATGATCGCTTTGTGGCCATCTGTCACCCACTGAACTACCCACTTATCATGAACCCTCACTTCTGTGGCCTCCTGGTGCTCGTGTCTTGGCTTCTCATTTTCTGCATCTCGCTACATCATACTATACTGATGAGGAAATTAACCTTCTCCCTGGGAACCACCATCCCCCATTTCTTCTGTGAACTAGCTCAGGTTCTCCAGATGGCCAGCTCTGACACCCTCATCAATGACATCTGGATGTACCTGGCTATTGTGTTCTTCAGTGTGCTTCCTGCCTTAGGAATCTTCTTCTCTTACCATCAGATCCTATCCTCTTTAATGAAGCTGTCCAACACGGCTAGCATGCACAAAGCCTTCTCCACCTGTGGCTCTCATCTCTGCGTGGTCTCCTTGTTCTATGGGACAGGACTTGGGGTGTACCTCAGCTCTGCGGTGTCCGCCTCTGCCCACAGAAGCAAGGTGGCCTCGGTGATGTACACAGTGGTCACTCCCATGCTGAACCCCATTATCTACAGCCTGAGGGACCAGGACGTGATTGGGGCCCTGGGGAGACTGCCAGGCAGAGTGCTCTCCTATCTTGATGGATTATGAACCACAGAACAAAGTAGTCCATTGGAAGTGGGAAGACAAATTGGCTGAATATCAGATCAGTGATACTTTTCCTTCATTATAGGATTCAGTGTATATGTATGTATAGACTCTTCCATCTAGAAAAGACGTACTTATTCACGTGTACCACCAAAGTCCCTATGGCTTTGTCTGTCGATGTGTGGACATCTGTCTTTCAAGGAAATTTACTTGCTATTCATCAGAAGAACAACTTCTGTTTTCAGTGTGAATTTTTCTTAATATTCCCATTTGGGTTGCTGTGGCACAATTTTCCTGGGCATTTCCAATTGAACATAGAAAGCATTTATCACAAGCCAAGTTTACACAGTATCCCTGTAAGTTATCCTCTTCTATATTAATTATTCCTCCTCAAACACAAAACTACTTCTTCTTCTCCTCCTTCTCATCCTCCTCCTCGAAGAATCCAAATAAAATCCCAACACTTTCAGAAGAGCAGTTATGGCCTTACATATGACATTTTCTTTTAAGATTGAGAGCAAAGCTCAAAAAAATTGTATCACTCCAAAACTAATCTCCAGAGTAACAACCATCCCATTAAGAAAATGGGCCAAACAGTGAGAGGAACGAGGCAATAATCAGGAAAGAAACTCCTTTCACAATAGCCTCAAAGAAAATAAAGTACATAGGAATTAGCTTAACTAAGAATGTAAAGGACCTTTTTGACGAAAAGTTTAAAACCCTACAAAGGAAATTAAAGCAGAACTAAGGAAATGAAAAAACCTCCCATGCTCCTGGATTGGAAGAATCAACATTGTGAAAATGACAATCTTGCCAAGAGCTATCTACAAATTCAATGCAATACCCATAAACATACCAATGTCATTCTTTAAAGAAACAGAAGAGGCAATCCAAAATTTCATATGGAATAATAAAAGACCCCGTATAGCAAAAGCACTTCTTAGCAGAAAGAACAGCGCTGGAGGAATTTCAATTCCAAACTTTAGACTCTATTACAGAGCTATAATTATCAAAACAGCTTGGCACAGGAACAGGCCTGAAGACCAATGGAATAGAACTGAGGACCCAGATATTAAACCACAGACCTATGGCCACCTAATCTTTGACAAGGGAGCCAAAAAAATAGAATGGAAGAAAGACAGCCTCTTCAACAAGTAGTGCTGGCAGAACTGGTTAAGCACCTGCAGAAAACTAAAGCTGGATCCTTGTTTGTCACCTTGCACTAGAATTAACTCCAAATGGATCAAAGACCTGGAGGTAAAAGCTGACACACTGAAAACTCTACAGGAAGGAATAGGAGATACACTAGGCCTCCTTGGCACAGGTCGAAACTTTCTTAATAAGGACCAAGAATCACAACAAATCAGAGAAAGGCTGGATAAGTGGGACTGCATTAAACTGCAGAGCTTTTGCATGGCAAAGGACATAGCAACTAAACTAATCAGGAAGCCTACAGAGTGGGAGAAGATCTTCAACAACCAAACAACGGACAAAGGCCTCATATCTAAAATATATCAACAACTCAAAAAATTGAATCACTCCAAAACTAACCTCCAAAATAACAACCATCCCATTAAAAAATGGGCCAAAGACTTAAAGAGAGTCTTCTCTGAAGAAGAAACAAAAATGGCCTATAGACAGATGAAGAAATGCTCAACGCCTCTGGTCATAAAAGAAATGCAAATCAAAACAACTCTAAGATTCCACCTCACTCCAGCTAGTATGGCCAGGATCAGGAAAACGGATGACAACAGATGCTGGAGGGCATGTGGCCACGAGGGATCACTACTACACTGTTGGTGGGAGTGCAAACTCGTCCAACCACGATGGAAAGCAGTGTGGCAGTGCCTCAAAAGGCTAAACATTGAACTCCCCTATGACCCAGCAATTCCACTACTTGGCATTTACCCAACCATCCAGAAATAAGGACATACTAAACCCACTAGCACAACAATGTTCATTGCAGCACTATTCACCATAGCAAAGATATGGAACCAACCTAGATGTCCCTCAGTTGATGAGTGGATCAACAAGGTGTGGTATTTGTACACAATGGAATTCTATGCTGCTGTCAGAAAAAACGACATCTCCCCATTTGTTAGGAAATGGAAAGTCTTACAAAAATCATATTAAGTGAAGTAAGCCAGACTCAAAGGAACACAGGCTCAATGGTTTCCCTCATTTGTCATAATCAGTAGAAACTTTGGGCTCTACTAGCAGAGATCTGCAATAGAGCAAAACGTTGATACATTCGGCCGTATAGTATGAAGCTAATTGAAAAGACCTCCAGGATTTTGAAACAAAAGCCATATAATGAATGATTGTTGTCCTTAATGTACTAGGTTATCTCTTATCTTTTTTGTGTCCCTTGGGTATCTCATATTGTTACAGTATCTCACTTTGCTATCTGATATATTGGATTTCTTTGTATTTGGTTATTTGAAATTGTATAGGGAAGGGGAGAAAACCTAGAGGGGAGGGGGGGAGAGGTGGGTAATGGGGACCAAGATATGTGAAAGGGTATCAATATATGTGAATTAATGCACCTTCTATCTGGCAAATATCATGTTACCATTTTATTAATTACAATAAAAATATAAAAAAAGATTGATGGCAATTCTTTTTTTCTTTACTAATTCCTCTTTCCCACTCAATTATGAATGTGTTTCCATGAGAGTTATACTAAGTGACATCCTTAGACAACAGCATGAGTCTGAGGATGCCTGTTTCTTCTCATACTCACCAGAATTATCGTTGTAAATTTTCTTCAAGATTTACATAATACAGAATCACAGTGTTTTATTGATTTGCATGTCCTATGTAGTGAAAATGTTGAATATTTATCTGTGGATTTCTTTATGGCCATTTTTACCTCTCTTAAAGATTGTCTTGGCTGGGACCAGTGGTTCACATCTATAATCCTAGCTACTCAGGAGCTTGAAATTTGAGGATCACAATGGAAAGCCAGCTAGAAATCCAGAAATAGGTGCTGTGACACAACGGGTAGAGCAGTAGCCTTGAGGTGAACAGCTCAAGAACAGCAACCAGGCCCAGAGATCAAGCCCCATTACCAAAACAAAAAAATACATGACTAAATAAATAAATCAACATTATTTTATTCATCTTTTTCCTCTTTCTGAAGTCAACTTACTTGTGGACCCTTAATATTAAGTGCTGAGTATCTGAGAGGCTTTCCTTCTATCTCCTGGGACTGGGGCTCTTTGTATAAGTGAATACCCCACACACTTCTCTCATTCTCCTCAACCTTTCCTGTGGTCTGAAAAAGATTTGATTTATGAAATCCCTTTTGTCATTTTTTCCGTCATATTTAATGAAATACTACAGAACTTTCCAGAAAGTACTAGTCTTGACTAAATCTACAGTTACATTCTATGTGGTTTCCTGTTGTAATTTCAGTTTCAGGTCTAACAGGCTGAGATGTGAGGATGGCGCCTCCAAGCCAGAATGTAACACTCTTATCTCTACCCATAAAACTGCTGGAAGTAAACTGGGCAACCTGTGCTCACACCCGAATCCTGGCTACTCGGGAGCCAGACATCTGAGGATCACAGATCAAACCCAGCCTGGACATGAAAATCCATCAGAATCTTACCTCCAATTAACCACCAGAAAACTGAAAGTGGTGCTTTGGCTCAAACAGATAGCATCCAGGCCTAGAGTTCCATGCCCACAACAGACAGCGAGAGACAGAGAGACAGAAAGGGAGAGAGAGAGAGAGAGAGTCAGAGACAGACAGAGACAGAGACAGAGAGACAGAGACAGACAGAGAGACAGAGACAGAGACAGATAGGTGATCTCTCTCTAGAAAGGAAACAGCAAACAATGTACTGAATGGAGAAACCTGGATGGTTCTAAGATCTAGATTACACTGGAGCCTGCATTCGCCCTGTCACTCAGCACTGTGTCCCAGCAGAGCAATCTGTCAAGAGAAAGAAAAAGGTGCATCCAAATTGATAAAACAAATCCCAGAATGTCACTATGCATACAAGATGGGACCGCTACTAAAGCAACTCCAAAAATCAATTCTGGTGCCAGTGGCTCAAGCCTGAACCCCCAGATACTCCACAGGCTGAGATCTGAGGATGGAAGCTCACAGTCGTCCTGAGCAGGAAGTACTCCACGCCCTTATTTCCACTTAAATAAGAATAAGACAGAAGTGGAGTTGTGGCAGAAGTGATAGAGCACCAACCTTGAGCACAAAAGGTTAGGGAGAATCCTTCAACCCAGAACTCCAGGCCTAGAACCAACACACACACACAGACACACAGACACACAGACACACACACACACTATCCAGCTTTCAATAGGATCAGGAGGGGATCATATATTCCTGCTTTTATTTAGGGGGTGTCATTTCTTTCCTGTGTGTGTGTGTGTGTGTGTGTGTGTGTGTGTGTGTTCTGTGTGTCTGTGTGTCTGTGTGTCTGTGTCTGTGTCTGTGTTGCTCTTGGAGCTTGAACTCAGAACCTGGGCATTGTCCATGACTGTTTTTACTCAAGGATTCTGCTCTTCTGCTTGAGCCACAGCTCCATTCTGCCTTTTTAGTGGTTCATTGATGAGAAGACTCTACAGACTTTTCTGCCCCACTGGCTTCTAACCCTAAATCCTCACATCTCAGCCTCCTAAGTATTTCAAATTACAGGCCTGAGCCAGCAGCACTTAGCTGAGATTGTTTTCTTTTTCCTTTTTCTCGTTCTTTAGTTTTTTTTTTTTGGTCCATTCTTGGACTTGAACTCTGAGCGTGGGTGCTGTTCCTGAGATCTTCAGCTCACCACCACCATCCTACTCCTTGATCCATAGACCTGCTTCTGGGTTTCTGGTGGTTAATTGGAGATAAAAGTCTCACAGACTTTAGTGCCTGGGCTGGTTTTGAACCAAAATCCTCAGATCTTAGCCTCCTGAGTAGCTAGAATGACAGGAGTGAGCCACCATGCCCGGTGGTGTTTTCTAAGCTGACTTCATAGAATTCCAGCAACTGGGCCAAGGGGAGCATTAACAGAAGGTAAGGAAGTTGAGGTGATATGAGAGAAATGAAGATCAGAAAATACAAACGTCCAGTTAACCAGGGAGGATACATTCATTAAATAATAATAATTAAATGATCACGCATTTATTTAATCCACTGAACAGGGCACTGAGCTATTCTCATAATATTCTGAGTGCATATTAAGGGTAACATATATGAGCTAACCAATTTGGAGCAGAAATTCTCAGGTCTCTGCCTCCTGTGTAGCTAGGATTCTTGGTGTGAAGCACAGGTGCACAGCTAAAAGTGTTTTACATCAGGGAAAGAATAAACAAACATTATATTTGACTAGGTTGTAAAATAAATACATAAACTATGGCAGAAGGTTCCTTGATTTACAGAACGTGTTTGAGACATATCAAATGACAATATATAATATCAGAGTGTGGCTGACCATGTATTATTATGAACTATGGGGAGATGAATGTTTGCTGATGTCACTTTCATGTCACTTGTGTGATTGGCTCTCCCCATATAGTTAACTGGTACAATTTTATAAAAGTTTGCATTTCACCAAAATCACTGATGATAGTTGAAGTACATATAATTTAATAATAGGACTAAGCTACCTTCTCTCTTCAAAACTTTTATCTTGACTTCTTTGTAGAAAGAGATTTCAAATTAATATGTCCACACACTTGTATAATGTATATTCACACCTGTAATCTTAGCTACTCAGAGGGCAGAGGTCTGAGGATCTTGTTCAAAGACAGCCAGGCAAAACAAAGCCCAGAGATTCTTATCTACAATTAATTCCTAGAAATCTGGAAGCAGAACTGTGGCTCAAGGGTAGGGCACTATCCTTGAGCTGAAGAGGTCAGGGACAGCACCCAGGTCCTGCGGTACGGCAGTAACCTTGAGCTGAAGTGCGGGCCAGAGTTCAAGCCCCATGACCCCCACACCCCAAAAATGATCCAAATTTCCGTTTTTACACACATGAACATTGAATATTGACTGCATTCTCCCACAATTCTTTGTTTCCATTCATTCTTGTACCTCTTAATGGAATCCCACTCAGGACACTGATAGGATATTTCTGTTGTTAAATTTTCTGGGGATTACTCAAAAGATTTACAACTTGGAATTGCACTATTGTATATACTATAATTAACCATACTTTTTGCCAGACCTGGGGCTTGAATACAGGGTCTGGACACTGTCCTTGGACTTCCTCAAGGCTAGAGTTCAAGTCCACTTGAGGCACAGCACCATCTCCACCTTTTCCTGTGCACGCTGTACCGAGGAATGAAACCCGGGTCTTTGTGCTTGCTAGGCAAACACTCTATCACCAAAACTCCTGGCCCCAATTAGCCATATTTTAGATGCTGTCCTTTGACATAATATTTGGAACCTTTGTTTACCAGAAGACAAGGCTAAAATCTATTATTTTGGACATCCTTTTTTATTTTTTTACCCCTCCGTAGATGTTAGTGCGTCAATTGAAAGATTTTAATCAATTATTGTGATTCTGAGTTCTGCAATTCAGGGTCCATGATGGTAGGAAAGCCCGTCATCAGCCTGTCCTCAAAATCTCCAACACCATATGACACTGCAGCTGGAAATCCTCCATGTCCACTTATATAGAATACATTCTGTGACATTTTTTTTCTTTTTAAAGATTTTCTTTGCCGGGGCCTACCGGCAGCAAATTGGGGTTCTTGAAATAGGGGGCAGGGACTGGAAAAAATAGAAGAGAGACAAACACATGGGATCCGGGAGGTCTCCAGCCCAGGTAAAGACTGCAGCCCCGTTTATTCTCAATTCAAGGCTTATATCCCTTCTTGAAACCAGGGAACTTCCAGGTGTTACATTCATATGGTAAATCTCAGGTCATTTAAACAGAATAAGGCCAGAAAACAATATGGCAATAAACCAATTGTCTGATGCAAATCAAGGTACAGTTTGATACCACTCTGGCTCCCAACATTTATTTACATTGATTTCTACATCATATTTCCAATGTCGTGTTAAACAAAAGTATTCAAGAAGGAAATCTCTATATACAATCCCTGGCATTTACATAGAACATGATTAAAATTAAGTTGCATCTTTGTATGCCATAGATACCCAGTAATACATGTAGTAAAATATTATGTCTATAGAGTCTATAGCCCATCAAAGATTTTTAAGTTTATGTAGTTACATTTGTACAAGTCTCACTTTAGTTCCCTTGTCCCATTTAGTTATTGCTTTGTTTGGTTTTGCAGAGGACTAGTTTCTTGAGTTCTCTGTAGATACTGGATGTTAAACATTTGTCTGATGTATTATTGGTAATACACTTCATGATAAATTGTATAAGACTCTAGGCATGCACATACAGTTCAAGCAAAGTCAGCTACACTCAGGAGAGAATCACAAAGGCTCAATACCTGTGAGCATCTGATCACATAAAACATTATTTATCAAAATGAACTCCAGAAAACGTAAACAAGAGGTTCATTTTCTTTGTTATTTTTACTTTCTTTTCCTTTTGCCTTGTTTGTTTATCTGTATTTAGGAATGTAAGGGGAAACAGAAATGAAGAGAAGAGGGTGACCATATAAAGCAGTGAAACTCAATAGATACTATGTTGAAATTGAATTTAAAAACTCATAGGTGATGATGGGAGGGAAAAACTGGGAGAGAGGGAAGGAAAGAATTACATTGTCCAGAATGAATTGCACTCTTCGCCAGACTCACGTAATGGTAGCCCATTTACATAACACCTTTAAAAAACAAAAGGCATTGGGGGAAAAATTAAGGTACTAGGTTATGATTTTAAAATTAACTCAAACTAAAAGGGCAGGACAAGGTAGCTGGATATCAATTAGAAAGTACTGAATTCAAAGACTGTCCAATAGTATTCAGGTAAAATATACATATTACAAAATTCTTCACTCAATCCTTGCAAAATTCTTTGTTGGGCCTACCATTTGTAGACATTCATCTTTCTTTACAAACTAACAATTTAAACATTACAAAGATATATTCCTCCTTAAGGAATCCATCCTGACATAGCCAGAATGGTTTTCCACTGCTAATGGATTGTACTAATTAAACTAGACGCATACAGTATTCAGACAGGTAGAATTTATAGGACTATATGCTGAATATTCTTGCTTCTGTCAAAACCACATAACAAATAATCTTCCTACCTCCTGGTGTCGGCACCTGCTTTGTACAACCTGCTCAGGGCACTTTTGAGGTCCCTGTTCCTCAGGCTGTAGATGAAAGGGTTCAGGAGAGGCGTAACCACTGTGTACATTGCTGAGAACACAGCACTGCCCTTGGGAGAATGTGACACAGCTGACGCAAAGTAGACACCAAATGCTGTCCCAAAGAATAAGCAGACCACGGACAGGTGAGAGCCACATGTAGAGAAGGCTTTGTACTTCCTGCTTGAAGATGACCTTCTCAGCACAGAAGAAAGAATCTTATAGTAAGAGAAAAGGATCCGTAAGACAGGAAGGAAAGCGTATATGGTAACATTAATGTATTTAAATATATTATTAGTGAGTGTATGCTTACAGGAAAGATCCAGGACATGAGAAGGGTCACAGAAGAAACTTAGGATTTCCAGTCCCTTGAAATCGGTCACCTGTAACCCCATCCACACATGCACCTGTCCTTCCAAGAAGCTGGCGACAAATGACAACAGATCTAAGGAGACACAGAGACGAGGGTTCAAGATAAGAGGGTAATTCAGGGGGTGACAGATGGCCACAAAGCGGTCATAGGCCATGACAGTAAGAAGCAAAACATCTGTGTTTCCAAATAAAATGAAAAGAGACATCTGGTTCAGGCAGCCGCAGTAAGAGATGACCATGCTGTGACTCTGCAGGTTCACCAGCATATTGGGCACGGTTGCAAACATGAAGCAGATGTCAGCCAAGGACAGGTTGGAGAGGAAGAAGTACATCGGGGTGTGGAGGTGGGGGTCAGAGGTGACAGCCAGAATGATGAGTAGATTTCTGGACACAGTGATCAGGTACATGGACAAGAAGATCCCAAAGAACATGGGTTGTAGCTCAGAGTCATCTGAGAGTCCCAGGAGATAAAATTCTGAGATGTGTGTTAGATCACACAGCTCCTCATTGATTGCAGACCTTGGATAAAAAAAAGAGAGAGAAAGAACAACATGTAATGAAGAAGTCAGAATTCCACAATCATTCTGAACTCAAATATGCACAGTTCATAACAACATTCTGACCCACACTTTTCAGTTGTCACAAACCCAATCATCCTAGAATTGTTTTCTTTCTCATTGATTCTCTTTCATGTATTCATTTTAGATATTCAACTGTGTTAGGACTATAATATCTGATCACAGAAAATACAGCTTATTCTTTATTACAGGCGAGTTCACAGCTGTGATTTTTTTAATCTGTGAAATTCATTGTCATCCAATCTGCAAAGAAGCATTCCCTCATGCTTCCTTTTATGTTAAGGAAATATTCAGTGGTGCCATGATGAAAAATTCAAGTTATCCTACTTATAAACACTCTGTAAATTATACAGAACTTCATGATCTAAAACAATTTCATATAGACAATCCAGAAACCCTCTACTGTGCCTGCAATCCCCCTGGAGATTTCATCCTTGCTTTTTTCTAATTTCCATCTTTCTTGACCTCCCTCCCCTCTTTCTATCTCTCTGTGTGTTTGTCTATGTCTCTGTCTGTCTGTGTGTCTGTCTGTCTTTCTGTCTTTCTATCTCTATCTCTGACTGTGTGTGTGTGTTTGTGTGTGTGTTTGTGTGTGTGTGTGTGTGTGTGTGTGTGTGTGTGTGTGTGTGTGTGTCTCCTAGGATTTGGACTTTGGCCTGGAGACTGGCCTTGATGCTTTCCTGCACAAAGGAGAGTTCAACCACTTGAGTAACAAACTCCACTTTTGGCTTCTTAGTAGATAATTGGAGATGAGAGCTTACAGGTTTTGCTGCCCATGCTTTCTTTGAACCTCTGTCTACAGAACTCAGCGTCTTAATTCCCTAGGATTCCAAGTATGAGGACTTGGACTGAATTGTACTTTAAAAAAACTCTGCTGTCTCCTACATATAAATGATTCAACACATGATATTGTATCTGCTTCTTTCTAAACTAATTTCAGTAATTGAGGAATTTGCTGATAGTAGCAAGGGATTCCTGAGATATAGGCAATGTTGGTTGGCAATTAGTTACTGGGTTTCTTCCTTTTCAATCATCTATCTGATCTATTGTACTTCCTATACTGGTTTTTTGCTGTGACCACCTTTGGCTCAGTTTGTAATCAGTGGATAGTCCCCTAAAGAAGAAATTAGTATTCTCTTCCTGAAAGTCAAAGAGAAATGAGACAGATGCCCAGATTCTCACTGGGGGCCTATCAAGGACTTTGATGAATCACATTCCAGTATTTAATATTCTATGACAGTAAACAAATAGAAAATTAGATTCACACTGTTTTTAATCTAATAATTCACCACCAGTTCCATAAGAATCGTGTGTTCAGTCATATTCTATTAGATAACAAGGTAGACTACAGGAAAACAATAAGAGATTTGAGATAAGAATAGAACAGAGTAATAACTTACATTCTTCACTACTGTTATTCCTTGGACTCCTTTAACAGGATACCGAATTGCTGGCTTGTCTTCATTATGTAGAAGCAGTCCTGCAGTTCTTTTGCTCTTTAGTTATGACATAAGACGTTTGACTGTATTCCAGACAAGAAGGAAAACTCTAAATCACCAGGAAGCTTGCAGAAAGCTCGCTTGTATGAATAGTGTGGTACACTCACTACATACTTGGTTGTGTTGCTTCTCAGTTGGGTCATGTCCATAAAGTATAGATAAAAAGATTGTCCCATGCCTGAAGTGTATGAAAACCTCAGGTTCAATCCTCACAGTGGACCATGAATAGGACAACACAAGAGAATTTCCAACTGGGGCTAATATTGCATTGGAGATATTTAGGGAGATGTCAGGGGACTGGCCAGTAATAGGCTCTTCTATGATCGTGGGTGCACAATTCACAGAGCTCACAATTTGGCAAACTGGTGCCAAACAAAGCATCTCTAAGGACCCACTAACATGGACAGGGTGTGGTAGAGGAGAAAAATGCCTAAAAGAATAGTTTTGAAGCATGTCCTTTGATAAACAAAGCTGTTGTAGTTTATGCATAGAGGATGAGATGAAAACTATGACTAATTATAGGCTATACAAGAAGGCAATTCTGTGTTGCAAACCCTTTGGACAGTTCCAAGACAATTCATAAAGGAAATACCTAGAATATCAGTGTCTTGAATGGGGGACTAACAGGAAGGAATGGATCCCATGGAGTCAGTGAACAGACAGTGGAAGAATTTTGTCCCAATATTCAATGTGCATGTATAAGACGAAGTGTGGATATTAATGTGGCAGTTGGGGGAGGGAGGAGGGAGAATTTTGGAAGAGGTGACTCAGTTTAAGATGCATTGTACATGTGCATGAATATGTTAATTGGAAATTTCTTTCTACAAACAAGTGAATAACAAATATCTCCAGACATGAGGCTGCACTGGAGGCTCACATCTGAGATCCTAGCTATTCAAGATGCAGTGAGTGGAAGATCAGGTTTTTAAGCCAGCATGCACAGGAAAGTCTGTGAGACTCTGATCCCCAATAAACTACTCAGCAAGGCTGGAAGTGGCACTGTGGCTCAAGGAGTGGAACACTGGACTTGAGCCACAAAGCTCGTGGACAGTGTCTAATCCCTGAGTTCAACCTCAAGGACCAGCACAAAAAAATGTTAAAAACAGAATGTAACTTATGTTTATATGCTATAGCAGATTCCAGAAGTGACATCGGGACACACAGAGTCTCCTCATACTTTTAAAACAATAAACGAGGAGACATAAATTTCATATGATTTATATCAGGCCGTTTCATTTGTTTCAACCATATTCTACATGCCAGTGAACCTTCTGTCCTATGAGAGTTTATGTACCACTTTTCCTAGGAAAAATAGCAAGGAAAGGTGGTTTATTATTTTTTTCCTGACTTACAACCAGGTACTATTGGTTCATGGGTACAATCCTAGCTGCTCACAAGGAAGAAATCTGAGGATTTGAGTGTTGAGATCAGCCCTAGCAGGAAATCCCATAACTCTTATTTCCAACTAAACATGCGCACACACACACACACACACACAAACACGCACACACACACACAGAGTCAGAAGTGGGGTGTAGTTCTAGTGAAGAAACAAATTCATGGATAGCAGCAAGGCCCGAGGAATGACACAAACAAATAAATAACTCTCCACCCCCCAAAATATGACCCTACTTGTACTATCCAGGAGACAGAGGCTCACACTTTTAATCCTAGCTTCTCAGGAGCCTGCGGTATGAGAATCCTGCCAAATCTTCAGATAAAAGGGCCCAAGAGCTATAAAATAGATAAACACACGTGGGCATGTGGCAGGATATCTGCACAGCAATCCAGCAAGCTCTGATTTTAAACACCAGTGCTACCAAAGTCCAACAAGATCCATTTCTGTCCATTTTATTGAGATTAAATTATTCACAGTACAACCTTCACATTTAAACCAATATACAATTCAGGTTGTCTCCAGATATTCACCAATGTATAAAATTTTATACAGAAGAAAGAAAACAAACAAAAAATTCCTCCACTTTCATGACTCCTCCGTGAACTGGCCAGTAACTTTTTCCTGTGATGCTATGTCAAGACTTATGCTAATGACAAAAACAATTCTTAGCAGAAAGAACAGCACGGGAGGAATTTCAAAACTTTAGACACTATTACAGAGCTATAGTGACAAAAACAGCTTGGTACTGGCACAAGAACTGGTCTAAAGACTAATGGAATAGAACTAAGGACCCAGATATTAAACCACCTAACCTTTGATAAAGGAGCCAAAAAACAGAATGGAAGAAAGACAGCCTCTTCAATGAGTGGTGCTGGCAGAACTGGTTAAGTACCTGCAGAAAACTAAAGTTGGATCCTTCTTTGTCACCCTGAACCAGGATTAACTCCAAATGGAGAAAAGACCTTGAGGCAAAAACACATACACTGAAAACTTTACAAGAAGAAATAGGAGATACACTAGGCCTCCTTGGCACAGGTCAAAATTTTCCTAATAAGGATATAGAAACACAACAAATCAGAGAAAGGCTGGATAAGAGGGACTGCATTAAACTGCAGAGCTTCTGTGTGGCAAAGGATAAAGCTAGCAAATTACCTAGAAAGCCTACAGAGTGGGAGAAGCTCTTCACTAACCATACAATGGACAAAGGCCTCATATCTAAAACATATCAACAGCTCAAAAAATTGAATCACTCCAAAACTATTCTCCAAAGAAACAACCATCCCATCAAAAGATGGGCCAAAGTCTTAAAGAGAATCTTCTCTGAAGAAGAAACAAAAATGGCCTATAGACACATGAAGAAATGCTCAACATCTCTGGTCATAAAAGAAATGCAAGTCAAAACAACTCTTAAGATTCCACCTCACTCCAGTTAGAATGGCCAGCATCAAGAAATCTAATAACAACAGATGCTGGAGGGGATGTGGCCAGGAGGGATCACTATTACACTGCAGGTGGGAGTGCAAACTCGTTCAACCACTATGGAAAGCAGTATGGCAGTTCCTCAAAAGACTAAACATAGAGCTCCCCTATGACCCAGCGATTCCAATCGTCTAGAAAAAAAGGACATAATAAATCCACTAGCACAGCAATGTTCACTGCAGCACTATTTACCATAGCAAAGATATGGAACCAACCCAGATGCTCTTCAGTTGATGAGTGGATCAACAAGATGTGGTATTTATACACAATGGAATTCTATGCTGCTGTCAGAAAGAATGACATCGCCCCATTTGTAAGGAAATGGATCGACTTGGAAAAAATATTAAGTGAAGTAAGCCAGACTCAAAGGAAGATAGGCTCAATGGTTTCCCTTGTTTGTCATAATCAGTAGGAACCTTGGGCTCTCCTAGCAGAGATTTACAATAGAGTAAAACCTAGATACATAAGGTCATATAGGATGACACTAAATGAAAGAACTTCCAGGATATAGAAAGAAAAGCCATACAATGAGTTATTGTTGTCCTTAATGTACTATGTTATCTCTCAACTCTTTTCCTATCCTTTGGTTATCACATAATGTTACAGTATTTTACCTTGTTATCTGATATATTGTATATATGTTATTTGGTTATTTGAAATAAGATAGGGAAGAAGGGAAAACAAGAAGAGAGTCGGGGTGGGGGGTGGTAAATGGGGACCAAGACATTAGAAAACGTATCAATGTGTGTGAAGTAATACACCTACAATCTGGTGAATATAATGTAACCCTTCTATTAATTATAATAAACATATATGAAAATAATGAACTCCTTCTTCATGGACCACCTTGGCCTAGCCAGTAATTTCCTTCAGTGTTCCTGTGCCATGAAATATTCTAATGAAACAAGGAAATAAAAACTATGTCTGCAGAGAGAGAGGACTTAAAATTCTGAGTGTTAAATTTTCTTCCTTCTGGAAAACCATATTACAGATGGATTTCGTGCCTCCTGGAGTCAGCTCCTGGTTTGTACAATGCATTCAGGACACTTTTGAGGTCCCTGTTCCTTACGCTGTAGATGAAAGGGTTCAGGAGAGGAGTGACCATTGTGTACATCACTGAGGATACAGCATTGCCCTGGGGGAATGTGACACAGTTGATCCAAAATAAATACCCAAAGCTGTCCCAAAGAATAAACACACCACTGACAGGTGAGAGCCACAGGTGGAGAAAGCTTTGTACTTCCCTCCTGGTGATGGAATTCTCAGCACTGAAGAAATAATTTTATAGTAAGAGGAAAAAATGCCTGAGATTGGCAAGAGCCCAGATATGATACCAACAAAAAATTTAAATAAGTCATTTGTGAGTGAGTGCTTACAGGAAAGATCCAGGATTTGAGAAGGGTCACAGAAGAGATTTGAGATTTCCAATTCCTTGAAACCCGTTATCTGTAATGCCATCCACACATGTACCTGTCCATCCAAGAGGCTGATGATCAGTGACAACAAAACCAAGGGGACACAGAGATGAGGGTTCATGATGAGAGGGTAATTCAGGGGTGACACATGGCCACAAAGCGGTCATAGGCCATCACAGTAAGAAGCATAGTGTCCATACAGCAAAAAATGATGAAGAGACACATCTGTGTGAGGCATCCTGCTTAGGAGATGGCTCTGCTGTGACTCTGCAGGTTCATCAGCATCTTGGGGATGGTGGTGGAGATGAAGCAGATGTCATCCAAGGAGAGGATGGAGAGGAAGAAGTACATGGGGGTGTGGAGGTGGGGGTCATTGGTGATGGTCAGGATGATGAGAGATTTCCCAGCACAGTGATCAGGTACATGGACAGGAACAGTCCAAAGAGGATGGGTTGTAATTTTGGATCCTCTGAGATTCTCAGGAGAAGGAAATCTGTAACCTGGTTTAGATTTCGTGCCTCTATATAACCTCTGCAACTGCTCAAAAACAAAAGTACTTTGTTAGGAAAGTGAAGCACACATCCAGAAATTGTCAGCTCTAAGTATTTGAAAGTCAAGTATACACAAGTTTGAATTTTGCACCACCTATGCAGTCCAATATACTAATGAGTGTTTGTGAATTGTGGCAACCCCTTACTTCTAGAATTTTCTCGCTCTGAGATACCTTGGTCCTCGGGCTTTTGTCTACATATGTGCTCAGGGACACACAGCTGTGTTGGAAAGCCAAGAACAACTGGGCTGGTAGAGCAAGATCCCTGACAGTACAGCCTACCCTTGTGTAGTATGGGGGAGCAGGTTCCAGGGCAGCAGGGGTATGCAAGAGTTTTACACATTTATGATGCACGTCTCTATCTAGGAGCCTATTTTTGGAGCCAGTCCCCTGCCTTAGGCTCTTGAAATCCCTCCCTGACAGGGTGGGAGTGTGTATTGAGATTCTGGGTTGTAAACTGGGTTGGAGGATTTGTGGATGATCCTCTGGGGAAAGGGCCAGCAGTAGGCCAAGCCTCTAGAGCAATATTAAAAGACCACAGTAGAGCCCCATCCATTAGTACAATGAATATTTTTTAGTCTACTGGAAAGAAAACCCAATCTTATTCATTCTTATTCATCTCTACTATGACTGCAGGCAGGCACGAATATACTTCTGGTTATTCTGCACTTGCCTCTTCTGGTATGATGATATTTGTACGGAAATGTGGTATTGAGTGAAATAAGTCAGGCTCAGAGAAACAAAGGACAGTTATCCTTCTCTAAAACATGGAAATTAGATCTCAAATTACCAAGATGTATGAATACATATAGGGTCATGTGTATCAATGCACAACCCAATTAAGTAAAGTGTAGTAGGAAAGGATTCCTATGGAATAACTCCATTTATCAACTCATCCGTTGTTTAACCAAATGAATAAGAGGAAGGTAAAAACCTGCTCTTTAAAAATATACAATTTTCCAGGGGCAGGTGGCTCATTATTCTAGAGAATAAGGTCTGAGAACCACAGGTGAAAGCCTGATGGAGCAGGGATGTCAGAGAAACACTTTTCCTCAATTAACTAGTCAAAAGCAGGAAGTGGAGCTGTAGCATTCAGCAAAATTCTCAAGGACATCACTTAGGCCCTGAGTTCCAGCCCCAGAACCTACGTGCAGAACCTGTGTGCATACACACATGTACACACCACATAAGGTGAAACATATGAAATGAGAAAGAATAGTGTAAGAACAAGAGCTATGAGGACACTGGGCATATCTGTCAATAGTTTCATTGATGTAATGTCCTCTTGTCATTTTCATCATTATCCTTCCTCTTCCTCTTCCTCTCCTCCACCTCCTCCTCCTCCTCCTCCTCCTCGTCCTTCTCCTCCTCCTCCTCCTCCTCCTCCTCCTCCTCGTCCTTCTCCTCCTCCTCTTTCAGGAGATCTTAGGAACCTGGTTGAACCATTTCTATGCTGCTACTTTTGGTGAGCCACAAATGAGAATGAAAAGCACAGTAGGTAAAGAATTCTCCATTACATATATTCGTACCCCTAACCTTCAAACCCTACCTGCAAATTCACTGAGGACAAACACTTTTAAGTCTCTTGTGTGCAAGGTTTTACAAGGGCATCCTCACTCCCTGTGATTCCCAAACCATCTTGTCGTCATGGTGCAGAGAAGACATTCCTGAAAGTCATTCACCACCCATCCAACCCCACTCAATTGCTTAAGCTCCTTCTCTCCTCAGCTATGGCCCAGGTAGACAGATATAAGGACCCCAGATCTGGTGCTCAGCACAAGTGCAGCTCTATCCTCAGGAAAGAGATGAAGACACAGAGGGAGCAGAGATGGTGGTGATGACGAGACAGATATAGGACCAGAGTCCTGGAGACAAGGGAGGGAAGGCTCATCCTTGACTTATATATAGCCTTGGAGGATTAATACCCACAGGTCACAATTAGCCAACCTGTGTGTATTATCAGGCCAAGTCTCTGGAAATTTCCAACACAGGGCTGGCATGATCATAAACAAAATCCATGACAGTATGAAGACTGTTTTGTCTAGCAAGAAAATTTATAGATTTAAACTTTGGTCATTTATACTTATTTGATGAAGGGCAGAACCATTCCATTTTCATTTTCATTGGCATTAATATATGCTTTACCAAAGCCTTATGTAGTATGTACATCTATAGAATAACAGTTATAATATTTGTATTATCCTACAATTTCAAGACAGAGGAATGGAAAAATAAGGATAAGAATCTCAAAGAATGGATTCTGTATGGGTAGAACTGGAGGATTTCCAGCTGCAGTGTCATCTGATGTTGTAGATTTTAATGAGATGCCAGAGGACAGGCTGATGATAGGCTCTCCTACCATCATGGACCCTGATTTGCAGAACTCACAATTAGAAAAATTAATCCAAAGCTAACAAATGTCAATCAACTCACTAACATGGATAAAGTGGGGGGGAGATTATCCAATATAATAGTTTTTAGCCTTGTTCTCTGCTAAACAAAGCTTCCAAGTTCTATGACCAGATGACAGCATCAAAAATGTGGTGAATTGGGGGGGGTGAGAGTGTGGCTTAGTGTTAGAGTGCTTGCCTAGCATGCACAAAGACCAGGTTCTATTCCACAGTACCACATACAGAGAAAAAAAACAGAAGTGGTGCTGAGGCTCAAGTGGTAGAGCTCTATTCTTGAGAAAGTCCAAGGACAGTGCTCAGGCCCTGAGCTCAAGCCCAGCACTGGCAAAAAATTATATATATATATATGTATATATGTATATATATACATATATATATACATGGCGAATTGGGTCCAGGAGTATGGCCTAGGTGGAGAGTGTTTGCCTAGCATGCACATACTGTATGACATGCACAGAATAAAGCTGGAAGTGGTGTTGTGGCTCAAGTGACCTTGATCTCTAGCCTTGAGGAAGCCAAGGGACAATCTCATGACCCTGTGTTTAAGCCCAAGGATTGGCAAGAAAATATGGCTGATTATAGCATATAGAGGAGTGCAATTCCAAATTGTAAGCCATTTGAGTAGTCCCCAAAACAAATTAACAACAGAAATATTCTGAATATCAGTGTTTTGAGTGGGGTTCCATTACGAGGTACCAAAATGAATGGAAACAAGGAGCCACAGGATAATGCAGTCATAATAATCAATGGTCATGTGTGTAAAAATGAAATTTGGATCGCAATGTGCATATTGGTGAAAGGGTAGGTGGAAGAGAAGAATGCTGGAAGAGATGAATCTGTTGAAGATACTTTGTACAAGTGTGAGGACATGTTAACATGAAATGTGTTTCTACAAGGAAGTAAAGATAAAAAGTGTTAAAGAGAGAATGTAGCTTAGTCAAATCATTAAATGATATACTTTTTAACTATCATCAGTGACGTATGTGAAATGAAAATTTTGTAAAATATGTTCCAGTTCAATATATATGGAGAGCCAAGTACACAAGTAACATCAGCACATAATCATCTCCCCATAATTAAAAATAATACATGATGAGCCACACATTTTACATTATTTCTCTTACGTCATTTGATTCGTCTCAATCATGTTCTCTAAATCAATAAACCTTCTGGAACATAAGATAGCTGAAGTATTCATTTTACTACCCATTCACAAATAATGTTCATTTATTGGTTTTCCTGAGGAAAAATAATTTAGCTGCGTGCCTGTGGTTCACACCCAGAATCCAAGAAACTCAGGAGGCAGAGACCTAAGAATTTCAGTTTCAAAGCCATCCAGGTCAGAAAGTATATCAGAATTCTGTCTTCCATTTGACACACACACACACACACACACACACACACACACACACACACACACACACACACAGCCAGAAGTGAAGCTATGGCTCACAGTGTAGAAAAATATCCCTGAGCAAAAAAAGTTCAGGGACAGTGTACAGAACCTGAGTTCATGAACCAGCACTGGTTCAAACAAACAAACAAACCACAAAAAAGCACCCACCTTGCTTTCATTAGTCAGAAACTAGAGGCTCACCTCTGAGATCTGAGCATCTGGCCAGACCTGGTCTTTAACAAGCACTAGATCCTAGCCAGTGCTGTGGTTCAAGCCAGTAATCCTAGCTTCTGAAGGGGCTGAGACCTGTGGATCAAGGTCCAAACCCAATCTGGGCACAAGAGGACTTGAGACTCTCATTTCCAATTTATCTCTAGAAAATGGCAAGTGGGGCTTTGGTCAATGGTGGGCAGTGGCCTTGATGTGAAGAGCTCAGGGACAGCGCCCAAGCTGAGTTCACTAGCCTTAACCCCCAAAAGAAAAAAAGCCCTGGAGCCTATATATAAAATAACTAAAAACAAAAGAACTGGCCTTACATCATTAGGCAAGAAATGAGAAAACCCTGAGTGCAAACACCAGTGCTACCAAAACCAAAATGATCTGTTTTTCTCCACTTTTATTGAGGTAAAATATCCATGGTAGAAAATTCATATCCAACCATTGTAAAATTCAGTTTCTGGGGTGATCATCTCTAGACATGCATGATCTTTACAAACTAAAAACAAATAAATCCTTCCTCATGAATATCCTTGACACAGTGCTCCTGTGTGATGACACACTAATGAAACCAGACAAATACTAAGAATGTGTACAGACAGGTAGGATTTACAGGAATGAGGGTTATTTTTTTCCTCAGCAAAACCATATTACAGATGGATTTTCTATCTCCTGATGTCAGCTCGTGGTTTCAACCACCTGCTCAGGGCTCTTTTGAGGTCCCTGTTCCTCAGGCTGTAGATGAAGGGGTTCAGGAAAGGAGTGACCACTGTGTACATCACTGAGGACACAGCACTGCCCCTGGGAGAATGTGACACAGCTGATCCAACATAAACACCCAATGCTGTCCCAAAGAATAAACACACCACTGACAGGTGAGAGCCACAGGTGGAGAAGGCTTTGTACTTCCCTCCTGATGATGGGATTCTCAGCACTGAGGAAATAATTTTATAGTAAGAGAAAAGGATTCCAAAGATTGTAGGAAATCCACATATGGTAGCAACAACATATTTGAAAATAGCATTTGTGCGTGTGTCTTTACAGGAAAGATCCAGGATTTGAGAAGGGTCACAGAAGAAATTTGGGATTTCCAATTTCTTGAAATCGGTCATCTGCAATGCCATCCACATGTGCAGGTGTCCATCCAAGAAGCTGATGAAAAATGACAGAAGAACCAAGGAGACACAGAGACGAGGGTTCATGATGAGAGGGTAATTCAGGGGGTGACAGATGGCCACAAAGCGGTCATAGGCCATCACAGTAAGAATCATAACATCCATACAGCCAAAAATGATGTAGAAGCACATCTATGTGAGGCACCCTGCACAGGAAATGGCTCTGCTGTGAGTCTGCAGGTTCACCAGCATCTTGGGTACAGTGGTGGAGTTGAAGCAGATGTCATCCAAGCAGAGGATGGAGAGGAAGAAGTACATGGGGGTGTGGAGGTGGGGGTCAGAGGTGAAGGGCAGGATGATGAGCAGATTTCCCATCATAGTGATCAGGTACATGGACAGGAAGAGTCCAAAGAGCATGGGTTGTAATTTTCGATCCTCTGAGATTCTCAGTAGAAGGAAATCTGTAACCTGGGTTAGATTTCGTGCCTCTATATCACTTGGGCAACTGCTCATAAACAGTGAATATTTTTTATCCCAATGAAAAAACCCAATCCCATCTGATTCTTATTCATCTCTGACATCAAGCAGGCACAAATCTACTTCTGGTTCCTCTGCACTTGCCTTTCCTGGTATTATGGCATTTGTGGGGAAATGGGTAGGTCTGGAAATGTGATATTGAGTGAAATAAGTCAGGCTCATAGAAACAAAGAACGCTGAACATTCTCTTAAACATGGAAATTAGATCTCGATTATCAAGGTGTATGAATACATACAGGGTCTTATGTATCAATTCACAAACCAATTGAGTAAAGTATGGTAGGAAAGGATTCTGATGGAATAACTCCTTTCATCAACTCATCTGTTGTTTAACGAAATGAATAAGAGGAAAGTAAACAGCCTGCTCTTTAAAAAATATACATTGTTTCAGAGGCAGATGGCTCATAATTCTCATCCCAACTATTCTAGGGGCTGAGGCCTTAGATTCACAAGTGGAAGCCATTCTTGGGCAGGGATGTCTCAGAAATGCTTGTCTTCAATTAACTAGTAAAAAGCAGAACTTGGAGCTGTAGCTTTGAGCAAAAATCTCAGCGACAGCACCCAGGCCCTGAGTTCAAGCCACCGAACCTACATATGTACTTGCACATAAACACACACACACACACACACACACACACACACACACACACACACACCACAGAAGGTTAAGCATATGAAATGAGAAAGAATGGCCTAAGAACCAGATCTCCGAGAGGGACACAAGGCATATCTGCCAGTAGTTTCATTGATGTAACATCCTCTTGTCGTTTTCATCATCATCACAATCTTCCTCCTCCTCCTCCTCCTCCTCCTCCTCCTCCTCCTCCTCTCCATACTATTTCTACTCCTCCTCCTACTACTCCTCCTCTTTTCACTCAGCCTCTATGAAAACTTAGGAAACTGGTTTGAACCATTTATATCCTGCTGCATTTGGTGAGCCACAAATAAGAATGAAAAGCACAGTAGGTAAATAATTCTCAATTACATATACTGGCACCCATAACCTTCAAACCCTACCTGCAAGTTCACTAAGCACATACACTTTCCAGTCACCTTGTGTGCAGGGATTTACATGGGCATTCTCACCCCCTGTGATGCCCAAACCATCCTACCTGTCCTCATGCTGCAGAGAAGACATTCCTGAAAGTCGTTTACTGCCCATCTTGCCCCACTCAATTGCTTAAGCTGCTCAGCTAAGACTCAGGTGGACATATCTGAGGTCACCAGATCTGGTGCTCAGCACAAGTGCAGCCTCAGTCCTCACGAGAGAGACGAAGACATAGAAGGAGCAGAGATGGTGGTGATGAGGAGACAGATATAGGACCAGTGTCCTGGAGACAGGAGAGGGACAATTCATCCTTGGCTTCTATATGGCCTTGGAGGATTAATACCCACAGGTCACAATTAACCAACCTGTGTGTATTAACAGGCCAAGTTTTGGACATTTGACACACAGGGCTGACAGAATCATAAGAAAAAAATGCATTCCTGGTTGAAAATTGCTTTGTCTAGCAAGAAGATTTATAGATTTAAACTTTGATCATTTATAGTTATTTGATGAAGGGCAGAACCATTCTGTTTTCATTTTCATTGGCATTAAAATATGCTTTACCAAAGCCTTACATATTATGGACAAACTAGAGTAACGTTTATAATATTTGTGTTGTTCTACAATTGATCCACACAAAACATCACCAAGAATATCATTGCTCTACCCTGAGAGTTTTATTTTATGAATACTTTATTTATATGATCATTATTTATACAAACATATCCTTAACTTCCCAGGACGAAATACCTGCAAACACCCAGCTGAGTCCCCATGCAATATTTCTTTGATGTTCCCATATGATGTAGCACAGTCAGTGTAGCAGAGTCAGTGTAGCAGAGTCATTGTAGCACAAGTATGGGGAATGAGTTGGACTTGCACCCCTTGGAATGATCCAGAGGATCAGAAACATAAATCAATAAGTGCCCAGAGGCCCTATGGATGTGAGAAGTATTCTTAGTGGCACAGACTCCCCATTATGATGAGGAACCGGGCAGCCATATGGGAGGAGAGCGACCTGGAAAAAAAAGGAAAAAAACAATATGAAGGATGTGAGGATTCCGCTGTTGGTAGATTATCAGACATGGATGGAATCATCCCAGAGCACCCTCAGTGGGCCAATGGAGCCAGGAAATGTGGTATATATACATAGTCATCCATTAGTGAGGACAACATTGTATCATTTGGAAAGATCTGGAAAAAAATTATGTTAAAGAGAGTAAGTTAGGCTCAGAGAGATACAGGATCTATATTTTCCCTTGTATGTGCAAGGTTCATTTAACTCACAAACTCCTTAGTAAATCAATTGGGCTGTATGATCTTGTATACAAATGTATTCACTGATACATGGTAGAGTCCAGAAGATCTCAAATGGTGTAATTCCATAGAAAGGCAAAATCAATGTTCAGAGAAATAAACACCAGGAAGTGGGGACTGGACAGGACTGGAGTGGCATCAAGGGGTAGATGAAGAGGAGAAGATTGGGAGAATGAAAACAAGCATCCAATGTATATCCTACAAAATTATGAACAGTGAGTTAAGGTGTGAGTAGGGGACGGTGGCAATATTGGAGGGATGACATTGATCGAAATATATTCATAAACCACAGAGACTGCTTGCTATTCCTTATAGGTGCTATGTAACTGAGTCTTATGATAGGACAGTATGTTTACAAGACAGAAACATTGATGGGTTTTGCCTTTTGCCTATAATAAAGCTTTAATTTGAGTGAAAACAACAAAAGAAATGAAAACTTACGAGTATTACACTACCACATCAAATACCTGTCTCAAAGTTTCTGAAGGCTATGATCAATTGTCCCATACAAAAATAAGAACAAGAAAACTTCAAATCCAAGATGAAATGTACTCTGCATGAGTTGCCAAACTAACTATTCTATGAAATAATGATCAGTTCAGCAGAGAGCCTACTAACCCCAGCTTCTCTTTGGTGTGTCCTAGAGCCCTGGATAGTGGGTTCATGGTTGTGTGTGACATTCCCAGCTCCCCCTACTTCATTCTGCAGAACATCCAACTGGACCCAGGAAACCAAGCCAGATAGGTTGTGTAAACTAGCTCAGAAGGAGCACCCTCCCACCTACTCAGCCTGCTTTCTACCACACCAGAAGCAACCAAGCCCCAGGACAGCACATCATGGGGCAAGGGAGTCTTGGTGCATGTCTTTGACACAGGGAGCCAAGAGCAGGAGAAATTGGTGCCTTGGGGGTTATGGGGAAGGCATAGCTGGAAGGCAAGGAGAGGTGCATGTTGGGAGACTCCTAGCTGGGACACCAGGGGGTGGATGCCATGAGAGAGGGAGGAGCTTACAGGTGGAGCTGTCAGAAGGGGAGGAACAGCCAGGAGAGATTCTATAAGGATCTGAAAACCAAGGTTCCAGTCAAACTGGGCAAAAAGTACAGGGGCCTGTTATCTCCACAGAACTTAGCTCCCCTCAGGAGCCCTACTGATAGAATACTTGCCTAGAATGCACAAACACCGTTTTGATTCCTTGCAACCACATACATAGAAAAGCTAGAAATGGTCCTGTGACTTAAGTGGTAAAGCAAATAAGCATAAGCCAAGAAAGACAGAAACAAATAGAAGAGAGAGAGAGAGAGAGAGAGAGAGAGAGAGAGAGAGAGAGAGAGAGAGAAGCAGAAATCAGAAGAGCATATAATAAAACAGAAATCTTTGCCTGAATACATGCTGTGTCTGAAAACTATTGTGGATATTCTCTTTGTCTCCTCTTCAACAGTTTGTAGGTTTTCTGTTTTGAACTTAATATTTTACTAACTTTTTATTTTAATCATCGTGGGACTTGAAGTCAGAGTCTGGGTGCTGTCCCTGGGATTTATTGCTCTCTCCCACTTTGAGATTCGAGGCAACTTCAGGTTTTCTGGGAGTTCATTGAAAACAAGAGTCCCCCGATCCTTCCTGATGAGCTGGCTTTGAACCATAATCCTCAGATCTCAGCCTCCTGAGTAGCTAGGATGACAGGCATAAGCCACCAGCACACAGCTTTATTCAACTATACAGTTTCCTGATGAATTATCCGTTCTGAGCACATTTTATTTTGTTTATTCCAGTTTCAATAAATAATGAAAACTCCAACTTATTAAAAATAGAAAACAATAATAGAACAGGCATCAATTCTTTTTAATATCTTTTTATTGTAATTACGAGAAGGGTTACATCATATTTGCCAGACAGAAGGGGCACTACTTAACAAAGAACAGGCATCAATTCTGAAGATATTGAACCTGGTGTATAAAATATTTCTGTAGATTCCCCATGAAATATTTTATAGGCCAGAACTCTGTTCATGAAGAAAACATGAACCAATTCAGCAGTGAAATTCACTAGGGAAAAATGTTGAAAATGAACTATACAATTTGAGGGGTCTAGGTTCCAGGAGGGAAAAGACTGGGAGAAAATGAGGGAGGAGATGATACTGCTCAAGAAGAAATGCACTCAATTCCTGAGTTACATAACCTTCACCCCTCTGTACATCACCTTTACAATAAAAAAGAAAAGAACTATGGCAATGAATTTGTGTGTGCGTGCATGTGTGTGTGTATGTGTGTGTGTGTGCATGTGTGTGTGCGTGCATGCGCACAAGTGTGTGTGTGTGTGTGTGTGTGTGTGTGTGTGTGTGTGTGTGTGTGTGAAAGTTCTGGACTTGAAGTTAGGCTCTGAGCTTTGTTTGCTCAAGATTGGTGTTCTGCTACTTGAGCCCCAGCTCCTCTTATGCTTTTTGTGTCTTTAGTTGGAGGACAGAGTCTCACAGAATGTCCTACCTGGCTGGCTTCAAACTCTGATCTCCATATCATAGTCTCCTGAGTAGCTAGTAGTATAGGTGTGAGCCACCAACAACCAGCTTTTTAGTCTCTATTTTCAAAGAGTAAATTGCATTGCAATGTTGCCATGGACATGGTAATTCCTATGCATGTTTCTTTCTAGTGTTGTGTATCTTTAATGTAGAAGCAAATAGAAGGGCTTCAAGAGCTGAGCAACCAAAAGAAAATTCTAGAGGTTCAGGAAATATCCCATGGAGAATGATTTCAGAAGCTTTGGCCTCAGGTGGTAAATACAGCTTACAAATACTCAAACTCAGTAGGCACATAGCCTTTGTTGTCTGTTAAATTTTTTTCTCAAGAGCTTTGTTTCAACAGTTGTCTAACCAGCAGAGAAGCTGGCCTACTCAAAACCGTCACACAGTTCCATCTCCTGAGATTCTAAGATGACCCTGAACTACAGTCCTTCATGGTTAGGCTCTTCCTGTCCATGTACCTGATCATTGTGCTCAGAAAATCTGCTCATCATCCTGGCTGACATCTCCGATCCCCACCTCCACACCCCAATGTATTACTTCCTCTCCATCCTCTCCTTGCATGACATCTGCTTCACCTCCACTACCAAGTTGCTGGCGGACCTCCAGAGTCACAGCAGAACCATCTCCTATGTGGGCTGCCTCACACAAAAGTCTCTGTTCATCCTTTTTATGTGTGGTGGTAATATGCTTCTGACTGCCATGGCTTTTGTCAGGGTTGTGGCCATTTGTCACACTCCACATTACCAAGTCACCTGGAACCCTCATCTCTGTGGCTCCTTAATTTGATGTATTTTTCCCTCAGTCTTATTGACTCCTGTCTGTACTATCCCTTACTGTTTGCTCAAAGGCAACTGCACTCCTGGCTTTTCAGTGGCTCATTGGACATAAGAGTCTCATTGACTTTGCCATCCAGGCTGACGTCAAATCTCAATTCTCAGAAGTATTAGCTAAGATTACAGGTGTAAGCTACAGCATCTGGCTGTATTGTTTGATTAACTTTTTGCCTTTCACATTGTGTGTGTGTCTGTGTGTGTAGACAGACATTTTATTGGTGACTAGTAGAGAAAAATATGCTGGACTTTGAAGACCCATTTATTCATGTTCTCTTTTTTGCCAGTTGTGGGGCTTGAACCCAGGGCCTGAGCACTATCTTTGGACTTTTGCCAAGGTTAGAGCTTGACCCCTTGAGCCACAGCAGCAATTTGAGGTTTTATTCTGTGTGGGTGCTACCGAGGAATCAAACTCGGGTCTTCATGCATCTTAGGCAGCACTCTTATCACTAGGCCAAACTCCCGGCCCTGGACATCCGTTTTTCTATTACTCATCTTCCATCTCTAATACTGGAAAATCCACAGAGCCTGAGATAGCACAGACTGATTTGTGTAATTATGTGCACTTTGCCTTGATCCACTGAGGAGGAAAAAAATAGTTACTAATTAGGCTGTCTTTTTAGCCTGTGATTTTTTTTGCATTTTTTATTGTAATTAGTAAAAGGCTTATATGGTATTTGCCAGATACAAGGTGCATTAATTCACATACATTGATGCCCTTTCACATGTCTTGGTACCCATTTCCCTTCCCCATTACAACCCCCACCCGTCTTGGATTTCCCCCCTTCCTATCAAATTTCAAATAACCAAATACAAATAAATTCGATATATCAGATAACAAAGTGAGATACTGTAACAATATGAGATAACCAACGGACAGCAAAGGAGATGAGAGACAACATAGTACATTAAGGACAACAATCATTCGTTATATGACTTTTGTTTCAATATCCTGGAGGTCCTTTCAATTAGCTTCATACTATATGGCCTTATGTATCAAGATTTTGCTCTATGGCAGATCTCTGCTAGTAGAGCCAAAGGTTTCTACTGATTATGAGGAATGAGGGAAACCAGTGAGCCTAAGTTCCTTTCAGTCTGGCTTACTTCACTTAATATGATTTTTTCTAAGTCTTTCCATTTACTAACAAATGGGGCGATGCCATTCTTTCTGACAGCAGCATAGAATTCCATTGTGTACAGATACCACAACTTGTAGATCCACTCATTAACTGAGGGACATCTAGGTTGGTTCCATATCTTTGCTATGGTGAATAGTGCTGTAATGAACATTGTTGTGCTAGTGGATTTAGTATGCCCTTGTTTCTGGATGGTTTGGTAAATGCCTAGTAGTGGAATTGCTGGGTTGTAGGGGAGTTCTATGTTTAGACTTTTGAGGCACTGTCACACTGCTTTCCAGGTGGTTAAACGAGTTTGCACTCCCACCAACAGTGTAGTAATGATTCCTCCTGGCCACATCCCCTCCAGCATCTGTTATTATTCGTTTTCCTGATCCTGGCCATTCTAACTGGGGTGAGGTGGAATCTTAGAGTTGTTTTGATTTGCATTTCTTTTATGACCAGAGATGTTGAGCATTTCTTCATGTGTCTATAGGCCGTTTTTGTTTCTTGTTCAGAGAAGACTCTAAGTCTTTGGCACATTTTTTAAAGGGATGGTTGTTATTTCGTAGATTAGTTTTGGAGTGATTCAATTTTTTGAGTTGTTGATATATTTTAGATATGAGGCCTTTGTCTGTTGTTTGGCTGGTGAAGATCTTCTCCCACTCTGTAGGCTTCCTAATTAATTTACTAGCTATGTCCTTTGTCATACAAAAGCTCTGCAGTTTAATGCAGTCCCACTTATCCAGCGTTTTTCTGATTTGTTGTGATTCTTGGTCCTTATTAAGAAAGTTTCAACCTGTGCCAATGAGGCCTAGTGTATCTCCTATTCCTTCCTGTAAAGTTTTCAGTGTGTCAGCTTTTACCGCCAGGTCTTTGATCCATTTGGAGTTAATTCTAGTACAAGGTGACAAAGAATGATCCAACTTATGTTTTCTGCAGGTGCTTAACCAGTTCTGCCAGCACAACTTGTTGAAGAGGCTGTCTTTCTAACCATTCTATTTTTTTGGCTCCCTTGTCCAAGTTTAGTTGGCCATAGGTATGTGGTTTAGTATCTGGGTCCTCAGTTCTAGTGCATTGGTCTTCAGGCCTGTTCTTGTGACAGTACCAAGCTGTTTTGATTATTATAGCTTTGTAATAGCGTCTAAAGTTTGGAAATGAAACTCCTCCAGCGCTGTTCTTTCTGCTAAGAAGTGTTTTTGCTATACGGGGTCTTTTAGTATTCCATATGAAATTTTGGATTGCCTCTTCGATTTCTTTAAAGAATGCCATTGGGATATTGATGGGTTCTGTGTTGAATTTGTAGATAGCTCTTGGCAAGATTGTCATTTTCACAATGTTGATTCTTCCAATCCGGGAGCATGGGAGGTTTTTCCATTTCCTTAGTTCTGCTTTAATTTCCTTTTTTAGGGTTTTAAAGTTTTCATCAAAAAGTCCTTTACATTCTTAGTTAAGCTAATTCCTAGGTACTTTATTTTCTTTAAGGCTATTGTGAAAGCGGTTTCTTTCCTGATTATTGCCTCGTTCCTCTCACTGTTGGCATAAAGGAAGGCAGTTGATTTTTGAGGGTTGATTTTATAGCCTGCTACCCTCCCAAAATTTTGAATCACCTCAAGGAGCTTGGGAGTAGAGTCCATGGAATTCTTTAATTACAGAATCATGTGATCTGCAAAGAGGGATACTTTTATTTCGTCTTTCCCTACTTGGATCCCCATTATGCTAGCTTCTTGCCTTATGGCATTGGCTAGGAATTCTAGTCCTATGTTAAAGAGGAGTGGAGAGAGTGGGCATCCTTGTCTCATTCCTGATTTTAGAGGGAATGGCTTTAGATTTTCACCATTAAGTGTAATACTAGCAGTAGGTTTCTCATACACAGCCTTAATTACATTGAGGAATGTTCCATGGATTCCTAGTTTCTCAAGAGCTTTTAACATAAAGGGGTGTTGGATCTTGTCAAATGCCTTTTCCACGTCTATTGAGACAATCATGTGATTTTTGTCCTTGCTCCTGTTGATGTGTTGAATTATAGTAATTGATTTGCATATGTTGAACCAGCTTTGCCTCCCTGTGATAAATCCAGTTTGACCATAGTGTATAATTTTTTGATGAGTTGTTGTAGACGGTTGGCCAGTATTTTGTTGAGAAGTTTTGCATCGATGTTCATCAAAGATATAGCTCTATAGTTCTCTTTCTTTGAGGAATCTCTGTGTGGGTTGGTAAGGAACCTTCATTTTCAATTTCGTTAAAGAGCTTGAGGAGTATTGGTGTGAGCTCTGCTTTCAAGAACTTATAGAATTCAGCTGTGAATCCATCTGGCCCGGAGCTTTTCTTAGGTGGAAGTTCTCTAATTGCCATTTCTATTTCAGAGGTTGAAATAGTCCTGTTGAGTTGGCTTAGTACTTCTTGGTTCAGTGTGGGTATGTTAATATTGGCTAGGAATTCATCCATTTATCTAGATTCTCAAATTTGTTGGCATAAAGGTTTGAGAAGTATTCCCTCATGATATTCTGGATCTTGGTAATTTCTGTCGTGATATTACCATTTTCATCTGCCATTTTGTTTATTTCGATATGCTCTCTTCTTTTTTTGGTAAGATTTGCTAAGGGCTTGTCAATTTTGTTAATTCTTTCAAAGAAACAACTCCTTGTTTTGTTGATTCTTTCTATAGTTTTTTTGGATTCCAAATCATTTAATTCTGCTTTGATTTTAATAATTTGCTTTCTTCTACTGAATTTGGGGATGGTTTGTTGCTCTTTTTCCAGGAGATTAAGGTGAGACATTAACTTGTTGGTTTGCAATTTTTCCAACTTGTTGTTGTAGGCACTCAGCGCTATAAATTTTCCTCTGAGTACTGCCTTTGCTGTGTCCCAAAGGAGTTGGTAATTTGTGTGCTCCTTACTGTTAAATTTCATAAACTGTTGGATTTCTTTTCTGATCTCTTCGATGACCCATTGGTGATTCAACAATGTGTTGTTCAGTCTCCATGAGTTACAGGGTTTTCGTTGGTGGAGATGTGTGTTCAGTTCCAATTTAATGCCTTTGTGGTCTGAGAGTGTGCATGGAATAATTTCAGTGTTTCTGAATCTGTCCAGGTTTGTTTAATGGCCTAAGATGTGATCTATTTTGGAAAATGTTCCATGTGCTGCTGAGAAAAACGTATATTGTGTTGTTGCTGGGTGGAATATTCTGCAGATGTATGTTAGATCTAGTTGGTCTATACAGTTGTTCAGTTCTAAGGTTTCTCTGTTGAGTTTTTGCCTTGTTAATCTGTCCATAGGTGAGAGTGGTGTGTTAAAGTCACCGACAATCACTGTATTTCGATCTATGTATGGTTTCAGTATAAGTAAAATTTGCTTGATGAAGTTTGGAGCTCCGGGATTGGGTGTGTAAATATTTAGGATTGTTATGTCTTCCTGGAGAAAAGATCCCTTTAGTAGTATGTAGTAACCTTCTTTGTCTTTTCTTACTAATTTTGGTTTGAAGTGTATTTTATCTGATATGAGGATGGCAACTCCAGCCTGTTTATGGGGGCCGTTACCTTGATAGAGTTTATTCCAACCACTCACTTTCAAAAGATGATTGTTTTGGGGGTAAGATGTGTCTCTTGAAGACAGCAGAACGATGGCTCTTGCTTTTTGATCCAACTAGACAGCCTATGCCGTTTAATTGGAGAGTTAAGTCTATTGATATTGAGAGTTAGGACTGAGGGATATTTATTAGTTCCTACCATCTTTAAAAGCTTTTATTAGGTCCCGTGTCTTGACAGTTCTTGTGGTCCTTAGATGGTATGCTGTTGAGGTGCCATTTCTTTCCCTATATTGCATTTATTTTGGTTTTCTATGTATAGAACATCTTTGAGAATTCTCTGTAATGTTGGTTTTGTTGCGACATGCGTTGCAGCTTTTCCCTGGAATGGAATGTTTTTATTGTTCCCTCAGTTATGAATGAGAGCTTAGCTGGGTACAGTATTCTTGGTTGGTAGTTATTTGACTTAAGGGCATGACATATATGCTTCCAGTCACTTCTTGCTTGCATGGTCTCTGCTGAGTAAACTGGGGTTATTCTCATTGGTTTTCCT
Organism: Megascapheus bottae; assembly: GCF_031878675.1. Taxonomy (NCBI): domain Eukaryota; kingdom Metazoa; phylum Chordata; class Mammalia; order Rodentia; family Geomyidae; genus Megascapheus; species Megascapheus bottae. The sequence goes on along the minus strand of NC_143509.1, from coordinate 4,931,425 downwards.
TTATAGGTTACTGAACCCTTTTCCCTGGCTGCCTTTAGGATCCTTTTTTTGGTTTCTATTGATCCAGTTCGGATTACGATATGGCGGTGGTATGTTCTTTTCTGGTCAGGTCTCTTTGGGGTTCTTAAAGCTCTTGTATCTGGATGGGCCTGCCCTTCTGGATATTTGGGAAATTCTCTGAGATGATTCCATGAAGTATATTTCCAATACCTTTGACCTCTTTCTCCACGCCCTCCTCAATATCAATTAGCCTTAAATTAGGCTTTCTAATTATATCTTCGACCTTCTGAAGCGCTCTCTCATTTTTTTGTATTTGGATTGATTCATTTTCTGTTCTTTCTCTATAATAACTAAATTATCTTCAGCACCAGAAATTCTCTCCTCTGCATTGTCTAACCTGCTATGAAAGCTATCTACTTTATTTTTCATCTCCCTTGCTTTTAATTGCTCATTTATGATGCCTTGCATCTCTTCTTTTAGATCATGTATGGATTTCTTTAGCTCCTTGATTTCCATTTGAGTGGTTTGCTCAGTAGCTGTACTTTCTTTGGACATTTGCTGGTTTTGGTCACCTTTTTATTTGTGGATTCTATGATTTCATCCATCTTTCTTTGAAAAACCTTTATTATGGCCTCCTTTATGGCTTCTTCTTTTTCACTTATCGCTTTGTTTATGGTTTCCTCTTGTTCAGCTATGGCTTCCTCCCTTATCTCTTTCTTTATATTTTCACATTTTTCATTCATGATGTTTATCTATTGCATTTGTATAGCACTTGGAAGACTCTCCTGTAGGTTTGCCAGTGACTATTACATTGTCTGTTTACATTGGGTGGGGTATGTTGTTTCTTGATTTGACAATTTTCTTGAGTTTCTTGTTCTGCCCATTTGAAAATGGGAGTAAGATTAATACTAAACACGATTATAGTTTTTCAGATATAACCAACCTAGACCTCTGTAGCTGGCAGACACTAGAAGTTCACAAGTTTTGTTGGTGTTAGCACTCTTTCTTTTTGTGCAGTTACCGACCAGTCTAATACATCAACTGATAAGCGATTTATACCCAAAACAATAAGCCTCTCAATCCAAGCTCTATTGTCTTTAAGTCACTCTGAGCCTAGAGAATAATTAAACACCTAGATATGCAGTATTGCTCAACAGCCATCAAGTGTAGATCTATGCAGTATAAGGGTAGAAAGACGAACAGAGGTCCAGAGATAGAAAAATAGAATGAGAGAGGTCAGGGGAGGTACAAGAGGATTAACGTAGGAGTGTAAGAATATTGTAGTAATGAAGAATAGGTATAGCGTAAGGATAACTGACCTATGTTGGTAAGTAGGTAGCGTATTTGATTACAAATTTTGGAGAGTATTAGAATAAAACTTATGTGTTGCTGCATGACTAGTTCTTAGCCCAACCAGTGGCCTCACAGTGGACCATGGGATGGATCTGCGAGCTTCCGTCTGAGCGTGGTTGGTGGACGTTTTCCTGTGCTGCTTCCAGGGGTGGCCCCAAGCCAAGGGTCTGCGGATTGAGAGTTTCAGGGGCTCTCAGCAGAACCAGCAGGAGACACCTCTGTTCCCAGGGGCGGGGCCCACCTGGTGACGTGGGCTCCAAGGGTGGAGCCGCGACTTTTTGGTTCTCAGAAGGGGAGCTTGGCTGCTGGTCGGCCCTTCAGATCCCTGCTGTTTTTCCAGTGCTTTTTCAGAGTCTGTGACTGTGGGGGGCCCCTCAGTGCTGTGATGCTCAGGATTCCCAGCTGGAGGATGCCCCGCTCAAGAATTGAGGGGGGCAGATGCTGGTTCCTATTTTCCCGCACCCACTAACTGCTGTTGTAAGGCAGGGTCCCAGTGCCCTCCAATCTCCAGATCTAATGGCCTGGGAGAGGAGCCTGGTGGGCGGGTGGGAGCTGGGACAGCTCCACCTCCCCTGGTGGGGTGCTGAGTCTTAGGGTCTGCCCGCTTGTCAGTCTCCAGTCACAGGGCTGGGGGTTGAGCCCATTGGGCAGGTGGGAGTTTATGACAGCCATGCCTCCCTTGTTGGGGTGCTGGGTCTTAGGTAGCCCGCCTGTCAATCTCCAGTCATTGGCCTGAGGGAGGGGGCTGTTGAGGGAAGGGACAGGTTTCTAAATTCCTTGCCCCCCTGCTCCCGACAGTCTTTCTCAGGCGGGGTAGAGGGGTCTGAGTCAAGTTCTATTGCTTGGCACCCACTCTGCTTTCCCGATGTGTTTGGGGACGAGCTGTATTACTGACGACTCTGCGTCTGTCTGCGGGTGTTCCACGGTTGTGGGGAGTCTTTCACTCCCCGTGGGTCTCTGCCGCCGCCTGTGTTCTGCGTCTGGGTTTCACTGCTTGCTGCTCTGGTTCTGGGTCTGGGTTCCGCTGCTTCTGCCGTTCACTGGCCCTGTTCTGTGCTGGTTTCTGCAGCAGTTGGGCTCCCAGCCTGGCGCCCTCCACTGCCGCCGCTTTTTGTGGCTTGAAGCCAGCCCACGCCGCCGCTTTCCCGGCGTGGAGCTGGCACCCGCAACCGCTTTTCGCGGCTTTCCGCGGCTTTCGCGGCTTGGATTCAGCGGCGAGAGGTGGGGCAGTCGTCCTCGCGTTCCGAATTCATTGAGAAAGTTAGATGTAAGCTTTATCTGGATTTCTTTTCCGGTTTCAGTCCTTCTCTGTTGCTTTTTGAGTTTGTTGTTGTGGATTTCTTAAGGTTGTTGGCTCGTGGGACTCCCTGGTTCCCTTTTTGTGAGAGAGCTAGGCACCATCCCTATTCTCTCGGCGCCATCTTCTGTTCCCAGGAGACTGGATTTTTGCGTTGAAACAATAGGGACGCTGCCTAGCTCTCTCTCACAAAAAAGAGAGAACCAGGGAGTCCCAGGAGCCAACTACCTAAAGAAATCCACAACAAACTCAAAAAGCAACAGAGAAGGACTCAAACCAGAAAAGAAATCCAGATAAAGCTTACATATTTTCTATTTTTCATAAGTTGGAATTTTCATTATTTATTGAAACTGGAATAAACAAAATAAAATATGCTCTGAATGGTTAATTCATCAGTAAACTCTAAAGTTGAATAAAGCTGTGTGATGGTGGCTTATGCCTGTCATCCTAGCTACTCAGGAGGCTGAGATCTGAGGATTATGGTTCAAAGCCAGCTCATCAGGAAGGATCGAGGGACTCTTGTTTTCAATGAACTCCCAGAAAATCTGAAGTTGCCTCGAATCTCAAAGTGGGAGAGATTTAGTCTTGAGCAATAAATCCCAGGGACAGCTCCCAGACCCTGAGTTCAAGTCCCATGATGATCAAAATAAAAGGTTAGTAAAATATTAAGTTAAAAACAAAAAACTAATAAACTGCTGAAGAGGAGACAAAGAGAATAACCACAATAGTTTTCAGACACTGCATGTATTCAGGCAAAGATTTCTGTTTTATTGTATGCTCCTCTGATTTCTGCTCTCTCTCTCTCTCTCTCTCTCTCTCTCTCTCTCTCTCTCTCTCTCTCTCTCTCTCTCTCTTTCTATTTGTTTCTGTCTTTCTTGGCTTATGCTTATTTGCTTTACCACTTAAGTCACAGGACCATTTCTAGCTTTTCTATGTATGTGGTTGCAAGGAATCAAAACGGTGTTTGTGCATTCTAGGCAAGTATTCTACCAGTAGGGCTCCTGAGGGGAGCTAAGTTCTGTGGAGATAACAGGCCCCTGTACTTTTTGCCCAGTTTGACTGGAACCTTGGTTTTCAGATCCTTATAGAATCTGTCCTGGCTGTCCCTCCCCTTCTGATAGCTCCATCTGTATTTCATCCCTCTCTCATGGCATCCACCCCCTGGTGTCCCAGCAAGGAGCCTCCCAAAAATGCACCTCTCCTGGCCTTCCAGCCATGCCTTCCCCATAACCCCACAGGCACCACTTTCTCCTCCTCTTGGCCCCCTCTGTCAAAGACATGCACCAAAATTCCCTTGCCCCATGATGTGCTGTGGGGTGGAAAGCCAGCTGAATAGGTGGGACTGAGCTCCTTCTGAGCTAGTTTACACAACCTATCTGGCTTAATTTCCTGGATGTTCTGCAGAATGAATTGGGGGGAGCTGGGAATGTCTCACACAACCATGAACCACTATCCAGGTCTCTAGGACACAGCAAAGGGAAGCTGGGGTTAGTAGGGTCTCTGCTGAACAGATCATTATTAGCATAGAATGGTTAGTTTGGCACCTCATGCAGACTACATTTCATCTTGGATTTGAAGTTTTCTTGTTCTTATTGTTGTATGGGACAATTGATCATAGCCTTCAGAAACTTTGAGGGAGGTATTTGATGTGGTAGTGTAATACTCGTTAGTTTTCATTTCTTTTGTTGTTTTCGCTCAAGTTAAAGCTTTATTATAGGCAAAACCCATCAATGTTCCTGTCTTGTAAACATACTTTCCTACCCTAAGACTCAGTAACATAGCACCTGTAAGGAATAGTAAGCAGTCTCTGGGGTTTTTGAATATATTTAGATCAATGTCACCCCTCCAATATTGCCACTCTCCCCTACTGACACCTTCACTCACTCTTCATAATTTTGTAGGATATACATTGGATGCTTGTTTGCATTCTCCCCATCATCTCCTCTTCATCTGCCCCTTGATGCCACTCCAATCCTGTCCAGTCCCCACTTCCTGGTGTTTATTTCTCTGAACATTGATTTTGCCTTTCTATGGAATTACACCATTTGAGATCTTCTGGACTCTACCATGTATCAGTGAATACATTTGTATACAAGATCATACAGCCCAATGGATATTCTAAGGAGTTTGTGAACTAAATGTACCTTGCACATACAAGGGAAAACATAGATCCTGTATCTCTCTGAGCCTAACTTACTCTCTTTAACATAATTTTTTTCCAGATCTTTCCAAATGATACAATGTTGTCCACACTAATGGATGACTATGTATATATACCACATTTCCTGGCTCCATTGGCCCACTGAGGGTGCTCTGGGATGATTCCATCCATGTCTGATAATCTACCAACAGCAGAATCCTCACATCCTTCATATTGTTTTTTCTTTTTTTTTTCCAGGCCGCTCTCCTCCCATATGGCTGCTTGGTTCCTCATCATAATGGGTAATCTGTGCCACTAAGAATCCTTCTCACATCAGTAGGGCCTCTGGGCACTTATTGATTTATGTTTCTGATCCTCTGGATCATTGCAAGGGGTGCCAATTCAATTCATTCCCCATACTTGGTGCTACAGTGAATCCTGGGACTCTGCTACATCATCTGGGAACATCAAAGAAATGTTGCATGGGGACTCAGCTGGGTGTTTACGCCTGGGAAGTTAAGGATACGTTTGTATAAATAATGATCATATAAATAAAATAATTATGAAATAAATAAAACTCACAGGGTAGAACAATGATATGCTTGGTGATGTTTTGTGTGGATCAATTGTAGAACAACACAAATATTATAAACGTTACTCTAGTGTGTCCATAATATGTAAGGCTTTGGTAAAGCATATTTTAATGCCAATGAAAATGAAAACGGAATGGTTCTCCCCTTCATCAAATAAGTATAAATGACCAAAGTTTAAGTCTATAAATCTTCTTGCTAGACAAAGCAATTTTCAACCTGGTATGGATTTTTTTATGATTCTGTCAGCCCTGTGTGTCAAATATCCAAACCTTGGCCTGTTAATACACACAGGGTTGGTTAATTGTGACCCGTGGGTATTAATCCTCCAAGGCCATATAGAAGTCAAGGATGAGCCTTCCCTCCCCTGTCTCCAGGACACTGGTCCTATATCTGTCTCCTCATCACCACCATCTCTGCTCGTTCTGTGTCTTCATCTCTCTTCTGACGACAGAGTCAGTATTTGTGCTGAGCACCAGATCTGGGGTCCTCAGTTCTGTTCACCTGAGTCTTAGCTGAGCAGCTTAAGCAATTGAGAGGAGCAGGATGGGCAGTAAACGACTTTCAGGAATGTCTTCTCTGCAGCATGAGGACAGGTAGGATGGTTTGGGCATCACAGGTGGTGTGGATGCCCATGTAAATCCCTGCATACAAGGAGACTGGAAAGTGTATGTCCTCAGTGAACTTGCAGGTAGGGTTTGAAAGTTAGGGGTACCAGTATATGTAATGGAGAATTATTTACCTACTCTCCTTTTCATTCTCATTTGTGGCTCACCAAATGCAGGAGGATATAAATGGTTCAAACCAGTTTCCTAAGTTTTCATAGAGGCTGACTGAAAAGAGGAGGAGGAGTAGGGGGAGTAGTAGAAATAGTAGAGAGAGGAGGAGGAGGAGGAGGAGAAGGAGGAGGAGGAGGAAGATTGTGATGATGATGAAAACGACAAGAGGATGTTACGTCAATGAAACTACTGGCGGATAAGCCTTGTGTCCCTCGCGGAGATCTGGTTCTTAGGCCATTCTTTCTCATATCATATTCTTAACCTTCTGTGGTGTGCGTGTGTGTGTGTGAATGTGTGTGTGTGTGTGTGTGTGTGTGTGTGTGTGTGTGTTTATGTGCAAGTACATATGTAGGTTCAGTGGCTTGAACTCATGGCCTGGGTGCTGTACCTGAGGTTTTTGCCCAAAGCTACAGCTCCAAGTTCTGCTTTTTACTAGTTAATTGAAGACAAGTGTTTCTCAGACAACCCTGCCCCAGAACGGCCTCCTCTTGTGAATCTCATGCCTCAGCCCCTAGAACAGTTAGGATGAGAATTATGAGCCATCTGCCTCTGAAACAATGTATATTTTTAAAGAGCAGGCTGTTTAACTTCCTCTTACTCATTTGGTCTAAGAACAGATGAGTTGATGAAAGGAGTTATTCCATCAGAATCCTTTCCTACCATACTTTACTAAATTGGTTTCTGAATTGATACATAAGACCCTGTATGTATTCATACACCTTGATAGTTGAGATCTAATTTCCATGTTTAAGAGAATGTTCAGCGTTCTTTGTTTCTATGAGCCTGACTTATTTCACTCAATATCACATTTCCAGACCTACCCATTTCCCCACAAATGCCATAATACCAGGAAAGGCAAGTGCAGAGGAACCAGAAGTAGATTTGTGCCTGCTTGATGTCAGAGATGAATAAGAATCAGATGGGATTGGGTTTTTTCATTGGGATAAAAAATATTCACTGCCGTAATGGCTGGGAATCTGCTTCATTCTCCTAACATAATATATCTCTAATGGCTTGACCTACTGCTGGCCCTTCCCCCAGTGGATGGTCCACAAATTCTCCAGCCCAGTTTACCACCCAGAATCTCAATGTCTATAGGAAAGCCTTCTCTCCGACCTTCTCAATGGATAGGCTTCCTAGAGCCAAGGTCTGGGCACTGGCTCCAAAAATAGGCTCCTAGACAGAGACATGCATCATAAATGTGTAAAACACTTAGATTCCCCCCTGCTGCCCTGAAACCTGCTCCCCTCACTACACAATGGTGTGCTGTACTGTCAGGTGATCTTGCTCTACCAGCACAGTTGTTCTTTGCTTTTCAACACAGCTTTGTTTCACAGTAGAAACTTCACATGTAGAAAAAGCCTGAGGAGAACAGAAGGAAGATGGAGCCGAGACAATAGGGACGCTGCCTAGCTTTCTTTGACAAAAAGAGAGAACCAGGGAGTCCCACGAGCCAACTACCTAAAGAAATCCACAACAACAAACTCAAAAAGCAACGGAGAAGTACTCAAACCGGAGAAGAAATCCAGATAAAGCTCACACCCAACTTTCTCAAAGAATTCGGAATGTGAGGACCCCTCCGCTACCTCTGGCCCAAAACCGAGGAAAGACAGGAAAAGCGGCAGCTAGCGCAGGACCAAGCCACGAAGGGCGGCCTGATTGGGTGCCAGCTCCACGCGGGGAAAGCGGCGGCGGGCACCGGCTCTAATCCACGAAAAGCGGCGGCAGTGGAGGGCTCCAGGCTGGGAGCCCAAAGGCTGCAGAAACCAGCACAGAACCGGGCCATCGAACGGCAGAAGCAGCGGGACCCAGACGCGGAACCAGAACAGCAAGCAGCGGAACACAGATGCAGAACACAGGCGGCAGTGGAGACCCGAGGGTAGTGAAAGACTACCCACCACCATGGAGCACCAGCAGACAGACGCAGAGGCGTGAGTAATACAGCGCATCCCCAAACACATCGGGAAAGCGGAGCGGGTGCCAAGCAATAGAACTTAACTCAGACCCCAACACCCCGCCCGGGAAAGACTGGCAGGAGCAGGGGGGCAAGGAATTTAGAATCCTGTCCCTTCCCTCAACAGCCCCCTCCCTCAGGCCATTGACTGGAGATTGACAGGCGGGCTACCCATAAGACCCAGCACCCCACCAAGGGAGGCAGGGCTGTCCCAACTCCCACCTGCCCAACGGGCTCAACCCCCAGCCCTCTGACTGGAGACTGACAAGTGGGCAGACCCTAAGACTCAGTACCCCACCAGGGGAGGCGGAGCTGTCCCAGCTCCCACCCACCCACCAGGCTCCTCTCCCAGGCCACTGGATCTGGAGAGTGGAGGGCTTTGGCACCCTGCCTTACAACAGTGGGTAGGGGGTGCGGGTAAATAGGAGCCTGCATCTGACACCCCTCAATTCTTGAGGGGGGCATCCTCCAGCTGGGAATCCTGAGCAACACACCACCGAGGGCCCACCCCCACAATCACAGACTCTGACAAAGTAGTGGAAACACAGCAGGGATCTGAAGGGCCGACCAGCAGCCAAGCTCCCCTTCTGAGAACCAAAAAGGCGCGGCTCCGGCCTTGGAGCCCATGTCCCCAGCTGGGCCCCGCCTCTGGGAACAGAGGGGTCTCCTGCTGGTCCTGCTGAGAGCCCCTGAAAGTCTCAATCCCCAGACCCTTGGCTTGGGGCCGCCCCTGGAAGCAGCACAGGAAAATGTCCGCCAACCGCACTCAGACGGAAGCTCGCAGATCCATCCCATGGTCCACTGTGAGGTCACTGGTTGGGCTAAGAGCTAGTCGCGCAGCAACACATAAGTTTTATTCTAATACTTTCCAAACTTTGTACTCAAATACGCTACCTACTTACCCCCTAACCTCTCTCATTCTATTTTTCTATCTCTGGACTTCTGCTCCTCTTTCAACCCTTATACTGCATGGATCTACACTTGATGGCTGTTGAGCAACACTGTATATCTAGGTGTTTAATTATTCTATAAGCTCAGAAGGACTTAAAGACAATAGAGATTGGATTGAGAGGCTTATTGTTTTGGATATAAATCACTTATCAGTGAATTATTAGACTAGTCGGTAACTGCACAAAAAGAAAGAGTGATAACACCAATCAAAACTTGTGAACATCTAGAGTCTGCCAGCTACAGAGGTCTAGGTTGGTTATATCTGAAAAACAAAAATCCTGTTTTATTATTAATCTTGCTCCCATTTTCAAATGGGCAGAAGAAGAAACTCAAGAAAAATGTCAAATCAAGAAACAACATCTCCCACCCCCACCACCCAATGTAAACAGCCAATGGAACAGTCACTGGCAAACCTAGAGGAGAGTCTTCCAAGTGCTGTACAAATGCAATTGATAAACATCATTAATGAAAAATGTGAAAATATAAAGAAAGAGATGAGGAAGGAAGCCATAGCTGAACAAAAGGAAATCATAAACAAGGTGATAAGTGAAAAAGAAAAATCCATAAAAGACGCCATGATAAAGGTTTTTCAAAGAAAGGTGGATGAATTCATAGAATCCACAAATAAAAATTTGCCCGAAATCTAGCAAATGTTCAAAGAAAATAAAGCTACTGAGCTAACCACTCAAATGGAAACCAAGGAGCTAAAGAAATCCATACATGATCTAAAAGAAGAGATGCAAGGCATCAAAAATGAGCAATTAGGAGCAAGGGAGATGAAAAATAAAGTAGATAGCTTTGATAGCTGGTTAGACAATGCAGAGGAGAGAATTTCTGGGGCTGAAGATAATTTAGTTATTATAGAGAAAGAACAGAAAATGAATCAATCCAAATACAGAAAAATGAGAGAGCGCTTCAGAAGGTCCAAGATACAATTAGGAAGCCTAATTTAAGGCTAATTGATATTGAGGAGGGGGTGGAGAAAGAGGTCAAAGGTATTGGAAATATACTTCAGGGAATCATCTCAGAGAATTTCCCAAATATCCAGAAGGGCAGGCCCATCCAGATACAAGAAGCTTTTAGAACCCCAAACAGACCTGACCAGAAAAGAACATACCACCGCCATATCGTAATCCGAACTGGATCAATAGAAACCAAAAAAAGGATTCTAAAGGTAGCCAGGGAACAGGGTTCAGTAACCTATAAAGGAAAACCAATGAGAATAACCCCAGATTACTCAGCAGAGACCATGCAAACAAGAAGTGACTGGAAGCATATATGTCATGCCCTTAAGTCAAATAAATACCAACCAAGAATACTGTACCCAGCTAAGCTCTCATTCATAACTGAGGGAACAATAAAACATTCCATTCCAAGGAAAAGCTGCAACAATATGTAGCAACAAAACCAACACTACAGAGAATTCTCAAAGATGTTCTATTCATAGAAAACCAAAATAAATGCAATATAGGGAAAAAATGGCACCTAAACAGCATACCACCTACGGACCAGAAGAACTGTCAAGACACAGGCCCAAATAAAAGCTTTTAAAATGGTAGGACCTAATAAATATCTCTCAATCCTAATTCTCAATATCAATGGACTCAACTCTCCAATTAAACGGCATAGGCTGTCTAGTTGGATCAAAAAGCAAGAGCCATCTTTCTGCTGTCTTCAAGAGACACATCTTACCCCAAAAAGACAAGCATCTTTTGAAAGTGAGAGGTTGGAATAAACTCTATCAAGGTAACGGCCCCCATAAAAAGGCTGGAGTTGCCATCCTCATATCAGATAAAATACACTTCAAACCAAAATTAGTAAGAAAAGACAAAGAAGGTTACTACATACTACTAAAGGGATCTTTCCTCCAGGAAGACATAACAATCCTAAATATTTACACACCCAATCCCGGAGCTCCAAACTTCATCAAGCAAACTTTACTTACACTGAAACAATACATAGATCGAAATACAGTGATTGTCGGTGACTTTAACACACCACTCTCACCTATGGACAGATCAACAAGGCAAAAACTCAACAGAGAAACCTTAGAACTGAACATCTATATAGACCAACTAGAACTAACAGACATCTGCACAATATTCCACCCAGCAACAACACAATATACGTTTTTCTCAGCAGCACATGGAACATTTTCCAAAATAGATCACATCTTAGGCCATTAAACAAACCTGGACAGATTCAGAAACACAGAAATTATTCCATGCACACTCTCAGACCACAAAGGCATCAAACTGGAACTGAACACACATCTCCACCAACGAAAACCCTGTAACTCATGAAGACTGTACAACACATTGTTGAATCACCAATGGGTCATCGAAGAGATCAGAACAGAAATCCAACAGTTTATGAAATTTAACAGTAAGGAGCACAAAAAATACCAACTCCTTTGGGACACAGCAAAGGCAGTACTCAGAGGAAAATTTATAGCGCTGAGTGCCTACAACAACAAGTTGGAAAAGTTGCAAACCAACAAGTTAATGTCTCAACTTAAGCTCCTGGAAAAAGAGCAACAAACCAACCCTAATCCCAGTAGAAGAAAGCAAATAATTAAAATCAAAGCAGAATTAAATGATTTGGAATCCAAAAAAAACTATAGAAAGAATCAACAAAACAAGGAGTTGGTTCTTTGAAAGAATTAACAAATTTGACAAGCCCTTAGCAAATCTTACCAAAAAAAGAAGAGAGCATATCAACATAAACAAAATCGCAGATGAAAATGGTACTATCATGACAGAAATTACCAAGATCCAGAATATCATGAGGGAATACTTCTCAAACCTTTATGCCAAGAAATTTGAGAATCTAGATGAAATGGATGAATTCCTAGCCAATATTAACATACCCACACTGAACCAAGAAGTACTAAGCCAACTCAACAGGACTATTTCAAGCTCTGAAATAGAAATGGCAATTAGAGAACTTCCACCTAAGGAAAGCCCAGGGCCAGATGGATTCACAGCTGAATTCTATAAGGTCTTGAAAGCAAAGCTCACACCAATACTCCTCAAGCTCTTCAAAAATAATTGAAAATGAAGGTTCCTTACCAAACTCATTCTATGAAGTCAGTATAACCCTCATCCCCAAACCAGACAGAGATTCATCAAAGAAAGAGAAGTATATCTTTGATGAACATCGATGCAAAACTTCTCAACAAAATACTGGCCAACCGTCTACAACAACTCATCAAAAAAATTATACACTATGATCAAACTGGATTCATTACAGGGAGGCAAAGCTGGTTCAACATACGCAAATCAATTAATATAATTCAACACATCAACAGGAGGAAGGACAAAAATCACATGATTGTCTCAATAGACGCGGAAAAGGCATTTGACAAGATCCAACACCCCTTTATGTTAAAAGCTCTGGAGAAACTAGGAATCCATGGAACATTCCTCAATGTAATAAAGACTGTGTATGAGAAACCTACTGCTAGTATTACACTTAATGGTGAAAATCTAAAGCCATTCCCTCTAAAATCAGGAACGAGACAAGGATGCCCACTCTCTCCACTACTCTTTAACATAGTACTAGAATTCCTAGCCAGTGCAATAAGGCAAGAAGCAAGCATAAAGGGGATCCGAGTAGGGAAAGAGGAAATAAAACTATCCCTCTTTGCAGATGACATGATTCTGTATTTAAAGAATCCTACAGACTCTACTCCCAAGCTCCTTGAGATGATTCAAAGCTTTGGAGGAGTAGCAGGCTATAAAATCAACTCTCAAAAATCAACTGCCTTCCTTTACGCCAACAGTGAGAGGAACGAGGCAATAATCAGGAAAGAAACTCCTTTCACAATAGCCTCAAAGAAAATAAAGTACCTAGGAATTAGCTTAACTAAGAATGTAAAGGATCTTTTTGACGAAAACTTTAAAACCCTAAAAAAGGAAATTAAAGCAGAACTAAGGAAATGGAAAAACCTCCCATGCTCCTGGATTGGAAGAATCAACATTGTGAAAATGACAATCTTGTCAAGAGCTATCTACAAATTCAATGCAATACCCATCAGCATCCCAATGTCATTCTTTAAAAAATAGAAGAGGCAATCCAAAATTTCATATGGAATACTAAAAGACCCCGTATAGCAAAAACACTTCTTAGCAGAAAGAACAGCGCTGAAGGAATTTAAATTCCAAACTTTAGACGCTATTACAAAGCTATAATAATCAAAACAGCTTGGTACTGGCACAGGAACAGGCCTGAAGACCAATGGAATAGAATTGAGGACTTAGATATTAAACCACAGACCTATGACAAGGGAGCCAAAAAAATAGAATGGAAGAAAGACAGCCTCTTCAACAAGTTGTGCTGGCAGAACTGGTTAAGCACCTGCAGAAAACATAGGTTTGATCCTTCTTTGTCACCTTGCACTAGAATTAACTCCAAATGGATCAAAGACCTGGAGGTAAAAGCTGACACACTGAAAACTTTACAGGAAGGAATAAGAGACACACTAGGCCTCCTTGGCACAGGTCGAAACTTTCTTAATAAGGACCAAGAATCACAACAAATCAGAGAAAGGCTGGAGAAGTGGGACTGCATTAAACTGCAGAGCTTTTGTATTGCAAAGGACATAGCTATTAAATTAATTAGGAAGCCTACAGAGTGGGAGAAGATCTTCACCAGCCAAACAATGGACAAAGGCCTCATATCTAAAATATATCAACAACTCAAAAAATTGAATCACTCCAAAACTAATCTACGAAGTAACAACCATCCCTTTAAAAATGGGCCAAAGACTTAAAGAGAGTCTTCTCTGAAGAAGAAACAAAAATGGCCTATAGACACATGTAGAAATGCTCAACACCTCTCTGGTCATAAAAGAATGCAAATCAAAACAACTCTAAGATTCCACCTCACTCTAGTTAGAATGGCCAGGATCAGGAAAACGAATAATAACAGCTCTGGAGGGGATGTGGCCAGGAGGGATCACTACTACACTGTTGGTGGGAGTGCAAACTCGTTCAACCACTATGGAAAGCAGTGTGGCAGTGCCTCAAAAGGCTAAACACAGAACTCCCCTAGACCCAGCAATTCCACTACTTGGCATTTACCCAACCACCCAGAAACAAGGACATACTAAACCCACTAGCACAACAATGTTCATTGCAGCACTATTCACCATAGCAAAGATATGGAACCAACCTAGATGTCCCTCAGTTGATGAGTGGATCAACAAGTTGTGGTATTTGTACACAATGGAATTCTATGCTGCTGTCAGAAAGAATGACATCGCCCCATTTGTTAGGATATGGAAAGACTTAGAAAAAATCATATTAAGTGAAGTAAGCCAGACTCAAAGGAACTTACGCTCAATGGTTTCCCTCATTCATCATAATTAGTAGATTCTGGTTGTGAACCACAGGCACACAGCTAAATTTTTTTTCATAAGGAAAACCAATAAATGAACATTATTTGTGAATGGGTAGAAAAATGAATACTTCAGCTATCTTATGTTCCAGAAGGTTTATTGATTTAGGGAACATGATTGAGACAAATCAAATGATGTAAGATAAATAACGTAAAATGTGTGACTCATCAACTATTATTTTTAATTATGGGGAGATGATTATGTGCTGATGTTACTTGTGTACTTAACTCTCCCTATATATTGAACTGGAAAAGTTTCTACAGAAGTTTTCATTTCACAGACGTCACTGATGATAGTTAAAAAGTATACCATTTAATGATTTGACTAAACTACTTTCTTTTTTTAACACTTTTTATCTTTACTTCCTTGTAGAAACACATTTCAGATTAACATGTCCACACACTTGTACAACGTATCTTCATCAGATTCATCTCTTCCAGCATTCTTCTCTTCCACGTACCCTTTCACCAATATGCACATTGAGATCCAAATTTCATTTTTACACACATGACCATTGATTATTATGACTGCATTATCCTGTGGCTCCTTGTTTCCATTCATTTTGGTACCTCCTAATGGAACCCCACTCAAAACGCTGATATTCACAATATTTCTGTTGTTAATTTGTTTGGGGACTACTCACATGGCTTACAGTATGAAATTGCACTCCTCTATATGCTATACTCAGCCATATTTTCTTGCCAATCCTTGGGCTTAAACACAGGGTCATGATACTGTCCCTTGGCTTCCTAAAGGCTAGAGATCAAGGTCACTTGAGCCACAACACCACTTCCAGCTTTATTCTGTGCATGTCATACAGTATGTGCATGCTAGGCAAACACTCTCCACCTAGGCCATACTCCTGAACCCAATTCGCCATACATATATGTATATATATATACATATATACATATATATATATATATATATTGCCAGTCATGGGCTTGAGCTCAGGGCCTGAGCACTGTCCTTGGACTTTCTCGAGGTGAGAGCTCTATCACTTGAGCCTCCGCACTACTTCCTGTTTTTTTCTATGTATGTGGTACTGAGGAATAGAACCTGGGTCTTTGTGCATGCTAGGCAAGCACTCTTGCACTAGGTCAAACTCTGAGCCCCCCAATTCACCATATTTTGGATGCTGTCATCTGATCATAGAACTTGGAAGGTTTGTTTAGCAGAGAACAAGGCTAAAAACTATTATATTGGATATTCTCCCCCCCACTTTGTCCAGGTTAGTGAGTTGATTGAGATTTGTAAGCTTTGGATTAATTTTTCTAATTGTGAGTTCTGCAAATCAGGGTCCATGATGGTAGGAGAGCCTGTCATCAGCCTCTCCTCTGGCATCTCATCAAAATCTACAACAGCAGATGATACTGCAGATGGAAATCCTCCAGTTCCACCCATACAGAATCCATTCTTTAAGATTCTTTGCCTTATTTTTCCATTCCTCTGTCTTGAAATTGTAGAATAATACAAATATTACAAATGTTCCTCTGTAGAACTATATACTACATAAGGCTTTGGTAAAGCATATATTAATGCCAATGAAAATGCAAACGAAATGGTTTTTCCCTTCATCAAATAAGTATAAATGACCAAAGTTTAAATCTATAAATTTTCTTGCTAGACAGAACAGTCTTCATACTGTCATGGATTTTGTTTATTATTATGCCAGCCCTGTGTTGGAAATTTCCAGAGACTTGGCCTGATAATACACACAGGTTGGTTAATTGTGACCTGCGGGTATTAATCCTCCAAGGCCATATAGAATTCAAAATTGAGCCTTCCCTCCCCTGTCTCCAGGACACTGGTGCTATATCTTCCTCCTCATCACCATCATCTCTGCTCCTTCTGTGTCTTCATCTCTTTCCTGAGGACAGAGCTGGACTTGTGCTGGGAACCAGATCTGGGGTCCTCAGATCTGACTACCTTGGCCATAGCTGAGGAGAGAAGCAGCTTAAGCAATTGAGTGGGGTTGGATGGGTGGTGAATGAATTTCAGGAATGTCTTCTCTGCACCATGACGACAAGATGGTTTGGGAATCACAGGGGGTGAGGATGCCCTTGTAAACCCTTTCACACAAGGAGACTGAAAAGTGTATGTCCTCGGTGAATTTGCAGGTAGGGTTTGAAGTTTAGGGGTACCAATATATGTAATGGAGAATTCTTTACGTACTGTGCTTTTCATTCTCATTTGTGGCTCACCAAAAGTAGCAGCATATAAATGGTTCAACCAGGTTCCTAAGATCTGCTGAAAGAGGAGGAGGAGGAGGACGAGGAGGAGGAGGAGAAGGAGGAGGAGGAGGAGAGGAAGAGGAAGAGGAAGGATAATGATGAAAATGACAAGAGGACATTACATCAATGAAACTATTGACAGATGTGCCCAATGTCCTCATAGCTCTTGTTCTTACACTATTATTTCTCATTTCATATGTTTCACCTTATGTGGCGTGTACATGTGTGTATGCACACAGGTCCTGCACATAGGTTCTGGGGTTGGAACTCAGGGCCTAAGTGTTGTCCTTGGGATTTTTGTTGAATGCTACAGCTCCACTTCATGCTTTTGACTAGTTAATTGACGAGAAGGATAAACATAGAACTCCCCTATGACCCAGCAATTCCACTACTAGGCATTTACCCAACCATCCAGAAACAAGGGCATACTAAATCCACTAGCACAACAAGGTTCATTGCAGCATTATTCACCATAGCAAAGATATGGGACCAACCTAGATGTCCCTCAAGTGATGAGTGGATCAACAAGTTGTGGTATTTGTACACAATGGAATTCTATGCTGCTGTCAGAAAGAATAACATCGCCCCATTTGTTAGGAAATGGAAAGACTTAGAAAAAATCATATTAAGTGAAGTAAGCCAGACTCAAAGGAACTTACGCTCAATGGTTTCCCTCATTCATCATAATTAGTAGAAACCTTGGGCTCTACTAGCAGAGATCTGCAATAGAGCAAAATCTTGATACATAAGGCCATATAGTATGAAGCTAATTGAAAGGACCTCCAGGATATCGAAACAAAAGCCGTATAACGAATGATTGTTGTACTTAATGTACTATGTTGTCTCTCATCTCCTTTGATGTCCCTTGATTACCTCATATTATTTTAGTATCTCACTTTGTTATCTGATATATTGAATTTATTTGTAATTGATTATTTGAAATTTGATAGGGAGGGGGGGGCGGAAAGCAAGACGGGTGGGAGGTGTGGAGGTGGAGGGAAACGGGTACCAAGACATGTGAAAGGGTATCAATGTACGTGAATTAATGCATCTTCTATCTGGCAATTATCATGTAACCCTTTTACTAATTGCAATAAAAAAATTTAAATATAAAACAGTAATAGAACAGGCATCAATTCTTTTTAAATATCTTTTTATTGTAATTAAGAGAAGGGTTACATCATATTTGCCAGACAGAAGGGGCACTACATAACAAAGAACAGGCATCAATTCTAAAGATATTGAACCTGGTGTATAAAATATTTCTATAGATTCCCCATGAAATATTTTATAGGACAGAACTGTGTCCACTAAGAAAACATGAACCAATTCAGCAGTGAAATTCACTAGGGAAAAAGTTGAAAATGAACTATACAATTTGAGAGTACTGGATTCCAGGAGGGAAAAGACTGGGAGAAAATGAGGGAGGAGATGATACTGCTCAAGAAGAAATGCACTCAATTCCTGAGTTACATAACCTTCACCCCTGTGTACATCACCTTTACAATAAAAAAGAAAAGAACTATGGCCATGAATTTGTGTGTGTGTGTGTGTGTGTGTGTGTGTGTGTGTGTGTGTGTGTGCAATTTCTGGGACTTGAAGTTAGGCTCTGAGCTTTGTTTGCTCAAGATTGGTGTTCTGCTACTTGAGCCCAAGCTCCTCTTATGCTTTTTTGCCTTTAGTTGGAGGAAAGATTCTCACAGAATATCCTGGCTGGCTGGCTTCAAACTCTGATCTCCATACCATAGTCTCCTGAGAAGCTAGTAGTACAGGAGTGAGCCACCAACAACCAGCTTTTTAGTCTCTATTTTCAAAGAGTAAATTGCATTGCAGTGTTGCCATGGACATGGTAATTTCTATGCCTGTTTCTTTCTCGTGATGTGTATCTTTAATGTAGAAGCAAATAGAAGGGCTTCAAGAGCTGAGCAACCAAAAGAAAATTCTAGAGGTTCAGGAAATATCCCATGGAGAATGATTTCAGAAGCTTTGGCCTCAGGTGGTAAATACAGCTTACAAATACTCAAACTCAGTAGGCACATAGCCTTTGTTGTCTGTTTAATTTTTTTCTCAAGAGTTTTTTTCAACACTTGACCAAGCAGCAGAGAAGCTGGCAGTCTCAAAACCGTCACACAATTCCATCTCCTGAGATTCTAAGATGACCCTGAACTACAGCCCTTCATGGTTAGGCTCTTCCTGTCCATGTACCTGATCACTGTGCTCAGAAAATCTGCTCATCATCCTGGCTGACATCTCTGATCCCCACCTCCACACTCCCATGTAGTTCTTCCTCTCCATCCTCTCCTTGCATGACATCTGCTTCACCTCCACCACCAAGTTGCTGGCGGACCTCCAGAGTCACAGCAGAACCATCTCCTATGTGGGCTGCCTCACACCAAGGTCTCTGTTCATCCTTTTTATGTGTGGTGGTAATATGCTTCTGACTGCCATGGCTTTTGTCAGGGTTGTGGCCATTTGTCACACTCCACATTACCAAGTCACCTGGAACCCTCATCTCTGTGGCTCCTTATTTTGATGTATTTTTCCCTCAGTCTTATTGACTCCTGTCTGTACTATCCTTTACTGTTTGCTCAAAGGCAACTGCACTCCTGGCTTTTCAGTGGCTCATTGTACATAAGAGTCTCATTGACTTTGCCATCCAGGCTGATGTCAAATCTCAATTCTCAGAAGTATTAGCTAAGATTACAAGTGTGAGCTACAACATCTGGTTGATAACTTTATTCTTTGATTAACTTTTTGCCTTTCACATTGTGTGCGTGTGTGTGTATATATGTGTGTGTGTGTGTGTGTGTGTGTAGGCAGATATTTTATTGTTGACTAGTAGAGAAAGATATACTGGACTTTGGACACCCATTTATTCATGTTCTTTCTTTTTTGCCAGTTGTGGGGCTTGAACTCAGGGCCAGAGCATTATCTTTGGACTTTTCTCAAGGTTAGAGCTCTATCACTTGAGCCACAGCAGAACTTTGAGGTTTTTACTGTGTGGGTGCTACGGAGGAATCAAACTCGGGTCTTCATGCATCTTAGGCAGCACTCTTATCACTAGGCCAAACTCCCAGCCCTGGAAATACATTTTTCTATTACTCATCTTCCATCTCTACTACTGGAAAATCCACAGAGACTGAGATAGCACAGACAAATTTGTAATTATGTGCATTTTGCCTTGATCCACTGAGGAGAAAAAAACAGTTACTAATTAGCCTGTCTTTTTAGTCTGTGATTTTTGTAGTCCAGTCTACATTTGTTCTTCTCCTCCTTGGCTGGATCTCTGCATTCAGAAGCATCTTAGTGAATTCGTTTTTAATTGTGTACATAATATACAGAGGTATAGATACATACATGACTATATGTGTGTATGTGCACATAGATATACATGCATATTTCTTTTGTGTCATGTTTTCTCTCAGGCTGGTGCTATGCCACTTGAGCTACACCACCAAAACTGTTTTTTGCAGGTTCATTAGAGATAAGAGTCTCAAGATTGGCTTCCCATTGCAATCCTCAGATCACAACCTCCTGAGTAGCTAGGATTATCATCGTGAGTCACTGGTGCCCAGGTCCAGTTCAGAGATCTTCACTCCAAATGTCTTGACTGACACTGCAGAGGCCACGTTGGAGCATAGGCAATGGCTTCTTCCATTAGAGCCTCAGTTCTGCTCATCACAGTGGAGACGTTGATGGAAAACACTTTGCCGTGTCTATCGCATTTATATCATGGAAATGCCCTTGTAGTTGTTCTCATTGGTCCTTGTCCATGATGAGAACATACTTCTAATGAGCTACATTTCAAAACCCAAGAAGTGTGTGTGTGTGTGTGTGTGTGTGTGTGTGTGCTTCCTTTGACAAGAC
The DNA here is from genome assembly GCF_031878675.1 of Megascapheus bottae. NCBI lineage: Eukaryota > Metazoa > Chordata > Mammalia > Rodentia > Geomyidae > Megascapheus > Megascapheus bottae. The sequence goes on along the minus strand of NC_143509.1, from coordinate 4,910,859 downwards.
CTTACCATGTAGCCCAGGCTGGCCTTAGACTTGTGTTCCTCCTGCTTCTGCTTCCAAAGTGCTGGGATGATAAACTGTAGGTAGTTCACCTCCTGCCCAGTGAATGCATCTCCTTTTGTAGGTAGGCATTAGAGGAAAACCATGAAGTGATCCCATTACCAGGGCGCGCGCGCGTGTACACACACACACACACACACACACACACACACACACACACAGAGAGAGAGATGAGGTAAGAGGCACACTGTTTTTATTCTAAACTGTCCATTTAATCTTAGTATTGGATAATGCCGGTCCAGTTCAAATATTTTAATATTGAAAGAATATTGCATTCCCTTTTTAAAGTGACTTAAGATCTGTTTTATACTTAAATTGCCTTCATATATCTGATATATGATTATAAGAAGGAGAGCAGGAAAATCATTAATGACTTTCATGTAAACTGGTTTTGCCCCAATTAAGAAAAAGATAGGAATACTAAGTGTAAATTATTTGCATGTCACTATTCCCATTCAAAGCATGAAAAGCCAGGGGTATTTTATTTCTTTTTGTATTTCAGTGTATTTTATTGGTTTTTTTTCAAGTGTTTGGAGACATACTCACACAAAAAATGTAACCACTGCCACAGAATTCTTCCTCCTGGGACTCTCAGAGGATCCTGAACTCCAGCCCATCCTCTTTGCGCTCTTCCTGTCCATGTACCTGTTCACAGTGCGTGGAAATCTGCTCATCATCCTGGCCATCACCTCTGACCCCCACCTCCACATCCCCATGTACTTCTTCCTCTCCAATCTGTCCTTGATTGACATCAGCTTCACCTCCACCACCGTCCCTAAGTTGCTGATGAATCTCCAGAGTCACAGCAGAGCCATCTCCTATGGGGGCTGCCTCACCCAGATGTCTCTTTTCATCACTTTTGCATGTACAGATTCTATGCTTCTGACTGCAATGGCCTATGACCGATTTGTGGCCATCTGTCATCCCCTGCATTATTCATGCATCATGAACCCTCGTCTCTGTGTCTCCTTACTTTGGGTGTCTTTCACACTTGGTCTTTTGGAATCCCTGCTACACAATCTGATTGTCTTACAGCTTACCTGCTTCAGGACTGTGGACATTGCTAATTTCTTCTGCCACCCTTCCCAGCTGCTTCACCTGGCCTTTACCGACAGCTTCACCAATGAGATAGTCATGTGTGTTATTGGCATCCTGCTTGGAGTTCTCCCTGCCTCAGGCATTCTCTTCTACTGTTAAATTCTGTCCTCCATTTTGAAAATCCCATCCGCAGGGGGAACTACAAAGCCTTCTCCACCTGTGGCTCTCACCTGTTCGGCGTGAGCTTGTTTTATGGCACAGGACTGGGGGAGTACTTTGGTTTAGCTCTGTCAACGTCCCCCAGAAACCATGTGGTGGCCTCAGTGATGTATGCTATGGTCTATCCCCTGCTGAACCCTTTCATCTACAGCCTGAGGAACAGGGACATTAGCAGAGCCCTGGAGAGATTCCACACCCGGGCATTCCCCGTGTTTGCTCCTACATATTCCAGGTAGGAAATTAATTGGAAAAGTTAGAAAACCAACACCTATTTTTCTAGTGATGCTCACTTTGCATCCCTGAATTTTCACCTTTCAGCTTTGGCTCTTTCCTCATCCTCATTTAGAGAAGGATCTTTGTTGGCAATGTTGGAGAGGGAGATTTGAACAATTTTCTAATAGGTATAAAGTTTTAGGCTGAGAGTGGTGGACAATTTGTGCAAGCAGATTGAAATGACCATTACCAAAGGGAAAAAGAGAATCAATATGAATAATGACATCAAACTGTGTGTGTACATGACAAATATTTTCTGATGTCTATTTTATTCCTTTGCCACAATGAATGGAAAGCAAAAGCTGATCAAATGTCAAGAAAAGGAACAACAAAATATATTTTATCCTTAAAATTCTTCTGGAGTGGAAGAGCTCAATGGATGCTGATGATGGAGGTTTTTGCTATTCCTTTGTGTCACATGGATAATTTGGGTAATTAGACTGTCAATGCATTTGGAGTCCAAGCCATTAAGGAAAAAAATTACCTTTTGGGCAGGGACTTTGGCTTAGTGTTACAGTGCATGCCCGGCATGCACCAACACCTGGGTTTGATTCCTCAATATCACATACGTTAAAATAAGAAAAAGACAGAAGTGGTGCTGTGGCATGAGTGGCAGAGCTCTAACCTTGAGGAAGCCTAAGGACAGTGCTCAGGCCCTGAATTCAAGCTGCACAACTGGCATACAAAAATAGAAAAGGAAAAAAAATCGCCTTTACTTTCTCATTTTTTCTTATTTTTTGTTCGTTATTTTTAGCAGTCCTTAAAATCTGGCTCTGGGTGCTGTCCCTGAGCTTTTACTCAAGATGAAATCACTCAGGCTTGAGCCACAGCCTCTCTTCTGGATTTTTCTGAGTAGTTTCTTGAAAATAAAAGTCTCACATGACTTTCCTGCCTTGGCTGGATTCAATCCACAATCCTCAGATTTCAGTTTTCTGAGTAGCTAGTGTTCCAGGATGGAACCTCAGATGCCGTCTCCCTCCAGCCCTTTAGTCTGATTCTTCCAGTATAGTCTGATTCTTCCAGTCTGTATGAACCATACTGTGTTCTCTTTCTGTCAGGGATGTATGAATTAGGAAGCTCCTATATGACATTGCTTTCTCCATTGCCAGTATCCATATTAAGCCTCCCTGGAGCCAAAGGCTATTGATTTATGTTGAATTGAGAAAGGAATACAAGCTGAATGCACTGATTGTGATCCAGAGAGACAAAGCATAATCCTGAAGAACATGGGGAAGGACTGGTTATTGGCAAAAGTGGTTCTTCATGAGGAAAACCAGTTTAATAGTTTCCGTTGTAAGCTGGAAGAATACCAGCATGCAACACTTAAGCTGTGAAAATCGTGATTACACTGGACACAGGTGGCTGCAGCCTGGGCAGCACAGTCCAGAGACTCTAATCTCCAACCAACCCCACCACGTCAGAAATGAAGCTGTAGGCTCAACTGGTAGAGTGCCAGCCTTGAGCAAAGTACCACATGCACAATGCCAGGCCCTAAACTCAAGCTCCACTACTGGTACAACAACAACAAAAACCATGATTTGTTGTCCATGGTCACCACAGAGTGTCATTCTGTACTCTCCTTGTCTTTCGTACTCCTTTGTGAAATCCTAGACAATACCATCTATCGTGGCCTAAAATGGTTACATACATTGTTTCTATGAACTCCAGTGGGAGGAGGATGGGGTTTGTAAGGATGCATATGGGGAAGAAAGTCACCACAATATTCTGGATGAGCCAGGAGGAGTTCTGCAATGCAAGGATATGAGTTATATATTGAATGTAATTTCTGTCATATGACCTACATATGACGTTTCCAGAGTATATGTATGAAGTTACTTGTAGCATTATTGCTGTTGTTGTCATTACTTGTCAGAAATTAACATTAGAATGAATAAACATGCCAATTATTCAATATGAATTATTAAACTTAAAAATCAATAAAACATCTAGTTTTAAAATAAAGTAAATGATCTTGTGAAATTAACTACAGATCATTAGGTAGAGAAGAATGAAGAGATAGGTGGGCAATTAGGACAGAAGTTGTTATTGGTCACAATTCATCGTACTTGTAACCTAGGATGCTGAATTGAAACCTCTTTGTACAACCATATCATGATGATGATGATGATGTTGATGATGATGATGAAACCACTTTGCATTGCTCCTTAAAGATACTTTATTTGAATGGGAATGTAAAAATAAGCAGTCCCTATCAATTATGTCTATTATGTCAAACACATCTCTTAGGACAATCATTTTAAGATTGTGGACCAAATTATTTTAACATGTATATGGAGGAAAATTAATATTGATCTTCCATATATACCAAAATGCTCAGTGGTGGGCTTTGTGGAAATGACTTTTAGCATGTAACGTTAAACTTGCAGTACATACACAATATGCCTATATTTCTATATCAGCTCTCAAACTGCTTGATAGAAATGGGAGAAATGAAGTATGTAGTTACTGTTGGAGTTTATATTTTAAAAAAAGCATTCTATCATCATAGAAATGGTGAAGTTATTGCAGATGATGCTAGCGCACAGAGTAATGTGAAACTAAAATGGTCCCAGGCCAATATAGAAGTCTGTCTAAAATTTGAACCAGTACTAGGGCTTGAACTCAGGGTCTGGGCATGGTCCCTTAATGTTTTCACTCAAAGTTAGCACTTTCCTCTTTCAACTACAGATTTCCTTGTAGCTTTAAATAGGGTCGCCATATTTTACCTGGAGATTCACATTCAGATTCACACACCCATGCTTCTTTTTTTAATTGTTCATGGGGCTTGAACTTGAGGCCTGGGCAATGACTCTCAGCATTTTTCTCAGGACTAGCCATCTACCAATTTGAGCCACAGCACCACTTCCAGTGTTCTGCTGGTTAATTTTGGGTAAGAGGCTCAGGGGCTTTCCTTCCCATGCTGGTATTGAATCTTATCTTCAGATCCCACCCTCTTAAGTAGCTAGGAGTACAGGCATAAGCCACCAGGGTGAACTAACCTGAGCTTTGTAAGATGGGATTTGAGTAAATTCTGCCACTACATTAGTTCATTTGTTGGGGACTGATTGGCTAGACTTCAATCCTCTCAATCTCTATTCCACAGTAACAAAGATTATATGTGGGAACCACGAGGCCAAGACTGAGGTATTGTGTGTGTGTGTGTGTGTGTGTGTGTGTGTGTGTGTGTGTGTGCCTTAAACTCAGGGCCTGAGCATGGTCCTTGGGCTTTTTCAAGGCCAAATCTCTACCACGTGAGCCACAGAACCACTTCTGGATTTTTTCTACATGTATGATACTGAAGAATTGAGCCCAGGTCTTTGTGGAGGCTAGGCAAGCACTCTACCTCTAGGCCAAACTCCCAGCCCCTAGGACTGAGTTTTGACAAGTAATGTATTTAGTTTAAAGCTAGATGCTAGTGGCTCTTGTTTGTAATTCATGCTAATTGCTTTAGGACTTTGAATGATGACCAGACATTAAGATGACAAACTAGGGCCACAAGGTGCCTGTGGCTCACTCCTGTAATCCTAGCCACTCAGGAGGGTGAGATCTGAGGATTAGGGTTCAAAGACAGCTCAGGTAGGTGAATCTGTGATACTTTCATCCCCACAGTATCATGAAACAGCCAGAAATGGAGCTGTGACTCAAGTTGTAATGTCCATCCTGCCATGAGCACTAAAGTTCAAGAAAAGTATTCAGGTTCTGGTTCAAGGCCAAGAGTGTGCACATGCACACACACACACACACACACACACACACACACACACACACACACACACACAGGTTGGAGAATCCTTCTGCCTAGTGTCCCAGAGTGGTGCTAATGTGGGTATCAAGGCTAAGTGGTAATGGCTTCCACTGACGTCCCTTCCCTTGGCCGGAGTAGTGATGTTGATTTGGGGTTTTCTCTCTGAAAAACGTCGTTCTCACTTGGGCCCCAAAATACGCCTTTTTCTGGCTGCTTCCCAGAATCATTCCCCTGCAGATATAGCATGTCCTTTTATGCACTGCGGCCATTGGCAATGCAGACAGAGCCTGCTAGAGGACCAGGCCTGGGCCTTCTCCTCTCTGGAGGTCCTGCCCTTGGGTATCTTCTCCACACAGTCCTAGAGGCCATTGTCAAAAGCTGCAGGAAGGTACTGACACCATAGTACAGGCCTGGAGCATGACCCTGATGGGCCGTCAGATCTGGAGATCTCCAAGCCGCCCTGGAGGGAGTAGTAGTAAGTGGTAGAGGGCTAATTTCCCCACAAAACACTAAGGAACAATGCCCAGGCTCAGAGCGGAAACCCCAAGCACAAGAAAAAGAGGAAGCAAAAAAGGAAGCGAGGGAGGGAGGGAGGGAGGGAAGGAAGAGGGAGGGAGAGAAAGAGGGAGGGAGAGAGGGAAGGAGGGAGGGAAGGGAAAAACGTCTGCACTACTATTGCATAGACAATTATTCAATTGAATAATCAAACAACATGGGCCATTTGGATAATCAGGCAAAAATGAGCTCCTTGAGCAGATATGGATGAGAAGAAAGAGAAATACAAAACACAGACTAATAGTGATTCTCACTCCTCACCAGACATGGACCAGTGTGTGAGCTGTCCACAAAATCAGTTTACTAACACTGAGAGAAAGAGCTCTGTGTTGAAAGCAAAGAGTTTCTTGTTTATTAAGACTGCATGGAAATAGCTCTGTTCTTCCTGGTTTTCCACTGATCTGCAGTCACCTCTGCTGGTCTTGGGGTATTTGTCAAGCACCAAGGCAGTAACCACGATCTCAGGTACATCCAGCTGATCTCCCACATCTACTGCTTCCTCTGCTCCTTGCTCGTCCTCAGCCACCCCCACACAGCCACATGCATCCTCCAGCAGTCCATATTGGCATTGCTCTTCTCCAAGGCTATCTGCACTGTCCTGGCCTAGACCATCAATATGGTCCTGGCCTTCAAGGCCACTTGTCCAGGGAGAAGGATGTGGTGGCTGCTGGTATCTGGGGCTCCTAACTTCATCATCCCCATTTGCATCCTCGTCTGTGTGGCCTCTGGCTGGGAAGCTTTCCTCCCTTTGTGGACATAGACGCACACTCTGAACATGGCCACATCATCATCCTGTGCAACAAGGGCTCCCTCACTGCCTTCTACTGTGTCCTGAGATACCTGGGCTCCCTGGCCTTGGCCAGCTTCTTGGTGGCTTCTCTGGCCAGGAACCTTCCTGACACCTTCCATGAGGCCAAGTTCCTGACCTTCAGCATGCTGGTGTTCTGCAGTGTGTGGCTCACCTTCCTGCCTGTCTACCACAGTGCCAAGGAAAGGTGATAGTGGTTGTGGAAGTCTTCTCCATCTTAGCTTCCAGTGCAAGGATCCTGAGCTGCATCTTTACCCCCAAGTGCTACATCATCTTAATAAGACCTGATAGGAATGTGCTGCAGAGGTTCAGAGCAAGATATAAATCTGAAAGAAATGAATGTTAACATGACTACAAATGTTGCTTAGATGAATCAGAGATTCTGAGACCAATCTTTACTATTTTAGAAGTCAAATCTTAGTTTAACTTGAGGAATTTTTCAAACAAACAAGTTATTCTCATTCACTTTGCTGGTTATATGCATCAATAAATTTTCTGCCCTGTTATACAGCTTATGCATACATTTTCCTAACAAGAGTTATACACACACACAAACACACACACACACACACACACACACACACACACACACACAAATGGAACTGTGGTACAAGTGGTAGAGTGCTAGCCTTGAGCAAAAAGCACAAGGACATTTTCTTGACCCTTAGTTCAAGTCCTAGGAATGGTGCAAATAAATAACAATAACCAAAAAAGCATCCACCTCACTTTTATTTACCAAGAGCTAGAGGCTCACACCTTTAATCCGAGATATACAGAGTGCTGGGATGTCTAGATCTGGCCAGACTGTGGCTAGAAAAGCTCTTGATCTCATCTATAAAATAACTATTTAAAAAAAATAGAAGGCACACCATTTGGTTAGCAATCAGAAAGCCCTGTTCAAACCTCAGTATTATGAAAATCAAAAAAATAAAGTAAAATAAAAGAAGACAGGAATATATAAAGAAAATTTATATAATAAAAACTTTACATCTCAATAACCATAAAATTCAGTTTGTAGACTGACCTTCTAGACACTCATCATCTTTACAAACTAAAATTTCATACATTAAAAAAATGAGCTCCTCCTTCATAAATGCCTATTAACTTGGCTCCAATCTTCTTCCAGTGCTACTTTGTCAAGAATTGTACAGATGAGAAGAAGGAACATGGCGCCGAGACAATAGGGATACTGCCTAGCTCTCTGTCACAAAAAGAGAGAACCAGGGAGTCCCACGAGCCAATTATCATAAGAAATCCACAACAACAAACTCAAAAAGCAACAGAGAAGGACTCAAACCGGAAAAGAAATCCAGATAAAGCTTACATCCAACTTTCTCAAAGAATTCGGATCGCGAGGATCCCTCCCCCACCCCTCCCTGCAAGCTCCAAGATGCAAAAAGCGGCGGTGGAGGGCACCTGGCCAGGAGCCTAACCACTGCAGAAATCAGCACAGGACTGGGCCAGAGAGCCGCGGAAGCAGCAGAACACAGACACAGAACACAGGCAGCAGAGGAGATGGGAGGGGAGTGAAAGACTCCCCACCACCGTGGAACAACCATAGATGGAATACAGAGGTATGAGTAGCACAGCGCGTCCCCAAGCACATAGGGAAAGCAGAGCCGATGCCAAGCAATAGAATTTAACTCAGACCCCTCCACCCCGTCCTAGAAAGACTGGCAGGAGCAGGGAGGCAAGGAATTTACAATCCTGTCCCTTCCCTCAACAGCCCCCTCAATCAGGCCATTAACTGGAAAATGACAGGGGGTCTACCTAAGACCCAGCAACCCACCAACTCCCACCCGCCCAACAGGCTCAATTCCCAGCAGTCTGACTGGAGACTGACAGGTGGGCAGACCCTAAGACTTAGCACCCCACCAGGGGAGGCGGAGCTGTCCCAGCTCCCACCCGCCCAACAGGCTCCTCTCCCAGGCCACTGGATCTGGAGAGGGGAGGACGCTGGGACAACAGCGGGTAGGGTGTGTGGTAAATTAGGAGCCAGCATCTGCCTCCCCTCAATTCTTGAGCGGGGCATCCTCCAGCTGGGAATCCTGAGCATGACAGCACCCAGGGGCCCCCCACAATCACAGACTCTCTGACAAAGCAATGGAAACACAGCAGGGATCTGAACGGCCAATCAGCAGCCAAGCTCCCATTCTGAGAATCAGAAAGGCGAGGCTCTGCACTTGGAGCCCACATCCTGAGGTGGGCCCCACCCCCGGGAACAGAGTGGTCTCCTGCTGGTCCTGCTGAGAGCCCCTGGAAATTCTCAAACCCCAGACCCTTGGCTGGGGGCCGCCCCTGGAAGCAACACAGGAAAACGCCTGCCCAGGGCGGTCAGACTGAAGCTCACAGACCCATTCCATGGTCCACTGTGAGGCCACTTGTTGGGCTAAGAGCTAGCGGTGCAGCAACACATAAGTTTTATTCTAATACTTTCCGAACATTGTACTCAAATAAGCTACCTACTTACCAACTTAGGTCAGTTATCCTTACTCTATACATTTTCTACATTACTATAATATTCTTACACTCCTATGTTAATCCTCTTGTACCTCCACTGACCTCTCTCATTCAATTTTTCCATCTCTGGTCCTCTGTTCCTCTTTCAACCCTTAAAATGTATGGATCTACACTTGATGACTGTTGAGCAATACTGTATATCTAGGTGTTTAATTATTCTCTAAGCTCAGAGGGACTTAAAGACAATAGAGATTGGATTGAGAGGCTTATTGTTTTGGGTATAAGTTGCTTATCAGTGGTTGTATTAGACTGCTCTGTAAGTGCACAAAAAGAAGGGGTGATAGCACCAATCAAAAATTGTGAACATCTAGTGACTGCCAGTTACAGAGATCTAGGTTGGTTATATCTGCAAAACTATAATCATGTTTAGTATTAATCTTGCTCCCATTTTCAAATGGACAGAACAAGAAACTCAAGAAAAATGTCAAATCAAGAAACAACATACCCCACACAATCTAAACAGACAATGGAACAGTCACTGGCAAAGCTAGAGGAGAGTCTTCCAAGTGCTATACAAATGCAAGTGATAAACATCATGAATGAAAAATGTGAAAATAAAAAGAAAGAGATAAGGGAGGAAGCCATAGCTAAACAAAAGGAAACCATAAACAAGGTCATAAGTGAAAAAGAAGAAGCCATAAAGGAGGCCACAATAAAGGTTTTTCAAAGAAAGATGGAAGAATTCATAGAATCCACAAATAAAAAGGTGATCCAACTCCAGCAAATGTCCAAAGAGAATAAAGATACTGAGCTAACCACTCAAATAGAAATCAAGGAGCTAAAGAAATCCATACATGATCTAAAAGAAGAGATGCAAGGCATCAAAAATGAGCAATTAGAAGCAAGGGAGATGAAAAATAAAGTAGATAGCTTTGATAGCAGGTTAGACAATGCAGAGGAGAGAATTTCTGGGGCTGAAAATAATTTAGTTATTATAGAGAAAGAGCAGAAAATGAGTCAATCCAAATCTAGGAAATATGAGAGAGTGCTTCAGGAGGTCCAAGATACAATTAGGAGGCCGAATTTAAGGCTAATTGGTATTCAGGAGGGCATGGAGAAAGAGGTCAATGGTATTGGAAATGTACTTCAGGGAATCATCTCAGAGAATTTCCCAAATATCCAGAAGGGCAGGCCCATCCAGATACAAGAAGCTTTTAGAACTCCAAACAGACCTGACCAGAAAAGGACATCCCACCGCCACATCGTAATCCAAACTGGATCAATAGAAAGCAAAGAAAGGATCCTAAAGGCAGCCAGGGGAAAGGGATCAATAAACTGTAAAGGCAGGAGAATAAGAATAACCCCAGATTTCTCAGCAGAGACCATACAAGCAAGAAGTGACTGGAAGCATATATGTCATGCCCTTAAGTCAAATAACTACCAACCAAGAATACTGTACCCAGCTAAGCTCTCATTCATAACTGAGGTAACAATAAAAACATTCCATTCCAGAGAAAAGCTGCAACAATACGTAGCAACAAAACCAACACTACAGAGAATTCTCAAAGAAGTTGTATACATAGAAAACCAAAATAAATGCAATATAGGGAAAGAAATGGCATCTAAACAGCATACAATCTGAGGACCACAGAACTGTCAAGACAGAGGCCCTAATAAAAGCTTTTAAAAATGGTAGGAACTAATAAATATCTCTCAATCCTAACTCTCAAAATCAATTGGCATAACTCTCCAATTAAACAGCACAGACTGTCTACTTAGATCAAAAAGCAAGAGCCATCGTTCTGCTGTCTTCAAGAGACACATTTACCCAAAAAAAACAATCATCTTTTGAAAGTGAGAGGTTGGAATAAACTCTATCAAGGTAACGGCCCCCATAAGCAGGCTGGAGTTGCCATCCTCAGACCAGATAAAATAGACTTCAAACTAAAATTAGTGAGAAAAGACAAAGAAGGTTACTACATACTACTAAATAGATCTTTCCTCCAAGAAAAGATAACGATCCTAAATATTTACACACCCAATCCCGGAGCTCCTTACATCATCAGGCTAACTTTACTTACACTGAATCCTTACATAGATCAAAACACAGTGATTGTCGGTGACTTTAGCACACCACTCTCACCTACGGACAGATCAACAAGGCAAAAACTCAACAGAGAAACCTTAGAACTGAACAACTATATAGACCAACTAGATCTAACAGACATCTGCAGAATATTCCACCCAGCAACAACACAATATACGTTTTTCTCAGCAGCACATGGAACATTTTCCAAAATAAACCACATCTTAGGCCATAAAACAAACCTGGTCAGATTCAGAAACTCTGAAATTATTCCCTGCACGCTCTCAGAATACAAAGGCATCAAATTGGAACTGAACACACATCTCCACCAACGAAAACCCTGTAACTCATGGAGACTGAACAACACATTGTTGAATCACCAATGGGTCATCGAAGAGATCAGATCAGAAATCCAACAGTTTACGAAATTTAACAATAAGGAGCACACAAAATACCAACTCCTTTGGGACACAGCAAAGGCAGTACTCAGAGGAAAATTTATAGCGCTGAGTGCCTATAATAACTAGTTGGAAATATCGCAAACCAACAAGTTAATGTCTCACCTTAAGTTCCTGAAAAAAAGAGCAACAAACCAACCCTAATCCCAGCAGAAAAAAGCAAATTATTAAAATCAAAGCAGAATTAAATGATTTGGAATCCAAAAAAACTATAGAAAGAATCAACAAAACAAGTTTTTGGTTCTTTGAAAGAATTAACAAAATTGACAAACCCTTAGCAAATCTTACCAAAAAAAGAAGACAGCAGATTGAAATAAATAAAATTGCAGACGAAAATGGTAATATCACGACAGAAATTACCAAGACCCAGAATATCATGAGGGAATACTTCTCAAACCTTTATGCCAACACATTTGAGAATCTAGAAGAAATGGATGAATTCCTAGCCAATATTAACATACCTACCCTGAACCAAGAAGAACTAACCCAACTCAACAGGCCTATTTCAAGCTATTAAAGAGAAATGGCAATTAGAGAACTTCCACCTAAGAAAAGCCCATGATCAGATGGATTCATAGCTGAATTCTATAAGATTTACAAAGCAGAGCCCACACCAATACTCCCCAAGCTCTTCAACGAAATTGAAAATGAAGGTTCTTTACCAAACTCATTCTATGAAGCCAGTATAACTAACCCTCATCCACAAACCAGACAGAGATTCATGAAAGAAAGAGAATTTTAGACCCATTACTTTGATAAACATCGATGCAAAACTTCTCAACAAAATACTGGAAAACAATCTACAACAACTCATCAAAAATTATACACTATGATCAAACTGAATTCATCACAGGGAGGCAAAGGTGGTTCACCATACACAAATCAATTAATATGATTCAACACATCAACAGGAGCAAGGACAAAACTCACATGCTTGTCTCAATAGATGCAGAAAAGGCAAGGTCTGGAGAAACTAGGAATCCATGGAACATTCCTCAATATAATAAAGGCTGTGTATGACAAAACCACTACCAGTATTACACTTAATGGTGAAAATCTAAAGCCATTCCCTCTAAAATCAGGGATGAGACAAGGATGCCCACTCTCTCCCCTCCTCTTCAACATAGTATTGGAATTCCTAGCCAGTGCAATAAGGCAAGAAGCAAGCATAAAGGGGATCCAAGTTGGGAAAGATGAAGTAAAACTATCCCTCTTTGCAGATGACATGATTTTGTATCTAAAGAATCCTATCAACTCTACTCGCAAGCTCCTCAAACTGATTCAAGACTTTGGAAGGATAGCAGGCTATAAAATTAGCCCTCAAAAATCAACTGCCTTCCTTTATGCCAACAGTGAGACGAACAAGGCAATAATAAGGAAAGCAACTCCTTTCACAATAGCCTCAAAGAAAATAAAGTACCTAGGAATTAGCTTAACTAAGAATGTAAAGGACCTTTTTGATGAAAACTTTAAAACCCGAAAAAAGGAAATTAAACCAGAACTGAGGAAATGGAAAAACCTGCCATGCTCCTGGACTGGAAGAATCAACATTGTGAAAATGACAATCTTGCCAAGGTCTGTCTACAAATTCAACACAATACCCATCAATATCCCAATGGCATTCTTTAAAGAAATAGAAGAGGCAATTCAAAATTTCATATGGAATAATAAAAGACCCCGTATAGCAAAAACACTTCTTAGCAGAAAGAACAGCGCTGGAGGAATTTCAGTTCCAAATTTTAGACACTATTGCAGGGCTATAATTATGAAAACAGCTTGGTACTGGCACAAGAACTGGCCTGAAGACCAATGGAATAGAACGGAGGACCCAGATATTAAACCACAGACCTATAGCCACCTAATCTTTGACAAGGGAGCCAAAAAAAAAAGAATGGAAGAAAGATAGCCTCTTCAACAAGTTGTGCTGGCAGAATTGGTTGAGCACCTGCAGAAAACTAAAGTTGGACCCTTCTTTGTCACCCTGCAATATTATTAACTCCAAATGGACCAAAGGCATGGAGGTAAAAGCTGACACAAAGAAAACTTTACAAGAAGGAATAGGAGATACACTAGGCCTCCTTGGCACAGGTCGAAACTTTCTCAATAAGGACCAAGAATCACAACAAATCAGAGAAAGGCTGGATAAGTGGGACTGCATTAAACTGCAGAGCTTTTGTATGGCAAAGGACATAGCTAGTAAATTAATTAGGAAGCCTACACAGTGGAGAAGTTCTTCACCAACCAAACAACGGACAAAGGCCTCATATCTAAAACATATCTACAACTCAAAAAATTGAATCACTCCAAAACTAATCTCCAAAGTAACAACCATCCCATTAAAAAATGGGCTAAAGACTTAAAGAGAGTCTTCTCTGAAGAAGAAACAAAAATGGCCTATAGACACATGAAGATATGCTTAACATCTCTGGTCATAAAAGAAATGCAAATCAAAACAACTCTAAGATTCCACCTCACTCCTGTTAGAATGGCAAGGATCAGGAAAACGAATAATAACAGATGCTGGAGAGAATGTGGCCAGGAGGGATCACTACTACACTGTTGGTGGGAGTGCAAACTCATTCAACCACTATGGAAAGCAGTATGGCAGTGGCTCAAAAGGCTAAACATAGAACTCCCCTATGACCCAGCAATTCCACTACTTGGCATTTACCCAACCATCCAGAATCTAGGGCTACTAAGTCCACTAGCACAACAAAGTTCATTGCAGCACTATTCACCATAGCAAAGTTATGGAACCAACCCAGATGCCCTTGTGTTGATGAGGGGATTAACAAGATGTGGTATTTATACAAAATGGAATTCTATGCTGCTTTCAGAAAAAACGACATCGCCCCATTTGCTAGGAAATGGGAAGACTTAATTTGACACATTAATTCTTCACTTGTTTGTGGGGAGAACTTTCCATTTAAGATATTCATGTACATGTACAATGCATTTTAAAGCCAAACACACCTTCCAAAATACTTCCTCTTCCCTCCCAGAACTCCCACATTAATATCCACACTTCCTTTTATACATGAACATTGAGTATTGTGACAAAATTCTCCCCTCTGTGTTCACTGATTCCATGTGATCCATTCCTTCTTGGTAATCCCCTATTCAAGACACTGATATTCTAAGTATTTCCTTTCTGAATTGTCTGGGAACTACCCAAAGGGTTTGCAAGGCAGAATGCCCTTCCTGAATAGGCTATAATTAGTCATACTTTTCATCTTGTCATCTATGTATAGACTAGACCAGCTTTGTTTACCAAAGCACATGCTTCAGAACTATTCTTTAGGCTGTTGTTCTTCCTCACCCGCCATCCAAGTTAGTGGTTCCCTAGAGATGATTTGCTCGGCACCAGTTTGGCAAATTGTGAGCTCTGTGAATTGTGCATCCACAATCATAGAAGAGCCTATTATCAGCCAGTCCCCTGACATCTCCCTAAATATATTCAATGCAATTCTCCTGTGTTGTCCAATTCATGGTCAACTGTGAGGATTGAGCCTGAGGTTTTCATACACTTCAGACATGGGACAATCTTTTCATCTGTACTTCATGGACATGACCCAACAGAGAAGCAACACAACCAAGTGTGTAGAGGGTACCACACTATTCATACAAGCGTGCTTTCTTCAAGATTCCTGGTGATTTAGAGTTTTCCTTCTTGTCTTGATACACAGTCTAATGTCTTAACTAAAGAGCAAAACAACTGCAAGTACTGTTTTTGCATAATGAAGACAAGCCAGCATTAGTGAAGAATGTAAGTTATTTCATTGTTCTGCTGAAGCTCACAGGAGTCGTACCTAAAATTTCTTACTGTTTTCCTATAGTCTGCCTTGTTATCTAATAGAATATGACTGAACAAACTATTCATATGTAAGTGGTGGTAGATGGTTAGATAAAAAAAACAGCGTGAATCTAACTATTTGTCTACTGTCACTGAATATACTGAATATTAAAAACTGGAAAATGATTTGTGAAAGACCTTGTTAGGCTCCCAGTGAGAACCTGGGTATGTGTCTCATTTCTCTCTGACTTTGAGGCAGAGAATACCAGATTCTTGTTGAGGGGATTACTGACTGAACACAAAACAGAGCTGCAGGGGTCAAAGCTAGAAACCAGTATAGGAAGTGCAATAATCAGAAGATGATTGTAAAGGAAGAAATTACTAAATGTCAATCAACATTGCCTAAATCTCAGGAATCCCTTGCTACATTGTCAGCAAATTCCTCAATTCCTGAATATACTTCAGGAAGAAGCAGGTATCATATCGGAGATCTTGATATACTTATATGATGGAGACTTAAGAATTCATGTTTTTTTTTAAAGTATACTTCAGTCCCAGTCCTGGGGCTTCATACCTGGAATCCTAGCTACTTAACAGGCTGAGCTCTGTAGGTAGAAGTTCAAAGCCAGTATAGGCAGCAAAACCTGTGAGCTCTCATCTCCAATTAGCTACCAGGAAGCCAAAAGTTAAGTTTCTTACTCAAAAGTTTGAGCTTTCCTTTGTGCAGGAAAACCTCAAGGCCTGTACACAAGCCCAGAGTCAAAATACTAGGATCCATATGGGGAAGGAGGAGGGGAGATGGAGGGATGGGAGAGAGGGAGGGAGAGAGAGAGAAAAAACAAGGATGCAGAAATCTTCTTGGAGCTTGCATGCACATTGGATGAAAATGAATTTCACAGATTAAAAGAAATTACTGCTGTGAATTATCCTGTAATGAAGAATAATATGTATTTTGTCTTATCAGAAAACACTGCCTATAATGTTCTAACATGATTGAGTATCTACAATGAATATATAAACAGGAATATATGAGATATAAAATATCTAGGATGATTGTGTTTGTCACAACTGAAAAGTGTGGAACAGAATGTCAATATCAACTATGCATATTTGAGTTCAAAATCATTCTGGAATTCTGACTTCTTCATTTTGTATTGCTCTCTCTTTTCATTGAAGGTTTCCAATTAATGCAGAGCTGTGTAATCTAACACACACATTTCAGAATTTTATCTCCTGGCATTCTCAGATGACCCCGAGCTACAACCCATGCTATTTGGACACTTTCTATCCATGCACCTGATCACTGTGCTCAGAAATCTGCTCATCATCCTGGCCATCACCTCTGATCCCCACCTCCACACCCCCATGTACTTCTTCTTCTCCATCCTCTCCTTAGGTAACATTGGCTTCACCTCCACCACCCTTCCCAAGATGGAGGTGGACATCCAGACTCACAGCAGAGTCGTCTCCTATGTGGGCTTACTCATCCAGGTGTTTGGTTTTCTTACTTTTGGTTGTATGGAAGTTTTGCTTCTTAGTGTGATGACCTATGACCGATTTATGGCCATCTGTCACCCCCTGAATTACCCTCTCATCATGAACCCTCGTCTCTGTGTCTCCTTGGTTCTCCTATATCTTGGATGGAGAGATGCACGTGTGGATGGCATTATGAAAGACTGATTTCAAGGATGTGGAAATCCCAAGTTTCTTCTGTGATCCTCTCAAGTCCTGGAACTTTCCTCACACTCACTGATAATTTTATTTAAATACATTATTGGTAACATTTTCTGTTTCCTTCCTATCTTAGGGATCCTTGTCTCCTATTACAAGATTATTTCTTCAGTGCTGACAATGTCATCTTCAAGTGGGAAGTACAAAGCCTTCTCCACATGTGGCTCTCACCTGTGAGTGGTCTGCTTATTCTTTGGGACCTCAATGAGGATCTACTTTGAGTCACCTCTGTCACATTCTCCCAGGGGCAGCGCTGTGTCCTCAGCAATGTACACAGTGGCCACTCCTCTCCTGAACCCCTTCATCTACAGCCTGAGGAACAATGACCTCAAAAGTGCCTGGAGCAGGTTGTACAAACCACGAGCTGACAACATCAGGTAGGAAGTTTATTTGTTATGTCGTTTTTGCAGAAGCAACAAACTTGAGTATATAATCTGATAAATTCTACCTGTTTGAATACCTGATTATTCTAGCTTCATTAGTACAATCAATCCTTAGAAAACTCCTGGCTAAATCAGGATAGATTCCTACAGGAGGAATGTATGATTTTAATGTTTAAATTGTTACTTTGTAAAGAATGATGAATGTCTGCAGGTGGTGAGCCCAGCAAAGAATTTAGCAAGGATTGAGTGGCAAATTTGTAATATAGACAATTTAGCTCAATAAAATTGGGCAGAAACAGATATTTCTTTTCTTTATAAGCAGACTTTGAAGTCATAAATTTCTAATTGGTAGGAAGATATCCTGTTTCTTGTCCTTTAGTTTTGAGTTATTTTAGACTTATGAGTTAGTCTCCTAATTGTTTCTTGTAATGCATTTTGTTATTTTAAAGGTGACATGTAGATGGCTTCCATTATCTAATTCAAGTAAAGAGTGCATTTCATTCGGGACAGTGAAATTCCTTCCTTCCCTTTCTTCCATAATATCTTTCAAAGAAAATTGAAAATCTTGTTTCCTAGTGAAATTACCTGAGGATAGACAAACCTAATCCACTGGCACCTACACTTGGTTCTAGGCTGCTTGATTTTCTGGGTACATGAACTCTATGATATGGGGGTCTTGTAATGCTTGAGTGAGCTGGAGGAAGCTGTGAAATGGCAATCCATTACATAATCTACAGGGATTTGAGTGGTTGCTTGGACAGAAAGTTGAGTTTTCATCCCAAATTCACTTGAAGAAAAACCAAGAGTAAGGGACATCGGCTTGGTCCAAGTATTGGCAGCCCCGCACTTGGAGATTGAAGAAACTCCTGCATCATTCATAGTCTCATGCTGACCATCGACACACATGCATAGAAACTATTTGGATAGGTTTCTAGTTATGAATATAGAGATGTAGTACTTTTCTGACCCTTATATCTGTGCTATTCTAACTATAAATCTAGGCACAATTACAATTTCATGGATTGACATGTAGAGGAATGAGAACACCAGTGGGGTTTTCTGTCTAATACCAGGGTTTAAATTCAGGATCTCTTCATTATATCCCATTTTTTCAGCTCTTGTTTGCTCATTTGACCTACATCTCCAGCCTGCCTTTTTGCTGAATAATTAAAATATGTTTTCAGACAGTTTTTCTAACAGGACTGACTTTGTGAAATTCACAGGACAGATAGAAAATCCTGAAGATATAAGAGGAAAATGCAAGTGACACTAGAAGCAAGTAAAAGTACACCTATGTCACCGACAAATATTCAAAAGAAGTGGTATGGCTTGACTCTGATATTAACCTTCCCCAAATCCTGCACTTGTGATAAGCCATGCACAAGGAAGTCAGTTATCATTTTATTAGCTCCAAACCACTGCTTTGTATGCATTGGGCTGATATGTTATATCAGGCCACAGGAGGTTATCTAGGCTTATCTCTGAAGGCAAACTACTCGGCTGTTCTTGACAGGCTTATTTCCATAACACAGAAGGATGATATTCTGTTGTGGTAAGGTAGATTCTGTAAGAATATAAACGTCAAAAAGTTTGAACTTTACTTATTTAATGTTTTGAGGGTCATGGGGTTTGAACTTAGCCTGGGCACTGTCTCTGAGCTCTTAGGCTCAAGGCTATCACTCAACCCCTGGGCCTGGGTTCTGTCCCTGAGCTCTGCAGCTCAAGTCTACCACCATACCCTTGATGCAAGCCCCCCTTCCATTTTCTAGAGGTTAATTGTAGGTAAGAGTCTTAGGTCCTTTTGTGCCCCAGCTGGCTTTTAAACTTGATCCTCAGATCTCAGCCTCCCTGCTAGCTAGGATAAGAGTGTGAACTTTGAGTGCTTCTCCAGTATATCTTTAGTTGATAGTTTTACTGTTGTTGACAGAAAGCATCTTTCTATCTATTCCCTACGTTCATGACAAAAATTATTTTACTTCAATCATGTATATTTCACCTTCATAGACCAACTAGTAAAAATTTATAATAGTGGCTTTCTCTTCTAGTAAATTATAGCTACACATAGCCTTAGACTGAGGGTAAAACATCACTACTTATAACCTGGGTTTTTGAAATAACTACTACTTAATTGTGTTTCAAGTTTTCTAGTGTTTCACTGGCACTTAGGTCAGTTTTATATTGCAGACCAACCAGAAAAACTACATGAATGAGTGTTGGGTCTACAGTACCAACGGACTGAGTAAGTAAATCTTTACAGTAGAAAATTAGTTGTTGCCGAAGTTTCCTTGCTTAAGGATGGTGCTTTACCACTGAGTCAAAACTCTCATTCCTTCACTTTTTGGAGAGGGTATGAATTTTGAGGAGCTTACTTTATTAGGGAAAACAGGCCCCTGCACTTCTCGCACAGCCTTGTTGGAACCATGAACTTCAGATTGCCATTTCCTGAGGAACTAGGATTGCTAACTGGAGCCAAAGGTCATCTATCCTTTCCTGTGTTTTGAACACATTTAATTATTTTCCCCTAACCAGAGGCCCACTGAGTAGACAGTACATCATTTGAGTCAAAGGCACAAAGACAGAGAAAGAGAGATAAAGAGAAAGACAAAATGATTGTGTGTGTGTGTGTGTGTGTGTGTGTGTGTGTGTGTGTGTGTGTGTGTGTGTGTGTGTTATGGCCTAACAAGATATCCCCTGTGATATGAATTTCCCAGAATATATTGTAAGAATTCAATTCTGTATTGGTAGATAAAAACTATTTCCTAGACTTGGACAGCCTAATACACTTTGTTAAGTACCAGGACCAGGGCCCAAGAAATAAATTCACAAATAAATATAGGCAGCAATATAAAAACATTAAAATTATGTGGTAAATAAGAGTTTAAAACATTTATGTATATCCATGAGATCGATGATTGGTAGAAAGGCAGGGGACACAGGCTGTGGCCCTCAGTGTGGCCTTCAGCCTGTGAGGTGGTAGAGACACACTGGAGTCAGGCAGTTCACCACCAGGCTGCTGGAGTAACCACCACTTCCTGTCCGTGAAAACATTGGGAGGAGGGGCAGAGGGAAGAGGAGGAACACAAAGAGGAGCACATCCACCGCCAATGGCACCACTTCTGGGGGCCTAACACATCTAAAGGGACCACCTGTGTCCTCACCACACCGTTTTCACCTAGAGGGTTCAACCTAGCAGGTGTTTTCTAGACACTGCCCATCAACCCACTCAGCTCATCACATCACCAGCTCTGGAGCCAGCAGCACAGACCCCGCTAAGCCCAGCTTCTCTTTCCTGTCCCCTACAGTGCTGGACAGTGGGTGGGTGGTTTGTGAGCCATTCCCATGTCCCCTACTTCATTCTGCCGAACATCCAGCACGGACCCAGAAAAAGAGCCAGATAGGCTGTGTAAACTAGCTCAGAAGAAAATCCAATCCCCCTACTCAGCCTGCTTTCTACCTGACCAGAATCAACCTTCCCACAGCAGAGCACACCCTAACCATGGGTAGTGGGAGGGTGGAGGATTTGGAGGTTACTGGAGATGTGTCTCCAACCTACAGGAGACACATCGGGCTCCAGTTCAACAAGGGGTCCCTCATTGCCTTCTACTGTGTCCTGGGATACCGGGGCTCCCTGGCCCTGGCCAGCTTCATGGTGGCTTTCCTGGCCAGGAACCTGCCTGACTCTTTCCATGAGGCCAAGTTCCTGACCCTCAGCATGCTGGTGTTCTGCAGTGTGTGGCTCACCTTCCTGCCTGCCTACTACAGTGCCAAGGGGAAGGTGATGGTGACTGTGAAGGTCTTCTCCAACTTGGCCTCCAGTGCAGGGATCCTGGGCTACAATTTTGCCACCAAGTGATATTGTCTTTTAAAAAAAATCTTTGTTCTTTTTTTTTGCTT
Source organism: Megascapheus bottae (assembly GCF_031878675.1). Lineage (NCBI taxonomy): Eukaryota > Metazoa > Chordata > Mammalia > Rodentia > Geomyidae > Megascapheus > Megascapheus bottae. Next base: position 4,889,359 of record NC_143509.1, on the reverse strand, counting down.
TACTGACTTCTACTCAGGGACAGGGCACTGTCTTGGTGTTTTTTCTCTAGGCTAGAGCTCTACCACTTGAGCCGGAGTACAACTTCTGGATTTTTTTTCTGTGCATGTGGTACTTGTAATAAAGGCAAGACATGATACAGATTCTCAAGAAGATCAGAGAGAATTTCTCTTCAAAAGTTCAGAGAGATACATCCCATTGTGTAAGCAAGAAATCTTAAGGTGAATGTTACGTGTTGCCTTTAATGCTTAAAGATTCTGTGCTATTTCGACAGCCATAACTCAGTAGAATTTCAGGAATTCCATCAACAATAAGTTACTATTCATTTCATTAGTTATATTATTGTCACAGCAAGTTTCCTCTAAGACTTTTTCATTATGCATTTTATCCTGGACTTTCTATATTTTCTAAGCAATTGGCAGCAGATGACTTTCGTTTTCCTTTCTTCCACCCTTCCTTACTTCCACCCCCCCAAACCCACCCTGCTTTCTTTCAGAAAGAGATCCTCTAAAAGCACAGGCCAATGCCGAGAGTTTAGCAGGAGGAATTCTGCTTGCCTAGCATGCCAGAAGACTTGGGTACTATTCTTTGGTTCTGAAAAAGCAGGAAGTGCTGTTGGGGCTCAAGTGGTAGTGGTATCCCAGTGCAAAAGAAGCTCAGGCAAAGTGCTCAGGCCCTGACTTTAAGCCCCAAGACTGGCAAAAACAAAGCAAAGCCCACAGAGTGCCCTGAAGTCTGGGGCAAACCTGAATGATCAGAGATTCATTCAACAATTATGGACCCAGGAAGTGTCAAAACACTTCGGAGGTGGAAGGACTGTGAAGAATTGAAATCATGCCCCAAGAAGAAAACAAGGCTTTGACCATTCCTCTCCCAAAAAGGTGAATGTGCTCATTTGAACTTCAATCACCAACTGCAAGTTTATGACAAGATCTTAATCCCCTCACTGCCTAGGGATCACTGAAGACTCAGGAAGACTTCTGAGCACAGTGATCAAGTACTAAAGACAGAAACATCCTACAGAGGATGAGCTGCAGATCTGGATTCTCAGAGAGATTTAGGAGATGGAACTCTGAGACTGGGGTAAAATTATCTGCTTTTGTCTTGCTTGGACACCTATTGAAACAAGAACATGTTTTAGAAAATTAAGTGGACAACAAAAACTATGTATAGATCTTCAAGTATCTGCAATTTAGTGTCACCACCTGATACCTAATAGTCTGAAATCATTCTCCATGGTGACATATCGTGAATGTCTTGAACTCTGTCTTTTGGTTGCTCTACTCTCAACTTCCTATTTGCTTCTACTGTAGAGATATACAGCCTTAGAAGGCAAAGATCTAAGTGTGTACAATAGCACTGAGATGCAATCTAGTCTTCAAAAATAGAGAATGAAAAGCTGGGCACTGATGGTGCACAGCTGTAATTCGAGCTACCCAGGAGGATGAGATCTGAGGATTGTGGTTCAAAGCCAACCAGGGAAGAAAAGTCCATTGACCCTTATTTACAATTAACCATAAAAAACAGGGGTTTAGCTTTGGTTTGAGTGGTAGAGCAGCAATTTTGAGCAAAAGGAAGCTTAAGGACAGCACTCTGGACCTCAGTTCAAGTCCAAGGTCTGGCCCAAGCAAAAAAGGGACAAAGAGAGAAACTAGTACACTCCCACCCCTTTGTAGAAGAGTATTATCCCAATGGAAATAATTTCAGCATCCATCAAGTTTATCTTATTTTCTTAAAAAAATTATAAAACTTTCCTGGAATTGGGTTTTGTTTTTGAGTAAACACAAGGTAAGTCAGGGCAGCATTTCTGAACACAAGTCGCAATCTGCAAATATTGTTTTTTGTGAATTCCCAGAAGTTTTAAATAGAACAGTTTAGGCAGAACAATTTTAGACAATTTTAGACAGATGCAGATTAGACAGAACAATTCTTAGCAGATCATCAGTGCAGAAGTAAGTTCAAGGCAAAAATTCAGTCTCCACTATAGTGGATCAAAGACTGCAAGGAAATAAAATCAGATACTTGAAGTTGCATATAGATGAATAAAAGACCCTTTTTAGACAGAAAAATCCTTTGCAGATAGAACAATGCAGGAGGATGTTCAGTGCAAAAATTCAGATTCCACTATACTGGATCCAAAACGTTGAGAAGTAAAACCAGACAAACTGAAGTTGCATAGGGATGAAAAATGCCCCCGTTTAGATCGAGCAATTCGTAACAGGTAGAACAATGCAGGCAGAAGATGAATACAAAATTCAGTCTCCACTATACTGGATCACAGGCCTCAATTAAGTGAAAGCAGGTACACTGAAGTTGCACAGGGACGAATTAAAAACTCCGTTTAGTCAGAACAATTCCTAGCAGATAGAACAATGCAGGACAAAGATCAATGCAAAAATTCAGTCCACCTTATACTGGATAAATACCTCAATTAAGTGAAAGCAGTTACACTGAAGTTGCACAGGAACGAATAAAAATATCCATTTAGTCAGAACAATTCCTAGCAGATAGAACAATGCAGGACAAAGATCAATGCAAAAATTCAGTCTAAATTATACTGGACAAAAGGACTCGAAGAAGTAAAATCAGAGATACTGAAGTTGCATATGGAAGAATAAAAGACCCTGTTTAGACAGAACAATACTTAGAAGATAGAACAATGCAGGAAGAAGTTCAACGCACAAATACATTCTTCCTTATACCGGATCAAAGATCTCGAATAAGTGAAAACAGATACACTAAAGTTGCAGAGGGGAGAATAAACGACCAGGTTTAGACAGTGCAATTCTTTGCAGATAGAACAATGCAACACAAAGTTCAATACATAAATTAGGTCTCCATAATACTAGATCAAAGACCTAGAAGAAGTAAAAGCAGAAACACTGAAGTTGCACATGGATAAATAAATGACAGTGTTGAGACCGAACAATTCTTAGCAGAAAGAACAATCCCAGAGGAAGTTCGACGCAAAAATCCAGTTTCCATTATACTGGATCAACGACCTGGAAAAAGTAAAAGGAGATATACTGAAGTTACACAGGGAAGAATAAAAGACTCTGTTTAGACAGACCAAATTTAGCAGGTAGAACAATGCAGGAGGAAGTTTAACGCAAAAATCCAGTCTCCCATATACTGGATCAAAGACTTCGAAAAAGTAAAACCAGACACACTGAAGTTGCATACGGGGGAATAAAAGACCAGGTTTAAAATGAACAATATTTAGCAGATAGGACAATTCATGTGAAAGTTCAAGGCAATAATCCAGTTTAAATTACACTGGATCAAATACCTCGAAGAGGTAAAAGCAGATACACTAAAGTTGAATGTGGAAAACTAAAGACCCCATTTAGACAGAATTCTTAGTACACAGAAAAATGCGGGATGAAGTGCAACGAAAATCCCATGTCCATTGTACTGGATCAAAGACCATGAAGAAATAAGATGAGATACACTCAAGTTGCATATGGAAGAACAAAAAATTCTGTTTAGTCAGAATAATTCTTAAGAGATAGAACCCTACAGCACCAAGCTCAACTGAAAAATCTCGTCTCCATTACACTGGATCCAAGAACTCGTAGTAAAACCAGATTCACTGAAGTGGTATATGCAAGAATAAAAGACAACGTTTACACCAAAAAATTCTTAGCAGATAGAATCATTCAGACCAAGTTCAACGCAAAAATCCAATCTCTTATTCAAAGTCTTTGAATAAGAGAAAGCAGAACACTTAATGGTGAAAATCTAAAGCCATTCCCTCTAAAATCAGGAATGAGACAAGGATGCCCACTCTCTCCACTCCTCTTTAACATAGTACTAGAATTCCTAGCCAGTGCAATAAGGCAAGAAGCAAGCATAAAGGGGATCCAAGTAGGGAAAGAGGAAATAAAACTATCCCTCTTTGCAGATGACATGATTCTGTATTTAAAGAATCCTATAGACTCTACTCCCAAGCTCCTTGAGCTGAATCAAAGCTTTTGAAGAGTAGCAGGCTATAAAATCAACCCTCAAAAATCAACTGCTTTCCTTTACGCCAACAGTGAGAGGAACGAGGCAATAATCAGGAAAGAAACTCCTTTCACAATAGCCTCAAAGAAAATAAAGTACCTAGGAATTAGCTTAACTAGGATTGTAAAGGACCTTTTTGACGAAAACTTTAAAACCCTAAAAAAGGAAATTAAAGCAGAACTAAGGAAAGGGAAAAACCTCCCATGCTCCTGGATTGGAAGAATCAACATTGTGAAATGACAATCTTGCCAAGAGCTATCTACAAATTCAATGCAATACCCATCAACATACCAATGTCATTCTTTAAAGAAATAGAAGAGGCAATCCAAAATTTCATATGGAATAATAAAAGACCCCGTATAGCAAAAACACTTCTTAGCAGAAAGAACAGCGCTGGAGGAATTTCAATTCCAAACTTTAGACTCTATTACAGAGCTATAATTCTCAAAACAGCTTGATACTGGCACAAGAACAGGCCTGAAGACCAATGGAATAGAACTGAGGACCCAGATATTAAACCACAGACCTATGGCCACCTAATCTTTGACAAGGGAGCCAAAAAAATAGAATGGAAGAAAGACAGCCTCTTCAACAAGTACTGCTGGCAGAACTAGTTAAACACCTGCAGAAAACTAAAGCTGGCGAGAGGTGGGGGAGGGGTCCTCACGTTCCGAATTCTTTGAGAAAGTTGTATGTGAGCTTTATCTGGATTTCTTTTCCGGTTTGAGTCCTTCTCCGTTGCTTTTTGAGTTTGTTGTCGTGGATTTCTTTAGAAAGTTGGCTCGTGGGACTCCCTGGTTCTCTCTTTTTGTCAGAGAAAGCTAGGCAGCGTCCCTATTGTCTCGGCACCATCTTCCTTCCTCCCCCAGGAAGTTTTCATATATGGCTTTCATTATTTTGAGTAATGTACCTCTTATTCCTATTTTTTCTAGTGCTTTCAACATGAATGGATGTTGTATTTTGTCAAATGCCTTCTCCGCGTCCAGAGAAATTATCATATGATTCTTATCTTTAGCTCTATTGATATGATGTATTACATTGATTGATTTCCAAATGTTAAACCAGCCTTGCATCTGTGGGATGAAGCCCACTTGGTCATAGTGTATGATTTTTTTAATTTTTTTCTGGATTCTGTTGGCTAATATTTTATTGAGGAGTTTGCATCTGTGTTCATTAGAGAGATAGGTCTGTAGTTTTCTTTTTTTGTTGGGTCTTTCCCTGGTTTGGGGATTAGAGTAATATTAGATTCATAAAATGAGTTTGGTATTGCTCCTTCTGTTTCTATTTCTCGGAAGATTTTCAAGAGTATAGGTGTTATTTCATCTTTAAACGTCTTGTAGAATTCCACAGTGAATCCATCTGGACCTGGGCTTTTTTTGGTTGGCATTTCCCTGATTGCTTCCACAATTTCGTTGTAAGAAATTGATCTGTTCAAGTTGTTTACCTCATCTTTGTTCAGTGTGGGTAGCCTATATTTATTTAAGAAATCATTCATTTCTACTAGATTTTCTTGTTTCTTTAAATATAGGCCCTGGTAATACCTATTCATTATGGACTGGATTTCTTGGGAATCAGTTGTGATTGTTCTTGTGGGGTCTCTAATCTTGTTTATTTGAGTCTCCCCTTTCCTTTTTTTGATTAATCTTGCTAAGGGTCTGTCTATTTTGTTGACACTTTCAAAGAACCTACTTTTTGATTTATCAATTTTGTGTATAGTAGATCTTATTTCAATCTCTGAAATTTCTGATTTTATTTTTGTTATTTCTGTCCTTCTAGCTGTTTTAGAATTAACTTTTTCTTGCTCCTCTAGGTGTTTTAGTTTTTTAAGGCTATTTATGTGCTCTTCTTCTGTCTTTTTAATATGCGCTTGTAGTGCGATAAATTTGCCTCTTAGAACTTCCTTTGCTGTGTCCCATAAGTTCCTTTGTGAGGTTTCTTGATTATCATTACATTCAAGGAAGTTTTTAATTTCATTTCTGATCTGATCTGTTACCCAGGAGTTATTGAGAAGTGTGTTGTTCAGTTTCCATGTGATTGAATGTTTTTTGACTTTGACTGCATTGTTCAGAATTAGTCTGAATCCACTGTAGTCTGATAGGATGCATGGATTATATCAGACTTCTTGTATCTGCTTAAGTTTTCTGTATGAACTATTATATGATCTATTTTGAAGTGTGTTCCATGTGCTGCTGAGAAAAATGTAAAAAGTTTCGCCATTGGGTGGAAGACTCTGTGTATATCTGTTAAGCCCAGCTGGGCTATGGTGTCATTTAAGTCGATGGTGTCTTTGCTTAACTTTTGTTGAGTTGACCTGTCATTTGTTGAGAGTGGAGTATTGAGGTCACTGACAATGATTGTGTTTGAGTCTATCTTGTTCTGTAGTTCTAAAAGAGTTTGTTTGACGAATTTGGGTGCTCCCATGTTGGAGGAGTAGATGATTATAACTGTAATATTATGGGCATGTATTGTACCCGTTACTAATATATAATGGCCATCTCTATCTTTATGTACTGATTTTACTGAGAAGTTAATTTTGTCGGAGATTAAGATTGCTACTCCTGCTTTTTTGCGTGGTGCATTGGAGTGGAAAATTCATCTCTATCCTTTCACTTGGAATTTGTTTCTGTCTTTGGCAGTGAGATGGGTCTCTTGGAGGCAACATATGGATGGGTGGTGTTTCTTAATCCAGTCTGCTGCTCTGTGTCTTTTGATTAGATTGTTCAGCCCATTCACATTTAGGGAGATTATGGAGAAGTGGTCAGTGTCCACTGTCATTATTTATTTTTACTTCTAGGTTTCTTTCTCTCTCTTTTTTCCCCTTTTGTGTTTAGTGAATTTTAGATGTTTGCTTCTTGATGGGATTTCTTGATGTTCTACAATTTGTTCTCTAATTAGTATTCTTTGTAATGCTGGTTTAGTGTGCACGTATTCATAAAACTTCTCTTTGGAGTGAAATATTCTTGTTTCTCCCTCAAATGTAAATGCTAGTTTTGCTGGATATATCAGTCTGGGTTGGCAGTTGTTGGTCTTCAGGACATCAATGATGTTTTTCCAAGCTTTTCTTTCATTTAGGGTTTGCGTGGAGAGATCTGCTGTAATTCAAATATTCTTCCCATTATAATATAGCTCCTTCTTTGTTTTTGCAGCATTTAAGATCAATTCCTTGGTATTCGGGTCTAATGTCTTTACTATGATATGTCTAGGTGAGTTCCTTCTAGGATCTTGCCTGCTTGGGGTCCTGAAACCTTCAATAATGTGAGTATTTTCCCTTTTGAAGTTGGGGAAGTTCTCTGCTATGATTTTGGTGAATAAAGGTTGCATACCTTTGTCCTGGAATTTGGCCCCCTCCTCAATCCCTATTATATGAAGATGAGACTTCTTTGCTGCATCTGCCAGTTCCTGGAGCTCTCTCTGGTAGATTCTGACTGACTTTTCCAAGGTGGCGATTCTCTGTTCCAGCTCTTGTGTTTTGTCTTCTGTTTCTGATGTTCTATTTTCCATCTCCATCAATCTGCTGCTTAATGCCTCCATTTTTGCTTGAAGTGTGGACACTGAGCTGATCATGTCTGCTCTGAGTCTATTGATCTTTTCTTCCATTTCTCTTTTGAATTCGAGGAGCTCTTTGGAGATTTCCTGCTTACGTTCCTGGAATTGTTTTTGGAGTTCTGTTTTAATCTCTTAGTCACATTCACAATCATCTCCTTAAATAGGATTATGTTTCGTGTCTCTTCAGGTGTCATTTCTTGGGATGGTGACATCTCTCTTGTCCCTTCGCTCTTGTTACCTTTTGGGCGTTGGGTGGGACTTTGATTATTTATGTGTGTCGTAATTCTTCTTTGCACTCTCCTCGGCATCGAGAACTGTTCTTGTAGTTCGCTCTCTGGTCAGTAGGTAGCTGTCTTTACTTGGATTGGGACTGTGGTTCTGGGAATATGTGAGTACCTGTGGTTCTCGGCCAAATTGGTTTCTCTGCTGACTAGGTCAGAGTTTGCAGTTTTTGCAGGTATTCGGCCCATTCCCAGAGGCTGTGTGCTGCTGCAAGACTAGCTCCCAGCCCAACCAGTAGCCTCACAGTGAGCTGTGGGATGGATCTGCGAGCTTCAGTCTCAGTGTGCTGGGCGGATGGCTGGTTTTCCTGTGCTGCTTCTAGGGGCGGGCCCCTGGCCAAGAGTCTGTGGTTTGGGAGTTTCCAAGGGCTCTCAGCAGGGCCTGTAGCTCTCTGCTCTGTTCCCAGAGGCAGGGCCCAGCTGAGGACATGGGCTCCAAGGGTGGAGCCTCGCCTTTCTGATTCTCAGAAGGGGAGCATGGCTGCTGGTCAGCCCTTCAGTTCCCTGCTGCTTTGTCAGAGAATCTGTGACTGTGGGGGGCCCCTCGGTGCTGTCTTGCTCAGGATTCTCAGCTGGAGGATGCCCTGCTCAAGACTTTAGGGGGACAGATGCTGGCTCCTATTTTCCCACACACCCCACCCTCTGTTGTAAGGCAGGGTCTCAGCGCTACCCACTCTCCAGACCCAGTGACCTTGGAGAGGAAACTGGTGGGCGGGTGGGAGCTGGGACACCTCCACCTCCCATGGTGGGTTTCTGGGTCTTAGTGCAGTCTGCCTGTCAGTCACCAGTCAATGGTCTGGGAAAGGGGGTTGTTGAGGGAAGGGACAGGATTCTACATTCCTTGCTCCCCTGCTCCTGCTCATCTCAGGCGGGGTGGAGGTGTCTGAGTTAAGTTCTATTGCTTGGCACCAGCTCTGCTTTCCCGATGTGTTTGCAGACCCGTTGCAGTACTCATGCCTCTGTGTTTGTCTGTGGGTGCCGTACGGTGTTGGAGAATCCTTCACTCCCCTCGGATCTCTGCCACCGCCTGTGGTTCGAGTCTGAGTTCCGCTGCTTGCTGTTCTGATTCTGTGTCTGGGTACTGCTGCTCTGTGGCTCGCTGGCCCGGTCCTATGCTGGTTTCTGCAGCGGTCAGGGCTGCCCGGCCCGGCGCCCTCCGCCACTGTTTTCGCGGGTCAGAGCCGGCAGTGAGGGGTGAGGGAGGGATCCTCGCATTCCGAATTCTTTGAGAAAGTTGGATGTGAGCTTTATCTGGATTTCTTTTCCAGTTTGGGTCCTTCTTCATTGCTTCTTGAGTTTGTTGTTGTGGATTTCTTAAGGTAATTGACTCGTGGAAATCCCGGGTTCTCTCCTTTTGTAAGAGAGAGCTAGCCAGCGTCCCTATTGTCCCGGGGCCATTTTCCGCACTCAGATAGAGCAATTCTTAACAGATACAACAATATAGGAGAAAGTTGAATACAAAAATTCAGTCTCCACTATACTCAATCAAAGGCCACACTTAAGTGAATGCGGGTACACTGAAGTTGCACAGGGAAGAATAAAAAACTCCGTTTAGTCATAACAATTCCTAGCGGATAGAGAAATGCAGGACAAAGATCAATGCAAAAATTCAGTCTACAATTATACTGGATAAAAGACCTTAAAGAAGTAAATCAGACACCCTGAAGTTTCATATGGAAGAATAAAACAACCTCTTTACACAGAAAAACTTAGCAGATACAACAATGCAGGAGGAAGTACAACACACAAAACCAGTCTTCATTATACCAGATCAAAGACCTCAAATAAGTGAAAGCAGATACACTAAACTTGCAGACAAAACAATTTTTAGCAGAGTTCACATTGCAGGAGGAAGTTCAACTCAAAAATCCAGTCTGCATTATCCTGGATCAAAGACCTTGAAGAAATAAAATCAGATACACTGAAGTAGCATATGGAAGAATAAAAGACCCTGTTAAGACAGCGCAATTCTTTGCAGATAGAACAATGCAACATGAAGTTCAATGCAAAAATCAGGTCTCCATTATACTGGATCAAAGACTTCGAAGAAGTAAAAGCAGATACCCTGAAGCTGCAAGTAGATAAATAAAAGACCCCTTTGAGACCAAACAATACTTAGCAGAGAGAAAAATGCTGGAGGAAGTTCAACGCAAAAATACAGTCTCCATTACACTCGGTCAAAAATGGTGTAAAGTAAAAGTAGATACACTGATGTTTCATATGGAAGAATAAAAGACCACATTGAGACAGAACAATTATTAGCAGAAAATAAAATGCCAGAGGAAGGTCGACGCAAAAACCCAGTCTCCATTATACTGGATCAACGACCTGGAAGAAATAAAAGCAGAATTTGCACAGGGCAGGATGAAAGACTCCATTTAGACAGACCAAATTTTAGCAGGTAGAACAATTCAGGGCAAACTTGAATGGAAAAATCCAGTATCCCATATACAAGATCAGAGACCTTGAAGAAGTAAAACCAGATACACTGAAGTTGCAGAGGGGAGAATAAAAGACTCGGTTTAGACAGACCAAATTTTAGCAGGCAGAACAATGGAGGAGGAAGTTCAACGCAAAAATCCAGTCTCCGATATCCTCGATCAAAGTCCTCGGAAAAGTAAAAGCAGACAAACTGAAGTTGCATAAGGAGGAATAAAAGACCAGGTTTAGATAGAACAATTTTTAGCAGAGAGGACAATTCATGTGAAAGTTCCAGGCAATAATACAGTTTAAATTATACTGGATCAAATACCTCGAAGAGGTAAAAGCAGAAACACTAAAGTTGAATTTGGAAAACTAAAAGACCCCATTTAGACAGAATTCTTAGTAGACAGAAAAATGCAGGATGAAGTTCAACGCACAAATCCCGTGTTCACTATACTGGATTAAAGACAACGAAGAAATAAGATGAGATATATTCAAGTTGCATGTGAAAGAATAAAAAACTCTGTATACAGAAGAGCAATTCTTAAGAGATAGAACCATACTGCACCAAGCTCAACTGAAAAATCGCGTCTCCATAACCATGGATCAAAGAAATCATAGTTATAACAGATTCACTGAAGTGGTATATGCAAGAATAAAAGACAAGGTTTAGACCGAAAAATTCTTAGCAGATATAACCATTCGGACCAAGTTCAACGCAAAAATCCAGTCTCCATTGTATGGGATCACAGACCTTGAATAAGAGAAAGAAGATGCACTGAAGTTGCATATGGATGAACAAAAGAACCTTTTTAGACAGAGCAATCCTTTGCAGATACAACAATGCAGGAGGATGTTCAATGCAAAAATTCAGACTCCATTATACTGGAACAAAAACATTGAGAAGGAAAACCAGACACACTGAAGTTGCATATGGACAAATAAAAGCCCCCGTTTGGATAGAGCAATTCTTAACAGATAGAAAAATGTAGGAGGAAGTTGAATACAAAAATTCAGTCTCCACTATACTGGATCAAAGGCCTCAATTAAGTGAAAGCAAGTACAGTGAAGTTGCCCAGGGATGATTAAAAATCTCTGTTCATTCAGAAAAGTTCCTAGCAGATGGAACTATGAAGGACAAAGATCAATGCAAAAATTCAGTCTACATTATACTGGATAAATGACCTGGAAGAAATAAACTCAGATACACTGAAGGTGCATATGGAAGAATAAAAGAACGTGTTTAGACAGAACAATACTTAGCAGACAGAACAAGGCAGGAGGAAGTTCAACGCACAAATACATTCTTCATTATACCGGATCAAAGACCTCGAATTAGTGAAAGCAGATACACTAAAGTTGCAGAGGGAAGAATAAAAGACCCCGTTTAGACAGCGCAATTCTTTGCAGATGAAACCATGCAACATGAGGTTCAATGCAAAAATCAGGTCTCCATTATACTGGATCAAAGAAGTCGAAAAAGTAAAGGCAGATACACTGAAGTTCACGTGGATAAATAAAAGACCCCGATGAGAGCTGAAGATATACAATGGAACAAACACAGTCTATTCAATTATTCGTGCTGGCAAACCTGGGCAGCCATATGCAGAAAACTAAAAATTGACACTAGCCTTTCACCATGCACAAGCATTAACTCAAAGTGGATCAAAGACCTCAAGATCATACTGGAAACCATGAAACTGCTACATGATAAAGTAGGAGAGACACTGGAACTCATAGGCACAGGCAACAGATTCCTAAACACAATCCCAGGGTCACAACAGATTGGAGAGAGACTTGATAAATGGGTCTACCTAAAAATAAAAAAGTTTCTGAACAGATAAAAACATAGTTGCAAAAGTAGAGAGACAGCCAACCAACTGGGAAAAGTTATTCACCAACAATTCATCTGGCAAATGCTTAATATCTAGTGTCTACAGGGAACTCAAGAAACTAATCCCCCAAAAACCCAATAAAGCATTCAATAAATGGGCAAGGGAACTAAAGAGACACCTATCAGAAGAAGAGATTAAAATGGCAGAAAAACATATGAGAAAATGTTCATCATCTATGGTCATAAAGGAAATGCAAATAAAAACAACCCTAAGATACAACCTTACCCCAACAAGAATGGCCAAGATTTCGAACTCAGACAATGGTAGTTGCTGGCGGGGTTGTGGAGAAAAAGGAACCCTACTACGCTGCTGGTGGGAATGCAGACTAGTTCAGCCACTCTGGACAGCAGTGTGGAGGTTCCCTAAAGAACTGAAAATAGACCTTCCCTCTGATCCCGCCATACCACTTCTGGGCATCTATCCTGAACAGCATGACCAGGATATTATAAAGACACCTGCTCAGCTATGTTCATCTCTGCACTATTCACAAGAGCCAGGTGATGGAAACAATCCAGATGCCCTACTGCAGATGAATGGATACAGAAAATGTGGTATATATACACAATGGAATTCTAAATAGCCAACAGACAAGATAAAATAATGGCATTCACAGGGAAGTGGATGAATCTAGAGTGAATCATGTTGAGTGAGACAAGTCAAGACCTAAGGAACAAAAGGCACATGTTATCCTTAATATGAGGCTATTAAGTCCAAAGAGTACAAGAGCGAAGACTCAGTAACTGCATATGCAAAGCTATGAACATGGTAATGGAAATACAAACCTAACTATATAGATATAAATTCTCCCACTTGGATTTCCAAACCATAGTCTGAGCCGGGAGAGATATAAGATGGAATGAGCAAACAAAGGACAGTTTAAGAGCACTAAGAATTGCCCCCGTCCTTGAGCTGGCAACATTCCCAGAGCACAGGGGCATCCTGAAAGACCAGTCATATCATAGATCACAAAGATGGTAGAGAAAGTTTCTGGCAATAGAAAAAGCCATGAAGTTAAAAAAAAACTAACCATAATTGTTCCTCAGCTTCAAGATAATGCAAAATTATAAAAATACAGTTTTAAGTGTCTAATTGTATCTATGCACCTCCACTATTTTGCACATAAGATATTAGAAATAACCAGCTACAACTTCAACTTATCTTGATCTTGGTAATAACCAAATAGAAAATTAAAGTGAAACCACTTTGGTTATCCTAAGTATAACAAAGGAAGACAAAAATATTACAAAGGGGAGATCCTTTCGGCAGGAATACATTTGAACATATAATTGAAAAAACGTATATATTTTCACTACGGAATCTAAGTCTTATTAATAACATTTTTAATTTTCAAAAAACTTATTTGTTTAAATGTATTAAATAATTATTTTAAATTATAGAATTCAAACTATAAACCCATATGAAACACACACACAACTCCATATGCATATGTACACAGCCAGACTGATGAAAAAATGATACATACTAGGATGGATTTCCATGGTAAAAGTTCTTAAACAATCAAAAACTAGTTTAACAAAGGAACATTTGAAAGCCAAAACATGTTTTGTCTGAGCTATAGGACTAAATGTAGACTGGTAGACAAATGGAGAGGAGAATGCTGACCAAATATGGTCATAATATTCAATTATACGTATGTGGAAAATGGAAATTTTAGGAGAGAGGTAGGGATCTATTAAATGGGTAGGGAGAATGACAGATATGCAATTAAGATACATTATAAACAAAAAGGATATGTTAAAATACTGCACTTTAGCACAATTACTTTAAAATTTAAAAGCATTCAATGGATTTTATTTTTTATAACTCGGAATTTTTTTGTTGCACGGCAAGCTCTAGAAGCATTAAAATTAATCTAAGGGAGAGGAAGACATAAGATCAAATCATGACAAAAGAAAATGTTGAACTTTCTCGATGGCCAATGCAATTACCTTTTTCCACAGAGCTTAAATGTCTTCATACATAAAAAGTAACTGGATAGAACCAAGGACACACTAAACCCACTAGTACAACGATGTTCATTGCAGCACTATTTACCATAGCAAAGATATGGAACCAACTCACATGCTCCTCAGTTGATGAGTGGATCAACAAGATGTGGTATTTATACACAATAGAATTCTATGCTGCAATCAGAAAGAATAACATAGCCCCATTTGCAAGGAAATGCAAAGACTTGGAAAAAAGTGAAGTAAGCCAGACTCAAAGGAACATAGGTTCAATGGTTTCCCTCATTTGTCACAATTAGTATAAACCTTGGACTCTCCTAGCAGTTTACATAGGGCAAAACCTAGATACATAAGGCCATATAGGATGAGGCTAAATGAAAGGACCTCCAGGATATGGAAACAAGAGCCATATAATGTGTGATTATTGTTTTTAATGTACTATGTTATTTCTCATCTCTTTTGTTGTCCCTTGGTTATCTCATATTCTTACAGTATCTTACCTTGTTATCTGGTATATGGTATATATGTTTATTTGAAATAGGATAGGGAAGGGGAAAACAAGATGAGGGGAGGGCATAGGAGGAGGGAAACGGAGACAAAATCATGAGGGAGCATCAATGTTTGTGAAGTAATTCACCTCCTATCTGGCAAATATAATGTAACCCTTCTATTAATTACAATAAAAAAGAATATACAAAAAAAATTAGCAGATAGACCAGTGCAGGTGGAAGGTCAAAGCAAAAATCCATTCTCCATTATACTGTATAAAAGACCTCGAAGAAGTAAAAGCAGATACACTAAAGATGCACATTGAAGAATATAAGACCTCGCGTAGACAGAACAATACTTAGCAGATGGAACAATGCAGGAGTAATGTCCACCGAAAAATCAAGTCTCCATTTTATCGATCAAATATCTCAAAAAGTATACATAGATGCACTGAAGTTGCATATGGTAGACTAAAAGTCCCCATTTAGACAGAACAATACTTAGCAGATCGAATAATGAAGGAGAAAGTTCAACGCCAAAATCCTGTCTCCATTACACTGGATCAAAGACCTCGAAGAAGGAAACACAGATACACCGAAGTTGCATATGGAAGAATAAAAGACCCCATTAGGCAGAACTTTTCTTCCCAGATAGAACAATGGAACAGAGGGTTCAACGCAAAAATCCAGTCTCCATTTTACTTGGTCAAATAGCTAGAAGAAGTAAAAGCAGATACACTGAAGTTGCACGTGGAAGAATAAAAGTCCCTGTTTATACAGAACAATACTTAGAGAGAACAATGCTGAAGGAGGTTCAACTGGAAAAATCCAGTCTCCATTATATTGGATCAAAGACCTCGAAGAATAAAAGCAGATACACTGAAGTTACATATGGAACAATAAAAGAACCTATTTAAACTATTCTTACCAGATATAGCAATGCAACAGAAGTTTCAACGCAAAAATCCAGTCTCCTATGAACAGAAGATGGCGCCGAGAGAATAGGGATGCTGCCTAGCTCTCTCACAAAAAGAGAGAACCAGGGAGTCCCACGAGCCAACTATCTAAAGAAATCCACAACAACAAACTCAAAAAGCAACGGAGAAAGACTCAAACCGGAAAAGAAATCCAGATAAAGCTCACATCCAACTTTCTCAAAGAATTCAGAATGCAAGGACCCCTCCCCCACCCCTTGCCACCGGCTTAGCCGTGAAAAGTTGCGGCGGATTTCTCCCTGACCCACAGAAACCAGCATTAGACCGGGCCAGGAGGAGACCCGAGGGGAGTGAAAGACTCCACACCACTGTGGAACATCCACAGATGGAACACAGAGGCATGAGTATCACAGCACATCCCCAAATACATGGGGAAAGCAGATTGGTGCCAAGCAATAGAACTTAACTCAGACCCCTCCACCCCATCTGAGAAAGACAGACAGGAACAGGGGGGCAAGGAATGTAGAATCCTGTCCCTTCCCTCAACAGGCCCCTCCCTGAGGCCATTGACTGGAGATTGACAGGCAGGCTACATAAGACCCAGCAAACCACAAAGGGAGGCGGAGCTGTCCCAACTCCCACCCGCCCAACGGGCTCAACTCCCAGCCTTCTGACTGGAGACTGACAGGTGGGCGGACCCTAAGACTCAGCACCCCACCAGAGGAGGTGGAGCTGTCCCAGCTCCCACCTGCCCACCAGGCTCCTCTCCCAGGCCACTGGATCTGGAGAGAGGAGGGCGCTGGGAACCTGCCTTACAACAGCGGGAGGGGTGTGAGGCAAAATAGGAGCCAGCATCTGCCCCCCCTCAATTCTTGAGCGGGGCATCCTACAGCTGGGAATCCTGAGCAAGACAGCAACGAGGGACCCCCCACAATCACAGACTCTCTGAGAAAGCAGTAGAAACAGAGCAGGGATCTGAACGGCCAACCAGCATCCAAGCTCACCTTCTGAGAATCAGAATGGCGCAGCTCAGCCCTAGGAGCCCAAGTCCTCAGCTGGGCCCCACCCTGGGAACAGAGCTGTCTCCTCCTGGTCCTATTGAGAGCCCCTGGAAACTCTCAAACCCCAGACCCTTGTCTGGGGGCCGCCCTTGGAAGCAGCACAGGAAAACGTCTGCCCAGCTCGCTCAGACTGAAGCACGCAGATCCATTTCATGGCCCACTGTAAGGCCACTAGTTGGGCTGAGAGCTAGTCGTGCAGCAAGACATAAGTTTTATTCTAATACTTTTCAAACTTTGTAGTCAAATACGCTACCTACTTACCAACTTAGGTCAGTTATCCTTACACTATACCTTTTCTTCATTACTATAATAATCTTACATTTCGACGTTAATCCTCTTGTACCTCCCCTGACCTCTCTCATTCTATTTTTCTATCTCAAGTCCTCTATTCGTTTTTAAACTCTTATAATACATGAACCTACACTTTGATGGCTGTTGAGCAATACTGTATATCTAGGTGTTCAATCATACTCTAGGCTCACAGGGGCTTAAAGACTATAGGGATTGGATTGAGAGGCTTATTGTTTTGGGTATAAATCGCTTATCAGTGGTTGTATTAGATTGGTATGCAAGTGCACAAAAAGAAAGACTGATAACACCAATCAAAATTTGTGAACATCTAATGTCTGCCAGCTACAGAGGTCTAGGTTGGTTATATCTGAAAAACTATAATCGTGTTGAGTAGTAATCTTGCTCCCATTTTCAAATGTACAGAACAAAAAATTCAAGAAACAACATGCCCCACCCAATGTAAACAGACAATGGAACAGTCACTGGCAAACCTAGAGAAGACTCTTCCAAGTGCTATACAAATGCAATTGATAAACATCATTAACGAAAAATGTGAAAATATAAAAAAAGAGATAAGGGAGGAAGCCATAGCTAAACAAGAGGAAACCATAAACAAGGTCAAGACACAGGCCCTAATAAAAGCTTTTAAAAATGGTAGGACCTAATAAATATCTCTGAATCCTAAATCTCAATATCAGTGAACTTAACTCTCCAATTAAATGGCATAGACTGTACAGTTGGATCAAAAAGCAAGAACCATCGTTCTGCTGTCTTCAAGAGACACATCTTACCCAAAAAAACAATCATCTTTTGAAAGTGAGAGGTTGGAATAAACTCTATCAAGCTAACGGCCCCCATAAACATCCTGGAGTTGCCATTCTCATATCAGATAAAATAGACTTCAAACCAAAATTAGTAAGAAAAGACAAAGAAGGTTACTACATACTACTAAAGGGATCTTTCCTCCAGGAAGACATAGCGATCCTAAATATTTACACATCCAATCCCGGAGCTCAGAACTTCATCAAGCAAACTTTACTTTCACTGAAACCATACATAGGTCAAAACACAGTGATTGTGGTGACTTTAATACACCACTCTCACCTATAGACAGATAAACAAGGCAAAAACTCAACAGAGAAACCTTAGAACTGAACAACTATATAGACCAACTAGATCTAACAGACATCTGCAGAATATTCTACCCAACAGCAACACAATATACATTTTGCTCAGCAGCACATGGAACATTTTCCAAAATAGATCACATCTTAGGCCATAAAACAAACCTGGACAGATTCAGAAACACTGAAATTATTCCCTGCATGCTGTCAGATCACAAAGGCATCAAATTGGAACTGAACACACATATCCACCAACGAAAACCCTGTAATTCATGGAGACTGAAAAACACATTGTTGAATCACCAATGGGACATCGAAGAGATCAGAACAGAAATCCAACATTTTATGAAATTTAATAATAAGGAGCACACAAAATACCAACTCCTTTGGGACACGGTAAATGCACTACTCAGAGGAAAATTTATAGCGCTGAGTGTCTACAACAACAAGTTGGAAAAATCGCAAACCAACAAGTTAATGTCTCACCTTAAGCTCCTGGAAAAAGAGCAACAAACCAACCCTAATCCCAGTAAAAGAAAGCAAATTATTAAAATCAAAGAAGAATTAAATCGTTTGGAATACAAAAAAACTATAGAGAGAATCAACAAAACAAGCAGTTGGTTGTTTTAAAGAATTAATAAAATTAACAAACCCTTAGCAAATCTTACCAAAAAAAGAAGACCAAAATAAACTAGGAATCCATTGAACTTTCCTCAATATAATAAAGGCTGTAAATGACAAACCCACTGCTAGTATTAGACTTAATGGTGAAAATCTAAAGCCATTCCTTCTAAAATCAGGAACAAGACAAGGATGCCCACTCTCTCCTCTCCTCTTTAACATAGTATTAGAATTCCTAGCCAGTGCAATAATGCAAGAAGCAAGCATAAAGGGGATTCAAGTAGGGAAAGAGGAAGTAAAACTATCCCTGTTTGCAGATGATATGATTCTGTATATAAAGAATCCTGTAGACTCTAATCCCAAGCTCCTTGAGCTGATTCAAAGCTTTGGAAGGGTAGCAGGCTATAAAACTAACCGTCAAAAATCAACTGCCTTCCCTTACACCACCAGTGAGAGGAACGTGGCAAAAATCAGGAAAGCAACTCCGTTCACAATAGCCTCAAAGAAAATAAAGTACCTAGGAATTAGCTTAACTAAGAATGCAAAGGACCTCTTTGATGAAAGCTTTAAAACCCTAAAACAGGAAATTGAAGCAAAACTAACAAAATGGAAAACCACCCATGCTCCTGTATTGGAAGAATCAACATTGTGAAAATGACAATCTTGCCAAGGGCTATTTACAAATTCATAGCAATACCCATTAATATACCAATGGCATTCTTTAAAGAAATAGAAGAGGCAATTAAAAATTTCATATGGAATAATAAAAGACCCTGTATAGAAAAAAATACTTCTTAGCAGAAAGAACAGCGCTGGAGGAATTTCAATTCCAAACTTTAGACTCTATTACAGGGCTATCATAATCAGAACAGCTTGTGACTGGCACAAGAACAGGCCTGAAGACCAATGGAATAGAACTGAGGCCCAGATATTAAACCACAGATCTATGGCCACCTAATTTTGGAGAAGGGAGCCAAAAAATGGAATGGAAGAAAGACAGCCTCTTCAACAAGTTGTGCTGGCAGAACTGGTTGAGCATCTGCAGAAAAATAAAGTTGGATCCTTCTTTGTCACCCTGCACTAGAATTAACTCCAAATGGATCAAAGACCTGGAGGTAAAAGCTGACAAACTGAAAACTTTACAGGAAGGAATAGGAGATACACTAGGTCTCCTTGGCACAGGTCCAAATTTTCTTAATAAGGACAAAGAATCACAGTAAATCAGAGAAAGGCTGGATAAGTGGGACTGCATTAAACTACGGAGCTTTTGTATGGCAAAGGACATAGCTAGTAAATTAATTAGGAAGCCTAAAGAGTGGGAGAAGATCTTCACCAACCAAACAATAGACAAAGGCCTCATATCTAAAATATATCAACAACTCAAAAAATTGAATCTCTCCAAAGTAACAACCATCCCATTAAAAAATGGGCCAAAGACTTAAAGAGAGTCTTCTCTGAAGAAGATACAAAAATGGCCTGTAGACACATGAAGAAATGCTCAACATCTCTGGTCATAAAGAAATGCAAATCAAAACAACTCTAAGATTCCACCTCATTCTAGTTAGAATGGCCAGGATCAGGAAAACGAGTTATAACAGATGCTGTAGGGGATGTGGCCAGGAGGGATCACTACTACACTGTTGGTGGGAGTGCAAACTCGTTCAACCACTATGGAAAGCAGTATGGCAGCGCCTCAAAAGACTAAACATAGAGCTCCCCTATGACCCAGCAATTCCACTACTTGGCATTTACCCAATCATCCAGAATCTAGGGCATACTAAATCCACTAGCACAACAATGTTCACTGCAGCACTATTTACCATAGCAAAGATATGGAACCAACCTAGGTGTCCCTCAGTTGATGAGTGGAGCAACAAATTGTGGTATTTGTACACAGTGGAATTCTAAGCTGATGTCAGAAAAAACAACATCGCCCCATTTGTTAGGAAATGGAAAGACTTAGAAAAAATCATATTAAGTGAAGTAAGCCAGACTCAAAGGAACTTAGTCTCAATGGTTTCCCTCATTCGTCATAATCAGTAGAAACCTTGGGCTCTACTAGAGGAGATCTGCAATAGAGCAAAATCTTGATACATAAGGCCATATAGTATGAAGCTAATTGAAAGGACCTGCAGGATATTGAAACAAAAGCCATATAACGAATGATTGTTGTCCTTAATGTACTATGTTATCTCTCATCTCCTTTGCTGTCCCTTCAGTATCTCATATTGTTAGAGTATCTCACTTTGTTGTCTGATATATTGAATTTATTTGTATTTGGATATTTGAAATTTGATAGGGAAGGGGGGAAAACCAAGATGGGTGGGGGGGTGGGGAGAGGGTAATAGTTACCAAGACATGTTAAAGGGTATCAATGTATGTGAATTAATGTATCTTCTATCTGGCAAATATCATGTAACCCTTTTATTAATTACAAAAAATATAAAAAAATGGAAAAAAAATCCAGTCTCCTAATGGAGACTTGTTCAAAGAGCTGGAAGAAATAAAAGCAGATACGCTGAAGCTGCATGTGGAAGAATAAAAGCACCGTTTAGACAGAACAACTCTTAGTGACAGAACAATGCAGGTGGAAGTAAACCTCGAACACTCATTCTCCAATATACAGGGTCAAAGACCTCGAAAAAGTAAAGGCAGATTTCACTGAAGGTTCATAGGGAAGAATGAAAGACCGAACTATTCTTAGCCGATAGAACAATTCTTAGCAGACACACCACGTTTAAGCAGAGCAATAATTAGCACATAGAACAATCCAGGAGGATGATCAACACAAAAATCTGGAAGCTCAACACAATCATTCAGGCTCCTTTGTACTGGATCAAAGACCTCAAAGAAGTTAAAGCACATACACTAAACTTGCATATGGAAGAATAAAAGACGCCAGTTAGACTGAACTATTCTTTTTTTTAGCTTTTAAAATAATTTAATTTACATCATGTATGAAAAATATAAATCAAAACTTCCCATATTTTTATATAAATGACTATTATTACATGGCAAGTGTATATCATTACGTACACTGGACTCAACTGAATGAGTAGGTAAAACATTTTTCATAAGTATTGATTATAAAAATGAAAACAAAATCATAGTTGCCAAATATTCAACATTCACCTCAGAAAACCATACACATAATGGTAGGGGAATAAAAGACTTCATGTGTGGAATTAAAATGGAATTTCTAAAAATTGTACTCCACTTGCTTTTCATTTAAATTTTATTGTAAAGGTTATGTACAGGTGGGTTTCAGTTACATAATTAAGATAATGAGAACATTGCTTTGAAAATAGTGTTACCTACTCCTTCATTTTCTCACCATTTTCCCTCTCTCAGTGCCCTCCCTAGTTATAAAGTTCATTTTCAGCATATTGTCTAGTGAGTATCTGTTGAATTGGTTCACTCTTGGTTATACTGTTTCTGTGATTCCCTTTTCCTTCCCCTAATCAGATAAATTTACATTCAAAACAAAGAGTACAGAAATAAAAAAAACAGTGACAACTGAGAATAAACCAAAGGAAAGACGAAATAAAAGGTAAAAACATATTAAGTAACCTAAGTAAGCCAGACCTAAAGGAACATAGGCTTAGTGGTTTCTCTCATTGGCAATAATTAGTACACATCTAGGACTCTTCTAGCAGAGGATTACAATAGCATAAAACCTAGATTCATAAGGTCATGTAGGATGAGACTAAATGAAAAGATCTCTAGGTTAGGGAAACAAGAGCTTTATCTTTTGCGATAGTTGTTCTTAATGTACTATGTTATTTCTCTACTCCTTTGTTGCCCTTTGGTTAATCTCATATTGTTACTATACTTGACTGTGTTCCCTGGCATATTGTATATACGTTGGATTATTTGAAATAGGAAAGGGAAGGGGTCTAAGGACCCGCTAACATGGATGGGGTGGTGAAGGGAACAAATGCCTAATAGTTTTGAAACATGTGTTTTATAAAAAAAGCTGGTTTAGTCTATGCATAAATGACAAGATGAAAAGTATAATTATAGGCTAATTATAGGCTATACAGGAAGGCAATTATATGTTACAAAACCTTTGGACAATTCCCAGATAATTCATAATGGAAATACCTAGAATATTGGTGTATTGAATGGGGGACTAGCAGGAAGGATTGAATCACATGGAATCAGTGAACAGTGGAGAATTTTCTCACAACACTCAATATGCATGTACAAGACAACGTGTGTCTATTAATGTTTCTGTTGGTGGATGGAGAGGGGGAGTATTTTGGAAGGTGTGGTTTTTTTCATATATTTTTATTGTAATTATAGAAGGGTTACAGTATATTCACCAGAAAGAAGGTGCATTAATTCACATACATTGATACCTTTCTTATGCCTTGGTTCCCATTTCTCTCCCCACCCACCCACCCCTCATCTTGTTTTCCTGCCTTCGCTATCCCCTTTCAAATAACCAAATACAAATGTGTCCAATATATCAGATAACAAAGTGAGATACTCTAACAATATGAGATAACCAAGGGACAACAAAAGAGTGAGAGATGACATAGTACATAAAGGAAAACAATCACTCATTATATGGCTTTTGTTTCTATATCCTAGAGGTCCTTTCATTTAGTGTCATACTATATTGCCTTTTGTATCAAGGTTTTGCTCTATTGCAAATCTCTGCTAGGAGAGACCAAGGTTTCTACTGATTATGAAAATGAGGGAAACCATTGAGCCTGTCTTCCTTTGAGTCTGGCTTCACTTAATATTATTTTTTCTAAGTCTTTCCATTTCCTAACAAATGGGGCGATGTCGTTCTTTCTGACAGCAGCACAGAATTCCATTGTGTACAAATACCACATCTTGTTGATCCACTCATCTGCTGAGGGACATCTAGGTTGGTTGCATATCTTTGCTATGGTAAATAGTGCTGCAATGAACGTTGTTGTGCTGGTGGATTTAGTCTGTCCTTGTTTCTGGACGATGGGGTAAATGCCAAGTAGTGAAAATGCTGGACTATAGGGGAGCTCTATGTTTAGTCCTTTGAAGAACTGCCATACTGCTTTCCATAGTGGTTGAACGAGTTTGCACTCCCACCAACAGTGTAGTAGTGATCCCTCCTGGCCACATCCCCTCCAGCATCTGTTGTTATTAGTTTTCTTGATCCAGGACATTCTAACTAGAGTGAGGTGGAATTTTAGAATTGTTCTGATTTCTTTTATGACCAGAAATGTTGAGCTTTTCTTCATGTGTTAGTGTTTTGGGTCAGGAAAAAAATAATAATGACTTTCCTTGCTATTTAACCTAGAAAAATATTAAATACACTTTCCCACATGACAGAAGGTTCACTTGCATGTAGAATATGGTTCAAACAAATGAAACTGCCTAAAATAAATCATATGAAAAGTGTGTCTCATCGTTTATAGTTTTTAAGTATGGGGAGGCTTTGTGTGTCCTGATGTCACTTCTGTAACCTGCCATAGTATACCACCATGTGCATTTAACTGGCATTTCTAAATAAAATTTTGCATTTCACATGAGTCATTGATGAGAGTTAAATATACATTACATTCTGTTTTTAACATTTTTTGTGCCGGTCCTTGTGGTTGAACTCAGGGATTAGACACTGTCCATGAGTTTTCTGGATCAAGTCCAGTGCTCCACTCCTTGAGCCACAGTGCCAGCCCTTGCTGAGGAGTCTATTGGAGATAAGAGTCTCACAGACTTTCCTGCTCATGCTGGCTTAAAAACCTGATCTTCACTCCCAGCATCCTGAGTAGCTCGGATCACACATGGGAGCCAACAGTGCAGCCTCGGTTCAGAGATATTAATTCTTCACTTTTTTTTACACAGAACCTTCCATTTAAGACATTCATGTACATGTACAATGCATGTTAAACCCGATCACACCTTCCAAAATTCTCCCTCTCCCCCTTCCCCACCTGCCACATTAATATCCACACTTCGTCTTATACATGAACATTGAGTATTGTAAAAAAATTCTCCACTGTCTGTTCACTGATTCCATGTGATCCATTCCTTCTCGGTAGTCGCCTATTCAAGACACTGATATTCTAGATATTTCCTTTATGAATTGTCTGGGAACTCTCCAAAGGGATTGCAACGCAGAATGGCCTTCCTGTATAGCCTATAATTAGCCATACTTTGCATCATGTCATCTATGCATAGACTAGACCAGCTTTGTTTATCAAAGGACATGCTTCAAAACTATTCTATCAGGCCTTTGATCCTGACCCGCCATCCATGTTAGTGGATCCTTAGAGATGATTTGCTCAGCACCAGTTTGGCAAATTGTGAGCTCTGTGAATTGTGCATCCACAATCATAGAAGAGCCTATTACCTTCCAGTCCCCTGACATCTCCCTAAATATCTCCAATGCAATATTAGCCCCATACAGACACACACAGAGAGAGAGAGAGAGAGAGAGAGAGAGAGAGAGAGAGAGAGAGAGAGAGAGAGAGAGAGAGAGAGAGAGAGAGAGAGAGGGACGGACAGACAGACAGACAGAGAGAGCAAGAGAGAGAGAGCGAGAGAGAGAGAAATTAGGAAACAAAGCAAGGATGCATAAATCTAGGAGCTTGCAAACACATTGGAAGAAAATGAATTTCAGAGATTAAAAGAGAACTGTTGTTCATTACGCTGTAGTGTAGAATAATCTGTATTTTCTCTGATCAGAAAACACTGCCTGTAATGTTCTAACACAGTTGAGTATGTACAATGAATACGTAAATGGGAATAAATGAGACATAAAACAATCTAGGATTATTGGGTTTGTCACAACTGAAAAGTGTGGAACAGAATGTCAATATCAACTATGCATATTTGAGTTCAAAATCATTGTGGAATTCTGACTTCTTCATTTTGTATTGTTCTCTCTTTATATCAAAGGACTCCAATTAATGCAGAGCAGTGCAATCTAACACACGTCTCAGAATTTTACCTCCTGGACTCTCAGATGATCCTGAGATACAACCCTTGCTCTTTGGGCTCTTTCTGTCCATGTACCTGATCACAGTGCTCAGAAATCTGCTCATCATCCTGGCTGTCACCTCTGACTCCCACCTCCACACCCCCATGTACTTCTTCCTCTCCATCCTCTCCTTAGCTGACATTGGATTCACCTCCACCACAGTCCCCAAGATTCTGGTGGACATCCACACTCACAGCAGAGCCATCTCCTATGTGGGCTGCCTCATCCAGGTGTCTTTTTTTCTCACTTTTGGTTGTATGGATGTTTTGCTTCTTAGTGTGATGGCCTATGACCGCTTTGCGGACATCTGTCACCCCCTGAATTACCCTCTCATCATGAACCCTCGTCTCTGTGTCTTCTTGATTCTGCTGTCATTTGTCTCCAGCTTCTGCTGATGTGGATGCAAGTGTGGATGGCATTACAGATGACCAATTTCAAGGAAGTAGAAATTCCGAATTTCTTCTGTGACCCTTCTCAAGTCCTGGAACTTTCCTGTAAGCACACACTCATTAATAATTTATTTAAATACGTTATTGCTACCATTTTCGGTTTCCTTCCTATCTTAGGGATCCTTTTCTCTTACTACAAGTTTATCTCTTCAGTGCTGAGAATGTTCTCTTCAAGTGGGAAGTACAAAACCTTCTCCACATGTGGCTCTCACCTGTCCGTGTTCTGCTTATTCTTTGGGACCTCAGTGGGGATCTACTTTGAGTCAGCTCTGTCACATTCTCCCAGGGACAGTGCTGTGTCCTCAGCAATGTACACAGTGGTCACTCCTCCCCTGAACCCCTTCATCTACAGCCTGAGGCACAATGAGCTCAAAAGTGCCCTGAGCAAGTTGTACAAACCACGAGCTGACAACAGCAGGTATGAAGTTTATTTGTTATGTAGTTTTTGCACAAGCAACAATCTTGACTATATAATCTGATAAAATCTACCTGCTTGAATACCTGATTATTCTAGTTTCATTAGTACAATCCATCCTTAGAAAGGTCCTGGCTATATCAGGATAGATTCCTAAAGGAGGAATATATGTTTTCAATGTTTAAATTGTTACTTTGTAAAGAATGATGAATGTCTGCAGATGGTGGGCCCAAGAAAGAATTTAGTAAGGATTGAGTGGCAAGTTTTTAATATGTATAATTTACCTCAATAAAATCGGACAGAAACAGACCTTTATGTTTTTTAAGCAGTATTTGAAGTCATGACTTTCTAATTGGTAGCCAGATATCCTGGCTCCTGCCCTTTTGTTTTGAGTTATTTTAGACTTATAACTTAGTCCCCTAATTGTTTCCTATGATGCATTTTGTTATTTTAAAAGTGATATGTAGATGGACTCCAATTATATAATTCAAGAAAAGAGTGTATTTCATTTGGGACAGTGTAATTCCTTCCTTCCCTTTCTTCCATAATATCTTTCAAAGAAAATTGAAAATCTTGTTTCCTAGTGAAATTACCTAAGCATAGACAAACCTAATCCACTGGCACCTACATTTGGTTCTAGGCTGCTTGATTTTCTGGGTACATGAACTCTATGATATGGGGATCTCGTAATGCTTGAGTGAGTTGGAGGAAGCAATGAAAGAGCCATCCAATACCTAATCTACAGGGACGTGAGTGGTTCCTTGGACAGTTGAGTTTTCATCTCAAATTCACTTGAAGAAAAACCAAGAGTAAGGGACATCGGCTTGGTCCAAGTATCAGCATCCCCATAACTGGAGATTGAAGAAACCCCTGTATTATTGATAGTTGCATGCTCACAATTCACACACATGCACAGAAACAATTTGTATAGGTTTCTAGTTTTGAATATAGAGAGGTAGTACTTTTCTAATACTTATATGTGTGCTATTCGAAGTATACATATAGGCACAATTACAATTTCATGGATTGACATGAAAAGGAATGATAACACCAGTGGTGTTTTTCTGTCCAATACCAGGGTTTCAATTCAGGATCTCCTTTTTACATTATGTTTGCTCAGATTGTTTGCTCATTTGAACTATATCTCCAGCCTGCCTTTTTGCTGAATAGTTAAAATGGGTTTTC
The DNA here is from genome assembly GCF_031878675.1 of Megascapheus bottae. Lineage (NCBI taxonomy): Eukaryota > Metazoa > Chordata > Mammalia > Rodentia > Geomyidae > Megascapheus > Megascapheus bottae. Next base: position 4,861,701 of record NC_143509.1, on the reverse strand, counting down.
AAACATTTTTTTCCGAGCCAGACTGACTTAATAACATTCACAGGACAGAGAGAAAATCTTGAAGATAGAAGAGGAAAATGTAAGTGACACAAGAAGGAAGTAAAGTACACCTATATCATTGAGAAATATTCAAAAGATATGGTTTAGCTTGGCTCTGATATTAAGCTTCCCCAAATCCTGGACTTGTGATAAGCCATGCATAAGGAAGCGAGTTATGATTTTATCAGATCCAAACCACTGCTTTGTATGCATTGGGCTGATATGTTACATTAGCCCACAGGAGGTTATGTAGGCTGATCTCTAAAGGCAAACTACTGGGCTGTTCCTGACAGGCTTATTTCCATAACACTGAAGGATGACATTCTGTTGTGGTAAGGTAGATTCTGTAAGAATATGAATGTAAAAAAGTCTGAACTTTACTTATTTAGTGTTTTTAGGGTCATGGAGTATGAACTTAGCCTGGGCACTGTCTCTGAGCTCTTAGACTCAAGGACACCACCCTACCCCTGTGCCTGGGTTCTGTCCCTGAGCTCTGCAGCTCAAGTCAACCACCCTACTCTTGAGGCAAGCCCCCCTTCCATTTTCTAGAAGTTAATTGGAGTTAAGAGTCTTGGGTGCTTTTGTGCCCCAGCTGGCTTTTAACCTTGATCTTCAGATAGCCTCTCTGGTAGCTGGGATAAGAGTGTGAACTTTGTTTGAGTGCTACTCCAGTATATCCTTAGTTGATAATTTTACAGTTGTTGACAGAAAGCATCTTTCTATCTATTCCCTACGTTCATGACAAAAATTATTTCACTCCAACCATGTACATTTCACCTTCATAGACCAAATATTAAAAATTTATAATAGTGGCTTTTCTCTTCTAGTAAATTACAGCTACACATAGCATTAGACTTAGGGTAAAACATCACTGCTTATAACTCCAGTTTTGAAACAAATACTACTTAACTGTATTTCAAGTTTTCTAGTAATTCACTGGCACTTAGGTCAGTTTTACATTGCAGACCAACCAGAAAAACTACATGATTGAGTGTTGGTTCTTCAGTACCAATGAACTGAGTAACTAAATCTTTACAGTAGAAAATTAGTTGTTGCTGAGATTTCCTTGCTTAAGGATGGTGCTGTACCATTGAGTCAAAACTCTCATTTCCTCAGTTTTTGGAGAGGGTATGCATTGTGAGGAGCTTACTTCATTAGGGAAAACAGGCCCCTGCACTTCTCCAGCAGCCTTACTGTAACCATGAACTTCTGATTGCCATTTCCTGAGGAGCTAGAATTGCTAACTGTTGGGGACCAACTGTGGGGTCAGTGACCGACTGTGGAGTCAGTGACCATGACTGTGGGGTCAGTGACCTTGGACCCGCACAAATGTGTACACAAGGAAGTACCTCTTATGATTTTGGGCTGTGTCAATAGCTTCTCATTTAACCTGTTTAGGACTTCATAGGTTCTCATTTAACCTGTTTGGGACAAACAGACCGAGAGAGAAAGAGAAAGACAAAATGATTGTGTGTGTGTGTGTGTGTATTATGGCGTAACAAGATATTCCCTGTGATATAAATTGCCCAGAATATATTGTAAGAATTCAATTCTGCATTGGTAGATAAAAACTATTTCTTAGATTTGGACAGCCTTATACACTTTGTTTAGCACCAGGACCAGAGCCCAAAAAATAGATTCACACATAAATAGTGACAGCAATATAAAAACATTAAAAATATTTGGTGAATAAAAGAGTTTAAAGCATTTTAATTATATCCCTGGGACAGATGATTGGTGGAAAGACAGGGGACGCAGGCTGCGGCCCTCAGTCTGGGCTTCAGCCTGTGAGTTGGCAGAGACAAACTGGAGCCAGGCAGTTCACCACCAGGCTACTGGAGAAAACAACACTTCCTGTCCATGAAAGCACTGGGAGGAGGGTAGAGCGAAGAGGAGAAACACACAGAGGAGCCCTTCCACAGCCATGTAAAGTGACCACCTGTGTCCTCACCACATCATTTTCACCAAGAGGGTTCAACCTAGTAGGGGGTGTTCTCTAGACACAGCCCCTCGTCCCACTCAGCTCATCATACCACCAGCTCTGGAGCCAGCAGCACAGACCCCACTGAGCCTAGCTTCTCCTTCCTGTCCCCTGTAGTGCTGGACAGTGGGTGGGTGGTTGTGTGAGCCATTCCCAGCTCCCCTACTTCATTCTGCAGAACAGCCAACACACAACCAGAAAAAGATCCAGAGAGGCTGTGCAAACCAGCTAAGAAGGAAATTCCTCCCCCTACTCAGCCGACTTTCTACCTGACCAGAAGCAACCTTCTGCAGGTAGGCTCAACTCACCCAAAGGCAGCACTTACCTATCCTGATTCAGTTCTGGTCCAGTTTACAGTGGATTCAGGTCCAATGTGGGTTCATTTTGTACACAGAACATAAAATTCTCACTAGTGGTGCCACCCTGTTTCAGTTAACACAACAGACACTTCACCAGTCTCTTTCAACCAGTTCCAACTAGATTCAGTAAGTCCAGCAATGGGGCAACATCTCACCACCACCTCAGCTCCAGATGTACAGGCATGTCCAGCTCACCCACAGGCCTAGACAAGGCCCATACACACTGGCAGAGTTCAACCTCCATAACAGATAAAAAATATTCCTGACCTTCAGAGTTAAAGTTATTCATATTCTCTTGCCAATGGTTTTCTTCTTGATGAAAAATGACTTTGAGTGCACATGACTTCATCTACTCATCCAGATCATTACAAGGCAATATTGACTCCAAACCTCCCTGACGACTGAAGGTCGATGAAAGCTCAAGGCTCAACTCTAGGGTTCCTGTGAGGGCAGCCAGTGTTTAGCTTCCAGGGTCAAGCATCTCAGGCACGAGATACTCAGCTGTGAGCCCATCAGAACTGCAGTCATTCAGAATGAACGTGGGTGCATACCAGGCCGAATAGCTACTGTAAGGAGCCTTGAAATTACAATACAGACCTCAAAAGTCCCCTGTCTCTCAGAATATATGCTTGCGCTTGAAGAACAAATTAGAATAGTTCCACAGAAGTATTTGTTCAGACTCTTCATATATTCCAGGAGAAACTCAAAGGTCAAATGGATTTCATTCAACTCTTCCCTTCTCTATCATTGCTTCTTCCAGGAAATTATTTTTTTCATATATTTTATTATAATTAATAGAAGGGTTTCATTACATGCACCAGAAAGAAGGTACATTACTCCACAAACATTGATACCCTTTCTCATGTCTTGGTTCTCATTTCCCTCCCACCATCCCACCCCTCATCTTGTTTTCCTCCTTTCTCTGTCTGACTTCAAGTAATCAAATATGCATATATCCAATATATGAGATAACCAGGTTAAATCCTATAAGAATATGAGATAACCAAGGACAGCAAAAAAGATGAAAGATAACATAGTACATGAAGGACAACAATCACTCATTATATGGCTTTTGTCTCTATACCCTGGAGGTCTTTCATTTAGTGTCATTCTATATGGCCTTATGTATCTAGGTTTTGTTCTATTGTAGATCTCTGCTAGGAGAGCCCAAGGTTTCTACTGATTATGAAAAATGAGGGAAACTATTGAGCCTATGTTCTTTTGAGTCTGGCTTACTTCACTTAATATGATTTTTTTCTAAGTCTTTCCATTTCTTCCAGGAAATTCTTAGAGTCTAAAATACCGTTGCAATTTTGTTCTATGCACATTCTATTTACACGAATTGCATTGAGAGCCTCACAGACAGAAAAACCATTTATTCTCCTGAACTGAATCTTTGCATCTGTCTATAAATACTCAGTCTCCAGAATACTAAGGCTCTTAACTACTGTGCAACAAAGGAACAAGTCGGGGAATTAATTAGCCAATTATTCTTCACATTTTCCACATGGAAAAAGAAGCAGAGAGCTGCCTAATTCTTCTATTTAGTTAAGTGTCCTACCCAAGTCCTGAGTTCCAAGGATCCTGCTGCCCAGCCTCTTCAGAGTCCTGCTAATATCCGTATTCCTCAGGCTGTAGATGAAGGGGTTCAGCATGGGGGAGACCACCGTGTACGTCACCGAGGCCACCACAAGCTTCTTGGAGCCATGGAACACAGTGGAACCACAGTACGCACCAAGCAAGGTGCCATAGAAAAAGCAAACCACTGACAGATGAGCCCCACACGTGGAGAAGGCTTTGTGCCTCCCACTTTCTGTGGGGATCCTGAGGATGGAAGAGATAATTTTGTAGTAAGAGTAAAGGATTCCTGAAAGAGGAAATAACCCCAAGACTACAGTAATTAAATATATGAACAAGTTATTTGTAAGGGAACCAGAACAGGACAGTTTAAATATTTGAGAAGCATCACAGAAGTAATTTGGGATTTCCACACTTTTAAAGCAAGTAAATTGTAAGATCAATATATTGTGTGACTGGGAATTCAAAACACTAAAGAAAGCAGACACCAATACTAAGATCCGACAGCAGCGAGGGTTCAAGAGGACCGAGTAGTGTAGGGGGTGACAGATGGCCACAAAGCGGTCATAGGCCATGACAGTCAGAAGCATGTCATCCATGCAGCCAAAAAAGAGGAAGAGAGACATCTGGGTGAGGCAGCCCCCATAGGAGATGGCTCTGCTGTGACTCTGGATGTTCACCAGCATCTTGGGTACAGTGGTAGATGTGAAGCAGATGTGAGCCAAGGAGAGATTGCAGAGGAAGAAGTACATGGGGTTGTGGAGGTGAGGGTCAGAGCTGACAGCCAGGATGATGAGCAGATTTCCCAGTATGGTGGTTAGATACATGAAAAGGAAGAGCCCAAAGAGGACTGGCTGTATTTCAGGGTCATCTGAGAGTTCCAGGAGATGGAACTCAGAGACTGTGGTTAGATTTTCTGCTCTGAGATGACTTGGACAACTGCTAAAGGAAGAAATCTCATTAGAAAAGCATAATGTTTGTCTAGGAACGTTCAACGGTATATACCTGATATTCAAATATGTATACGTTTAAATGTGTAACATACTTGAGGTGCAGTGTACTTGGAAATATTTCTCTGCTGTGGCAATCCCACACTTGTAGCCTCTGCTAACTCAGGTAGGCCTTTTTATCCCAGCCCTGTGCCTACACATCTGACCCACTGGGAGAACAACATATTAGAAATCCAAGATCATAAAAATAACTAGAGCATGTCAATACAACAATACAGCCTACTCTTATCTTCTTTTTAGAACAGCTTTTTTGGGAGATCATTTGTATAAGAATCATAGATTCACAGTAAGACAGCTTTTAGCCTAGTTGAATTTGACTATACTGAGAAGAAATCAGACCCACCAACAGTCACTTACTGTCCCACTGCAACCCAGACAGACCAATTTGCTTCTGGTCACCGTTGACTTTCCTATTCTGGTACTATGGCATTTGCAGGGAAATGAGTAGACCTAGAAATGTGCTAGTGAGTTCAGTAAGTCAGGCTCAGAGACAAAGGACACTTGTGCTCTCTCAGACATGGCTGTTAGATGTCATTTATATCCATATAAAAATCCATATACAGGTTCATGTGCATCTATACCCAAATTAATGTGTGATGAGTAGAAGAGGATTATGAGGGTGTTAACTCCTTGATCGCCTAAGCTGCAGTTTAATGAAATGAATATCCCTTCTTGAATACTTGTTTGTTAAACATGACATTTGAAATATGATGTAAAAATCAATGTTAATAAACTCTTTTTAAAGAGGGGTGGGAGTTCCCCCATGCCCTTTTTATGGTCTCTGATGTGGCTAACAGGTCTGTAGAAGTTCATACATATGATTTTACATGTCATTTTCTTCTTTATTCTATTTTTTGCCAATTGTGGGCTTGAGCTCAGGGCATGAGCACTGTCCTTGGACTTTCTCAAGGTTAGAGCTCTACCACTTGAGCCACAGCACCATTTCTGGCTTTTTTTCTATGTATGTGGTACCGAGGAATTGAACCCGGGTCTTCGTGCATGCTAGGCAAGCACTCTACCACTAGGGCAAACTCCCGGCCCTCCTCTTTATTCTTTTAACTCTTCTTAAAAGTCCTTGCTATCTTTGGGGCCAGCAGTTTGTCCTAGTGGTAGTGTGCTTGCCTAGCATTCATGAAGACTGGGGTCTGATTTCTTGGTGGTGCTATGGCTCAAGTGGTAGAGCTGTATCCTTGAGAAAGCCCAAGGACAGTCATCAGGCCCTGCGATCAAGCCCTGGACTCGCAAAAAATATTTTTTAAGTCTTTGCTATTTCTTGCAACTAGTCTGGAGGAAATAGTAAGTCCAATCTTCCACTTGTGTAATACGCTTGTTTGTGTATGAGTTAAAAAAATGAAATGAATATCAGAATGCTCAACCTACTTTAATTGTTTATATTTAGTTATTTATTTTGGGGGTGTCTTGGGGCTTGAACTTGTCCTGGGCACTGTCCCTGAGCACTTCATCTCAGGGATACCACCCTACCCTTGAGCCAACCCCACTTCCCATTTACTTGAGGTTAATTGGAGATAAGAATCTCAGGTACATTTGTGCCCAGGATTCTCAGACCTCAGCCTCTTTAGTAGCTAGGATTACAGGCAGGAGCCACCTCATTCAGCTCCTAGTTTTAAAAAAATATACAACATTCTATTTTCCAGTGACTCATGCCTGTAATCCTGAGATCTGAGGATAGCAGCTCTCAGTCAGCCTGAGCAAGGATGTCCTTGAAACTCTTAACTCCAGGGAACCACCAAAAGAGCAGGAAGTGGAGCTGTGGCTCGAGTGGTAAAGTGCCAACCTTGAGCTAAATATCTCAGGGATAGGTTACATCCCTGAATTCAAGACCTGACACTAATATATTATCCCTTTCCCTCTCTCACTCCCTCCCCCTCTTCTCTCTCTCTCTCTCTCTCTCTTTCTCTCTCTCTCTCTCTCACAGACACACACACACACACACACACACATACACACACACTCACAAAAGTATGGAGGAAAAGTGATGCATATGAAGTGAGAATGAATGACTTATAAAACTGAGCCCTGAAGCCAGGCTCTGGTGACCCACTTCTGTAATCCTAACTACTCAGGAGGCTGAGATCGGAAGATCATGGTTCAAAGCCACCCTTGGCATGAAGCCTGTGAGATGCTTATCTCCAATTAAACATCAGAAAACCAGAAGTGGCACTGTGTTCAAGGAGTAGTGCAGTACCCTTGAGCTGAAGGCTCAGGAACAGCCCTCAGACTCTGAGTTCAAAAAAAAAATCCAAACTGATCTCAGAGATTATCACATGGCATTCTGTAAACCATGGCTCATTGTTGTGTGGTGTTCCTGTCACAGACAGCAGCAGCAGCAGCCTCCACCACCTCCTCCATCTCGTCGTCGTCATCATCATCATCATCATCATCATCATCATCATCATTATCATCAACATCCTCTCAGTAAAGCCATCCTCATGGTCCACAAAACACACCTCCAAATCCCTTCTCCATCCATCCTCAGCACTCACTCGCTTAAGCTGCCTCTCTCCTTAGACATGATCCAGGTGGACAGGTCTGAGGACCCCAGACCCGCCGTGTAGCACCAGTTCAGCCTCTGTCCTCAAAGTGGATGTGAAGACACCATGGAAGCAATGCTGGGGGATGCTGACAAGAAGGAGATAGGTACTGCAAGCAGGAGAGTGAAAGGCAGGGAGCACAGGGTCACCCTCCAATTCTAGGTGGCCTTGGAGGACTGAGGCTCCCAATTAGCCAAGTTGAACACATCAATGACCAAGTCTCTGTAGACATTTCAAACAGAGAGCTGAGAGGACCTAAAGGAAATCCATGCTGGTTCAAGACTCTCTGTCTATGCAGATGATTACTACACTAAAACTTCTATCACTTATGCTTATGTGATGGAGAGATGGCATGGACTTTTCACAATCCTTATAATTGATCTCCAAACTTGGGTGACTTTTAATAAATTTTCTTTGTTCTCTATCCACACCATATATCGTCAGAATTATTATGATTCCAACTTCAAAGTTTACATCTTTTCTAATTTTATTTTGTTTTATTATTCATATAAACATTTAATCAAACATTTTCTTTTGTCCCACCCCCAAATGCCTACAGAAAACATTCCATGATTTAAGGATATATAAACCCTGAAGCAGTATAAACCCTGAAATTACAAATACAATAAAGACAACGAGTTGAGAAGTTGGGTATTAATTCTCCAGGTCTCTCTATTCCCTTACAAACAGTACAATATATTTTTTTCAGATGGGTGTATACAATTTCATTGTGTTTATAGACCACATTTTCTTGATTCATTCATCCACCCAGGGGTATCTCGGTTGATTGCATATCTTGGATAAGTAAACAATGCTTCAGTGATAATGGTGGTACTGACAGTTGCAGTGGGGAAATGTTTGTAGTGGATTTTTATCAAATGACCCAGAGTGGGAATGCTGGGTCATAGAGAATCTCTGTTCAGTCTTTTATGGAATCTCCATAGCTTTCTAGAAATTTTACCAACAACATAGGAATGTCCACTTCTGGCCACATCCCCACCAGCATCTGTGACTATCAGTTTTATTCATAATGGTCATCTAACTGAGGTTTGGTGGAATCTCAAATTTTTTTGATTTGCATTTTTTGTCAATCCTGGGGCTTGAACTCGGGGCCTGGGCACTGTCCTTAGACACTTTTTACTCAAGGTTAGTACTCTGCCATTTTGAGCCACACTGCCACTTCCAGCTTTTTCTATGGATGTGGTACCAAAGAATTGAATCCATGGCTTTGTGCATGGGAGGTGAGCACTCTACCATTAGGCTACGCTTACAGCCCCACTTCCTATTTTTTCCGTGCATGTGGCACTGAGCAGTTGAACCCAGGGCTCTATGCATGCTAGCTAAGCACTCTAATATCAGATTAACATTTGTCCATTGAATAGCACATTCACCGTTACCATACCTCTGCTGTGGTGACTAGTGCAGGAATTCCCTCGGATGTAAGAGATGTTGTGGTAGATCCTAAGCAGATGGCAGGGAAATGAAGTAGAAGCTAAAGCTTTATGCTTCTCACATGAGGAAGGAAAGAAGTTGTTTTCCAATACACAACAAATCTACATAGGGATCTAGAATTGGACATCCTTATGTGTGGGAGAAAGACAACAAGACTCTGACCTTCAATTAAACACCAAAAAAGTTGAAAGGAGTTATGTCTCAATGAAAGCAGTGCCAGCCTTGACAAAAAGAAAAAAATCAGGAACAGGGTAAGGTCCAGAGTTCAAGACCCAGAAAAAAGGATTGCAGTGCTAAATTCCAGAAATCTTAACAGCTTTAGTTTTGAAATCTCACCACTTGAGATCTCTCAATCTCAGTGACTTCTTTCTTTTCCCTTTCTCAAAATATTATTATGGTTAAATAGTTGTACCAGAGGATTCAACTTGTCATGTTTATTTATGGGCTCTGTAATCAAAGTCATTCATTCCACAGTTCTTCTAGACTCTCTCATGCCCTACCAATCCCCTCAATGTGTGTGGATCCCTTTCCACATACCTACATGAGCAAATGCAGTCATGATATTCTTTTGAACACAGGGTCTGGGTGCTGTCCCTGGTGCTGGTTTTGAACCATGACCCTCAGATCCCAGCCTCCGGAGTAACTAAGATGACAGGCATAAAACACCATCACACAGCTTTATTTCCCTTTAGTGTTTCCTGATGTTTTTAACTATTCTGAGCACATTTTATTTTGTTCATTACAATTTCAATAAATAATGAAAACCCCAACTATGTGTCAAATATACCTGTAGCACCACTATACATTAAAACAAAAAATAAAAAGATAAATTTTTAAAAAGTGGACACAAACGGATCATTTTTGTTTTGGTAGCACTGGTGTTTGAACTCAGGGCTTTCTGATTTCTTGGCAAATGATATAAAACGTGCTTTCTTTGTTTTTAGTAATTTACAGATGGGATCTAGGACTTTTGGGGTTTTTTTAAAGAACTTATTAATGTTGATTTTTTACATCATATTTTAAATGACAAGTTTAACAAACAAGTGCTCAAGGAGGGAATGTCTCTTTACAATTACTAGGACTTAGTATGTAGAACTTAATCAAAATTAGGCTAAGGGTTTGCATGTCATAGAAACATTAATTTAAGAAATAAGACATTATGTCTGTAGAGTCATAGGTTTTTATGTCTATATAGTTATGTTTATATTTCCATTACTATGTCCATAGCTTTGTGTGGGCAGTTATTGAATCCTTGCTCTTGTACTCTTTGGATTTAATAGCCACATATTAGGGATACCATGCGCCTTTTGTTCCTTAGGTCTTAACTTGTCTCACTCAGCATGATTCGCTCTAGGTTCATCCATTTCCCTGCAAATGCCATTGTTTTATCTTGTCTGTTGGCTCTGTAGAATTCCATTGTGTGTATATACCACATTTTCTGTATCCATTCATCTGCAGTAGGGCATCTGGGTTGTTTCCATCGCCTGGCTATTGTGAATAGTGCAGAGATGAACATAGCTGAGCAGTTGTCCTTGTAATATCTTGGGTCATGATGTTTAGGATAGATGCCCAGAGTGGTATTGTGGGATCGTAGGGAAGGTCTATTTGCAGTTCTTTAAGAAACCTCCACACTGCTTTCCAGAGTGGCTGAACTAGTCTGCAGTGTAATAGGGTTCCTTTTTCTCCACAACCCCGGCAGCAACTGTGAAAATATGGAACCCTTCACGAATTAGCGTGTCATCCTTGCTCAGGGGCCATGCTAATCTTCTCTGTATCGTTCCAATTTTAGTATATGTGCTGCCAAAGCGAGCACGATCTAGGACTTTTTAATGCACAGGTCTGCCCAGATGCTTATATCTCAGGGATGAGCCTCTAACTCATTTTTTGTTTTTTGTTTTTTGTTTTTTTGTTTTTTGCTTGCTTCTTTGCATCTTGGTTTGTACTATTCCTGGGGTTTGAACTCAGGATGTGGACACTTTCCCTGATTTTTTTCCTCAGGGCTGTTGTTCTGCTTCTTGAGCCATAGCTTGACTTTTTGCTCTGTGTGTGTGTGTTGTAATTGAATTTAAAACTCATAGTTGATGACGTGAGGGAAGAACTGGGACATTGGGAAGGTAGGAATTAGATTATCCAGAATGAAATGCACTCTTCGCCTGACTTATGTAATGTTAGCCCATTTATATAACACCTTTAAAATAACAAAAGTCATCAGGGGAAAAATTAAGGCACTAGTTTATAATTTTTAAATTAACTCAAGCAAAAGGGCAGGATGGGATAGCTGGCTACAAAATAACGTTCTGACTTCAAAGTCTGTCCAATAGCATTGAGGTAAAATGTACATATTACAAAATTTGCCACTCAATCCTTGCAACATTCTTTGTTGGGCCTAACATCTGTAAACATTCATCATTCTTTACAAACTAACAATTTAAACATTACAAAGATATATTCCTCCTTAAGGAATCCATCCTGACATAGCCAGAATGGTTTTCCACTGCTAATGAATTGTACTAATTAAACTAGATGCATACAGAATTCAGACAGGTAGAATTTATAGGACTACATGCTGAAGTTTCTTGCTTCTGTCAAAACCACATAACAAATAAACTTCCTACCTGCTGGTGTCAGCTGCCGGTTTGTACAACCTGCTCAGGGCACTTTTGAGGTCCCTGTTCCTCAGGTTGTAGATGAAAGGGTTCAGGAGAGGAGTAACCACTGTGTACATTGTTGAGAACACAGCGCTGCCCTTGGGAGAATGTGACACCGCTGACTCAAGTAGACACCCAATGCTGTCCCAAAGAATAAGCAGACCACAGACAGGTGAGAGCCATATGTGGAGAAGGCTTTGTACTTCACGCTTGAAGATGACATTCTCAGTACAGAAGAAATAATCTTGTAGTAAGGGAAAAGGATCCCTAAGAAAGGAAGGAAACCATATATGGTACCAATAATGTATTTAAATAAATTACTTGTGAATGTATGCTCACAGGAAGGATCCAGCACTTGAGAAGGGTCACAGAAGAAACTTGGGATTTCCAATAGCTTGAAATCAGTCGTCTGTAACACCATCCAAACATGCAGTTGTCCTTCCCAGGTGCTGGCGACAAATGACAGCAGAATCAAGAAGACACAGAGACGAGGGTTCATGATGAGTGGGTAATTCAGGGGGTGACAGATGGCCACAAAGCAGTCATAGGCCGTGGCAGTAAGATGCAAAACATCCATACAACCAAAAATGAGAAAAATAGACATCAGTGTGAGGCAGCCCACATAGGAGATGGCTCTGCTGTGAGTCTGGATGTCCACCAGCATCATGGGAACTGTGGTGGAGATGAAGCCAATGTCAGCTAAGGGCAGGTTGGAGAGGAAGAAGTACAGGGGGTGTGGGGGTGGGGGTCAGAGGTTACAGCCAGGATGATGAGCAGATTTCCGACTACAGTGATCAGGTATCTGGACAGGAAGAGCCCAAAGAGCATGGGTTGTAGCTCAGGGTCATCTGAGAGTCCCAGGAGGTAAAATTCTGAGATGTGTGTTAGATTACTCATCTCTGCATTAGTTGGATATAAAGAGAGAGCAATACTTAATGAAGAAGTCAGAATTCAACAATCATTCTGAACTCAAACATGCACAGTTCATAACAACATTCTGTCCGATACTTTTCAGTTATCACAAACCCAATCATCCTAGATTTTTTTCTTTCTCATTGATTCCCTTTCATGTATTCATTTTAAATACTCAACTATATTAGGACACTATAGGCAGTGTTTTCTGATCACAGGAAATACAGCTTACTCTTTATTACAGTCTATTTCACAGGTGTGATTTTTTAATCTGTGAAATTCTTTTTCATCCAATCTGTAAAGAAGCATGCTTACATGCTTCATTTTATGATATGGAAATAGTGAATAGGGCCATGGTGAAAAATTCAAATTGTCCTACTTACGAAAACTCTGTAAAATATACAGAGCTGCATGATCCAAAGTAATTTCACATCGAGAGTCCAGGATTAGAAAATCCTCTACCGTGCCTGCAATACCCCAGGAGATTTCTTCATCCTTGCTTTTTTTCTAAGTTTCATCGTTGTTTCCCTCCATCCCCCCTTTTTCTCTCTTTCTCTTTTTCTGCCTGTCTTTCTCTCTGTCTCTCTGTCTGTCTCTCTGTATCTGTCTCTGTCTCTCTGTGTCTCTCTCTGTGTCTTTGTCTGTGTCTCTTTGTCTCTTTGTCTCTGTCTCTGTCTCTGTCTCTGTCTGTCTGTCTCTCTGTCTCTCTGTCTCTCTGTCTCTCTCTGTCTCTCTCTCTCTCTCTCTCTCTCTCTCTCTCACTCTCTATCTCTCTCTCTCTCTCTCCGTCTGACTTTGTGTCCGTGTGTGTCCTAGGATTCTGACTCTGGGCCGGGGTACTGACCTTGAGGCTTTCCTGCCCAAAGGAAAGCTCAAACACTTGAGTAAGCAACTCCACTTTTGGCTTCCTGATAGCTAATTGGAGATGAGAGCTCACAGGTTTTGCTGCCCACGCTGGCTCTGAACCTCTATCCACAGAACTCAGCCTCTTGAGTAGCTAGAATTCCAGGTATGAGGCACCAGGTCTTGGACTGTAGCATAATTTAAAAAAAAACACAAAATCTTCAGTATCCTACATATAAGTAAATCAAGATCTCCAATATAACATCTACTTCTTCCTGAAGTAATTTCAGGAATTGAGGAATTTTCTGACAGTGGAGCAAGGGATTCCTGGGATGTAGGCAATGTTGGTTGACATTTAGTTACTGGGTTTCTTCCATTTCAATCATCTTTCTGATTATTGAACTTCCTATACTGGTTGCTAGCTGTGACCCTGGTGGCTGTTTTGTGATCAGTCAATAATCCCCTAGAGAAGAAATCAGTGTTCTCTTTCTGGAAGTCAGAGAGAGATGAGACAAATGTCCAGATTCTCACTGGAGGACTAACAAAGCCTTTCACACCACTTTCCAGTATTTAATATTTGGTGACAATAGACAAATAGAAAGTTAGATTCACACCGTTTTTTTTTATCTAAGCATCTACCACTACTTCCATATATATTGAGTGTTCAGTCATATCCGTTTAGATAACTAGACAGACTGCAGTAAACAATAAGAGATTTTAAGTAAGAATCCTGTGACCTTCTATAGAACAGATTAATAATTTTTTACATTCTTCACTACTGCTATTCCCGGGACTCCTCTAAAAGGATACCAAATTACTGGCTTGTCTTCATTATATTTATTATGTAGAAGCAGTCCTTGCAGCTGTTTTGCTCTTTAGTTAGGAAACAATGCATTTGACTGTATTTCTTGACAAGAAGAAAAACTCTAAATCACAGGAATCTTGCAGAAAGCACTTTTGTATGAATAGTGTGGTACACTCACTACACACTTGGTTGTGTTGGTTCTCTGTTGGGTCATGTCCATGAACTACACATGAAAACATTGTTCCATGCCTGAGGTGTATGAAAACGTCAGGCTCAATCCTCACAATGGACCATGAGTAGGGCAACACAGGAGAATTTCCAACTGGGGCTAATATTGCATTGGAGATATTTAGGGAGATGTCAGGGGACTGTCTGGTAATAGGCTCTTCTATGATTGTGGATGCACAATTCACAGAGCTCACAATTTGCCAAAATGATGCCGAACGAATCATCTCTAGGCACCCATGTTACGGGGGAGGGGGGTGAGGGGAACAAATGCCTAAAATATAGATTTGAAGCATGTCCTTTGGTAAACGAAACTGGTCTGTCTATGCAAAGATGACAAGATGAAAAGTATGCGTAATTATAGACTATACACGAAGGCTATTCTGCATTGCAAACCCTTTGGACAGTTCCCAGACAGTTCATCAAGGAAATATCTAGAATGTCAGTGTCTTGAATAGGGGACTAGCAGGAAGGAATAAATCACATGGAATCATTGAACAGACAGTGAGAGAACTTTGTCACCATACTCAATATGCATGTATAAAAGGAAGTGTGGATATTAATGTGGCAGGTGGGGGAGGGGGAGAGGGAGTATTTTGGAAGGTGTGATTGGGTTTAAGATGCGTTGTACATGTACATGAATGTCTTAAATGGAAAGTTCTACCTACAAACAAGTGAAGAATTAATATCTCCAAAAGGAGGCAGCACTGCTGGCTCACATCTGCGATCCTACTTATTCAGGATGCTGTGAGTGAAAGATGAGGTTTTTTTTTTTAATTAAAGAATTTATTAACATTGATTTTTACATCATATTTCAAATATCAAGTTTAACAAACAAATGTTCAAGAAGGGAATCTCTATATACCATCACTGGGACTTAGTTTTTAGAATTTAATCAAAATTAGGCAAAGGGTTTTTATGTCATAGAAATATTAATTTATGAAATAAAACATTATGTCTATAAAGTCATAGGTATTTATGTCTATATAGTTATATTTATATTTCCATTACCATGTCCATAGCATTGGGTTTGCAAATATTGTGTCCTCGCTCTTCTACTCCTTGGATATAATAGCCACACATTAAGGACACCATGCGCCTTTTATTCTCTTGGTCTTCACTTGTCTCTCTCAACATGATTCTCTCTAGATTCATCCACTTCCCTGTGAATGCCATTGTTTTATCCTGTCTGTTGGCTATTTAGAATTCTATTATATTCATACATATATATATATGTATATATATATCACATTTTCTGTATCAATTCATACGCAGTAGGGCATCTGGATTGTTTCCATCATCTGGCTCTTGTGAATAGTGCAGAGATAAACATAGCTGAGGAGGTGGCCTTATCACATCTTGGGTTATGATGTTCAGTGTAGATGCCCAGAAGTTGTATGGCAGGATCATAGGGAAGGTCTATTTTCAGTTCTTTAAGAAACTTCCACACTACTTTCCAGAGTGGCTCAACTAGTTTACAATCCCACCAGGAGTGTAGTAGGGTTCTCCACAACCCTGCCAGCAACTGTCATTGTCTGCGTACAAAATCTTGGCCATGCTTGTTATGGTAAGGTGGTATCTTAGGGTTTTTTTATTTGCATTTCCTTTATGACCATAGATGATTAACATTTTCTCATATGCTTTTCTGCCATTTTAATCTCTTCTTTTCATAAGTCTCTCTTTACTTCCCTTGCCTATTTGGTGAAAGGTTTGTTGGGCTTGGGGGGGGGATTAATTTCTTGAGTTCCCTGTAGATACTGGATATTAAGCATTTGTCAATTGTATTATTGGTAAATATCTTTTCCCAGTTGGTTGGCTATCTCTCTACTTTTGCTACTATATTTTTTCAATATCTTTTTTATTGTAATTAATAGAAAGGTTACTTGATATTTGCCAGATAAATGGTGCCTGATACCCTTTCACATGTTATGGTCCCCATTTCCCTTCCCCCCTGCCCCACTCCTCATCTTGTTTTCACCCGTTCCCTATCCAGTTTCAGATAACCAAATACAATTATATCCAATATATCAGATAACAAAGTGAGATAGTGTAACAATATGAGATAACCAAGGGACAGTAGAAGTGATGATAGATAACATAGTACCTTAAGAACAACAATCATTAATTAAATGGCTTATGTTTACATCATATTTTAAATGACAAGTTTAACAAATAATTGTTCAAGGAGGAAAACTCTAATTACATTCTCTGGGGCTTAGTCTTTACAACTTAATCAAAATTAGGTTAACGGTTTGTATGTCATAGAAACATATCAGTTTATGAAATAAAACATTATGATTATGGAGTCACATGTTTTTAGTCTATGTAGTTATGTTTGTATTACCATTACCGTGTCCATTGCTTTGGGTATGCAGTTATTGAGTCCTCTCTCTTGTACACTTTTGATTTAATAACCGCATATTAAGGATACCATGTGCCTTTTGTTCCTTAGGTCTTGACTTGTCTCACTCAGCATGATTCGCTCTAGATTCATCTACTTCCCTATGAATGCCATTATTTTATCTTGTCTGTTGGCTATGTAGACTTCCATTGTGTATATATAGCACATTTTCTGTATCCATACATCTGCAGTAGGGCATCTGGGTTGTTTCCATCGCCTGGCTATTGTGAATACTGCAGAGATGAACATAGCTGAGCAGGTGTCTTTATAATAAGCTGGGTCATGCTGTTCAGGATAGATGCCTAGAAGTGGTATGGCGGGATCATAGGGAAGGTCTATTTTCAGTTCTTTTTTTCATTGTAATTAGTAAAAGGGTTACATGATATTTGCCAGATAGAAGGTGCATTAATTCACATACATTGATACCCTTTCACATATCTTGGTACCCATTACCCTTCTCCTCACATCCCCCACCCATCTTGGTTTTTCCCCCTTCCCTATCAAATTTCAAATAACCAAATACAAATAAATTCAATATATCAGATAACAAAGTGAGATACTATAACAATATGAGATAACCAATGGAAAGCAAAGGAGATGAGAGACAACATAGTATATTATGGACAACAATCATTCATTATATGGGTTTTGTTTCAATATCCTGGAGGTCCTTTCAATTAGCTTCATACTAAATGGCCTTATGTATCAAAGTTTTGCTCTATTGCAAATCTCTGCTAGTAGTGCCCAAGGTTTCTACTGATTATGACAAATGAGGGAAACCATTGAGCCTAAGTTCCTTTGAGTCTGGCTTATTTCACTTAATATGATTTTTTCTAAGTCTTTCCATTTCCTAACAAATGGGGTGATGTCATTCTTTCTGACAGCAACATAGAATTCCATTGTGTACAAATACCACAACTTGTTGATCCACTCATCAACTGAGGGACATCTAGGTTGTTTCCATATCTTTGCTATGGTGAAAGGTGCTGCAATGAACATTGTTGTGCTAGTGGATTTAGTATGCCCTTGTTTCTGGATGGTTGGGTAAATGCCTAGTAGTGGAATTGCTGGGTCATAGGGGAGTTCTATGTTTAGCCTTTTGAGGCACTGCCACACTGCTTTCCATAGTGGTTGAACGAGTTTGCACTCCCCCCAACAGTGTAGTAGTGATCCCTCCTGGCCACATCCCCTACAGCATCTGTTATTATTCGTTTTCCTGATCCTGGCCATTCTAACTGGAGTGAGGTGGAATCTCAGAGTTGTTTTGATTTGCATTTCTTTTATGACCAGATATGTTGAGCATTTCTTCATGTGTCTATAGGCCATTTTTGTTTCTTCTTCAGAGAAGATTCTCTTTAAGTCTTTGGCACATTTTTTAATGTTATGGTTGTTACTTTGGAGATTAGTTTTGGAGTGATTCAATGTTTTGAGTTGTTGATATATTTTAGATATGAGGCCTTTGTCCGTTGTTTGGTTGATGAAGATCTTCTCCCACTCTGTAGGCTTCCTAATTAATTTACTAGCTATGTCCTTTGCCATACAAAAGCTCTGCAGTTTAATGCAGTCCCACTTACCTAGACTTCCTCTGATTTGTTGTGATTCTTGGTATTTATTAAGAAAGTTTCGACCAGTGCCAAGGAGGCCTAGTGTATCTCCTATTTCTTCCTGTAAAGTTTTCAGTGTGTCAGCTTTTACCTCCAGGTCTTTGATCCATTTGGAATTAATTTTAGTGCAAGGTGACAAAGAAGGATCCAACTTTAGTTTTCTGCAGGTGCTTAACCAGTTCTGCCAGCACAACTTGTTGAAGAGGCTATCTTTCTTCCATTCTATTTTTTTGGCTCCCTTGTCAAAGATTAGGTGGCCATAGGTCTGTGGTTTAATATCTGGGTCCTCAGTTCTATTCCATTGGTCTTCAGGACTGTTACTGTACCAGTACCAAGCTGTTTTGAGAATTATAGCTCTGTAATAGAGTGTAAAGTTTGGAATTGAAATTCTTCCAGCGCTGTTCTTTCTGCTGAGAAGTGTTTTTGCTATACAGGGTCTTTTATTATTCCATATGAAATTTTGAATTGCCTTTTCTATTTCTTTAAAGAATGCCATTGGGATATTGATGGGTATTGTGTTGAATTTGTAGATAGCCCTTGGCAAGATTGTCATTTTCACAATGTTGATTCTTCCAATCCTGCAGCATGGGAGGTTTTTCCATTTCCTTAGTTCTGCTTTAATTTCCTTTTTTAGGTTTTTAAAGTTTTCATCAAAAAGGTCCTTTACATTCTTAGTTAAGCTAATTCCTTGGTACTTTATTTTCTTTGAGGCTATTGTGAAAGGAGTTTCTTTCCTGATTATTGCCTCGTTCCTCTCACTGTTGGCGTAAAGGAAGGCAGTTGATTTTTGAGGGTTGATTTTATAGCCTGCTACTCTTCCAAAGTTTTGAATCAGCTCAAGGAGCTTGGGAGTAGAGTCTACAGGATTCTTTAAATACAGAATCATTTCATCTGCAAAGAGGGATAGTTTTATTTCCTCTTTCCCTACTTGCATCCCCTTTATGCTTGCTTCTTTCCTTATTGCACTGGCTAGGAATTCTAGTACTATGATAAAGAGTAGTGGAGAGAGTGGGCATCCTTATCTCATTCCTGATTTTAGCGGGAATGGCTTTAGATTTTCACCATTAAGTGTAATACTAGCAGTGGGTTTCGCATACACATTCTTTATTATATTGAGGAATGTTCCATGGATTCCTAGTTTCTCCAGAGCTTTTAGCATAAAGGGGTGTTGGATCTTGTCAAATGCCTTTTCTGCATCTATTGAGACAATCATGTGATTATTGTCCTTGCTCCTGTTGATGTGTTGAATTATATTATTTGATTTGCGTATGTTGAACCAGCTTTGCCTCCATGTGATGAATCCAGTTTGATCATAGTATATAATTTTTTTGATGAGTTGTTGTAGACGTTTGGCCAGTATTTTGTTGAGAAGTTTTGCATCGATGTTCGGCAAAGTAATGGGTCTAAAATTGTCTTTCTTTGATGAATCTCTGTCTGGTTTGGGGATCAGGGTTATACAGGCTTCATAGAATGAGTTTGGTAAAGAACCTTCATTTTCAATTTCGTTGAAGAGCTTGAGGAGTATTGGTGTGAGCTCTGCTTTTAAGACCTTATAGAATTCAGCTGTGAATCCATCTGGCCGCAGCTTTTCATGGCTTGCAGCCGGGTGAGAGTGGTGGGGGAGGGGGTCCTCGCTTTCTGAATTCTTTGATAAAGTTGGATGTGAGGTTTAACTGGATTTCTTTTCCGGTTTGAGTCCTTCTGCGTTGCTTTTTGAATTGGTTTTTGTGGATTTCTTAAGATAATTGCTCGTGGGACTCCCTGGTTCTCTCGTTTTGTGAGAGAGATCTAGGCAGCGTCCCTATTGTGCCGGCACCATCTTTCTTCTGCAGTGAACATCTTTATGCTAGTGGCTTTAGTATGACAATTTTTATGGACTATTGGGTAAATGCCAAGGAGTAGGATTGCTGGGTCATAGGGGAGCTCTATGTTTAGTCTTTTGAGGAATCGCCTTACTGCTTTCCATAGTGGTTGACGAGTTTACACTCCCATGAACAACAATCCCTCCAGGTTACTGAACAATTTTTTTATGAGTGCATTTCTTTTTTAATAGTGTTGACCTCTTCCCTCCTTACATATTCATTCTTTTTTCCATATATTTTATTGTAATTAATAGAAGGGTTACATTACAGTCGCCAGATGGAAGGTGCATTACTTCACATACATTGATACCTTTTCTCACGTCTTGGTCCCCATTTCCCTTCCCCCCACTCCCATCCTCATCTTGTTTTCCCCCCTTTCCTATCCAATTTCAAATAACCAAATACAAATATATCCAATATATCATATAACAAAGTGAGATACTGTAACAATATGAGTTAACCAAGGGACAGCAAAAGAGATGAGAGATATCATAGTACATTAAGGACAACAATCACTCATTATATGGCTTTTGTTTCTATATCCTAGAGGTCATACTATATGGCCTTATGTATCTAGGTTTTGCTCTATTGCAAATCTCTGCTAGAAGAGTCCAGGGTTTCTACTGATTATGACAAATGAGGGAAACCATTGAGCCTATGTTCCTTTGAGTCTGGCTTACTTCACTTAATATGATTTTTTCTATGTCTTTCCATTTCCTTACAAATGGGGAGATGTCATTCTTTCTGACAGGAGCATAGAATTCCGTTGTGTATAAATACCGCATTTTGTTGATCCACTCATCAACTGAGGGACATCTGGGTTGGTTCCATATCTTTGCTATGGTAAATAGTGCTGCACTGAACATTGTTGTGCTAGTGGATGTAGTATGTCCTCGTTCCTGGACAAATGGGTAAGTGCCAAGTAGTGGAATTGCTGGGTCATAGCGGAGCTCTATGTTTAGTGTTTTGAGGAACTGCCATACTGCTTTCCATAGTGGTTGAAGGAGTTGGCACTCCCACCAGCAATGTAGTAGTGATCCCTCCTGGCCACATCCCCAGCAGCAGTTGTTATTAGTTTTCTTGATCCTGGCCATTCTAACTGGAGTGAGGTGGAATCTTAAGAGTTGTTTCGATTTGCATTTCTTTCATGACCTTACTGGCCAATTTTTACAGGAGATAGACCCATATCTAAAATACTGTGCAGACATTTATTTATTTATTTATTTAGTCATGAGGTGTAAACTCGGGCCTGAGGACTGTCCCTGAGCTCTTCAGCTCAAGGCTACCGCCCTACTCTTGAACCACATCCCCTCTTCCTGTTTTCTAGTGATTAATTGGAGGTAAGAATCTCTTGGCTTTGTATTTCCTGGGCTGGCTTTGAACCGAACCGTGATGCTCAGATCTCAGCCTCCTGAGTAGCTAGGATTACAGGCATAAGCCACCGCGCCCGGCCCACATAGACATTTAAAGAAAAATAATTGGGGAGTGACAGTAAGAACAATGTGTCTCTTAAGCTGTCACTTTGTTTAACTTCTCAGCAATTACATCTCTCTACACACTACATCCCAGGTGTGGTGAAGGAATCATGCATGCGTATGTGAGACCATTGATGTGGATAAAGAGGTAGGAGAGGTAGGGACTGGAAGGTTACAGAAAGAAGAAAGATGAGAAAGAGGGAAAAGTAATGGATAAAAATCACCCTAGGAAATGGTAGCTGAAATCTGTCTCCTCATCTTTTTTTTTTCTTTCTTTTATGGCCAGTGATCAGTCAAAGAAAAGTAAATGAAGAGGGTAAATGCAAAGCCAATTTTGTTGCTGTTCCAATGTTCCAATGTGCTAAGACATATAAAATTAAACAATGTACTTGGGTCTGGAAGTGAAGATATTCATTGTGTTTTAGCCAATAAAATTAACGATGATTGAGAAACTCCTTTATTTCACATGTTAACCTGAAAAAGAAAATCAAAGAAAGATTTTGGGGTTGTAATTCAAGCTTATTGAAAATGTCTTCTAGGAGACTAGGAACCATCGCCTTGACTGAATGAACCTCAACTGAAGTTATAGCTTTACCCATAGACACACAACCACTCTGTACTGTCCCTACCTTACAATGACTTTATTAAAGCATTTTTATTTAAAAAATAAGGAAAAATATCTTTCTCATCATAGAAAATTTAAATATTTAATTTCATAGAGTAAGACATCCTCTAGTAAATGCCTTTGTTTTTGGTGTGTGCCTTGTAAAATAAAACAAATCACCTGTGAAGGGAAAGGCACTGGTTCTTCTCTATTTCTCATTGTTTGAACTTCTGTTTGATGAAGAAGCATCTCATAGAGAGCCTGGGCCACCTCGTACATTATTGGAGACATTATAACTGTCTGTACACATATCATGTCAAATGTGTGCCCAGACAGCAAATCCAAGGAGGCGTCATGAGGACAATTGTCCCATGTGACACAGTCAGATTCAGAATCTGAGCAATTAAGAGAAACCACAGCCTTGCAGAAAAACATCCTCGGTATATTTGGAAGGGTTAGCTGCCTTGACAAAAATCTGTGAATGCAGAAACAGCTGCATGACGGCGTGAAAAAATAAAAGGTACCTAGGATGAGCCTAGCATGAAAAATTTCTTTCTCATGGATAAATCCCACTGTGAGTTCATAATACAAACCTTGCTTTACCTAAAATTTGCTCCATACACACTATTAAATCTAGTTGTAAATCATTATCATGATTTATAATGAGGACATTTGCTGAAGGTTTATTTATTTGATTATAAACTGCCATTCATTTGCGTATATGTGACAAGACTTGTCTTGAGATCACTAGCCCATATGCTACCCAAACTCTGTTCTTGTTTCTTCTTTCAGCTCAGGAAAACATTCTCATCTTCTGAGGTCAACAGCCCTACCCCATTTCATTCAGCTGAAGTGAAGCAGTAAGGAGACCATGGCAGGGGCTATTGCTGTGTCCGTTGTTGCCAGTTAATAGAGAGCTGGAAATTTGTTATGATCACTCAGGGCCTGATCAAAAGGTCTGAAGGATAGCTAAAAATAGAGACAGACATTGGATACTCCATGAGTAAGAAGATTGCCATCCATCACAATCTCAATCTTGCATTCTATTAATAACCAGTTGAAGTGATTGAAGGTAATATTTGGTTTAAGGTTATGAAAAATTGCATTTATTTTTCTACAGTTGTACAACATCTCAATTTATTTGTAAACTTCCTCTTGGTCTTCTTCACTATTTCCATCACTCATCTCAATTAACAAACCCATTATCTGAGTTTCCTAATTCTATTTTCACTTTTGTACATTGAATTTTATGCTGTTTTTCCCCACACATCCATTCAGTGTTCCTTTACATTTTCTCTCTAATATCTACTCTTCCCACATGTGTTTCAGCTTTGTGGGGTTCATTGTTTTACAGTGATAGCAGATCAATAAATTTACACCTTGGAACTCCAACCCTATATATACCATATGTTAGTCAAAGTGAGTGTGTAAATGGCTGTGCATTGATTCATTATTGATTTCATATTACATGTTCCGATTTTAGATCTAACTTTCATATGTGAGGGACCTATTTCTCCTTTTTCTTCAGAAATCTGACTTTATAGAAAAGTAAAGAGGAAAGATAGGGTTCCTGAAAAAAAAATCATGACTTTCTACTTATAATTCTAGAATCAAAATAAGTTAAAAAGAATTGATGAATGGGGCTACATCATACTTAAATTTTTCTGCACTGCCAAGGGCATAGGTGACACAGAATGGGCATAGGTGACAAAGAATGAACACAGAATGGGAGATTTTCACTGGCTCTACATCAGATGAAAGACTGATGTATACAACTTTCCACCTTGGGGGTAGAATTGGGGCTGGAATTACAAAATAGCTGTGGTTATACCAATTGAAATCTTCAGTCCAGTGAAAGAAATGGTGGGAAAGAAAAAAGAATCATTAAAAATCTTGCTAGAAATTCATCTCACAGAGTCTGAATAGAATAGTGAACAAAACTCTGAAACCTAAATACCAGTAGGAGGAAATCGAATAAAAAAACACACTTTTATTAAAAGATTTCATTAACCCTGATTTTTTACAACATATTTCAAATGTTAGGTTTAACAAACAAGTATTCAAGAGTGGAATTTCTATATGCAATCACTGGTACACAAATATAAGAACTAATAAAAACTAATCTCCAAAGTAACAACCATCCCATTAAAAAATGGGCCAAAGACTTAAAGAGAATCTTCTCTGAAGAAGAAACAAAAATGGCCTATAGACACATGAAGAAATGCTCAACATCTCTGGTCATAAAAGAAATGCAAATCAAAACAACTCTGAGATTCCACCTCACTCCAGTTAGAAGGCCAGGATCAGGAAAACGAATAATAACAGACGCTGGAGGGGATGTGGCCAGGAGGGATCACTACTACACTGTTGGTGGGAGTGCAAACTCATTCAACCACTATGGAAAGCAGTGTGGCAGTGCCTTAAAAGACTAAACATACAACTCCCCTATGACCCAGAAATTCCACTACTAGGCATTTACCCAACCATCCAGAAACAAGGGCGTACTAAATCCACTAGCACAACAATGTTCATTGCAGCACTATTCACCATAGCAAAGATATGGAACCAACCTAGATGTCCCTCAGTTGATGAGTGGATCAACAAGTTGTGGTATTTGTACACAATGGAATTCTATGCTGCTGTCAGAAAGAATGACATCACCCCATTTGTTAGGAAATGGAAAGATTTAGAAAAAATCATATTAAGTGAAGTAAGCCAGACTCAAAGGAACTTAGGCTTAATGGTTTCCCTCATTTGTCATAATCAGTAGAAACCTTGGGCTCTATTAGCAGAGATCTGCAATAGAGCAAAATCTTGATACATAAGGCCATATAGTATGAAGCTAATTGAAAGGACCTCCAGGATATCGAAACAAAAGCCATATAACGAATGATTGTTGTCCTCAATGTACTATGTTGTCTCTCATCTCCTTTGCTGTCCCATGGTTATCACATATTGATGCAGTATCTCACTTTGTTATCTGATATATTGAATTTATTTGTATTTGGTTATTTGAAATTTGATAGGGAAGGGGAAAAACCAAGATGGGTGGGGGGTGTGAGGGGGAGTGTAATGGGTACCAAGACATGTGAAAGGGTATCAATGTATGTGAATTAATGCACCTTCTATCTGGAAAATATCATGTAACCCTTTTACTAATTACAATAAAAAAATCTTGCTAGCAATTCATCTCACAGAGTCTGAATAGCATAGTGAACAAAACTCTGAAACCTAAATGCCACTAGGAAGAAATCCAATAAAAAAAGATATTTTTATTAAAAGATTTCATTAACACTGATTTTTACAACATATTTCAAATGTTAGGTTTAACAAACAAGTATTCAAGAGTGGAATCTCTATATGCAATCACTGGCACACAAATATAAGAACAAAATAAAAACGAAGCAGAGAGTTTGTATGTCATAGCTACTTGCCGATCTATATAACATTGTCTATAGAATATAAATCCCATAATAGACTTATATGTCTATGTAGCTATATTGATATCCCCAAGATCATGTCAGTGACCTTGAGAACCCAAGTACTGAGTCTTCCCTCGTATACTGTTTGGATGTAATATCCACATACCAAGGAGACCATGCACCTTGTGTTCCTTTGGTCTTGACTTATCTCACTCAACATGATTGGCCCTAGTCTCGTCCACTTCCCAGTGAATGCCATTATTTTATCTTGTCTGTTGCGATGTAGAATCCCATTGTGTGTGTGTGTGTGTGTGTGTGTGTGTGTGTGTGTAACACAATTTTGTGTATCCATTCGTCTGTACTGGGGCATCTGGGTTGTTTCCATTGCTTGGCTAATGTGAGTAGTGCAGAGATGAACTTGGCTGAGCAGGTGTCCTTATCATATCCTGGATTATGATGCTCATAGTAGATGCCCAGGAGTAGTATGGCTGGATCATAGGGAAGATCTATTTTTAGTTTTTTGAGGAACCTCCAACCTGCCTTCCAGAGTGGTTGCACTAGTTTACATTGCCACCAGCAGTGCAGTAGGGTAAGGAAGAGATATTTTAAACATTAAAAACTATAAATATAGAATCAGTACAAAAAAATTTCAACCATTTGGAGCATTCAGGAAAACTATCAGTTACCCATGAACCCAAGAAGAAATTCAATTTTTTGAGCTGTTGATATATTTTAGATATGAGGCCTTTGTCCACTGTATGGCTAAAGCCATTCCCTCCAAAATCAGGAACCAGACAAGGATGCCCATTCTCTCCACTCTTTAACATAGTATTAGAATTCCTAGGCATTGCGATAAGGCAAGAAGCAAGCATAAAGGGGATCCAAGTAGGGAAAGAGGAAGTCAAACTATTCCTCTTTGCAGATGACATGATTCTGTATTTAAAGAATCCTGTAGACTCTACTCCCAAGCTCCTTGAGCTGATTCAACACTTTGGAAGAGTAGCAGGCTATAAAATTAACCCTCAAAAATCAACTGCCTTCCTCTATGCCAACATTGAGAGGAATGAGGCAACAATCAGGAAAGCAACTCCTTTTGCAATAGCCTCAAAGAAAATAAAATAGTTAGGAATTAGCTTACTAGGAATGTAAAGGACCTTTTTGATGAAAACTTTAAAACCCTGAAAAGGGAAACTAAATCAGAACTAAGGAAATGGAAAAACTCCCAAGTTCCTGGATTGGAAGAATCAACATCGTGAAAATGACAATCTTGCAAAGGGCTATCTATAAATTCAACGCAATACCCAACAATATCCCAATGTCATTCTTTAAAGAAATAGAAAAGGCAATCCAAAATTTCATATGGAATAATAAAAGACCCCGTATAGCAAAAACACTTCTTAGCAGAAAGAACAGAGCAGGAGGAATTTCAATACCAAACTTTAGACTCTATTACAGAGCTATAATTATCAAAACAGCTTGAGACTAGCATAAGAACAGGTCTGAAGACCAATGGAATAGAACTGAGAACCCAGATATTAAACTATAGACCTATAGCCACCTAATCTTTGACAAGGGAGCCAAAAAAATAGTATGGAAGAAAGATAGCCTCTTCAACATGTTGTGCTGGCAGAACTGGTTAAGCACCTGCAGAAAACTAAAGTCGAATCTTTCTTTGTCACCCTGCACTACAATTAACTCCAAATGGATCAAAGACCTGGAGGTAAAAGCTGACACAATGAAAACTTTACAAGAAGGAATAGGAGATACACTAGGCCTCCTTGGCACAAGTCGAAACTTTTTCAATAAGGACCAATAATCACAACAAATCAGAGAAAGGCTGGATAAGTGGGACTGCATTAAACTGCAGAGCTTTTGTATGGCAAAGGACATAGCGAGTAAATTAGTTAGTAAGCCTACAGAGTGGCCTTATTTTTTTATCATTAAATTCGTCTCTCTTCCTCCTCTGTGAGTTTGAAGTCATGTTATACACAGTACTTACACCTAAAATATAAACCTTTCTGCTTCGAGTACTTGCTTTGCGACAAAAATATTCGTGGATAATGAAGAGTATGGGTGTGTAGATTCATGATTAGATTGTGAAATATACATACATTTCAGAAAGATGAAGACTCTGTTTCATAAAGCTTTTATTTAATGTCACAATAGAGTGAAAGGTAAGTTGATGTGATAAATGATTTTTCCCTGGAATAACCATGATTGAAATAGAATAGAAAATATTAATGAAATATGCAGTTCAATACCCTGATTTGTAAATATTCAGGAGCAATATCCTCAATTGCTACAATTACATCACTCATTGATGATAGTTCATTACAAGCCTGTGTCAAGGTAGTTCTTGCATGAATGTCATCTAGGGTGCAATTGGATCACATCAAAATGCAATGTCAAAGTTAAGGTGAAACAATTGCAAACCACTGCTTTTCTTCACTCATTGTTATTTTCAGTTAAAGACCAAAAGCTAGAAATAGAGCTGAAGTCCAAGTGGTAAAGCAGCCTTGAGTGAAAAAGTTAAGGAACATACAATGAACACTAGAAGAAACAAAAAAAGAATACAATTCTGTCCATAGGTCTTAAATATGTGAGTCTGTAAAAATAGTATAGAACTTGCTAAGCCAACATACTTGAAGCAATAAGTAATGCTTTCCTTATCAAATTGAGATATTGAAATGTAACAGATAAAAAGTTTTGTGTGTTGGGGCCGGGAGTTTGGCCTAGTGGAAGAGTGATTGCCTACCATGCACGAAGACTTGGATTCCATTCCTCAGTGCCACATACATAGAAAAAAGCCGGAAGTGATGCTGAAGGACAAGTGATAGAGAGCTAGCCTTGAGAAAGTCGAAGGACTGTGCTCAGGCCCAAGCCCAACCCCAAGACTGGCAAAAAAAAAGTTTCATGTTTCAACAGATTGTAGGAAGTACATTGCAAGAAAATAACCTATATTCAGTTTGGCCTAGTGGTAGTTTGCCGAGCATGCACAAACACCCCGGCTCGATTCCTCCGTACCACATACACAGGAACAAAAGGCCAGAAGTGGTACTTGACTCAAGTAGTAGAGTTCTAGCCTTGAGAAAACCCACGGACAGTGCTCAGGCCCTGAGCCAAGTCCAAGACCAGCAAA
The DNA here is from genome assembly GCF_031878675.1 of Megascapheus bottae. NCBI lineage: Eukaryota > Metazoa > Chordata > Mammalia > Rodentia > Geomyidae > Megascapheus > Megascapheus bottae. The sequence goes on along the minus strand of NC_143509.1, from coordinate 4,832,790 downwards.
AAAAATAACCTTTATACATAATATTCAAATTTTATGTTTTATGTATCAAGTTAATGAATCAACAATACATTACAAAGTATATCCAGACAGGAATAGGCTTTAATCTTTTTTAAAGTATGACTCCTGATTTATTATGTCAATGAATAATTATAAAAAATGCACAAGCCATTTGTATATATTCTGAATGCTAATATATAATTACACATCAGTTGAAAATGACAGAATCGTATTTTTATAAACTCAGGTTTTGCCTATTTGAATATTATCAATCCCCCCCCTGTTTACCCTGTGTGGGTGAACTGAATTTTTCTAAATAAGCAGTGTTCTTATTTCCTATTTTCATATTTCAAATTTTCACATTTCAAACCTATATATACAACATTCAAATTTTATGTATCTAATTATGAAGAATGATTAATCAACAATACATTACAAAGTATATCTAGACAATATAGATGTTAATCTTAAGAGAACCATCAAAAAATCACATACATTGTAATCTTAAAGTGTATTTCTATAGCACATGAGATATTCCTGAAGCTTTATCAGGAAAGCAGAGAGAGAGGGAGGAGGAAGAAAGAGAAGGAGTTGGAGACAAAGAGACAAAGAGAAAGAGAGACAGAAAACAACGCCCTCCATAACAGCCTCAGGTTTATTGCAAAAGGTGAAATCTGAGTAGAAATGCTCAAGTATTGGAGAAAGGAATCTCTGAAGATTATATTAGAAGATGAAAATTTGTTAAGAGGAAAGTGTTAGGAAAATGTATTAAATGACTGTGCAAAATGATGTTGTTCACAGAGAAAGTTAATATACGTAAAATTTAGAAAAGTGATTTACAAACAAAATAGTGAAATAACACTGAGAAGTGGAAATAATAGAATCAAGTATATATTGAACAGGAGGGGCCAAAAATATGACAAGTAACATTCCAGTTTAAATAGTTATCGGCACCACTTTTGACTACCATGAGTAGAAAAATGTACAGTAGATCCTTACACACTGAAGTAAAAGTTTCATAATACAAACTATTACAAGAAGGGAAAATTGCTGGACACTTACTTAGAAAGTCCAAACACAATGCAGGCACATGGGTTTAACCTTAAGAATGCTGACTTTTTTCCTCTAACTATGGCTTTTGACGGGAAAGACATGCAGAGAAATTTTATTTGGCATTGATAAGATGACAAAGCACTTTGGGACAAAAATGCAGTCCAGGAGGCCTGCCCCAGAGGCCAAGATGGAGAAGACCTCCACAGCCACCATCACCTTCCCCTTGGCACTGTGGTAGACAGGCAGGAAGGTGAGCCACACACTGAGGAACATCAGCATGCTGAAGGTCAGGAACTTGGCCTCATTGAAGGTGTCAGGCAGGTTCCTGGCCAGAAAAGCCACCGTGAAGCTGGCAAGGGCCAGGGAGCCCAGGGAGCCCAGAACACAGTAGAAGGCAGTGAGGGAGCCCTTGTTTTACAGGATGATGATGTGGCCATGTTCAGAGTGTGCATCTGTGTCCACAAAGGGAGGAGAGCTTCCCAGCCAGAGGCCACACAGACACACCTGGATGAGGGTGCAGATGGGGATGAGGAGGTTAGGAGTCCCAGACATCAGCAGCCCCCTCATCCTCCTCCCTGGACAAGTGGCCTTGAAGACCAGGACCACAGTCACCGTTTTGGCCAACACTGCGGAGACAGCCACTGTGAACACGACTCCAAATGTGATCTGCTGCAGGATGCAGGTGGCTGTGTTGGGATGGCCAATAAAGAGCAAGGCACAGAGGAAACACAAGATGAGGGAGATGAGTAGGATATAGCTGAGAGCCTGGTTATTGGCCTTGACAATGGCAGTGTCTTGGTGTTTCACAAATAATCCAAGCACAGCGGCAGTGAACATAGAGCAGCAAAGATCCATGCAGGCCAGAGCCATGCCCAAGGGATCTCCAAAAGCCAGGAAACTTTGTGCTCTCAGGAGGCACTCGTCTCTCTGTGTGTTGGCATACTGGTGATCTGCACACCTCACACACTGCTCCATGTCTGTGGGAAAGAGTAAGCTAGTATTAGTGTTTTGTTCTGAATTGTTTTCTCTTCAAAAAATTTCAAACATTTTTTACTTAGATGAAATCCTAACATGTCAGCATTTACAGTAAAAGTTCTTTTCATTTCTTTCCTTTTTTCATATATTTTATTGTAATTAATAGAAGGGTTACATTATATTCACCACATAGAAGGTGAATTACTTCACATACACTGATAGCCTTTCTTGTGTCTTGGTCCCCATTTCCTCCCCCCCATCTTGTTTTCCTCCCTTCCCTATCTGACTTCAAACAATCAAATACACATATATATTTTTGTTTCTTTTGGAAAGCATAACCCCCTCCCATTTCTCTCTTCTTCTTTATCAAGTTTTCATAGTCAATTTTTTCCTTCAGTGATTGTCACATGTATTATTATTGTGACAGTTGGGGTATTGTAATACCTAACATCAATTTTCTACTGATTTCCTTACTCTTATTAACAGAACTCTATACAGTCCTACAGTGCTATGGAAAATTTTAATTGTATAGCTTAAAGCTTCCTACATGTCTGTGTAGAACATTGATTTTATCCCTGTAGTATCTTCTTAAATTCGTCTCATTATGGTTGTCCAGCTAACCATCTGTGAAGCAGTAGGAACAGATAAACCATTTTCGGATACTCTATAGTTATGCTTACTTCTTGAAAAGATTTCACCTTACTGAGCACTTGCCTGTGCCAAGAACAGTACTCTGCACTGAAAAATAAAGGTAGGCAAAATCCATGTTTTCTGTGTGGACAAAATGTAAGTTTCAAGAAGAATGCTGTCCTTAATAATACTTACATTTATTTTCATGTGAGAGCTTACACTTGTCCTAATGATTATGGATAAGAGGCCTTCCTGGAGATAACATTGCCTGCAATACACTAGAAAGTATTACTAAATAGGTAATTCAAAGTCATTCTCTGTCATACTTTCCTAGCAATACTGCCCCAACAGTCTCTGTAATCCTAACCTACAACTTTTGCATTGACTTTACTTCATAAGATATGGACTTACCTGTCCCATTAGCAATCTGATTCTCAGGACACGGGGTACAATCAAAGCAACAGGCAGCCTTTCCCTCCTGAGGAGATTTCCTGAATCTAGGAGCACAAATCTCAGTGCAGACAGAGCGAGGAGTCTGAGGAAAATCACAGATGTATCAATAACTCTTCAGAATTATACAGAACACAAAAAGCCCATTGTTTAAAAACTCAGATTATTAAGCATGGCATTTCTTCTAGTCAAATTTTATTTTATGGTCATGGTGATGTTTAAAGGGGTTATAGTTACATTCATTGGGCAGTGAGTACATTATTTCTCAAACATTTTTAACCCTTCCCATGTTTTCGGCCACTTTCCCTTTCCCCAATCCCTCCCATGCTGCAAAGTTCATTACCAACATATTGTCTTGTGGATATCACTGTTACACTGATTACCCTTTGTCCTTTGTCTCATTATCTGCTTTTCCCTTTCCCTTCCTTATTTCAAATAAACAAATAAATCCATATACAATTCACAGGTATGAAATATAGGTACCAGAATCAGGTACACTAACAACAGGGGATCAACCATAAGGGGGAAAAGGCAAGAGAGAAAATAAATAATTTCACATGGTACATTAAAAACAACAATCACAAAAATAAAACTTTTGTCTCCATATCCTGGAGTTGATTTTGCTTGGCCTCATCCTACATGGTCATATGCATATAGCTTTTGAGCTATTGTGATCCTCTACCAGGAAAATACAGGAGAATCCTGCATGTGTACTAATTCTTAAAGATGAAGGAAACCATGAGCCAATGTTTCTTTGGGTCTGGCTTACTTCACGTAATATGTTTTTTTTTCAAATCTCTCCATTTCCTTACAAGTGGGTTAATGTCATTCTTTTGGAAGGCAGCATAGAATTCTACTGTGTATAAATACCACATTTTCTTGATCCGTTCATCTACCGCGGGGCATCTGGGTTGGTTCCATATCTTAGCTATAGTAAATGATGCTGCAATGAACATCATTGTGCTGATAGCTTCAGTATCCTTGTTTCTGGACATTTAGTTAAATGCCCAGGAGTGGGATTGCTGGGTCATAAGGGAGTTCTTTGTTTGGTCTTTGAAGGAATAACCATACTGCTTTCCAGAGTTGCTGAAAGAGTTTACACTCCCACCAACAGTGTAGTAGCATTCTTTTTTGCCCACATCCTTACAAGAATCTGTTGTTATTAGAGTTCTTGATAATAGCCATTCTAACTGGTGTGAGGTGGAATCTCAAAGTTGTTTTCATTTGCATTTCTTTTATGGCCACAGGTGTCGAGCATTTTTTCATGTGTCCATAGGCCATTTTTATTTCTTCTTCAGAGAAATCTCTTTTTAAGTCTTTTTTTAATGCCCATCCTGGGGTTTGAACTCAGGCTTGAGCTCTGTCCTTGGGCTTTTTCAAGGCTAGCACTCTGCCACTTGAGCTAAAACACCACTTCTGGCTTTTTCTATGTTTGTGGTATGGAGGAATTGAACCTGAGTCTTCATGCATTCTAGGCAAGCACTCCACCACTAGGCTAAACTCCCAGCCCTTTCTTTAAGTCTTTAGCCCACCTTTGAATGTGATGATTGTTTCGATGAGGATTTATTTTTGAGAGATTTCAGTTTTTGAGCTGTATATATATTTTAGATATGAGGCCTTTGTCTATTGTCTGGCTAGAGAAGATCTTCTCCCACTCTGTGGGCTTTCCATTTATCTTTCTATAAGCATGGTGTTTTCTGCAGGTGAACGCAGTCAATTAAACACTGTAATAGACTCCCACAGGCTTATGTGGTACAGTCTTGATTTGTAATCTGTTGAACTATTGAAAAGTATGGAACTTATAAAGGAAGAAACTAATGGTGAGAAATTTAAGTCAGTCTCAGTGTATGGTCCTATATAACTTCCTGGAATATATGTCATTATACATTGACTCCTACTTCTATGTAAAATGGAGAAGAGGATGGTGGATGTTCTATCTTGAATCAGGCTATGTGAACCGCAGGCTCATCATATCCTTGTCTTGTTTCCAGTGACCAGTCTTCTGAAAGGCTTCTTCAATGATTCCTCTCACCAGAGATGCCTAAGTAGCAGGTCAAGTAATGATAGAAAACTCTCCAGAAGGGAGCAAAATAAACCTTTCAACCCAATAAACTCATTCACCAGGGACTTTATTGCAGTGTTAGAAATCTACTAAGAAAGATATTTGTTTTTCTATTGTAGTGGTAATATTCTAAATCAATATTTAGTGACATGTTTAATTTTTTTAAATTCTGATCCCGGGGCTTGAACTCAAAGTCTAGGTGCAGGTCTTGAACATTTTTGCTCAGGTTCAGCACTCTACTACTTGAGTCAAAGCTTCATTTCCAGATTTTTGGTGTTCATTGGAGATAAGGGTCTCACAGACCTGCCTGTTTGGGCTCATTTTAATTGGTGTTAATCAAATCTTTGCTATCTGAATAGCTAGGATTACCGAAGTAAGTTTTCTGGCACTCAGCCAGGTATACATTTTAAGCGTGATTCTTTTCTTATGTACATGTCTTTACAATCACTGTGATTAGATGTAACCCACCTCTGCAGTTCCTATGGCCCATTCAATCATGTCTTCAGATAACGATAGTTGATTGCCATGGAGAGCATATGGGGAAAACATTCCTACTTTCACCTGATGTTCAAGACTTTCTGGAAAATTCCAAATGTTCAGAATGTCATATTCTGGCTCCAGTTTCCTTTTGGCATCCAAAATCACTAGATCTCCAGCAGGATTGTAAAATTGGATGGTCTTCAGAGAAGGGTGCAGCTAAATGAAATCCATCAAATTATGGTGAAGTACATCCTAGAGTTAAGGCAGAAAACCTGATCTATGAATAGGTCCTGATTGCCTTTATATTCTTTCTGAATTCAGAATCCAAGAATAGCACAGCCACTTAATGAACTCTAATAGAAAAAAATCTCTCTTTTTTTTCACTCAGCATTGATGCTTGAACTCTGGACCTGGGTACCAGTCCCTGAGCTTTTTAAGCTCAAGCCGAGTTCTCTATCACTTGAGCCACAGCATCACTTCCGGTTTCCTGGAGTTTCTTTGGAGATATTCTCACAGACATTCACGCCCCGGCTGGCTTTGAACCATGATCCTCAGATCTCAGCATCCTAAGTAGCCAAGATTACAGGCGTGAGCCACCAGTGGCTGGCTCCCCCCAAAAATTCTATGGAAAAATAAAAATTATTTTTCTGCACACTGGTATTTCAAAAAAGGCGCAGAGGCTTTTAAAAAGTGAAACCAATATTGAGGCTTGGAGAGAGCTAGTGGTAGAGAGCCCACTCAGCATGCAAGAAGCCCTGGGTTCCATTCCTCAGAAACACATACACAGAAAAAGCCAGAAGTGGTGCTGAGAAAGCTCAGGGACAGTGCTAAGGCCTTGAGTTCAAGCTCTAGGATGAGAGAGAGAGACAGAGAGACAGAGAGAGAGACAGAGAGATAGAGACAGAGAGAGACAGGGACAGAGAGAGACAGAGACAGAGACAGAGAGAGAATGTTATGGGGTGGATGGAGACAGGGAGAGAGTGAAAGTGAGAGGGAGAGAGTGAAAGTGAGAGAGAGAGAGAGAGAGAGAGAGCGAGAGAGAGCGGAGAGGGAATGGGAGAGGAGAGAGAGGGTAGGGGAGAGGGAGGGGGAGCTGGAGGGGGAGAGGACAGGGGGAGAGTAAGAAAGATATCACATAAACAGCAAGGAATGAGACAATACTCAGTTGCTTAGCTACAGTTTGCCCCAACCAAAATATTTAAGAAATGTATGAATGCCTTCACTTAAAGCTTGCTAAAATTTTAATACAGAGTTCAATGAAACTTGACCACTTATGAAAAATATGGGTAATTGTGTTGAACAGATCATCATTTACTATTACTGAAGGAACTTAGGGGATCCCTGAATTTACATTTTTGAAAACAGTTATGAACATGTTGAAGATGTTTGCAATGAAATGAATTCACAAGCCAAGATTCTGTGCCCCGTGCTTATCATTCTAATTACTCAGGAGCCTGAGATCTGTGGTTCACCATTTGAAATCGGTCCAGGCAGAAAAGTCTATGAGGCTCCTGTCTCTAATAAAACTACTCAGAAAAGCTGGAAGCAGTGTTGTGGCTTAACCAGTAAAGTGATACCTCTGAGTACAAATAGACCATGAGACAACACCCAGCCCATTACTTCAATCTCTAGGACAAGCAACAAACAAACAAACAAAAAACCCCCACAAAACATCAAAAAATGAATTATAGAAACATGGAAAATATTTTATTTTTGTTACTGGCCTGTTTATGCTTTACAGCATATGAACTCATGCCTAGAGTTCTTCACAGACATGTAAACAAAAATAATTTCCTGTGTATTGGAAAAACATCAGAAATATTTACTTTTATACACTAAGAAACTCTCTAGGAAGTGCCTTTATGCAGGATGTGTGCTCTCCAACATAGAAGACAATACCTGTGCAGGGGAAGGGACTGTCCCTTTTCTATTTCCCATGGTTTGAACTTCTGTTTGATGAAGAAGCATCTCATGGAGAGCCTGGGCCACCGCATACACTATATTGTAGATATTGTAACTGTATGCAGACATGGTCACGTCAAAAGTTTGTCCAGGCAACTAATCCAAGGAGGCATCAGGACAGTTCTCCCACGTCACACAGTCAGACTCAGAATCAGAGCAATTAAAAGAGAGAAACCACAGCCTCAGAAGGAAAATGTCCTCTGGGTATTTGGAAGGGTTAGCTGCCTTGACAAAATCTGTGAATCCAGATACATCTGCATGATGGTGAGAAAAAATGAGAGGCACATGAGATGAGCCTAGCATGAAATGTTTTCTTGTGGTTAAATCCCACTGTGAGTTCAAGATACAAACTTTGCCTGTTATCAAAAGTTGCTCAATACATATCATTAAATCTATTAGTGACTCATTATCACCATATATGATGAGAACATTTGCGGGACATTTATTCATGTGATTATACACTTCCATGAATTTGATTGCAGGTAATATGCCTTTGCTTGAGATCAGCACCTCATAGGCTACACAAACTCTGTTCTTGATCATCTGCTGTTTCAGTTCAGGAAGAATCCACAAACCATTGTCATCTTCTGAAGCCAATACTCCCACCCAGTTCCAGCTGAAGTGAAGCAGTAAGGAGACAATGGCTATTGAGGTTTCCTTTGGGGACATCTGATAGAGAGCAGGAAACTTGTTATTGTCACTCAGGTCATGAAAAAAGGCCCAAAAGTAAGCTAAAGGGAAAGAAATTTGTACAGTCTGTGAGTGAGAATATTGCCAAGAATCACAGTCTCATTCCTGAAGTATGTTAAGAATCAGCATCAAGGCTTATACTATAGGACTTGAGCCACACATCCCACTTCCAGCTTTTTTTCTGTTCAATTGGAGATATTTCCTAAATAGTTAGGATTACAGGTATGAGCCACCAGTACTCTGCTCATCATATCTTCATACCTCAAAAGATTCCTGCAGAGAATCCCATGGTAACAACTGAATGGAGAGAGACTCAATAAATGGGACTACCTAAAAATAAAAAGTTTCTGCACAGATAAAAGCATAGCCACAAAACTAGAGAGATAGCCAAAAAACTGGGAAAAGATATTTACCAATAATACATCTGACAAATGCTTAATATACAGTATCTGCAGGGAACTCAATAAACTAATCCCCCACAAACCCAACAAACCATTCACTAAATGGGCAAGGGAACTAAAGAGAGTCTTATCAAAAGAAGGGGTTAAAATGGCATAAAAGCATATGAGAAAATGTTCATCATCCATTGTCATAAAGGAAATGCAAATAAAAACAACCCTAAGATACCACCTTACCCCAACAAGAATGGCCAAGATTTTGAACTCAGACAATGACAGTTGCTGGTGGGGTCGTGGAGAAAAAGGATCCCTACTACACTGCTGGTGGGATTGTAAACTAGTTCACCCAGTCTGGAAAGCAGTGTGGAAGTTTCTTAAAGAACTGAAAATTGACCTTCCCTCCAATCTCGCCACACCACTTCTCGGCATCTACACTGAACATCATGACCCAAGATGTGATAAGGACACCTGCTCAGCTATGTTCATCCCTGCACTATTCACAAGAGCCAGGTGATGGAAGCAATCCAGATGCCCTACTGCAGATGAATGGATACAGAAAATGTGGTATATATAGACAATGGAATTATACACAGCCAACAGACAATATAAAATAATGGCATTTGCAGGGAAGTGGATGAATCTAGAGCGAATCATGTTGAGTGAGACAAGTGAAGACCAAAGGAAGAAAAGGCACATGGTATCCTTAATATGTGGCTATTTGATCCAAACAGTACAAGAGCGAGGACTCAATATTTGCATACCCAATGCTATGGACATGGTACTGGAAATATAAACACACCTACATAGATATAAAACATTATGACTCTATAGACATAATGTTTTATTACCTAGATTAATATGTACCTCTGATATACAAACCCTTAGCCTAATTCAGATTATGTTCTAAAAACTAAGTGCCAGTGATTGTATATAGAAATTCCCTTCTTGAATACTTGTTTCCTGAACACATCATTTGTAATATGATGTAAAAATCAATGTTAATAAATTCTTTAAACAAGCATTTTCCAGTTCATTTTTAAAGAAAATTATTGATAAGTTTTGGAGCAATACATGATTCATTTGTTTATCTCATTCCTCCATCTCCTTTTCCAAATGGTAGGATGATACATACCCCACTGTGTTTGAGTACTTACTCTTTCATACCACAAAATTCGATGGATTTGTAAGTCCATTCTCTTCTTGTCATTCTATTCTAACACCAAAAATGGTACCAAATTAGACATTTTTTTATCCCTCCAGCCTTCACCTGTGGAAATCTGTAGAGTTCCAGCAATGATCCAGTGTGGGCAGATGTTATTCCAAATGGTCCTGTAAGTGCTGCTATAGATTTGCTGTCTCTCATACATGACCAGTTTTCAATCTTCTCCTTCCCAAACAGCCAAATGAAGGGATTCTTAAATACTGTGGAAGTGCCAAAGTAAACATCTTAGATATCAAATCCCAGAGTCAAGTTATGTAAAAGATCAGAGCTTCTGTTGATCTCCTCAACAGCAAAAGCCAAGGCCAAAACAAATCGATAGTTCTTGAAGGTAAACCTGCAAAATGAGCATGGAAATTGAGGAGGAGTGCTTAAAACTATTAACTTTGCTGGATTAAATGCTTGCATCATTGCCAATGAATATGTTATAACATTACCTTCAATTGGGATGGAATGTGAATACCATGGCTTATGCTTCTATATAGAATTAATTCTGAATGAGATTCAGAAATGTACCTAAGCTGAGAGAGAACATGCTTTTTCTTCACGACCATGTGTATGTAAACAAAAAACTTTTGTCCATGGATTAAACATGGATTAGATGTTTATGTCACATTGCATATTCTGTTTCCTTTACCTTAGGATTACTAGCTCCACCTCTGTGAAAAATGAATTGAATTTTGAGTTACTCAATTGATGTTATGTGTTTTTATGGCAGGCCAGGCACAGTAATGAATGTTCAATTTAAGAGCAACTTAGAGAAGTGTTCTTTATGAAAGATTCTATAGCCATTATGCTCACACACCCAACATATTGAACACTACTTCCTACACTATCAACCAGAACAAGATCTCAATTATCAGGTGAGGAGATTTTATTCTTATTTATGTCACAAAGTAAAAGATGCATCCAACTCAAAGGAAGTCATTGTGAGGAGGAAACTCCAACAGTGGATAAAGAGGAAATTGCAAGCAAGTCCACCACTGTAACACAGAGGGATCTCCACTCCTCTTTAACACAGTACTAGAATTCCAAGCCAGAGCAATAAGGCAAAAAGCAAGCATAAAAGGGATCCAAGTAGGGAAAGAGGAAGTAAAACTATCCCTGTTTGCAGATGACATGATTCTGTATTTAAAGAATCCTATAGACTCTACTCCCAAGCTCCTTGAGCTGATTCAAAACTTTGGAAAGGTAGCAGGGTGTAAAATTAACTCTCAAAAATCAATTGCCTTCCTCTATGCCAAGACTGAGAGGAATGAGGCAACAATCAATAAAGCAACTCCTTTCACAATAGCCTCAAGGAAAATACAGTGCCTAGGAATTATCTTAAGAATGTACAGGACCTTTTTGATGAAACTTTAAACCCTGAAAAAGAAAATTAAAGCAGAACTGAGGAAATGGAAAAACCTCCCATGCTCGTGGAGTGGAAGATTCAATATCATGAAAATGACAAACTTGCCAAGGGCTATCTACTAATTCAACACAAAACCCATTTATATCCTAATGTCATTCTCCAAAAAAATAGAAGAGGCAATCCAAAATTTCATATGGAATAATAAAAGACCCCATATAGCAAGAACACTTCTTAGCAGAAAGAATAGCGCTGGAGGAATTTCAATTCCAAACTTTAGACACTATTACAGAGCTATAATCATCAAAATAGCTTGGTTCTGGCACAGTAACAGTCCTGAAGACCAATGGAATAGAACTGAGGACCCAGATATTAAACCACAGACCTATGGCCAACTAATCTTTGACAAGGGAGCCAAAAAAATAGAATGGAAGAAGGACAGTCTCTTCAACAAGTTGTGCTGGCAGAACTGGTTAAGCACCAGCAGAAAACGAAAGTTGGATCCTTCTTTGTTACCCCGCACTAGAATCAAAGACCTGGAGGTAAAAGCTGACACACTGAAAACTTTACAGGAAGGAATAGGAGATACACTAGGCCTCCTTGGCACAGGTCAAAACTTTCTTAATAAGGACCAAGAATCACAACAAATCAGAGAAAGGCTGGATAAGTGGGACTGCATTAAACTGCAGAGCTTTTGTTTGGTAAAGGACATAGCTAGTAAATTAATCAGGAAGACTACAGAATGGGAGAAGAATTTCACTAACCATACAACAGACAAAGGCCTCATATCTAAAATATATCAACAGCTGAAAAAGTTGAACCACTCCAAAACTAATCTCTAAAGTAACAACCATCCCATTAAAAGATGGGCCAAAGACTTAAAGAAAGTCTTCTCTGAAGAAGAAATAAAAATGGCCTATAGACACATGAAGAAATGCTCAACATCTCTGGTCATAAAAGAAATGCAAATCAAAACAACTCTAAGATTCCACCTCACTCCAGTTAGAATGGCCAGGATCAAGAAAACTAATAACAACAGATGCTGGAGCGGATGTGGCCAGGAGGGATCACTACTACAGTGTTGGTGGGAGTGCAAACTCGTTCAACCGCTATGGAAAGCAATATGGCAGTTCCTCAAAAGGCTAAACATAGAGCTCCCCTATGACCCAGCAATTCCACTACTAGGCATTTACCCAATTGTCCAGAAACAAGGACATACTAAATCCACTAGCACAACAATGTTCATTGCAGCTCTATTTACCATAGCAAAGATATGGACTGGGGAAGGTGTGGAAGATGGGGCAAAGACAATAGGGATGCTGCCTAGCTCTCTCTCACAAAAAGAGAGAACCAGGGAGTTCCACGAGCCAATTACCTTAAGCAATCCACAACAACAAACTCAAAAGGCAACGGAGGACTCAAACCGGAAAAGAAATCCAGATAAAGCCCACATCCAACTTTCTCAACGAGTTCTGACCGCGAGGTCCCCTCCCGAAAAGGTGCAGAAACCAGCATTAGACTGGGCCAGCGAGCCTCAGAAGCAGCGGAACCCAGAGGCAGAACCAGAACAGCAAGCAATGGAACCCAGATGCGGAACACAGGCGGCGGAGGAGACCCGAGGGGAGTGAAAAACTCCCCAACACCATGGAACACCCACAGACAGAACGCAGAGGTGTGAGTCATACAGTGGGTCCCCAAACCCCTCAGGAAACCAGAGCTGGTGCCAAGCAATAGAACTTAATTCAGACCCTCCACTCTGCCTGAGAAAGAATGGCAGGAGCAGGGGGGCAAGGAATTTAGAATCCTGTCCCTTCCCTCAGCAGCCCCCTCCCCCAGGCCATTGACTGGAGATTGACAGGCGGACTACCCTAACATCCAGAACCCCACCAAGGGTGGCAGAGCTGTCCCAAACCCACTGCCCAACAGGCACAACTCCCAGCCCTCTGACTGGAGACTGACAGGCAGGGAAAGCTAAGATTCAGCACCCTACCAGGGGAGGCAGAGGTATCCCAGCTCCCATCCACCCAACAGATTCCCCTCCCACGCCACTGGATCTGGAGAGTGGAGGGTGCTGAGTGCCTGCCTTACAGCAGCAAGTGGGGTGTGTGGGAAAATAGGAGCCAGCATCTGTCCCCCCTCAATTCTTGAGTGGGGCATCCTCCAGCTGGGAATCCTGAGCAAGACAGCACCGAGGGGCCCCCCACAGTCACAGACTCTCTGACACAGCAGTGAAACAGAGCAGGGATCTGAAGGGCCTACCAGCAGCCACGATCGCATTCTGAGAATCAGAAATGCGCGGCTCCGCCCTTGGAGCCCATGTCCTCAGCTGGGCCCCGCCCCTGGGAACAGAGTGGTCTCCTGCTGGTCCTGCTGAGTGCTCCTGGAAACTCTCAAATCCCAGACCCTTGGCTGGGGGCCGCCCCTGGAAGCAGCACAGGAACACGTCTGCCCAGCACGCTCAGACTGAAGCTTGCAGATCCATCCCAAGGCCCACTGTGAGGCCACTGGTTGGTCTGAGAGCTCGTAATGCAGCAACACATAAGTTTTGTATAATACTTTCCAAAATTTGTACTCAAATAAGCTACCTACTTACCAACTTAGGTCAGTTACCCTTATGCTATACATTTTCTTCATTACTATAAGAATCTTACACTCCTACGTAAATCCTCTTGTACCTCCCCTGACCTCTCACATTCTATTTTTCTATCTCTGGTACTCTTTTCGTCTTTCAACCCTCATAATGCATGGATATACACTTGATGGCTCTAGAGCAATACTGTTTATCTAGGTGTTCAATTATACTGTAGGCTCAGAGGGACTAAAATACAATAGAGATTGGATTGAGAGGCTTATTGTTTTGGGTATAAATCGTTTATCAGTGGTTGTATTAGACTGGTCTGTAAGTGCTCAAAAAGACAGAGTGATAACACCAACCAAATTTGTGAACATCTAGTATCTGCCAGCCACACAAATCTAGGTTGGTTATATATAAAAAACTATAATCGTGTTTAGTATTAATCTTGCCCCCATTTTCAAATGGGCAGAACAAGAAACTGAAGAAAGATGTCAACTCAAGGAATAACATCCCCCACACAATATAAATAGACAATGGAACAGTCACTGGCAAACGTAGAGGAGAGTCTTCGAAGTGCTGTACAAATGCAATTGATAAACATCATTAATGAAAAGTTTGAAAATATAAAGAAAGAGATAAGGGAGGAAGGCATAGCTAAACAAGAGGAAACCACAAACAAGGTGATAAGTGAAAAAGAAGAAGCCATAAAGGAGGCCAAAATAAAGGTTTTTCAAAGAAAAATGGATGAATTCATAGAATCCACAAATAAAAAGATGACTGAACTCCAGCAAATGTCCCAATAAAATAAAGCTACTGAGCTAAACACTCAAATGGAAATGACGGAGCTAAATAAATCCATACATGATCTAAAACAAGAGATGCAAGGCATAAAAAATGAGCAATCAGAAGCAAGGAGATGAAAAATAAAGTAGATAGCTTTGATAGCAAGTTAGACAATGCAGAAGAGAGAATATCCGGGGCTGAAGATAATTTAGTTGTTATAGAGAAAGAACAAGGAATTAGTCAATCCAAATCTAAGAAATATGAGAGAGTGCTTCAGGAGGACCAAGATACAATTAGGAAGCCTAATTTAAGGCTAATTGGTATTGAGGAGGCTCTGGAGAAAGAGGTCAATGGTATTGGAAATATACTTCAGGGAATCACCTCAGAGAACTTCCCAAATATCCAGAAGGGCAGGTCCATCCAGATACAAGAAGCTTTTAGAACCCCAAACAACCCAGACCAGAAAAAAACATCCCACCGCCACATCGTAATCCCAACTGGATCAATAGAAACCAAAGATAGGATCCTAAAGGCAGCCAGGGAAAAGGGATCAATAACCTATAAAGGCAAACCAATAAGAATAACCCCAGATTTCTCAGCAAAGACCATGCAAGCAATAAGTGATTGGAAGCATATATGTCATGCACTTAAGTCAAATAAATACCAACCAAGAATACTGTACCAAGCAAAGCTCTCATTCATAACTCAGAGAACAATAAAAACATTCCAATACAAAAAAAGCTGCAACAATATGTAGCAACAAAACCAACACTATATACAATTTTCAAAGATGTTCTACTCATTGAAAAGCAAAATAAATTCAATATAGGGAACGAAATGGCACCAAAACTAATCACCAAAGTAACAACCATCCCATTAAAAAATGGGCCAATACTTAAAGAGAGTCTTCTCTGAAGAAGAAACAAAAATGGCCTATAGACACATGAAGAAATGCTCAACATCTCTGGTCATAAAAGAAATGCAAATCAAAACAACTCTAAGATTCCACCTCACTCCAGTTAGAATGGCCAGGATCAGGAAAACGAATAATAACAGATGCTGGAATGGATGTGGCCAGGAGGGGTGACTACTACACTGTTGGTGGGAGTGCAAACTCGTTCAACCACTATGGAAAGCAGTGTGGCAGTGCCTCAAAAGGCTAAACATAGAGCTCCCCTATGACCCAGTAATTCCACTACTTGGCATTTACCCAACCATTCAGAAACAAGGGCATACGAAATCCACTAGCACAACAATGTTCATTGCAGCTCTATTCACCATAGCACAGATATGGAACCAACCTATATGTCCCTCAGTTGATGAGTGGATCAACAAGTTGTGGTATTTGTACACAATGGAATTCTATGCTGCTGTCAGAAAGAATGACATCCACCCATTTGTTAGGAAATGGAAAGACTTAGAAAAACTCATATTAAGTGAAGTAAGCCAGACTCAAAGGAACTTAGGCTCAATGGTTTGCCTCATTCGTCATAATCAGTAGAAACCTTGGGCTCTACTAGCAGAGATCTGCAATAAAGCAAAATCTTGATACATAAGGCCATATAGTATGAAGCTAATTGAAAGGACCTCCAGGATATCAAAACAAAAGCCATATAACAAATGATTGTTGTCCTTAATGTACTATGTTGTCTCTCATCTCCTTTGCTGTCCCTTGGTTATCTCATATTGTTATAGTATCTCACTTTGTTATCTGATATATTGAATTTATTTGTATTTGGTTATTTGAAATTTGATAGGGAAGGGGGGAAAACCAAGACGGGTGGGGGTGGGGGGAAAAGATAATGCGTACCAAGACATGTGAAAGGGTATCAATGTATGTGAATTAATGCACCTTCTATCTGGCAAATATCATGTAACCCTTTTACTAATTACAATAAAAAAGAAGAAAAAAAAGAAATGGCACCTAAACAGCATACCATCTAAGGACCACGAGAACTGTCAAGACACAGGCCCTAATGAAAGCTTTTAAAAATGCTAGGAACTAATAAATATCTCTCAATCCTAACTCTCAATATCAGTGGACTTAACTCTCCAATTAAACAGCATAGGCTATCTAGTTGGATCAAAAAGCAAGAAACAACGTTCTCCTGTTTCAAGAGACACATCTTACCCAAAAAACAATCAACTTTTGAAAGTGAGATGTTGGAATAAACTCTATCAAGCTAACAGCCCCCATAAACAGGCTGGAGTTGCCATCCTCATATCAGATATAATAGACTTCAAACTAAAATTAGTAAGAAAAGACAAAGAAGGTTACTACATACTAATAAAGGGATCTTTCCTCCAGGAAGACATAACGATCCTAACTATCTACACCCTCAGTCCCGGAGCTCTGAACTTCATCAAGCAAACTTTACTTACACTGAAACCATACATAGCTCGAAACACATTGAATGTTGGTGACATTAACACAGCACTCTCACCTATGGATAGATCAACAAGGCAAAAACTCAACAGAGAAACCTTATAACTGCACAACTATATAGAAAAACTAGATCTAACAGACATCTGCAGAATATTCCACCCAGCAACAAAACAATGTACGTTTTTCTCAGCAGCACATGGAATATTTTCGAAAATAGACCAAATCGTAGGCCATAAAACAAACCTGGACAGATTCAGAAACACTGAAATTATTCCCTGCACGCTCTCAGACCACAAAGGCATCAAATTGGAACTGAACACACATCTCCACCAACGAAAACCCTATAACTCATGGAGACTGAACAACACATTGTTGAATCGACAATGGGTCATTGAAGAGATCAGAACAGAAATCCAACAGTTTATGAAATTTAACAATAAGGAGTACACAAAATACCAACTCTTTTGAGACACGGTAAAGGCAGTACTCAGAGGAAAATTTATAGTGCCGAGTGCCTACAACAACAAGTTGGAAAAATCGCAAACCAACAAGTTAATGTCTCACCTTAAGCTCCTGGAAAAAGAGCAACAAACCAACCCTCATCTCAGTAGAAGAAAGCAAATTAATAAAATCAAAGCAGAATTAAATGATTTGGAATCCAAGAAAACTATAGAAAGAATCAACAAAACAAGGAGTTGGTTCTTTGAAAGAATTAACAAAATTGACAGACCCTTAGCAAATCTTACCAAAAAAAGGAGATAACATATTGAAATAAACAAAATCGCAGATGACAATGGAAATATCACGACAGAAATTATCAAGATCCAGAATATCATGAGGGACTACTTCTCATACCTTTATGCCAACAAATTTAAGAATCTAGAAGAAATTGATGAATTCCTAGCCAGTATTAACATACCCACACTGAACCAAGAAGAACTAACCCAACTCAACAGGCCTAATTCAAGCACTGAAATACAAATGGCAATTAGAGACTTTCGACCTAAGAAAAGCCCAGGGCCAGAAGGATTCACAGCTGCATTCAATAAGGTCTTCAAAGCAGAGCTCACACCAATACTCCTCAAGCTCTTCAACGAAATTGAAGATGAAGGTTCTTTACCAAACTCACCCTATGAAGCCAGTATAACCCTCGTCCCCAAACCAGACAGAGATTCATCAAAGAAAGAGAACTATGGACCTATTTCTATGATGAACATCGATGCAAAACTTCTCAACAAAATACTGGCCAAACGTCTACAACACATCAAAAAAATTATACACTATGATCAAACTGGATTCATCACAGGGAGGCAAAGCTGGTTCAACATATGCACATCAATAAATATAATTCAACACACCAACAGGAGCAAGGACAATAATCACATGACTGTCTCAATAGATGCAGAAAAGGCATTTGACAAGATCCAACACCCCTTTATGTTAAAAGCTCTGGAGAAACTAGGAATACATGGAACATACCTCAGTGTAATAAGGACTGTGTATGAGAAACCCACGGCTAGTATTACACTTAATGGTGAAAATCTAAAGCCATTCCATCTAAAATCAGGAATGAGACAAGGATGCCCACTCTCTCCACTCCTCTTTAACATAGTATTATATTTCCTAACGAGTGGAATAAGGCAAGAAGCAAACATAAAGGGGATCCAAGTAGGGAAAGAGGAAATAAAACTATCCCTCTTTGCAGATGACATGATGCTGTTTTTAAAGAATCCTATAGACTCTACTCCCAAGCTCCTTGAGCTAATTCAAAACTTTGGAAGGGTAGCAGGCTACAGAATTAACCCTCAAAAATCAACTGCCTTCCTCCACGCCAACAGTGAGAGGAACTAGGAAACAATCAGAAAAGCAACTCCTTTCACAATAGCCTCAAAGAAAATAAAGTACCTAGGAATTACCTTAACTAAGAATATAAAGGCCCTTTTTGATGAAAACTTTAAAACGCTGAAAAAGAAAATTAAAGCAGAATTTAGGAAATGGAAAAATCTCCCATGCTCCAGGATTAGAAGAATCAACATTGTAAAAATGACAATCTTGCCAAGGGCTATCTCCAAATTCAACACAATACCCATCAACATCCCAATGGCATTCTTTAAAGAAATAGAAGAGGCAATTCAAAATTTCATATGGAATAATAAAAGACCCTGTATAGCAAAAACACTTCTTAGCAGAAAGAACAGCGCTGGAGGAATTTCAATTCCAAACTTTAGACTCTATTACAGAGCTATAATCATCAAAACAGCTTGGTACTGGCACAAGAACAGGCCTGAAGACCAATGCAATAGAACTGAGGACCCAGATGTTAAACCACAGACCTATTGCCACCTAATCTTTGACAAGGGAGCCAAAAAATAGAATGGAAGAAAGACAGCCTCTTCAACAAGTTGTGCTGACAGAACTAGTTAAGCACCTGCAGAAAACTAAAGTTGGATCCTTCTTTGTTACACTGCACTAGAATTCACTCCAAATGGATCAAAGACCTGGAGGTAAAATCTGACACACTGAAAACTTTACAAGAAGGAATAGGAGATACACTAGGCCTCCTTGGCACAGGTCAAAACTTTCTTAATAAGGACCAAGAATCACAACAAATCAGAGAAAGGCTGGATAAGTGGGAACTGCATTTAACTGCAGAGCTTTTGCATGGCAAAGGACATAGCTAGTAAATTAAATAGGAAGCCTACAGAGTGGGAGACCATCTTCACCAACCAAACAACGGACAAAGACCTCATATCTGAAATATATCAACAGCTCAAAAAATTGAATCACTCCAAAACTAATCTCCAAAGTAACAACCATCCCATTAATAAATGGGCCAAAGACTTAAAGAGAGTCTTCTCTGAAGAAGAAACAAAAATGGCCTATAGACACATGAAGAAATGCTCAACATCTCTGGTCATAAAAGAAATGCAAATCAAAACAACTCTAAGATTCCACCTCACTCCAGTTAGAATGGCTAGGATCAGGAAAACGAATAAAAAGAGATGCTGTTATGTGGCCATGAGGGATCACTACTACACTGTTGTTTGGAGTGCAAACTCATTCAACCACTGTGGAAAGCAGTGTGGCAGTTCCTCAAAAGGCTAAATATAGAGCTCCCCTATGACCCAGCAATTCCACTACTTGGCATTTACCCAACCACCCAGAATCTAGGGCATACTAAATCCACTAGCATAACAATGTTCATTGCGGCATTATTCACCATAGCAAAGATATGGAACCAACCTAGATGTTCCTCAGTTGATGAGTGGATCAACAAGTTGTGGTATTTGTACACAATGGAATTCTATGCTGCTGTCAGAAAGAATGACATTGCCCCATTTGTTAGGAAATGGAAAGACTTAGAAAACATCCTATTAAGCGAAGTAAGGCTCAATGGTTTCCCTCATTCATCATAACCAGTAGAAACCTTGGGCTCTACTAGCAGAGATCTGCAATAGAGCAAAATCTTGGTACATAAGGCCATATAGTATGAAGCTAATGTAAAGGACCTCCAGGATATTGAAACAAAAGCCATATAACGAATGATTTTTGTCATTAATGTACTATGTGATCTCTCATCTCTTTTGCTGTCCCTTGGTTATCTCATATTGTTACAGTATCTCACTTTGTTATCTGATATATTGGATACATTTGTATTTGGTTATTTGAAATTGGACAGGGAAGGGGGAACAATAAAAATTATTTTAAAAAAGATATGGAACCAACCTAGATGTCCCTTAGTTGATAAATGGATCAACAAGCTGTGGTATTTATATACAATGGAATTCTATGCTGCTGTCAGAAAGAACGACATCGCCCCATTTGTTAGGAAATGGAAAGACTTAGAAAAAAATCATATTAAGTGAAGTAAGCCGGACTCAAAGGAACATATGCTCAATGGTTTCCCTCATTTGTCATAATCAGTAGAAACCTTGGTCTCTCCTAGCAGAGATTTGCAATTGAGCAAAACCTTGATACAAAAGGCCATATAGTATGACGCTAAATGAAAGGATCTCTAGGATATAGTAACATAAGCCATATAATGAATGATTGTTGTTCTTAGGGTACTATGTTATCTCTCATCTCTTTTGCTGTCCCTTGGTTATCTCATATTGTTACAGTATCTCACTTTGTTACCTGATATATCAGATATATTTGTATTTGGTTATTTAAAATTGGATAGGGAAAGGGGAAAACAAGATGAGGGGTGGGGGTGTGGGGGAGGAAAATGGGGACCAAGACATATGGAAGGGTATCAATGTATGTGAATCAATGCACCTTCTATTGGCAAATATCATATAACCCTTCTATTAATTACAATAAAAATATATTTAAAAAATTTAAAAAATCTCTTCAGATGTTAAAAAAAGAAACAAAAGCCATATAATGAGTGGTTGTTGTCCTTAATGTACTATGTTACCTCTCATCTCTTTTGCTGTCCCTTGATTATCTCACATTGTTCCAGTATCGCACTTTGTTATCTGATATGTTGGATATATTTGTATTTGGTTATTTGAAATTGGATAGGGAAGGGGGGAAAACAAGATGAGGGGTGGGGTTGGGGGGAGGAAAATGGGGACCAAGACATGAGAAAGGGTATCAATGTATGTGAATTAATATACTTTCTATCTGGCAAATATATTGTAACCCTTCTATTAATTACAATAAAAAATATATGAAAAAAACTCAAAAAGAAAAAAAGTTCATTAAGAGAAACAATCACTCAAAATAATGTTTTTGTTTCCATATCATGGCGGTTGCTTCATTTAGTCTCATCCTATAAGACCTTATGTACCTAGCTTTTCGTATTGTAATCCTCGGCTTGGAGAGTCCTAGATGTGTACTAATTATTACAAATGAAGGAATCCATTGAGCCTGTCTTCCTTTGGGTCTGCCTTACTTTACCTAATATGATTGATTTTTTGCAAGTCTTTCCATTTTCTTACAAATGGGGTGGTCATTCTTTCTGATGGCAGCATAGAATTCCATTGTGTATGAGTACCATATCTTCTTGATCCAATCATCTACTGAGGGGCATCTGGGTTGCCTCCATGTCTGACTGTGGTAAATAATACTTCAATAAACATCATTGTGCTAGTGGATTTAGTATGTCCCTGTTTCTGGGTCAGTGCCAAGGAGTGGGATTGCTGGGTCAAAGGTGAGCTCTATGTTTAGTCTTTTAAGGAATCACCATAATGCTTTGCAGAGTGATTGAATGAGTTCACACTCCCACCAACAGTGTAGTAGCAATTCTTTCTGGCCACATCCCCACTGGCATCTGTTGTTAGATTTCTTGATCATGGCCATTCTAACTGGAGTGAGGTGCAATCTCAAAGTTGTTTTGATTTGCATCAAATGTAATGTATACATATTATGTATAATTGTACATCCCTTATATGGCCAGAGAAGAAACAACCATTCCATTAAAAGATGGGCCAAAGACTTAAGGAGAGACTTCTCTGAAGAGGAAATAAGAATGGCCTACAGACACATGAAGAAATGCTCCACATCTCTGGTTAAGTTTTTACAGTCATTTTTCTTTCCTTTTAAAAAAATAGCCCTTTATTAGTGAGACTTTGTGTTACAGACCAAGAGCCAAGAGTATGCATGTGTGCAAGTAAAGCAGAAGTCATCTAGGGCAGTTAAAGTATCCCAAAAGGGTTGTTTCATAACACTGAGCTTTTTTTCTCTCAGCTAGCACGGTGCCACTTGAGGCATAGCTCCACTGGCAGCTTTTAGATGGTTAATTGGAGATAAAAAGTCTCACATATGTTCTTGTCTGATCTAGGTTTAAACCTCAATTCTCGGATATAGAAACAAGAGGTTTATCTTTGTGATTGCTGTTCTTAATGTACTATGTGAAGTTATTTCTCTCTCTTTTTTATCCCTTTATGGTTAATCTCATGTGGTTACTATGTCTAACTTTGGTACCTGGTATGTTGTATATATGTATATTTGTTCATATAAAATAGGGAAGGGAAGGGGGAAAACAGGATGATTGGGGGTGAAGGGAGGGACAAAAAGATGAGAAGGGCTATCAATGCTGGAAAAGTAATGCACCCACTATGTGACCAGTGTAACTGTAAACCCTCTTTATATTCCCCTGACTATAGAATACAATTAAGAAATAAACCTCAATCCTCAGATATCAGCCCCATAAGTACTTAGGATTATAGTTATGAGCCACCAAAAGTTTTATCAATGTCCTCCACATATTGGTGTCAGTAGAGAGAAATTCTCAGACTACTGGCCTGAGGGGACAAGAAATACAGCTGCAGCCTTTTTGTCTCCAACACATACTAGAAATTCAGGTTGTGTATGATAACATTACTTCATTTTCTGTGATGGCAGCTGGAACAGAAGAGATACAGGATTTTAGAATAAAGTGAAGACCCTAACTACCTGGATAGTAGAAGCAGTATGTAACAAAACAGAGTCCTCGCTGACTAGCAGGCAGGCAATCAAGTAATGTAGATAGAAGGCTAACTATGAAATTGAGCTGTTCCTGAAGGAATAAGGATGGGAGGTGAAGAGCAGCCAAGACACTACATTCCTGGGCACCCTAGAGGGCTCAGCCATTCCCCATCATCAGAATAAAGCAGTGAATGGGAATAAATGATGAGTTACTTACAGCTTGTTCTTTTCTTGCTTGGAAGCAACGCTGTAGCTAAGATCTGCTCCCAACGTGTAGAGAGCAATCATCACATCTCCATCCATGTGTGCTCGGTGCTTCATGGTAGAAAAGCAGCTGGCGGCAGCGAAGGACTTGACAAGGAGGGGAAGCTGGAGGAGAAGGAGTGTTAAAATCACAGGCGTCATCCCTGAAGCATCTGCCAGGCTAAATGTCTGGCTGGAAGTGAGGCCCACATGGCAGGAATGTATATTCAAATATCTTATTATATGTGAATATATGTCTTTGTATTGATCTACATTATAGCTCACCTTTCATCAAAGCCTCTTGTGAGTCCCCAGAAGTTATGTGCAAAACTATTCCCCCAGGCTCTGCATCTGTGGCCTTCATCCAGGAGAAGAACATGAGTTGGAAAACATGTTTGCAGAATTGTCTTCTTCACCCCAGGTGCTGTGATTTTAACCAAGACCACAGAGAGTGAGGCCCCAGAGATGGAGTTATCTCGAATAACTCTGGGTCAAGAAACTATTTGCATGAACGCGATGTGGGATGATGCAAGCGGGTGGCCTCAAAGGATGCCATGTCAAGTGCATGGTGAAATAGCCTGAAAAGTCTATTCCTGTGAGATGTCAACCAAAGTCATGAGGGCATCACACCCAGAGGGTCGATTCAAACATACAATGTCCATAACAGCCACAGAACTGTGGTGATTGATACAGGCCACTGTTAATAAGAATTCTTTGAGCAGAGGGCTCCAGAAATGTACCCATTTAACTATTGCCTGAAGAAGCAATGATCCAGCTGAAACTAGCAATTACATGTCAATAGTTAAATGGAGAAAGACTGGAACCATTTACCTTAAAATCAGGAACTAAACGAGGATGCCCACTCTCTCCACTTCTCTTCACTATAGTGCTAAAACGCTTAGCCAGAGCAATAAAGAAAGAGAAGGGTATCAAAGGGATCCACATAGGGAAAGAAGAAATTAAACTATCCCTATTCGCAGATGACATGATCCTATACCTGAATGACCCAAAATAAGCTCCACTCCCAAACTCCTAAATATAATAAAACACTTTAACAAAGTTGCAGGATACAAAATTAAACTGCAAAAGTCAGTAGCCCTCTTATACACCAGGAATACACAAACAGAAGGCCAAATCAAGAAAATGATCACATTTGCAATAGCCCCCAAAGAATAAAATACTTAGGAATTAACTTAACTAAAGATTTAAAGGAATTATTAAATGAAAACTATAAAAGCCAAATGAAAGAAATTAAAGAGGATACCAGGAAATGGAAAGACATGCCATGCTCATGGGTAGGGAGAACCAACATAGTAAAAATGGCCATACTGTCAAAATTGTATACAAATTCAATGCAATCCCCATCAAAATCCCGAAGACATTCTTTACTGAAATAGAAGTATATTCCATGGTGAATAAAGCTGCAATGAACATTGTTGCGCTATTGGATTTAGTATGCCCTAGATTCTGGATGGTTGGGTAAATGCCAAGTAGTGGAATTGCTGGGTCATAGCGGAGCTCTATGTTTAGCCTTTTGAGGCACTGCCACACTGCTTTCCATAGTGGTTGAACGAGTTTGCACTCCCACCAACAGTGTAGTAGTGATCTCTCCTGGCCACATCTCCTCCAGCATCTGTTATTATTCGTTTTCCTGATCCTGGCCATTCTAACTGGAGTGAGGTGGAATCTTAGAGTTGTTTTGATTTGCATTTCTTTTATGACCAGAGATGTTGAGCGTTTCTTCATGTGTCTATAGGCCATTTTTGTTTCTTCTTCAGAGAAGACTCTCTTTAAGTCTTTGGCCCATTTTTTAATGGGATGGTTGTTACTTTGGAGATTAGTTTTGGAGTGATTCAATTTTTTGAGTTGTTGATACATTTTAGATATGAGGCCTTTGTCCATTGTTTGGTTGGTGAAGAACTTCTCCCACTCTGTAGGCTTCCTATTTAATTTACTAGCTATGTCCTTTGCCATACAAAAGCTCTGCAGTTTAATGCAGTCCCACTTATCCAGCCTTTCTCTGATTTGTTGTGATTCTTGGTCCTTATTAAGAAAATTTCGACCTGTGCCAAGGAGGCCTAGTGTATCTCCTATTCCTTCTTGTAAAGTTTTCAGTGTGTCAGATTTTACCTCCAGGTCTTTGATCCATTTTGGAGTTAATTCTAGTGCAAGGTGACGAAGAAGGATCCAACTTTAGTTTTCTGCAGGTGCTTAACTAGTTCTGTCAGCACAACTTGTTGAAGAGGCTGTCTTTCTTCCATTCTATTTTTTTGGCTCCCTTGTCAAAGATTAGGTGGCCATAGGTTTTTTTATAAGCTTTAAAATGATATTTTTTCTGCCTTGAGATTTCCATCAAGAAAAACCACCTCTCTTCACCTGAATGCTCTGAAGACTAGAGACTTACTTCCTACACTTAACAAGTGTGTTGTACCCACATTTGGTAGTATCAGTTGTTAAGAAGGAAATCAATTATTGCATTTGATCTGGATCGATTTTAAAGAACATAATGTTTCCTATTCCAAGGGTAATTAACATTTACCATCATCATGTTCTTTTTTTCTGAAAAAGATACTAGAACTTGGAGACGTTAACATGCAAAAGTCTTTCATCATTAGCTCCTGAATTTGAGAAGGAGCAGCTGTCTTTTTATATGCATTTTGACAAATCATATTGTAATTCTTTTATACAAAAAAACTACATGTATTCAAGAAGAAATATGAAATGCATAATTTATAAGTGGGTGAAGATTTTTTTCCGATATTGTTTTCGTCGAAAATGAGAGAGGATCATGGATTTTAGTTTTGGGGTCAGGGAACATTTTGAAAATTTTAGTGTATGGACCAATGTTTTCTGAAAGCTAAGGGAGAGCAAGGGTAAACTAGGGCTTTAGTCTCTCACTCTACATAGACCAGCACACTTCCCTCTGCAAACCTGAGAATGACTGCACCACAAAAGCTAATTTGCTTTGTCCCCTGTAACCTCAGGACTTGGCGTGAATATGAAAGATAGACAACTGATAGATTTTCATTGCATAGTCAGCCAGAAAACACTTGGTGTCAGGTAATGTATATTTGTTTTATATTTATTTTTCATTTAGGTTTTATTGGGAATGGTTTTCAAAATACTCAGTTTTGCTTAGGTTTTTTTTACGTGGTGGGGAATCCTCTTTTCTGTAGTGTAATTCCATTTAAGAGGTGGTCTGAAGGTTAGTCTTCAATATATAGGTAGATTTTAATACCTGAGAAGAATCAAATTAAGAATATAAACTTTTGTAATTTCTTGTTATGACAAGGAAAAAGAGAAAAAGGACAACCTTTGAAATTATGTAACGTTAGTCATTTCAATTTTTTTGTACATGGGACAGCACCTTGGTCCTGTACCTATTTTAAATTCTGTTAGTATTTACTTCATTGTAAATACTTTGAGGGTACCTTTGTACTTTGCTTTTCACATTGGTTCTGTGATTTGGGAGTCAACAATTTCCCTAAAAAGCACCAGTATGTTAAATTCTAACATCAAGATCTCAAAATTTGTTACTGATCTTTAATCATTTTCTCACTCTTGATGTGAACAGTATTTTTAATAAAGAGTTCTGGAGATAAAAAAATGAGAAAAAGACTTACTTATTGAAATAAACATTCCACAATAAAAACTAATAAAACAGTGGAAAATTTCTGTAGATTTAAACCAGACATTCTCTATACAAATCAAAAACAAGAATTTGTGAGAAAGCGAATTTCTCCTACAATGTCTTTATTTTCTGCCACTCCTGGACTTGGGCTCAGAGCCTGAGCAATGTCCTTGTGCTTTCTCAAGGCTAGACCTCTACAACCTGAGCCTCAGCATCACTTCCGACTTTTTTCTATGTATGTGGTACTGAAGAATGAAAGCCGGGTTATGGTGCATGCTAGGCAAGCACTCTACCACTAGACCAAACTCCCGGCCATACTATGTATTTTATTTCTGAAGTCATGCAGATAATTGCTATTGGGCTTAAATGTAATGATATAACAATTTCGGGCAAAAATGCAGCCCAAGAGGCCTGCCCCAGAGGCCAAGATGGAGAAGACCTCCACAGCCACCATCACCTTCTCCTTGGCACTGTGGTAGACAGGCAGGAAGGTGAGCCCCACGCTGCAGAACTCCAGCATGCTGAAGGTCAGGAACTTGGCCTCATTGAAGGTGTCAGGCAGGTTCCTGGCCAGAAAAGCCACCGTGAAGCTGGCCAGGGCCAGGGAGCCCAGGTAGCCCAGGACACAGTAGAAGGCAGTGAGGGAGCCCTTGTTTTACAGAATGATGATGTGGCCATGTTCAGAGTATGCATCTGTGTCCACAAAGGGAGGAGAGCTTCCCAGCCAGAGGCCACACAGACACACCTGGATGAGGGTGCAGATGGGGATGAGGAGCTTAGGAGCCCCAGACACCAGCAGCCCCCTCATCCTTCTCCCTGGACAAGTGGCCTTGAAGGCCAAGACCACAGTCACCATTTTGGTCAACACTGTGGAGACAGCCACCGTGAACACAACTCCAAATGTGATCTGCTGCAGGATGCAGGTGGCTGTGTTGGGATGGCCAATAAAGAGCAAGGCACAGAGGAAACACAAGATGAGGGAGATGAGTAGGATATAGCTGAGAGCCCGGTTATTGGCCTTGACAATGGCAGTGCCTTGGTGTTTCACAAATAATCAAAGCACAGCAGCCATGAGCATAGAGAAGCAAAGAGCCATGCAGGCCAGAGCCATGCCCAAGGGATCTCCAAAAGCCAGGAAACTTGCAGCTCTCAGGAGACACTCATCTCTCTGTGTGTTGGCATACTGGTGATCTGCACACCGCACACACTGCTCCATATCTGGAGAGAAGTGTAATCTGCCATTAATCAATATTGCAAGCTTCATTTTCTTCAAAGAAATGTGGAAAGTATTCATTTAGATATAATCCTGATATATCAGCATTTCCTATCATAAAAGCATTTTAGTTTATTTTCTAAACCATAAACACCTCCCACATCGATATTTTTCTTTACTCAGGTTTTTTGTTCAACTTCTTTTTCCTTCATTGTCTAATACTTGAATTGATAATGTGCCCTTTGGGGCTTCCTATTAACAAGTATTATCTACACATTGTCTCATGTGTTCTCACACATGTACTTTTCTGCTATCCAATGGAAATTTTGCATAATATAGCTTAGTTGTCCTGAACATATTAATTTTATTCCCTTAACACATATTTGAATTTTACTCATTAAATTTTGTGTCCAATTCAGTGGTGAAGCTGCTGAAACTGAAAACCTAGTCTTGGACACTCTAAGACATGCTCACTAGTTAAACTGAATCCATATTTCTGAACACTTGCTATGTGGCATGAAAGGGTTTCAGCAACAAGAAATATAGAAGCAAGATTCATGTTTTCTATGTGGATAGAAAGTAACTTTCCATATGAACAATATTCTTATAGGACTTCTGTTTCATGTTATGTTCAGGTTTACACATGTCTTTTTCATTATTGATATAAAAGGTTTGTGGAACATAACCTTGTCTGCAATATACTAGAAACTATTACTGAAATAGGTACTTTGGACACATGATGTAATGTATTTCAAAAGCCAATGCCACCACTGGACAATATGAACTTTTATCAGAGAGAAGGAAAATGGGTTGTCTAATCATTATGTACAAATTTTCATTGATTTGTTAGGATTAAGGAGAATAGAGTGAAATAAACCCACTACCTGATGAATGTAACTGTAATCCCTCTATAAGTTACCCTAACAATAAAGGGAAAAAATGAAGAATTTTGCCATAAGTCATGGATTTACCTGTCCCATTAGCAATCTCATTTTGTGGGCAAGGGGTACAATCAAAGCAACAGGCAACCTTTCCTTCCTGAGGAGATTTCCTGAATCCAGGACCACAACTCTTCCTGCAGACAGAATGAGGAGTCTGAGAAAAATCAGGGATGTGTCATTAATTGTTCAGACTTACATAGATAGCACTCCAAGTATCTAGCATTTGAAAGAATCAGATTAGTAAATATAATGTGTTTGTTGTAGTTGTAGTTGTTGTGGTTAATGTGGCTTAAACTTTTTAGCTCAAGACTACAACCCTACCCCTGGGCCTGGGCGTTGTCTCTGAGCTCTTCAGCTAATGCTACCTCTCTACCCTTTAGCCAAGCCCCACTTCACGTTTTCTAGAGGTTAACTGTAGATAAGAGTCTCTGTATCTCATATTGTTGCAGTATCCCACTTTGTTATCTGATATATTGAATTTATTGCTATTTGGTTATTTGAAATTTGATAGGGAAGGGGGGAAACCAAGACGGGGGTGGGTGAGGGGGAGGGAGGGTGATGGGTACCAATACATGTGAAAGGGTATCAATGTATGTGAATTAATGCACCTTCTATCTGGCAAATATCATGTAACCCTTTTATTAATTTTTTTTAATTTTTTTATTGTAATTAGTGAAAGGGTTACATGATATTTGCCAGATAGAAGGTGCATTAATTCACATACATTGATACTCTTTCACATGTCTTGGTACCCATTTCCCTCCCCCCCACACCCCTCACCCGTCTTGGTTTTCCCCCTTCCCTATCAAATTTCAAATATACAAATACAAATAAATTCAATATATCAGATAACAAAGTGAGATACTATACCAATATGACATAACCAAGGGACAGCAAAGGAGATGAGAGACAACATAGTACGTTAAGGGATTATCATCAGGATAATCCCGTTTATTAATTGCAATAAAAAATTTATAAAAAAAGAGTCTCTGGTCCTTTTATGCCTTTTATGCCCGAGCTGGCTTGGAACCTTGATCCTCAGATCCCAGCCTCCTGAGTACCTAGGATTACAGTGTGCACCACCGTGCCATGCAGTATAATGATTTTATGTAGCTAAGTGCAGTCAGTAAGATAAATTCTGTATAGAATACATATCCTGTGATTACCCTAGGCTTATGTAATACATCCTTCATTTCTATACTGTTGAAATATTGAAGAGTATGGAATCTTTAAAATGTTGAAACTGAGGTCTGGGAGTTTCACTGAGTGGTGCAGTGCTTGCCTAGCATGCTCAAAGTCCTGGATCAACTCCTCCTGTACTACATACATAGAAACAGTCATAAATTGTGCTGTGGCTCAAGTGGTAGAGCTCTAGCCTTGAGAAAGCCCAAGGACCGTGCTCAGGTCCTGGATTCAAGCCCCAGGACTGGCAAAAAAACAACAAGAACAAAAAAAGTGGAAACTGATGATGAGGAAGTAAGTCCTAGCGCACAACCCTATGTAATTTTCTAATATTCATGTTACTATCTGTTGTCATTACTCATCTGTGAAGTAGAAAAGAGCAAGGAGGAAGTCCTCCTTATTGTAGCATTGTGAGAACCCCAGGCACATAGTATCTTCCTCTTAGTTTTCCAGTGGCCATGAAGTGAGCATCTTCTCAAAGCTGCCTTCAATCTTTCCCGTCCCCAAAAGTGCCTAAGTAGAGAGGTCAACTAAGCATTGAATAAACCTTCTATAGAAGGGAACAAAGTAAACCTTTCAAGCACCTAAAGGGATCTTCAGGTACTTTATCACAGTGTAGGAAATCTTCTGGAAAGACCCAATTTACATTTTATGATGATATTATAATCAATATTTAGAAATATTTAATTTTTATTTATTAGGGCAGTGACCATGACATACTATTGCTTTAGATTTGCATGCTACTATTTGAGACACAAGTCTACTAGTAGATGTTTTTGTTCATAATTGGAGAAAAATGTCTCTCACAAGTGTCCTTTTAATGTAATCTTAAACCATGATACTCAGATCTTGGCACTTTGGGTATCTTGGGAGATAGGAGAAAGTTGCTGGGAATCAGCCAGTTATAAATTTAAAGGAAGACTTCCACTTATATATACATATGCCTGTAAAATCATTATTTTTATTTTCAACCCACCTCTGTAGTTGCTATGGCCCACTGTACCATCGCTTCAGATAGAGACAGTTGATTACCATGGAGAGCATATGGAGAAAACATTCCCAGTTTCACCCCACGTTCAAGACCATCTGGAAAATTCCAGATGTTCAGAATGTCATACTCTGGCTCCAATTTCCTCGTCTCATCCAAAATCACTTGATCTCCAGCAGGATTGTAAAACTGGATGTTCTTCAGAAAAGGGTGAAGCTAAAAGAGATACAACATCTTCCAAGGAATTACATTTCAAAATTAAGACAGAAAACCTGAACTAAGAAAGCCTTTTGATTGTCCTTAATTTCTAACTTCAAAATCAAGAATAGCTCAAATATCTAATGAAGTCTTCCAAAAGAAAATCTATAGAGAAATAATCTTTTCGAAATCAGGTTACTCAAAAATGGACTACAAGGCATATTCTTCAAAGACAAACCAATACCAGGTGAATGGCAGTATATAAGACAATTCTGAGTTGCCAATCTACAGCTTGACACAACCACTGCTTTCATGAATGTCTATCAATCTAGCCTACTAAATTGTTAATACAGCTGAATGAAACTAGTTGCCGTAGAAAGTATGTATAATGCTGTTTATCAGGTCCTCATTTGATACTACTGCAGAGGCATGTAAGGAAAAGCTACATATTCAATTCAAAAACAATAACTATGAAAAGTACAGATTATATTAACTAAAAAAATTCAGAACTTGGGCATTGACAGCTCATACCTGTAATCTTAGCTATCCAGGAGGCTAAAATGTCTGTGATACCCTTGTCTGTAGTAAGATACAGAGAAATACTCATAAAAAGTGCTGTGTCTGTAGTGATAAAATACTAGACTTGAGCCCAAAGAGTTCCAGAGATAGCACACAGACCCTGGCAAAAAAAACCCAAAAGCAAATTATATAAACATGGAATATATTTAAATTTTTACTGGTCATTCTTTTGTATGAGGGATATAATCACATATCTAAAGTACCTCAAAGACATTTAAATAAAATCATTTGGGACTTGGAAAACCACTAGAAATATTTACTTTCATAGAGTAAGACACCCTCTAGTAAACGCCTGGGCTAATGATGTGTGCCTTGTAAAATAGAACAAGTTACCTGTGCACCAAAAGGCACTGTCCCTTTTCTATTTCCAATTATTTGAACTTCTGTTTGATGAAGAATCATCTCATGGAGAGCCTGGGCCACCGCATATGCAGAGTTGTAGATACTGTGACTCTCTCTAGACATGGTCATGTCAAACATATGCCCAGGCAAAAATTCCAAGGAGGCATCAGGACAATTGTCCCATGTCGCACAGTGAGACTCAGAAGCTGAGCAATTAAAAGAGAGAAACCACAGCCAAGCAAGAAAAAAGTCCCCTGGGTATTTGGAAGGGTTAGCTGCCTTGACAAAATCTATGAATCCAGAAACTTTTGCACGATGGTGTAAAAATATGAAAGGTACATGCAATGAGCCTAGCATGAAATATCTCCTTTTCATGGTTAAATCCCACTGTGAGTTCATGATACAAACTTTGCCTTTAGCCAAAACTACAGTAAATCTAGTAGTGATTCATGATCACCATATATGATGAGAACGTTTACTGAAGATTTATTGATCTCATTATAAATTGCCATCAATTGGAGCATTTGTGACAAGCCTTTGTTGGAGACCAGTAGCTCAAAAGCTACAAAAAGTCTGTACTTGGTCATTTCTTCTTTCAGTTTAGGAAGAAACCACAAACCATTCTTATCTTGTGAAATCAAAAGCCCCACCCAGTTCCAGCTGAAGTGAAGCAGTAAGGAGACCATGGCAGGGGCTATTGATGTGTCCTTTGGAGCCACCTGATAGAGAGTTGGAATCTTGGTTCACAGCAAGTTCAAAAGAGCCAAAGGTAAACTAAAACAAGAAAATTGGATTCTCCATGAATGAGATTACCATCCATCACAATCTCAGTCTTGAAGCCTAATAAGCATGAGTTAACATCGGTGAAAGATGATTGTTTTCAGTTTTTTCAAAAAAATCAAACTGATCTTTAATAGTTGTACAACAGATCAACTTCATGGTAAAGTGCCTCTTGATGTTTGCACACTGATTCCTCCCATGTTTCTCCACCTCAGCCACTCCCCAAGTTTCCTAGTTTCATTTTCACATGAGTGTGGGGATTTATGTTGTTGTTCTCAAGCACCTGTTCCTTATATGTCTAAAGGTTTCCCTTAACATCTACCCTTTCCACACATGCTTCAGCATAGTGGTGTTCAATGTTTATACTATCTATAGATCTGAAAAGGTATTGTTTTTAGCCCTATTTTTTTCAACATAATAACGTGCTCATGTGTGTACATGTGAATGTGGGTGTTTGTGTATGTGTGTGAGAGTGCATGCCAGTCTAGGTGCATGAACTCAGGACCTCGTGTACTTTCTTGGCTTTCTCCCACCCGTCTGATATTTTTACTACTGGAGCCAGATATTCTCTACTTGCTATTTTTCTGATTCATTAGAGAGAACTTTGCAGAGTAGCTAGGACAAGAGGTAGAATCAACAGTACCCTCCTCAACATATCTTCACATTTGAAAGTCATTTTCCATTCCCTGATTTGTGATGAAGAAAATTAATGATAAGGTTTGAAACAACAAATAATCCATTTGCATGACTAATCTTCCATCTGATTTTCCAAACAATGGAAAAACACATATCCCACTCTCCTTCAATACATGCCTGTTGATATCACAAAATTTGATAGGCCCTTATAATATTCATTATTTCCTATCCTTCTAACACCTAAAAGGACATCAAAATTAGACATTTTATATCTGCCCACAATCCATCCCTCACCTGTGGAAATCTGTAGACTTCCAGCAATGTTCCAATCTGGGCAGCCATTGATCCCAGTGGTCCTGTAAATGCTGCTACAGACTTGCTGTCTCTTCCACAGGAGTAGTTTGGGATTGTGCACTTCCCAAAGAGCCAAATGAAAGGATTTTTAAATGCTTCCCAAACTCCAGTGCAAACATCATAGACATCAAATCCGAGAGTGAAGTTATGTAAACGATTTCCTTAATAGCAAAAGCCAAGGCCAAAACAAACTGATAGTTCTTGAAGAAAAACATGCATGGTGAACATAGAAAGTGAAGAGGAGCATTTCAAAACATTTTGATGATTTGAATACTAGCTTCTTTGCCAATAAAACTATGAAAACATTATTTGTTATTGTAGCACTCAGAGCTATGAATTTTCCTCTGAGTACTGCCTTTGCCGTGTCCCAAAGGAGCTGGTATTTTGTGTGCTCCTTTTTGTTAAATTTCATAAACTGTTGAATTTCTTTTCTGATCTTTTCGATGACCCATTGGTGATTTAACGATGTGTTGTTCAATCTCCATGAGTTACAGGGCTTTCATTATGGAGATGGGAGTTCAGTTCCAATTTGATGCCTTTGTGGTCTGAGAGAGTTCAGGGAATAATTTCAGTGTTCCTGAATCTGCCCAGGTTTGTTTTATGCCCTAAAATGTGGTCTATTTTGGAAAATGTTCCTGTGCTGCTGAAAAAAAACGTATATTGTGTTGTTGATGGGTGGAATAATCTGCAGATGTCTGTTAGATCTAGTTGGTCTGTACAGTTGTTCAATTCTAAGGTTTCTCTGTTGAGTTTTTGCCTTGTTGATCTGTCTATAGGTGAGAGTGGTGTGTTAAAGTCACCAACAGTATGTTTCGATTTATGCAAAGCTTCAGTGAAAGTAAATTTTGCTTGATGAAGTTCGGTGCTCCGGGATTCAGTGTGTTGATATTTAGGATGGATATGTCCTCCTGGAGGAAAGATCCCTTTAGTACTATGTAGTAACCTTCTTTGTCTTTTCTCACTAATTTTAGTTTGAAGTCTATTTTATCTGATATGAGGATGGCAACTCCAGCCTGTTTATAGGGGCCATTATCTTGATAGAGTTTATTCTAACTTTCAAAAAATGTTTGTTTTTTTGGGTAAGATGTGTCTCTTGAAGACAGCAGAATGATGGATCATGCTTTTTACTCCAACTCGATAGTCTATATCATTTAATTGGAGCGTAAAATCCATTGGTATTGAGAGTCAGGATTGAGAAATATTTATTAGTTCCTGCCATTTTTAAAAGCTTTCATTAGGGCCTGTGTCTTGATAGTTCTTGTGGTACTTAGATGTTATGACTTTTAGGTGCCATGTCTTTCTCTGTATTACATTTGTGTTGGTTTTCCATATGTAGAACATCTTTGAGAATTTTCTGTAATATTGGTTTTGTTGCTACATAGTGTTGCAGTTTTCCCCTGGAATAGAATGTTTTTATTGTTCCCTCAGTTGTGAATGAAAGCTTAGCAGGGTACAGTATTCTTGGTTGGTATTTATTTGACTTCAGGGCATGACATACATCCTTCCAATCTCTTCTTGCTTGCATGGTCTCTGCGGAGAAATCTGGGGTTATTCTGATTGGTTTGCCTTTATAGATGATTATTCTCTTCTCCCTGGCTGCTTGTAGGACCCTATCTTTGGTCTCTATTGATCCAGTTCAGATTATAATGTGGCGGTGGGATGTCCTTTTCTGGTCTGGTCTGTTTGGGGTTCTAAAAGCTTCTTGTATCTGGATGGGCCTGCCCTTCTAGATATTTGGGAAGTTCTCTGAGATGATTCCCTGAAGTATATTTCTAATACCATTGACCTCTTTCTCCAGACCCTCCTCAATACCAATTAGCCTTAAATTAGGCTTCCTAATTGTATCTTGGACCTTCTGTAGCGTTTTCTCATATTTCAAGATTTGAATTGACTCATTTTCTGTTCTTTCTCTATAACAACTAAATTATTTTCAAACCCGGAAATTCTCTCTTCTGCATTGTCTAACCTGCTATCAAAGCTTTCTACTTTATTCTTCATCTCCCTTGCTTCTAATTGCTCATTTTTGATTCCTTGCATCTCTTGTTTTAGATCGTGTATGGATTTCTTTAGCTCCTTGATTTCAATTTGAGTGGTTACCTCCGCAGCTTTATTCTCTTTGGCCATTTGTTGGAGTTCAGTCACCATTTTGTTTGTGGATTTTATGAATTCATCCATTTTTCTTTGAAAAACCTTTATTTAGGCCTCCTTTATGGCTTCCCCTTTTTCACATATCACCTGGCTTATGGTTTCCTCTTGTTTAGATATGGCTTCCTCCCTTATCTCTTTCTTTATATTTTCACACTTTTCATTAATGATGTTTATCAATTGCACTTGTATACCACTTGGAAGACTCTCCTCTAGATTTGCCACTGACTGTTCCATTGCCTGTTTATGTTGGGATGGAGATACTATTCCTTGATTTGACATTTTTCTTGAGTTTCTTGTTCTGGCCATTTGAAAATGGGGACAAGATTAATAATAAACAAGATTATAATTTTTCAGATATAACCAACCTAGACCTTTTCAGTTGCTGACGATAGATGTTCACTCTTTTAGATTGGTAATATCACTCTCTCTTTCTTTTTGTGCACTTACATACAAATCTAATACAACCACAGATTACCGAT
Organism: Megascapheus bottae; assembly: GCF_031878675.1. Taxonomy (NCBI): domain Eukaryota; kingdom Metazoa; phylum Chordata; class Mammalia; order Rodentia; family Geomyidae; genus Megascapheus; species Megascapheus bottae. Next base: position 4,795,651 of record NC_143509.1, on the reverse strand, counting down.
TTATGACCAAGACAATAAGCCCCTCAATCCAATCTCTATTGTATTTGAGTCCCTCTGGACCTAGAGTATAGTTGAACACCTAGATACATAGCATTGCTCAACAACCATCAAATGTAGATCCCTGCATTATTAGAGTTGAAGGATGAACAGAGGACCAGAGATAGAAAAATAATATGAAAGATGACAAGGGTGGTAGGAAAAGAATAATGCAGGAGTATAAGATTATTATAGTAGTGAAGAAAGGCTATTGTGTAATGATAACTGACCTAAGGGGATAGACAGGTAGACTATTTTAGTATAAAATTTAGATGAACTTAGATAAAACTTATGACAATAAGAAGAGTACTAAGGAGAATATAGAGAATTGAGGGAGGTAGATATTGGAGATTTCAATGATACAAATTTTAAAAAGAAAAAATAAACAAAACAACAACAAAATAAAAGAAAACAGAACACAAAAAAAACAAAAACAAAACTAAACTAAAAAAAAAAACAAAAAAAACCAAAACAATCCAAAAAAAGGGTTTTCTTCAGTTTTGGGGTTTTTTGGGGGGGTGGACAGGAAACTTGGGTCTCGACTAAATTCAGGATCTAAACATTTCACAAAGTCTTTTTCTCTTGAGATTTGGCTTTGTGGTTTTGGGGATCAGATTGCTTGATTGGTAAAACAAAGCTGAAATATCCGCGGGTGGCTTTGTTTACCAGGCTTCTGGCTGGCGCAGGGGACGGACATCAGCAGCACTGGGGCCAGATTTCCGACTAAGGGATGTTTTGGAAATCCTTTGCCAGTTAGAAAGATGGCTCTGTCAGAAACACCTCTCAGGCTCCAATTGCTTTGACCCGTCTTTGCCAGTAGTCAAGATGGCGCTGCTCTCAGCTGGAGGGGGAGGGGCTCCCCTTCCAATGCCTCCTCGGAGGTACTCACAAATTGCTGGATTCTCCGGTTTGGTGAAGCTGGCAGGTCCGTGCAAACCCATACCTAGTATTATACTTAATGGCGAAAAGCTAAAGCCATTCCCTCTAAAATCAGGAATGAGACAAGGATGCCCACTCTCTCCACTCCTCTTTAACATAGTATTAGAATTCCTAGCCAGTGCAATAAGGCAAGAAGCAAGCATAAAGGGGATCCAAATAGGGAAAGAGGAAGTAAAATTATCCCTCTTTGCAGATGACATGATTCTGTATTTATAGAACCCAATAGACTCCACTCCCAAGCTTCTTGAGCTGATTCAAAACTTTGGAAGGGTAGCAGGGTATAAAATTAACCCTCAAAAATCAACTGCCTTCATCTATGCCAACATTGAGAGGAATGAGGAAACAATCAGGAAAGCAACTCCTTTTGCAAAAGCTTCAATGAAAATAAAGTACCTAGGAATTAGCTTAACTAAGAATGTAAAGGACCTTTTTGATGAAAACTTTAAAACTCTGAAAAAGGAAATTAAAGCAGAACTGAGGAAATGGAAAAACCTGCCATGCTCCTGGATTGGAAGAATCAACATTGTGAAAATGACAATCTTGCCAAGGGCTATCTACAAATTCAATGCAATACCCATCAATATCCCAATGGCCTTCTTTAAAGAAATAGAAGAGGCAATCCAAAATTTCATATGAAATAATAAAAGACCCCGTATAGCAAAAACACTTCTTAGCAGAAAGAACAGAGCAGGAGGAACTTCCATACCAAACTTTAGACTCTATTACAGAGCTATAATTATCAAAACAGCTTGGGACTAGCATAAGAACAGGTCTGAAGACCAATGGAGTAGAAGTGAGGACCCAGATATTAACCCACAGACCTAATCTTTGACAAGGGAGCCCAAAAAAATAGAATGGAAGAGAGACAAGCTCTTCAACAAGTGGTGCTGGCAGAACTGGATAAGCACCTGCAGAAAACTAAAGTTGGATCCTTCTTTGTCACCCTGCACTAGAATTAACTCCAAATGGATCAAAGATCTCAAGAAGTAAAAGGAGATACACTAGGACTCCTTGGCACAGGTTGAAACATTCTTAATAAAGACCAAGAATCACAACAAATCAGAGAAAGCCTGGATAAGTGGGACTACATTAAACTGCAGAGCTTTTGTATGTCAAAGGACATAGCTAGTAAATTAATTAGGAAGCCTACAGAATGGGAGATGATCTTCACCAACCAAAGAATGGATAAAGGCCTCAGATCTAAAATATATCAACAGCTCAAAAAATTGAATCACCCCACAACTAATCTCCAAAGAAACAACCATCCAATTAACAAATGGGCCAAAGATGTAAAGAGAGTCTTCTCTGAAGAAAAACAAAAATGGCCTATAGACACATGCAGAAATGCTCAACATTTCTGGTCATAAAAAAGTGCAAATCAAAACAACTCTAAGATTCCACCTCACACCAGTTAGAATGGCCAGGATCAAGAAAACTAGCAACAACAGATGTTGGAGGGGATGTTGCCAGGAGATATCACTACTACACTGCTGGTGGGAGTGAAAACTTGTTCAACCACTATGGAAAGCAGTATGGCAGTTACTCAAAAGACTAAACATAGAGCTCCCCTATGACTAAGCAATTCCACTACTAGGCATTTATTCAATTGTCCAGAAACAAGGACAAACTAAATCCACCAGCACAACGATGTTCATTGCAGCACTATTTACCATAGCAAAGATATGGAACCCACCCAGATGTCCCTCAGTTGATGAGTGGATCAACAACATGTGGCATTTGTACACAATGGAATTCTATGCTGCTGTCAGAAAGAATGACATCACCCCATTTGTTAGGAAAGACTTAGAAAAAATCATATTAAATGAAGTAAGCCAGACTCAAAGGAACATAGGCTCAATGGTTTCTCTCATTTGTCATAATCATTAGAAACCTCGGGCTCTCCTAGCAGAGATTTGCAATAGAGCAAAAACTAGATACATAAGGCCATATAGTATGATGCTAAATGAAAGGACCTCTAGGATATAGAAACAAAAGCCATATAATGAATGACTCTGTTCTTAACGTACTATGTTATCTCTCATCTCTTTTGCTAGCCCTTGATTATCTCATATTGTTACATTTTCTTACTTTGTTATCTGATATATTGGATATATTTGTATTTGGTCATTTGAAATTGGATAGGGAAGGGGGGAAAACAAGATGAGTGGTGGGGGCAGGAGGGAGGGAAATGAGGACCAAGACATGAGAAAGTTTATCAATGTATGTGAATTAATGTACCGTCTATTTGGCAAATATAATGTAACCCTTCTATTAATTACAGTAAAAATATATGAAAAAATAAAAGAAATAAAAAAGAGTCTCACAGACTTTTAGACCCAGGCTGGCTTTGAACTGTTATCCTCAGACCTCAACGTCTTAGTCACAGGAATTATAGGCATGAGCCACCAGTGCCTGGGTATAAATTCAGTTCTTGAAAATAGTAAGTTATGAGGTTGGGAGTTTGGCTAGTGGCAGAGTGCTTGCCTAGCATGCACCTGGGTTTGATTCCTCAGTAGACATTCATAGAAAAAAAGGCAGAAGTGATTTTGAGGCTTAAGTGGTAGAGTTCTAGCCTTGAGAAAGTCCAAGGACAGGGCTCAGGCCCTGAACTCAAGCCCAGGACTGGCAAAAAATAGTAAGTTATGCATACCCAGTGAATACATAAGAATAGGAGAATGACCTAGGGCCTCATTTGTGAAAATCAGACTAATGGCGACTCTTTCTGAAAATCAACCCTAACGTCAAATTAGAATGCATTTTGTGTGAGCTAAATTTTAGCCCAGGTTGTCTACATTATTAGATGCCTTTGTGTAGATAATAATCTGCCTTGCCTTTCCAACAGGTCTAGAGGCTCTTTATATCACTAGTTCTTATTAACTGTATGTCAGAAAAGTCTGAATAGGTTTTTTGACACTATATATTCCTATCTAAGCCTCAACCAACCTCAACTATTTGGACTCCTACAAAATTGGTTTAATTGAGTTTGCTTGCTTGTTTGTTTTTACTCAAGGTTTGAGTTCAGGATCATGTCCTTGCTAAGACAGTACTATATCACTGGAACCATACTCCCAGCTCTTCTTTTCTTTTTTGCTTATTTTTTTGGATATGGTTTTACTTTGCGGGGGGGGACAATTCTTTTTCATTGTCAGGATAATGCATAGAGGGGTTACAGTTACATTTGTCAGGTAGTGGGTATGTTACTTCTAGAACCTTTATTCCCCTTCTCCTGTTTTTGTTCCCCTTTCTCTCCCCCTAGTCGTCTTGTTTTCCCCCATCCCTTCCCTATTTCAAATAAACAAATAATCATATATTTAAAGTATGCTAATATACAAATTCAGATACAGTAACTTCATGAAATTAACAATAAGTGGAAAAAAAGAGAAAAGAAACAACTTCCCATAGTACATTAAGAACAACATTCTCATACCTACAGCCTCTCATGGATTCTGATGTCACTCATCAAACCCAGCTTATGTGTTGAGATATAGTCTTGGTAAATTTCTGCATGGACTGTCCTCAAATCCTCTTCTCTTACAGATCACATATTTTGAGTATCTAGGATTACAGGAGTGTCTCACATACCCAGATCATTGATTTATTTTTTAAGCCTCCAGATATTACAGACTGATTTGAAAACTACATTTTTTATCGATTTTACCTTTTTGAAGGTGGCTGTATTACACAGGGAGGCTTGAATAATATAAGCACTCATTGACATGTAGATGGGGTCACATTTCAGAAGAAATGATATCATCAGTACCAACCATGTATATATCTAGAGATACTTTCTGGAGGCCTTAATGTTATCACTTATGTCAGTTCCTCTCTGACCAATCTCTCACTGAGGGAGTAGTTAGAAGTCCATAACAATATTGGAATTGCTGCCATTTAAGACTATGGGAAGATGAACCCTAAAAGGAAGCCTTACATCTATCTGTGAATTTCTTGGGAAAGTTTCTTAACAATTCTCTGTTTGAGTTACCTTGGCTATAAAATTAACTAATGGCACAGATCTACTTGCCAAAAATGTCATAAGTAATTGCAAAGTACTCCACCAATAGAAATTGTGCAATTGCTAACTAACTAATTGTATAAAATTCCATAGAAGTCTATGCTTTTCCTTTGGGCTTTTAAATAATTATTTATTTGATTTATTTATACAAGGTGGCATTTGCCTAAAACCTCTTTCTTATAGGGTATTGTCTTTGATTTATGCTCTTTCACTTTGCCAGCACACTACTTGGCATGTGTATAAAGGATTTGCAAGAAAAATCACTTAATTCACAGCATTTCCTTTGTTGTGACTGTCTTATCACAAACTGTTAAAGTTGTCACTTCTTCTCAGAATTGTTTGTCTAGTTTTTGTTCAGGCTTATAAATACACTCACCTTGGACATGGTTTATAGACAGTGTTAGGAAAACAAATACATGTGCTAGAACAGTTACCTTAGATTTATTCTTATATAAGAAAATCAAGGTCGGGGCCGGGAGTTTGGCCTAATGGTTAAAGTGCTTGCCTAGCATGCATGAAGACCCGGGTTTGATTCCTCGGTACCACATACATAGAAAAAAGCCGGAAGTGGTGCTGAGGCTGAAGTGGTAGAGCTCTAGCCTTGAGAAAGTCCAAGGACAGTGCTCAGGCCCTGAGCTTAAGCCCAGGACTGGCAAAAAAAAAGAAAATCAAGGTTTAAAGGTTTAAAAAAATAAAGCATCTGAACAGTTATCAACACATATCTAATTTTCTTCAGACTGCTCCCTCAGTTTGGAGTGAACGTTGTGGTCCTGAATTTCAGAAATCACCTCAGAAAGAAAAGACTGGCTGTTGTTTGGATTGCAAACTTCATCCAGAGAATGAGATTCTTATGGGACAGGGTAAGTCCAGGACTCAAGTAGAAATTCTCCATAATGTCATCCAATTAATGTGAGCCAGTAGAAGTTCAGATTGCAGAGGCAAAACTGCCATTCTTTCAGGTACTAACACTTGATGCTATTGCCCCTTGAAATTACACAAAGCACAGCCTTGAATGACATCTGACTTTGCTTGTTTTATATCCCAGTATATTCATGCTTTTCTCAAGAAAACTCAGTTCCCCATACTCAATAATGCAAGTTTTACTTCTATTATAGCATTAAGTACAAAGTAATAAGGACAGGGTCTGCATATTCTTCCAGATTCCATTTATAAAATCAGGAAAGCAGGGATCATGTACAAGTGCACAGACTGCTTTTGCCACAGAGCAAGGGATCAGAAGGGTCTTTTGGTTTAAGAAGTAGACAACGGTTCAGTATAGCATCATGCTTAGAGCTTCAAACTTGGTTTGGTTCTTTATTCACCACTGCTTCACAGGTGAGGAAGAGCAACCAAATAATGCCATCATTGAAGGACATACTGTAGGGCTTTTATTAATATTTCATAGGGATATATAAACCATATTACCCATAATTTTAATGGTTGGTGCTGTCTATACCTTTTTTCACTGAGTATCAGAACTATTATTAAAATAGCATACAGAATCATTTTGATAGTAAAAATATTTTTTAAAAATCCACCATTAAAGCCTTAGAAAAAATCATATTAAGTGAAGTAAGCCAGACCCAAAGGAACATAGACCCATTGGCTTCCCTCATTTGTCATAATCAGTAGAAACCTTGGACTCTTCTAGCAGAGATATACAATAGAACAAAGTCTAGATACATAAGGCCATGTAGAATGATGATAAATGAAAGGACCTCCACAATATAGAAACAAAAGCCATATAATGAGTGATTGTTTTCCTTGATGTACTATGTTATCTCTCATGTCTTTTTTTCTGTCCCTTGGTTTTCTCATATTGTTACAGTATTTCACCTGGTTATCTGATATATTGTATATATGTGTATTTGGTTATTTGAAGTCTGATAGGGAAGGGAGGAAATCAAGATGAGGAGCTGGGGTGGGGGGAGGGGAATGGGGACCAAGACATAAGAAAGGATATCAATGTATGTGAAGTAATGCACCTTCTATCTAGTGAATATAATGTAACCCTTCTATTACTTACAACAAAAATACATGGGAAAACACCATTATGTGTTATAGTCATTTAGTGTAAAATTTCAATTAGAAAACAAAATAATTTGCATGAGATGTTAATGGGGGTTTTTGGGTTTTTTTAGCCAGTACTGGGAATGAGCTCAGGGCTTGAGCACTGCACTGGGCTTTCTCAGGGCTAGAGCTCTACCACTTGAGCCACAGCACCACTTTCTGCTTTTTCTATGTAAGTAGTACTGGGGAATCGAACCCTGATCTTTGTTCATACTAGGCAAGCACTCTACTATTAGGCCAAAGTCTCAGTCTGCGAGGTTATTGATATAGTTCAAAAAAGCCTAAAATAAAACAATACTAACCATTTTTGTACTACTTGATAGTACATTAAACAGTCTCAAATCGTTAATTTCCATTTAAGAAAAGGCAGGATGGAAATGGGATGAATTCTTCCCAATTCCTTCCTCATTATCTTCCTCATCAGATATGGGGCTGTGTATGAAGTGTTCAGATCAAGAGTATGCTAACACAGACAGAAATCATGTCTCCCTGGGTTGCAGGTTTCCTGGATGATGAAGCATGCCTGGGAATGTCCCTATGTCCCTGGCCTGCGGGCTCTTTACTTGGACAAAATGGCTGCTGCTATTTTTTTTTGTTTTTTTTTGAACAGTGTCAAGATACTGACCTTGGTTTACCTTCCTGCCTGTCTACCACAGTGCCAAGGGGAAGGTGATGGTGGCTGTGGAGGTCTTCTCCATCTTGGCCTCCGGGGCAGGGCTCCTGGAATGCATTTTTTCTCCAGTGTTACATCATCCTGTTCAAGTCACATACAAATTATCTTCCTGCCATCAGTGATAAAACACATAATCAGAAAATAGGATTTAAGATGAATTCAATGTGTTTCATGAATGAATAGAAATCTGAAGTACACCAACATCATTTTCCCAATAAGCTAATAGTGGGTACTGTTGGAAGTACTTCAGTAAAAAAAATGGCCCACACTCATTTCTCTAGTGGTGATAGCACAGTAGATGTCAGCTTCTTACTAAATGATCTCATTTTCATTTTATTCTGCATATATGTGTTTCTGCCAATTCAATCTGCATTTAATATGTCTATTTGTATTTAGTATACAATCTTTGTCTTTAGTCTTTGTTGTCTTTTATTTAATTTTCAAAACATTTCAATAAAGCAAATTCTTCCCTATATCGTGTTTATTAGCTCCCTAATGAATTCTGTTAATATTTTCCTAGTTACATAGTTCCATATTGTTCTATGCTCATTAGAGCATGTTATATTAAGTAATTAAACATTATCATTTCCACATTTGCCTTTTGAAATTTTGAAGAATGAGTTTTTGAGAATTCATTTTTTTTCTTTCCCCTCTGTATTTTGCATTGTGGATAAGGGTGATTATAGGCTATAAATACACTCAAGTTTGTTTCACAATGTATTGAGGCTTGAACCAAAGTTGGATGAAATTTGTGGAGGCATTATAATAGCTGAATCAATCACTGCTGGATAAACTAGTGAATTTCTCCTTGCTTAATCAACGTGTATACATTAAATAACCATATATATATTTATTACTAGAGTATTTCTTTATTGAAAAGAAGATGAAGAGTGGTATATCTATTACATAATTAAAGGAATGAGTACATTTGGTTATTTTCATTGTTACTGCATCCTCAAAAGACCCCCTATGACCTAGCTAACCCACTTCTGGCCATTTACCCAACTGTCCATTAACTGTCCATTAACTAGAAATACTAGCACAACCATGTTCATTGCAACATTATTTACCATAGCTAAGGTGTGGAACCAACCAAGATACCCTTCAGTATATGAATGGGTTAAGAATATGGGTTATTTGTACACACTGGGATTCTATGCTGCCATCAGAATGAGTGACACCATCCCATTCATAAGGGAAAAGAAAGACTTGCAAAAATGCTACGAAATAAAGTATGTCAGACCCAAAGAAACATAGGCTCAATGGCCTCGCTTAGTTGTAATAATTAATTAAAGTCTAGGATTTTCCTAGAAGAGGATAACAATAGCTCAAATGCTATTCTTTCACACAGGAAAAGCTAGGCAAAATGAACTTTATGATAGGGATTGTGATGGTTGTTCTTATTGTATTATGTGAAGTTATTTCTTTCTCTTTTTTTTCCTTTGCTTTATCCCCTGTTGTTACTGTGTCTGACTTTGGTACCCTATGTATTATACATATGTCTATTTGTTTGTTTGAAACAGAAAAGACAACAGGAACAACAAGATTATTGGGAGAGGGTGGAGGGAGGAAAAGAGGGAGAAAAACATGGGAAGGGGTATCAATGATTAAAATGAAGTGCACCCACGACATGACAAGTGACAAATGAAACTGGAACCCCTCTATAGATCACCCAGAAAAAAAGACAATTTTTAAAAAAGAAACAAATGCCAATTCACTGTGCTCAAGGTTTCAGAACAAGAATAAGGAATGGGGTTGCTTTGACCATATATGCTCATGGAAGTTGTTTAGAAACATCAGCCTCTAAATGGTTTAAGTTTGTTGCTAGCAGAATGAAGTCTTCCTAGCTGACTGTAATTAGCTTCTGAGCTATGGCAAATTTATAAATTTATTCTATGTGGTTGTTATTTTAATATTCTATGTGAAGATACTTTTTACCTTTTTCTCTTTTTCTTTTTTCTTTCCCTTATGACTTATCCCATGTTGTTGCTTTATCTGACTTTGGCACCTAGTGCATTGTAAATACATTCGCTTATATTAATTACTGAAGGGAGGGGAAAAACACCACAATGAGTCACATAACATAGGCTGACCCAGTGTAACAGCAATATTCACAAGATGTTATGTTGGAGATGAAATCCAAAACTGGGAAGGAGGGGAAAGAAAAGTGAGAAAAAAATAAGAAGCAGTAACAATGTTCAAGAAGTAAAGGACTCACTACTGTACAGATTTAATTGTAACCCTGCTATACATCACCATGAAAATAAAACATTTTTTTAATTTTATATTTTATTTTTTATTGTAATTAATAAAAGGGTTACATGATATTTGCCAGATAGAAGGTGCATTAATTCACATACATTGATACCCTTTCACATGTCTTGGTACCCATTACCCTCCCCCCACACCCCCACCCGTCTTGGTTTTCCCCCCTTCCCTATCAAATTTCAAATAACCAAATACAAATAAATCCAATATATCGGATAACAAAATGAGATACTGTAACAATATAAGATACCCAAGGGAGAGCAAAGGAGATGAGAGACAACATAGTACATTAAGGACAACAATCATTCATTATATGGCTTTTGTTTCAATATCCTGCAGGTCCTTTCAATTAGCTTCATACTATACGGCCTTATGTATCAAGGTTTTGCTCTATTGCAGATCTCTGCTAGTAGAGCCCAAGGTTTCTACAGATTATGACAAATGAGGGAAACCATTGAGCCTAAGTTCCTTTGAGTCTGGCTTACTTCACTTCATATGATTTTTTCTAAGTCTTTCCATTTCCTAACAAATGTGTCAATGTCATTTTTTCTGACAGAAGCATAGAATTTCATGGTGTACAAATACAACATGTTGTTGATCCACTCATCAACTGAGGGACATCTAGGTTGGTTCTATATCTTTGCTATGGTGAAAATAAAACATTTTTTAAAACTCCCCCCCAAATATTCAAATTTTAGTGATCACTACTACTTGTGATTACCAGTGCTGTAAAAATGAGCAATAGTCCCTTATTCATTGAAATAAATATTACAAAATACAAACTAATATAACAATGGAAAATTCCTATAGATTTACATGACACATTTCATACAAATCAAGCATGTAATTTTAATTATAAGAAAGTCATTTTCTCCTACTGTGTCTTTTATCCCAGAAGTCATGCAGAGAATTCCTATGGCACATTATCACAATGATGTAACACTTTGGGGCAAAAATACAGCCCAGGAGGCCTGCCCCAGAGGCCAAGATGGAGAAGACCTCCACAGCCACCATCACCTTCCCCTTGGCACTGTGGTAGACAGGCAGGAAGGTGAGCCACACACTGCAGAACACCAGCATGCTGAAGGTCAGGAACTTGGCCTCATTGAAGGTGTCAGGCAGGTTCCTGGCCAGAAAAGCCACCGTGAAGCTGGCCAGGGCCAGGGAGCCCAGGTAGCCCAGGACACAGTAGAAGGCAGTGAGGGAGCCCTTGTTTTACAGAATGATGATGTGGCCATGTTCAGAGTGTGCATCTGTGTCCACAAAGGGAGGAGAGCTTCCCAGCCAGAGGCCACACAGACTCACCTGGATGAGGGTGCAGATGGGGATGAGGAGCGTAGGAGCCCCAGACACCAGCAACCACCTCATCCTTCTCCCTGGACAAGTGGCCTTGAAGGCCAGGACCACAGTCACCGTTTTTGCCACCACTGTGGAGACAGCCACCGTGAACACAACTCCAAATGTGATCTGCTGCAGGATGCAGGTGGCTGTGTTGGGACGGCCAATAAAGAGCAAGGCACAGAGGAAACACAAGATGAGGGAGATGAGCAGAATGTAGCTGAGAGCCCGGTTATTGGCCTTGACAATGGCAGTATCTTGGTGTTTCACAAATAATACAAGCACAGCAGCAGTGAGTACAGAGAAGCAAAGAGCCATGCTGGTCAGAGCCATGCCCAAGGGATCTCCAAAAGCCAGGAAACTTGCAGCTCTCAGGAGGCACTCATCTCCCTGTGTGTTGGCATACTTGTGATCTGCACACGGCATACAATGCTCCATATCTGGAGGAAAGTGTACGGTACCATTATTTCTTGTTGCAAATTCTTTTTCATCAAAGAAATTGAGAAAGTGTTCATATATATCTCTATCTATCTATCTATCTATCTATCTATCTATCTATCTATCTATAATCCTAATACTTAAGCATTTACTATTATAAATGCAATTTGGTTCTTTTCTAAAGCATAAATCCATCATATTTCCATATTCTTCTCCATTCAGGCTTTTTATTAAACTTTTTTTCCTTCATTGACTATTGCTTGTATTGATAATGTGCTCTTTGGGACATCAAATCTCATAGAAACTATTCCCTACACATTTTCACACTTGTAACAGGTGTGCTTTTAGGCCATCCAATTGAAAATTTTATACAATACTGCTTACCTGTCTTTGTAAAACATTATTTTTATCCCTGTGCCACATACTTGAATTATTCATGTTATATTTTGCAGTCAACTCATTTGTTAATCAGTTAAAAGAGTAAATTCACTCTTGCATACTGTAAGTTATAATCACTTCTCAAACTCTGTCCACATTTCTGAGCACTTGCTCTGTGGCATCAATGGATCTTGGCAGAGAGAAATATAAATGTGCAAGTTCCATCCTTCTTTGTGCACAGAATGTAACTTTTCATGTGAACACTGTTTCATGTTTTGTTCATTTTACACATCTCACTCATTATTGATACAAAGGATTTCTGGTCATAATTTTGCATGTGATATGTAATTCAAGCTATGATATGTCATATTTTAAATTGCAATAGCAAAACTAGTCAGTATCTGTGGGGACTCCTAGCTAGTGGTGTGGGAGCCCCGCTGCTTGCCCCCTGTGCTTCAGCACGTACACACTCAGTAATCCTTCCTTTACTTGAGGTCAAGTTGAACCCTCAACATGGCCTTCTGGAAGTATTCCCAGTAATTGTTACTCCCCAGGCTTCCTTTACCCTCAGTCTGACAGCAATCTTCCCCGGCCGATCTGGGAACCACACAGCCTACAACTGCTTCAATATCGGAGGGCTGTTTACTTTCGGGATACGTTTCTTATGATATAAATCCTCCTTTTTTAATAAAGCTGCGGTCAGAGGCAACACCATTGCCTCACATGGAATTCAGATCTCCTCCCAGGCCTTAATAGATACTGGAGCTAAAAGAACTTGCCTTAGGAAGCAGGAAGTTCCTGCCTCCTAGAAACTCTGCCTTAGGCCCCAGCTCCAGGGTTTAGGCAGCCTAGTAGCATGTTCCTCAATGGCATGCCCTCTGCCCTGGGGAGAGCTGTTCAGCACTGGTCTTAGAGGACCTGCCCAATAATCTCTTGGGAGAAACATTTTACAAAATATGGATGTTGTGGCATTCTACGCCGACTGCATTATCTATGAGAAAATTGGCATAAAACTGCTCCCCCAATTCTAGGTGCCACAGTCTCCCATGGTTTCCATTTCCCCCTACAGTTAATTTGGAAATTGCATGACCCTGTATGGTTGGAGCAGTGGCCTATTGGCAGGAAAAACTATTGGAGCTACTAAAATTAATATTGGAATAGCTTCAGAAGTCCCCATTTTTGTTATCATAAGGGTCAGGAAAATACAGGTTTCAAATACAGGTTCCTTCATGATCTCCCCACAGTAAATATGCCCATGGGGGCCATCCAATCAGGGCTCCCAAGTCTTTCATCAATTCCTGATGATTTGTATATTTATGGTATTTAGATAAAGGATTGCCTTTACCGCCCCTCCTATTACAACCTTTTTTGGAAAAGATGCCCAGGTTAAAAGCAAAGGCCTCCGGAGGTATGTAGAAGTCGGTTGACCCCCATGTATGTTTGTATTTTTTTCCAGAAAGTGTACTGTGGGCCTGAAACGGAGAGGAAAAGCTGGACGGAGCTAGCTCTCTAAGGCCTGAGTGGTCAAGGGATGCCTTGACCCCCTTTCTGGAGTTCTTGTTGATAACAGGGCATGTCTGAGAGGACGTGTGGGTTCAAGTCCCATCAGCAAGACATGTCTAAATCTAAATAAGCTGTTTTGTGAGAATATTCATCTGATTTCATGTTTTTGTGTTAAGTGTATCTGACCCAGACAAATTTTCTTGTTGTTTTGTTTTCCCTCTTCCTTGAGAATGGCCTCAGCCCAACCAGCTACCAAGAAATGGAGATCTCCATTGGGGAGGCACCCCCTGAGTTCAGGGCCCCATGGTCTTTCTATCACTCTGATAGCTTAAGGCCAGTTATGCCATCAGAAGTTTGGGGGTTACTTAAAAGTCTCTGCTTAGCTCTGTCTTGTCCATGTTACATGTTTTTCCTTGGGTATTTTTTCTTGTCTGGTTTTGTCTTTGAAATTGGTACCAGTCCTAAATATGGATCCTTGTGGTTTTTATATGTGTGTGTGTGCATCTTTGTTATCTATTTGAATCTCTTGAAAACTTCAGAAAATGTACAGCCGATATTAATTTTGCGTGCTTTTAGATGTTTGAGTATGAATGTGTGAATGTGTGTGAGCGAACATGTTCAAGATTATACTTGTATACAAGTATACACATTTATTCTTGAAACTAACATACACAAAAGGGGTAGTTGGTTAAATCTAAGTCTAAACTCCAAGCAAAGTCAAATGCCTCAAGGGATTATTGTATTGTTTTAAAGAGGAACTACTTTAAAAATCTAGTACTGTATTGCATAGAGCTGTTTATATTGTAAACATTTTATTCAGTTTAACAAAAAGACATCAAGGAACTTTGAATTTATTTCCTTGAATTTAAATTTGGAGATAAGTATCAGAAATTTAAGTGTGAATTTATCAGTTTCAAAAACCTTGCCCATCTGTTTTTTAGAAAGGACAAGGCTTCATCCTGTCTTCTTTGCAGACTGACACTGGAAATCTGATGGTAAAGTGGGTGATGTGATTAGTATTTCTTAAACTTGTCCCCTAAAATGTATTAAATTGGGGAAAGAGGATTTTAAAGAAATGTTTAAGTAAAGTGTTAAGTATTGAAGTTTTAAAGAAAATTAGAGCTGGGTTTCTGGATGAAATTTGGAAGTGAGGTTATACTAAATGTTTGTTTCAAAAATATAATGTAGATCTGGAGGCCAGGTTTAAAAAGCTCTCTGGATGAGTGGAAGATGGCGCCGAGACAATAGGGATGCCGCTTAGCTCTCTCTCACAAAAAGAGAGAACCAGGAAGTCCCACGAGTAAATTACCTAAATAAATTCACAACAACAAGCTCAAGAAGCAACAGAGGAGGACTCAAACCGGAAAAGAAACCAGATAAAGCTTACATCTAACTTTGTCAAAGAATTCGGAACGCAAGGAACCTCCCCCACCCCTCACCGCCAGCTCTGAGCCGCCAAAAGCCATGGTGGAGGGCACCGGGAGGTAGTCCTGACCGCTGTAGAAACCAGCATAGGATGGGGCCAGCAAGATGCAGAAACAGCGGAAACCAGACACAGAACCAGAACAGCAAGCAGTGGAACCCAGACACAGAGCACAGGCAGCAGCAGAGATCCAAGGGGAGTGAAGGATTCTTGAACACCGTGCAGCACCCACAGATGAACGCAGAGGCGTGAGTAGCACAGCAGGTCCCCAAACCCATTGGGAAAGCAGAGCTGGTGCCAAGCAATAGAACTTAACTCAGACCTCTCCACCCCACCGGAGAAGGACTGACAGGAGCAGGGGGCAAGGAATTTAGAATCCTGTCCCTTCCCTCAACAGTCCCCTCCCCCAGGCCATTGACTGGAGACTGACAGGCAGGCTACGCCAAGACCCAGAACCCCAACAGGGGAGGCAGAGGTGTCCCAGCTCCCACCCACCCACCAGGTTCCTCTCCCAGACCTCTGGGTCTGGAGACTGGGGGGCAATGAGACTCTGCCTTACAACAGCGGGTTGGGTGTGCGGGAAAACAGGGGCGAGCATCTGTCCCCCCCCAATCTTGAGCCAGGCATCCTCCTGCTGGGAATACTGAGCAAGACGGCCATACCACCCTGAACGCACCCTATCTCATCTATTTTCAGTTCTTTAAGGAACCTCCACACTTCTTTCCAGAGTGGCTGAACTAGTTTACAATCCCACCAGCAGTGCAGTAGGGTTCCTTTTTCTCCACAACCCCGCCAGCAACTGTCATTGTCTGAGTTCAAAATCTTGGCCATTCTTGTTGGGGTAAGGTGGTATCTTAGGGTTGTTTTTATTTGCATATCCTTTATGACCACAGATGATGAACATTTTCTCCTATGTTTTTCTGCCATTTTAAACTCTTCTTCTGATAGTTCTCTCTTTAGTTCCCTTGCCCATTTAGTGAATGGTTTATTAGGTTTTCGGGGGATTAGTTTCTTGGGTTTCCTGTAGATACTGGATATTAAGCATTTGTCAGATATATTGTTGGTGAATATCTTTTCCCAGTTGGTTGGCTCTCTCTCTACTTTTGCAACTGTGTTTTTATCTGTACAGAAACTTTTTATTTTTAGGTAGTCCCATTTATCGAGTCTCTCTCCAATCTGTTGTGATCCTGGGATTCTGTTCAGGAATCTGTTGCCTGTGCCTATGAGTTCCAGTGTCTCTCCTACATTATCATGTAGCAATTTCACAGTTTCCGATCTGACGTTGAGGTCTTTGATCCACTTTGATTTAATGCTTGTGCATGGCGAAAGGCTAGGGTCAATTTTTAGTTTTCTGCATGTGGCTGCCAAGTTTTGCCAGCACCAATAATTGAATAGACTGTGTTTGTTCCATTGTATATCTTTGGCTCCTTTGTCAAATACAAGTTGCCTATAGGGATATGGTTCTATTTCTGGGTCTTCTATTCTGTTCCACTGATCTTCTGGTCTGTTTTTGTGCCAGTACCAAGCAGTTTTTGTTACTATAGCTCTATAGTAGAGTTTGAAGTCTGGTATTGTAATACCACCAGCATTGCTCTTTTTGCCTACAATTGTTTTGGCTATTCTAGGTCTTTTCTTGTTCCATATGAATCTTTGGATTGTATCTTCAATTTCCGTAAAGAATGTCTTTGGGATTTTGATGGGGATTGCTTGAATTTGTATATCCGTTTTGGCAGTATACCCATTTTCACTATGTTGATTCTCCCTAGCCATGAGCATGGGATGTCTTTCCATTTCCTAGTGTCCTCTTTAATTTCTTTCATTAGGCTTTTATAATTTTCATTGAATAATTCCTTTACTTCTTTGGGTAAGTATATTCCTAAGTATTTTATTCTTTTGGGGGCTATTGCGAATGGGATCATTTTCTTGATTTAGCCTTCTGTTTGTGTATTGTTGGTGTACAAGAAGGCTACTGACTTCTGAAGTTTGATTTTGTATCCTGCCACTTTGCTAAAGTGGTTTATTAATTCTAGTAGTTTGGGAGTGGCGTTTGTTCAGTCACTCAAGTAGAAGATCATGTCGTCTGCGAATAAGGGTAGTTTAATTTCTTCTTTCCCTATGTGGATTCCTTTGATGTCCTTTTCTCATCTTATTGCTCTGGCTAAGGGTTCCAGCACTATATTGAAGAGAAGTGGAGAGAGTGGGCATCCCTGTCTAGTTCCTGATTTTAAGGTGAATGGTTCCAGTCTTTCACCATTTAGTATAATATTGGCTGTAGGTTTTTCATATATGGCTTTCACTATTTTGAGGAATGTACCTCTTATTCCTATTTTTCTAGTGCTTTCAACATGAATGGATGTTGTATTTTGTCAAATGCCTTCTCTGTGTCCAGAGAATTATCATATGATTCTTATCTTTAGCTCTATTGATATGATGTATTGCATTGATTGATTTGCGAATGTTAAACCAGCCTTACATCTGTGGGATGAAGCCCACTTGATCATAGTGTATGATTTTTTAAATTTGTTTCTGGATTCTGTTGGCTAATATTTTATTGAGGAGTTTTGCATCTGTGTTCATTAGAGAGATAGGTCTGTAGTTTTCTTTTTTTGTTGGGTCTTTCCCTGATTTGGGGATGAGAGTAATATTAGCTTCATAAAATGAATTTGGTATTGCTCCTTCTGTTTCTATTTCTCGGAAGAGTTTCAAGAGTATAGGTGTTATTTCATCTTTAAATGTCTTGTAGAATTCCGCAGTGAAACCCTCTAGACCTGGGCTTATTTTGGTTGGCATTTCCCTGATTGCTTCCACAATTTCATTGTAAGAAATTGGTCTGTTCAATTTCTTTACCTCATCGCTTTTCAGTGTGGGTAGCCTATATTTATTTAAGAAATCGTCCATTTCTACTAGATTTTCTTGTTTCTTTGAATATAGGCCCTAGTAGTACCTATTCATTATGGACTGGATTTCTTAGGAATCAGTTGTGATTGTTCCCGTGGGGTCTTTAATCTTGTTTATTTGAGTCTCCCCTTTCCTTTTTTTGATTAATCTTGCCAAGGGTCTGTCAATTTTGTTGACTCTTTCAAAGAACCAACTTTTTGATTTATCAATTTTTTGTATAATAGATCTTATTTCAATCTCTGAAATTTCTGATTTTATTTTTGTTATTTCTTTCCTTCTAGCTGTTTTAGAATTAACTTTTTCTTGCTCCTCTAGGTGTTTCAGTTTTTTTAAGTTTATTTACGTGCTCTTCCTCTGTCTTTTTAATATGTGCTCCTAGTGGGTTAAATTTGCCTCTTAGAACTGCCTTTGCTGTGTCCCATAAGTTTCTTTGTGAGGTTTCTTGATTGTCATTACATTCAAGGAAGTTTTTGATTTCATTTCTGATCTGATCTGTTACCCAGGGGTTATTCAGAAGTGTGTTGTTCAGTTTCCATGTGATTGAATGTTTTTTGACTTTGACTGCACTGTTCAGGATTAGTCTGACTCCACTGTGGTCTGATAGGATGGATGGGATTATATCAGACTTCTTGTATCTGCTTGAGTTTTCTGTATTAACTATTATACGATCTATTTTGGAGTGTGTTCCATGTGCTGCTGAGAAAAATGTAAAAAGTTTCGCCATTGGTTGGAAGACTCTGCGTATATTGTTAAGCCCAGCTGGGCTATGGTGTCATTTAAGGCGATGGTGTCTTTGCTTAACTTTTGTCGAGTTGACCTGTCATTTGTTGAGAGTGGAGTATTGAGGTCACTGACAATGATTGTGTTTGAGTCTATCTTGTTCTGTAGTTCTAAAAGAGTTTGACGAATTTGGGTGCTCCCGTGTTGGGGGAGTAGATGTTTATAACTGTAACATTATGGGCATGGATTGTACCCTTTACTAATATATAATGGCCCTCTCTATTTTTGTGTACTGATTTTACTGAGAAGTTAATTTTATCGAAGATTAAGATTGCTACTCCTGCTTTTTTGCATGGTGCATTGGAGTGGAAAATTCATTTCCAGCCTTTCACTTGGAATTTGTTTCTCTCTTTGCCAGTGAGGTGTGTCTCTTGGAGGCAACATATGGATGGGTGGTGTTTCTTAATCCAGTCTGCTGCTCTGTGTCTTTTGATTGGATTGTTCAGCCCGTTCACATTTAGGGAGATTATGGAGAAATGGTCAGTGTCCATTGTTGTTATTTATTTTTACTTCTAAGTTTCTTTGTTTTTTTCCCCTTTTGTGCTTAGTGAATTATAGATGTTTGCTTCTTGATGGGGATTCTTGATGTTCTACAATTTGTTCTCGGTTAATTAGTATTCATTGTAACGCTGGTTTAGTGTGCACGTATTCATAAATCTTTTCTGTGGAGTGAAATATTCTTTTTTTTGCCAGTCCTGGGCTTAAGCTCAGGGCCTGAGCACTGTCCTTGGACTTTCTCAAGGCTAGAGCTCTACCACTGAGCCTCAGCACCACTTCCAGCTTTTTTCTATGTATGTGTTACCAAGGAATCAAACCCGGGTCTTCACGCATGCTAGGCAAGCAGTTTAACCACTAGGCCAGACTCCCGGTCCTGGAGTGAAATATTCTTGTTTTTCCCTCAAATGTATCTGCTAGTTTTGCTGGATATATCAGTCTGGGTTGGTAATTGTTGGTCTTCAGGACATCAGTGATGTTTTTCCAAGCTTTTTTTGCATTTAGGCTTTGCGTGGAGAGATCTGCTGTAATTCGAATGTTCTTCCCATTATAATATAGATCCTTCTTTGTTTTTGCAGCATTTAAGATCAATTCCTTGGTATTTGGGTCTAATGTCTTTACTATGATATGTCTAGGTGAGTTCCTTCTAGGATCTTGCCTGCTTGGCGTCCTGAAACCTTCAATAATGTGAGTATTTTCCCTTTTGAAGTTGGGGAAGTTCTCTGCTATGATTTTGGTGAATAAAGGTTGCATACCTTTGTCCTGGAATTCGGCCCCCTCCTCAATCCCTATTATACGAAGATTAGACTTCTTTGCTGCATCTGCCAGTTCCTGGAGCTCTCTCTGGTAGATTCTGACTGATTTTTCCAAGGTGGTGATTCTCTGTTCCAGCTCTTGTGTTTTGTCTTCCGTTTCTGATGTTCTATTCTCCATCTCCATCAATCTGCTGCTTAATGCCTCCATTTTTGCTTAAAACGTGGATGCTGAGGTGATCATGTCTGCTCTGAGGGTATTAATCTATTCTTCCATTTCTCTTTTGAATTCGAGGAGCTCTTTGGAGATTTCCTTCTTATGTTCCTGAAATTGTTTTTGGAATTCTATTTTTATCTCTTTTTTATCTCTTTATCTTTTTATTTTAATCTCTTTAGTCATGTTCATCATCATCTCCTTGAATAGGGTCATGTTTCGTGTCTCTTCAGGTGTCGTTTCTTGGGATGGTGACATCTTTCTCGTCCCTTTGCTCTTGTTACCTTTTGGACTTTGCGTGGGCTTCGATTATTTATGTATGTCGTGATTCTTCTTTGAGCTCTCCTCGGCATTGAGAACTGTTGTTGTAGTTCACTCTGTGGTCAGTAGGTAGCGGTCTTTGCTTGGATTGCGACCGTGGTTCTGGGAGTTTGTGAATACCTGTGGTTGTCAGCCAAATTGATTCCTCTGCTGACTATATCAGAGTTTGCCGTTTTTGTAGGTGTTCGGTCGATTCCAAGAGGCTGTGTGCTGCTGTATGACTAGCTCTCAGCCCAGCCAGTGGCCTCACAGTGGGCCGTGGGATGGATCTGTGAGCTTCTGTCTCAGCGTGCTGGGAAGATGGTTGGTTTTCCTGTGCTGCTTCTAGTGGCGGGCCCCCAGCCAAGGGTCTGGGGTTTGGGAGTTTCCAAGGGCTCTCAGCAGGACCTACAGCTGTCTGCTCTGTTCCCAGGGGCGTTGCGCAGCTGAGGACATGGACTCCAAGGGTGGAGCTGCACCTTTCTGATTCTCAGAAGGCGAGCATGGCTGCTGGTCGGCCCTTCAGTTCCCTGCTGCTTTTTCAGAGAGTCTGTGACTGTGGGGGGGCCCCACTGTGCTGTCTTGCTCTTGATTCCCAGCTAGAGAATGCCCTGCTCAAGATTTGAGGGGGACAGATGCTGGCTCCTATTGTCCCGTACACCCCACCCGCTGTTGTAAGGCAGGGACACAGTGCTCCCCACTCTCCAGACCCAGTGGCCTGGGAGAGGAACCAGGTGGGCAGGTGGGAGCTGGGACACCCCGGCATCCCCTGATGGGGTGCTGGGTCTTGGCTTAGCCTGCCTGTCAGTCTCTAGTCAGAGGCCTGGGAGAGGACCCTGGTGGGTGGGTGGGGACTGGGACACCTCTGCCTCCCTTGGTGGGGTGCTGGGTCTTAGTGCCTGCCGCCTGTCAATCTCCACTCATTGGCCTGGGGGAGGGGGCTGTTGAGGGAAGGGAAAGGATTCTAAATTCCTAAGTACCTATGAATTAACTTAACTAAGAATGTAAAGGACATTTTTGATGAAAACTTTAAAGCTCTGAAAAAGGAAATTAAAGCAGAGCTGAGGAAATGGAAAAACCTCCCATGCTCCTGGATTGGATACTTCCCTAGTTTAGTTGATCATGATGAACAAGTATACCTTCAACCTGTTCCTGTTAAACTATTATGGGATTTAAAGAGTGCCTGCTCCCAATATGGGCCAACTGCCCCTTTTCTTAAGTAATATTGGAGGCAGCGTGTGCTGGTATCGTATGCCCAAATGACTGGAAGCGGCTTGCCAGAGCATGCCTTAGTGCAGGAGAGTACTTATTATGGGAGACAGAGTTCACTGCACAGTGTCGGGCTAAAATTGAAACAAATAGGTCTAAGAACCTGTCTTACACTTTTGATCAGTTTTTAGGAGAGGGAACCTATAAAAACACCGAAGATCAATTGGGTTATGCAAAGGAAGCCTATTCACAAATAAATGCTGCGGCCAAAGAGGCTTGGAAAAGGTTACGTAATTTCAATCGTACAAAAAATTTAATAGAAGTTAAACAGGGACCGAATGAACCTTATCTAGAATTTTTGTCTCGATTAATGGAGACTGCAGGCCGCCTAGTACAAGATGAGAACACAAGGAAGATTATAGTTAGACACATAGCCTATGAAAATGCCCATGCCGCCTGTCAGGCGGCTATCAGACCCCATAGGAATAAGGGAGGAATCACGGACTTTATTTCACTGTGTGCTGATATTGGACCCTCCCATGTACAAGGCCTTACTTTAGCCGCCGCTCCTCAAGGAAAGACTATTACTGAATTTCTAAAATATAGAGGTCAGCGGCATTCTCGGGATGCTAGTCCCCTGGGGAGTTGCTTCTCTTGTGGACAAATAGTACATTGGATGACACAATGCTCACGCCAGGCCAGATTAAAGAGAGAAAAATCACCTGGCACATGTCCACGCTGTGGTAAAGTGAAGCACTGGGCTAAAGATTGCAAGTCAGCAACAAATCGCAATGGCCGCCTGTTTTCGGGAAACTGGAGAAGGGGCCAGCCTCTGGCCCCGCAAAACCATGGGGCAGTCCCTCCCTCTTCTCGGCCACAAGTACATCTTCTAACAACCCCCCAAATTCAGTCTCCAGCCTCTTCTGTGCCACCCCAGGCAGTGCAGGATTGGACTTCTGTTCCTCCACCTGCTCAATATTGACCCCAGAGATGGGGACACAAGCTCTCCCCATGGGGGTCTTCGGTCCCCTTCCCCCGGGAGTGGCTGGATTGCTGATAGGGCGAAGTAGCTCAGACCCTAAAGGGATACAGATTACACCTGGCAAAATTGACCAGGATTTTACTGGAGAAATCAAAGTTACGGCCTCTGCCCCGAAACACATAGTATCGATCCCAGCTGGTCAAAAATTAGCACAACTAATACTTGTGCCTTTACCTCCCGGGGAGACTGCTAATTCTTCTGCCCTATGTGGACAGAGAGGATTTGGATCCTTTGATATCTATTCGGTACAAAGCATAAAACAAGAGAGGCCTGAGATGAGTATATTTATACAAGAAGAACCCTTTAAAGGAATATTAGACACAGGAGTGGATGTGTCTGTAATATCTAAAAAGCATTGGCCAGCCCAATGGCCCCTGACAACCTCTATGACTTCCCTGCAGGGGACTGGGCAAGCAACTGACCCACAGCAGAGCAGTGCGATCCTTGTTTGGAGAGATAAGGAAGGACACTCTGGTCATTTTCAGCCATTTGTCCTGGATCATCTGCCAATTAAGTTATGGGGTCATGATATCATGGAAAAAAATGGGAGTGTATATGTTTAGTCCTAGTGCTGCGGTCACTAAACAGTTAATTGATCAAGGCCTCCTCCCCTTTAGGGGACTAGGCCGAGCAGCACAGGGGGAGCCAGAGCCACTCCAACCCCAGTCTCACCCCCCGAGACAAGGATTAGGGTATTCTTTAACGGGGGCTGTTGTTTGTCCTGCCCCTCATGCTGATCCCATAAATTGGCTCTCTGAAGAACCGGTATGGGTCGAACAGTGGCCTCTCTCTCTAGAAAAGATCATTGCAGTACAGCAGCTGGTACAGGAACAGCTGGACTTGGGACATGTGGCCCCTTCTAACTTTCCATGGAATTCTCCAATTTTTGTAACAAAGAAAAAGTCAGGTAACTGGAGGCTGTTACAGGATCTGAGAAAGGTAAATGCAACTATGGAACTGATGGGGGCCTTACAGCCCGGCTTGCCTTCACCCATGGCAATCCCAAAGGATACTTATAAGATTATTATAGGTTTGAAGGATTGTTTCTATACTATACCCCTGGCGCCTCAAGACTGTAAGCGCTTTGCCTTCAGCGTCCCCTCTGTTAATTTTAAAGAACCCATGAAGCGATATCATTGGCTTGTGCTCCCACAGGGCATGGCAAATAGCCCAACTTTATGTCAAAGTTTTGTAGCCAGAGCCATTTCTTCCACCCGTGAAAAATTTTCTTCTGTTTATATTGTTCATTATATGGACGACATCTTGTTGGCTTGTTCTGACCCTATCGTCGTACGACAAGCCTTTGGACAACTAAAGCAAGATCTGAGCCTCTTTGGCCTTATAATAGCAGCTGAAAAGGTTCAGGAACACCCCCCTTTTACGTATTTAGGCCATATATTAGGCCCACATTATTTTAGAAGCCAAAAAATACAATTAAAAACTTCACACTTAAGAATTCTTCATGATTTTCAGCAATTTTTAGAAGATATAAATTGGCTTCAGCCTTATTTAAAGCTGTCCACAGGAGAGTTAAAACCCCTCTTTGATCTCTTAAAAGGAGATACCAACCCTACATCCTTGTGCAATTTAAATCCCGACCCCAGGAGGGCCATTCAAATCGTAGAAAAGGCAATTTCCCAGCAACAAGTGACCCATTGTGACTACTCTAAACCATGGGGAGTTTACATTTTAGCTACTTCTCACTCCCCAACTGCTGTATTGTGGCAGGATGGCCCACTTTTATGGCCTTATCTACCATCAACACCCGGCAAACTGCTGACCCCCTACTACGAATTGGTAGCTAATCTGATACATATGTGCCGAGTGGATTCCCGTAAATATTTAGGTCAGGAACCTCATTTTATCTGTGTCCCATATAATTTACAACAACAAGATTGGCTATTCGCCCATTGCGATTCTTGAGCCATTGCTTGGGCCAATTATACGGGAAAAATTTTGCATCACTACCCGTCTAACAAACTTCTCCAATTTGCTGCGTGTCATACGTTCCTATTTCCTTCCATAGTACGGGCCTCACCTTTATCTTCTGCTGCTTTAGTATTTACAGATGGATCCTCTAATGGGACGGCTGCTTTGACCATTAATGGGAAAACTCAATCTTGGGTTACGGGTTTTTCCTCCACCCAAGAGGTAGAATTAGAGGCTGTTTTACAAGCCCTCGTCCTGTTACAAGATGAGCGCTTTAACTTATACTCAGACAGTCAATATGTAATTCGTGCTCTTCAATCATAGAAACTGTTCCCTTTATTGGAACTACTAACTCCAATATCCAGACCCAATTTCGCCAAGTACAAACTTTTCTTTGTTCTCGCAACCACCCCTGTTTTTCTGGCTTCATTCGAGCTCACACTAATCTTCCTGGCCCTTTAAGTGAGGGTAACGCAGTTACTGATTCTGCCACCAGAGTTTATTTAACTCAAATTGAACGTGCTAAGCAGTCACATGCCATCCATCATCAAAACAGCCCAGCCTTGCGCCGACAGTTTAAATTATCTAAGGAAGCAGCACGTCAAATAGTTAAAACTTGCTCCAACTGTGTGCCCTTCTCACCAGCTCCTCATTTAGGTATAAATCCACGAGGACTGCTTTCTAATCACATTTGGCAGATGGATGTCACACATGTTCCATCATTTGGCAGATTAAAATATGTTCATGTTACTATAGATACTTATTCTAATTTTATCCTGGCCACCCCCCTTGCTGGGGAAGCTACTAAACATTGTATTTCTCACTGCATTCGATGCTTCGCTGTGATGGGGATTCCCTTGCAAATAAAAACAGATAATGGCCCTGGCTATGCAGGCCGAGCATTTCAATTCTTCTGCCATTCTTATAATATCACTCATATTACAGGCATTCCTTACAATCCTCAAGGTAAAGGCATCGTGGAGAGAGCTAATGGATTATTAAAACATCAAATTGCTAAAAATACAGAAAGGAGAGTCGTATCCCGCTACCCCTGTGAATATACTTAATCATGCTTTATTTGTTTTAAATTTTTTGAATCTGGATTCAAATAATTTATCTGCTGCACAGCGATTCTGGGAAAAAAGAGAGCAGCGTGCTTTTGCCTTAGTAAAATGGAAGGATCCCCTAACTGGTGCTTGGCACGGACCAGATCCTGTTCTAACCTGGGGTAGAGGGCATGTATGTGTTTTCTAACAGGAAGAAAATGATGCCCGCTAGCTGCCCGAACGCTATGATCGGATTGTGGAGAGTGACAGTGGTCATCCAAGCAGCGACTCACTGGACTTTCACCCCCAACCTTCCAGTAATGCATCAAGTAATGGGGAAAAGACCTGAATTCATGTTTTTGTGTTAAGTGTAAAAGTCTCTGTTTCTTTGTTTTGTTCGTGTTACATATTTTTCTTGTCCAGTTTTGTCTTTGAAATTGGCACCAGTTTTTTTTCTTTTTTATTGTAATTAGTAAAAGGGTTACATGATATTTGCCAGATAGAAGGTACGTTAATTCACATACATTGATACCCTTTCACATGTCTTGGTACCCATTTCCCTCCCCCCCACCCCCCACCCGTCTTGGTTTTCCCCCCTTCCCTATCAAATTTCAAATATCCAAATACAAATAAATTCAATATATTAGATAACAAAGTGAGATACTATACCAATATGAGATAACAAGGGACAGCAAAGGAGATGAGAGACAACATAGTACATTAAGGACAACAATCATTCATTATATGGCTTTTGTTTCACTATCCTGGAGGTCCTTTTAATTAGCTTCACATTATATGTCCTTATGTATCAAGATTTTGCTCTATTGCAAATCTCTGCTAGTAGAGCCCAAGGTTTCTACTGATTATGACGAATGAGGGAAACCATTGAGCCTAAGTTCCTTTGAGTCTGGCTTACTTCACTTAATATGATTTTTTCTAAGTCTTTCCATTTCCTAACAAATGGGGCGATGTCATTCTTTCTGACAGCAGCATAGAATTCCATTGTGTACAAATACCACAACTTGTTGATCCACTCATCAACTGAGGGACATCTAGGTTGGTTCCATATCTTTGCTATGGTGAATAGTGCTGCAATGAACATTGTTGTGCTAGTGGGTTTAGTATGTCCTTGTTTCTGGATGGTTGGGTAAATGCCAAGTAGTGGAATTGCTGGGTCATAGGGGAGTTCTATGTTTAGAAATTGGCACCAGTTTTAAATATGGATCCTTATGGTTTTTCTAAAGTTTTGTTTTGAACCTGGTTCTCACCTGCAAGAGTAAAATTGGCAAAGTTTTCTTGACACAAACTTCCGGAAAATGAACGGCCAATATTAATTTTGTGCACTTTAAAATCTTTGAGTATGAATGTGTGTGAATGAGTGAGTGAACATGTTCAAGGTTTAATCAAGAAAATCATTTAGGTTTGAATTATTGCATTGTTTAAAGAGGGGGGAAAATGGAACATTAGATCAGCAAAAAAAAATGAACTTCATGTTGGTATGACAGCTCTTAAGTCCCATTTAGAAGGTCAAATCAGTAGATTGGAGAGAGAACTCTGAGAGCATCAAGGGAGGCACTTAGAGCCGAGAAAAGAGCCTCAAGAACCTACTAGTAAGGTCCCAGAACAGCAGAGACAGATCACGTTGAAAACTACTGCAGCTTCTGAAGAATGAGGAATTGCCAGCACTTCAGATGCACCAACAGCCAATATCAAGCCAACTCCTGTTGTTTCTACTCCAAGTAAAGTGACAACTGAAGCTATGGCTTGGAACAAATCAACACCTATGGCCAGTACCCGTCCAATGGTCACATCTGCAACAGTCACCAATCGAACAACTCCGCAGATCTAAGCCCCAGATGGATGAATTCCCCCCAGAGAGGAATCGCAGTCAAGGACGGGATAAGAGGGGATGCTCTCTGACCAACCTAAGACAGGGCCTTCAGCTTGATCTGAAGAAGTTCCCCATGACGGGTAAGGCAGAGTCAGCGATCCACCCAACCTAAGACAAGCGAGTCCGCATCTTTTAAAAGAAAGACGGGGGAGATGTTGGGGACCGACTGTGGCGTCAATGACCTTGGACCTGACCTTGGACCCACACAACTGTATACACAAGGAAGTAACTCTTATCAGGATAACTTTAAGCAATGTCAATCAGTTCTTATTAGGATGACTTTAAGCAATGTTAATCCTTTCTCATTTATCCTATACTTGACTTGTTTACTATTTTGTATGAATGTAGCCTCTGGCAGTTCCCTAGTTTTAAGTAGAGTATTTAAAGTCAGAATTTAAAATAAACAGGACAGTCTTAGGCGGCAGTCTGGAGCTCACAGCCTTCTTGGACTGCTGACTTGGGCTGTAGTCCTCCCGAACTCCATCTGTTTGTCTTTCTTTTAATTTTTCCTAGTCCTTGCCCCTATTTCAGGAATCCCAATCTGCGAATGCTGGTTTGCTGCCGGCTGGCCCCGGCAGCCATTTTCATTAGGTTGGTTCTCCCTATCCATGATCATGGGATGTCTTTCCCTTTCCTAGTGTCCTCTTTAATACCTTTCTTTATGCTTTTATAATTGCAAGATCGGGCTTTTAAGCCAGCATGGGCAGGAAAGTCTGTGAGACTCTGATCTCCAATAAACAACTCAGCAATGGCTGGAAATGGCACTGTGGCTCAAGGTGTAGAGCACTGGACTTGAGCCAAAAAGCTCATGGGCAGTGTCTAATCCCTGAGTTCAACCAAAAGGACCAGCACAAAAAAGGTTAAAAACAGATTGTAACATATTTAACTCTCGTCAATAACTTGAGAAATGCAAAATTTTATTTTAAAATGTCAGTTAAATGCACTTGGTAGTATGCTATAGCAGATTCCAGAAGTGACATCAGGACACACATAGCCTCCCCATAATTAAAAACTATGAAGTATGAGGCACACATATCATATGATTTATTTTAGGCCGTTTCATTTGTTTCAACCATATTCTACAGGCCCATGAACTTTCTGTCATGTGAGAGAGTGTATTTAACATTTTTCTAGTAAATTTGCAAGGAAAGGTCATTTATTATTTTTTTTCCTGACCCAAAACACTAACAGCCAGGCTCTGTTGGTCCATGGTTGTTACCCTAGCTGCTCATAAGGAAGAAATCTCACAATTTGCATTTTGAGGTCAGCCACGGTTGGAAATCCTATAAAAACTGTTATTTCCAACTAAACACACACACACACAAACACACACAAACACACACACACACACACACATATACACACAGAGTCAGAAGTGGGGTATAGTTCCAGTGATAGGTCACTAGTCTTCAGGAAACAAATATATGGATAGTAACAAGTCCTGAGGACTGGTACAAACAAATAACTAACTCTCCACCCCAACATATGATGCAACTTTTATTAACCATGAGACAGAGGCTCACATGTGCAATGGTAACATCAGAGCATCTGGCCAGATCTGTAGATAAAGGCTTTTAAGGTTTTAGATTGAGTAATTCGGTGTATAAGTGACCATTGAAATCAGCATGGAAATAACCACACTCCTTTCAAGGAATAGTTTTATTGTTTTTAAGTGGATATCAAAGTGTTCACAATTTAGAATGTCACTTTATGTATCTGTGTCCGCGTCACACCTTTCATCATTCCACCACATATCTCTCAAACCTACACATCCCCTGATTGTCCTACTTTCATTTTCACATATAGTGGATAATATTGAATATGCTTACTGAATATCATGAATGTTTTCTCCCTTACCATTCCATCTTCACGCTTCTAAACCCTTCCTCTTGGTTTGATCCCCATCCCCAACACTTCAAGTACAAGCTACTTCATATTTTTTAGGTTACCTAATAAGTTCATGGCTCAAAGAATCACACCATTGGAATCGTCCCCTGTAGAGTCCATTGTTGGTCAATGCATTTGTTCATAGTCACCTGTGATTCAGCAGGTCTTTATATGTATATTTGTAAAACGGTATTCTATTCCACATTCCTCATTTCAATCAACTTCTAGGTACTCATGTTAGACATTCAACTATATTAGAACAGAAGGGGCTGGGCATGTGGCTTAGGGGTAGAGTGCTTGCCTAACAAGTAGGAAGCACTAGGTTGACCGACTCTGTACCACATACACAGAAGATTATGCAAGTGGTGCTGTGGCCCCAAGTGGTAGAGTGCTAGCTTTGAGAACAGAGAGGCTCAGGATAGAGCCCAAGCCCTGAGTTCAATCCCCAGGACTATCAAAAAAAAACCAAAGAATCATGAAAGAAAAAGAAAGAGAGAAAGAAAGAAATGTAGAAAGAAAGAAAGAAAGAAAGAAAGAAAGAAAGAAAGAAAGAAAGAAAGAAAGAAAGAAAGAGAGAGAGAAAGAAAGGGAGAGACAAAGAAAGGGAGAGAGAAAGAAAGAAAGAAAATGAACGTTATATGGAATGTTTCTGGATCAAAGAACAATAGAGGCTCCTCTTCCAAGATCACTGGAGAAAAATCCACAGAAGGCATCCTGGTTAGTGAAACTCAATATCATCCAATCTATAAAGAAACACCCATGTATACTTTCTTATTAATAAAGAAATAGTGACATTTTCTGAAGATATGATCCTTGTATACGTTCTGGAAAACATAGACAATTGGTTTCTCACCCTTAATTTCATACAGATAATTCAACACTAGAAAATATTATGCTGAGACGTTTATCTCTAAGGAGATTTCATTTCTTCATCCTGGTTCTTCTTCCTGGTTTTCTAATTCCCATCCTGGGTCCTTCCATTTCTTCCTTTTTTCCTTCTTTCCTTCCTTCCTTCCTTTCCTCTTTCTTTCTTTCTTTCTTCCTTTCTTTCTTTCTTTCTTTCTTTCTTCCTTTCTTTCTTTCTTTCTTTCTTTTTTCTTTCTTACTTTCTGTGTGTATGCTAGCTCAAGGACTTGTATTCAGATTCTGGGAACTTCACTGAGATTTTTCTTCTCTTTCTACCCCTGAGTCACACCTCTACTTTTGGCTCTTTGATGGTTAATTGGAGATAAGAGTCTCATGGCCTTTGTTGCCTCTGTTGGCTTCAAAATGGGATCCTAAGATCTCAGTGCCTTGAATAGCTAGGAACACAGGTGTGAGCCATAGATACCCAAAATAAACTATACTTTAAGAAAACAATCACTCATTATATGGCTTTTTTCCTATATCCTGGAGTTCCTTTCAAATAAAGTAATAATATATGGCCTTATGTATCTAGGTTTTGCTGTAATGTAAATCTCTGCCAGGAGATCCCAAGGTTTCTACTGATTATTTCTCATCTCTTTTGCTATCCCTTGGTTATCTCATATTGTTACAGTATTTTACCTTGTTATCTAATATATTTTATGTATGCTTAGTTAGTTATTTGACATCAGATAGGGAACAGGGCAAAAAAGATGAGGAGTGGAAGTGGAGGGAGTGAAATGGGGACCCAGACATGAAAAAGGGTATAAATGTTTGTGAAGTAATGTACCTTCTATCTGGTGAATATAATGTAACCCTTCTTTTATTTACAATAAAAATATATGAAAAAGTAAGCAAAACTTTTTTCCAGTTATTCAACCTAAATGCCTCAAGTGGGAGAGCACCGTTCTAGAGAATAAGAGGCTCAGGGACAATGCACAGGCCCCAAGTTTAAGCTCCACAGCTGAACAAAAAACACAGCTTTCTCTCTTCAGAATGGATTATGCAGGGCTGAGGGCATGCTTAGGTGGTACAGTGCTTGCCTAGCATGCACAAAGCTATGGGTTTGATTCTTTGATACCACATTGAGAGAAAAAGGAAGAAGTAGCTATGTCTCAAGTGGTAGAGCACTAGCCTTGAGAAAGCCCAAGGGCAGAGTCCCAGGGCTCAGTTCAGGCTCCAGGATTGGTAAAGAAGAAAAGACAAGAAAAGAAATGGGAAAAGAATCTCACAGAATGTATTCTGTATAGGTGGACATGGAGGATTTCCAGCTGCAGGATCATATGGTGTTGGAGATTTAATGAGATGCCAGAGGACAGGCTGATGACAGGCTCTCCTACCATCATGGAACCTGATTTACAGAACTCACAATTAGAAAAATTAATCTAAAGCTTACAAATCCCAATCAAGTCACTAACATTGATGACAGGTAAAAAAAAATGTCCCAAACAATAGATTTTATATTTGTCCTCTGGAAAGCAAAGCTTCCAAGTTCTATGCCTAGATGACAGCATCAATAATATGGCTAATTGGGGCCAGGAATTTGCCCTGGTGATGGACTGTATGCCTAGCATACACGAAGATCTGGGTTTGATTCCTCAGTAGAAAAAAAAGTTTGAAGTGGTGCTGTGTCTCAAGTGGCCTTGAGCTCTAGCCTTGACAAAGCCCAAGGACAGTGTCCAGACCCTGTGTTTAAGACCCAGGACTGGCAAAAAATGTGGCTAATTATAGCATATAGAGGAATGCAATTCCAAGGTGTAAAACTTTTGAGTAGTCCCCAGACAATTTAACAACAGAAATATTCTGAATATCACTGTCTTGAGTGGGGT
Source organism: Megascapheus bottae (assembly GCF_031878675.1). Taxonomy (NCBI): domain Eukaryota; kingdom Metazoa; phylum Chordata; class Mammalia; order Rodentia; family Geomyidae; genus Megascapheus; species Megascapheus bottae. The sequence goes on along the minus strand of NC_143509.1, from coordinate 4,763,398 downwards.
TCCATTAGGAGGTATAAGAATGAATGGAAACCAGGAGCCATAGGAGAATGCAGTCATGATAATCCATGTTCATGTGTGTAAAAAATGAAATTTGGATCTCAATGTGCACATTGGTGAAAGGGTAGGTGGAAGAGAAGAATGATGGAAGAGGTGAACCTGATGAGGATACTTTGTACAAGTGTATGGACTTGCTAATGTGAAATGTGTTTCTACAAGGAAGTTAAGAGAAAAAGTGTTAAAGAGAAAAAGGAGCTTAGTCAAATTATTAAATGATATAGTCTTTAACTATCATCAGTGACTTCTTTGAAATACAAACTATTGCAAAACTGTTTCAGTTAAGTATGTGTGGAGAAGCAAGCACACAAATGATATCAGCACACATTCTTCTCCCGATAATTAAAGAAAATATATTTTACATTATTGATCTTACATCATATTATTACTCAAACATATTCTCTAAATCAATAAATCTTCTGTAACATAAGATAGCTTATGAACTCATTTTCCTACCCAGTCACAAATAATAATCATTTATTGGTTTCTATGATGAAAATCAGGTTTAGCTGTGTGCCTGTGGTTCACACAGAATAGCCAAGAGACTCAGGATCAGAGACCTGAGAATTTCAGTTTCAAAGCCACCGAGGGCTGGAAAGTCCATCAGAATTTGAGCTCCAATTGAAGATACACACACACACACACACACACACACACACACACACACACACAAACCCAGAAGTGCAGTTATTCATCAAGTAGTAGAAGAATAGACCTAAGCAAAAAGCTCAGGAACAGTGTCCAGACCCTGAGTTCCAGCACCAGCCCTGCTTCAAACAAACTAACAAAAAACCAAGGAAACCCCCCAAATAACACCCATCTTACTTTTGTTAGTCAGGATCTAGAGGCTCACCCTGAAATCTGGGCATCTGGCTGGTCCTGTTCTTTAACAAGCACTAGATCCTAGCCGGTGGGGTGGCTCAAGCCACTAATCCTAGCTACTCTTAGTGGCTTAGATTTGTGGATTAAGGTCCAAAAGCAGCCTGGGCATAAAAGAACTTGAGACTTTTATCTTAAAATTACCTCTAGAAAATTTCAAGTGAGGCTTTGGTCAAAGGTGGGGTTGGACTTGATCTAAAGAGCTCAGGGAACGCACTCATGCTGAGTTTATCCCATTGAACCAAAAAAAAAATCCCTGGAACCTATATATAAAATAACTAAAAAGAACGTGTTGGTCGAAAATCATTTGCCAAGAAATGAGAAAGCTCCAAGTTCAAACACCAGTGCTACCCAAACCAAAATAATCTGTTTTTCTCCAATTTTATTGAGGTAAAATATCAATGACAGAAAAGTCATATCTCAACCACTGTAAAATTCAGTTGGAGTATCAGCTCCAGGCATGTGTCATCTTTGCAAACAAAAATTTTATGCATTTAAAACAGTTAAATCCTTACTCATGAATATCCTTGACATAGCCAGGAATTTTCTCTAGTGCCCCTGTGCATCAATTATACTGATGAAACCAGACAAACACAAAGAATGTGCAGAGACAGGTAGGGATATACAGGAATTTGGGTTAAATTTTCTTCCAATGCAAAACCATATTACAGATGGATTTCCTAACTCCTGATGTCAGCTCCTCGTTTGAACAGCCTGATCAGGACACGTTTGAGGTCCCTGTTACTCAGGTTGTAGATGAAGGTGTTCAGGAAAGGAGTGACCACTGTGTACATCACTGAGGACAGCACTGCCCCTGGAAGAATGTGACATAGCTGATTCAACATAAACACCCAATGCTGTCCCAAAGAATAAACACACCACTGACAGGTGAGAGCCACAGGTGGAGAAGGCTTTGTTCTTCCTTCCTGATGATGGAATTCTCAGCACTGAAGAAATAATTTTATACTAAGAAAGAAGGATTCCAAAGATTGTAGGAAATCCATAAATGATAGCAACAACATATTTGAAGATATCATTTGAGAGTGTGTCTCTACAGGAAAGATGCAGTATTTGAGAAGGGTCACAGAAGAAATTTGGGATTTCCGATTCCTTGAAATCGGTCATCCTCAATGCCATCCACACATGCAGCTGTCCTTCCAAGAAGCTGACAACAAGTGAAAGCAGAACCAAGGAGACACAGACGAGGGTTCATGATGAGAGGGTAATTCAGGGGGTGACAGAGAACAACAAAGTGGTCATAGGCCATCACAGTAAGAAGGAGAACATCCATACAGCAAAAAAAATGAAGAGGCACATCTGTGTGAGGCAGGCTACACACAGAGTCACAGGCTCTGCTGTGACTCTGCAGGTTCACGAGCATCTTGGACACGGTGGTGGAGATGAAGCAGATGTCATCTAAGGAGAGGATGGAGAGGAAGAAGTACATGGAGGTGTGGAGGTGGGGGTCAGAGCTGACAGCCAAGATGATGAGCAGATTTCCCATCACAGTGATCAGGTACATGGACAGGAAGAGCCAAAACAGCATGGGTTGTAATTTTGGATCCTCTGAGATTCTCAGGAGAAGGAAATCTGTAATGTGGGTTAGATTTTGTGCTTCTTTATCACCTGGACATCTGCTCAAAAACAAAAATGTCTTGATACAAAGGAAAACAAATATCTAGGTATTTTCAGCTCTAAATATTTGAAACTCAAGTATTTACAAGTTTGAACCATGTACCACATATGAAGTACAGTATTCTAGGGTTTGTGAATTGTGGCAATGATTTACTTCTAGAATTTTCTCACTCTGTGATGGCTGTTCCTGTATTTTGGGTACATGTCTGCCCAGTGACACACAGCAGTGTTGGAAAGCCAAGAACGTAAAGGCTGGTTAGAGGAAGATCACCTGACAGTACAGCCCACCCTTTTGTAGTGTGGGGGAGCAGGTTCCAGGGCAGCAGAAGGGATCTAAGAGTTTTACATGTTTATGATGCATGTCTCTGTCTAGGGGCCTCTTTTTTGGAGCCAGAGCCCTGCCCTAGGTTTTTGAAAGGCCATCCACTGACAGGGTGGGAGAGTGGGCTTTTATGTGTAGATTGAGATTCTGGATTGTAAACTGGGCTGGAGGATTTCAGGAAGATTCCCATGGGGGAAGGGCAGCAGTAGTTCAAGCCACTAGAGCAATATTGAGTTAGGAGAACAAAGCACTTTCCCATCCATTAGTGCAGTGAATGTTTTTATCCCACTTAAAAGAAAATCTAATCCCATGGACAGTCACTCCTTATTCATCTCTATTCTTTCATCAGCCAGGCAGGAATTTACTTCTGATTCCTCTGGACTTGCCTCTTGGTATTATGGCATTTGTAGGGAAATGGTCAGGCCTGGAAATGTGATATTGAGTGAAATAAGTCAGGCTCAGAGAAACAAAAGGTATTTGTCCTCTAAACCATAGAAATTAAATCTCAATTTTCAGGATATATGAATACACATTGGTTCATGTGCAGCAATGCACACAGAAATTGAGTAAAGTGTGGCAGGAAAGGATTCTGATGAAACAACTCCTCTCTATAGTTTACCCACATGAATAGGAGGAAGCTGAAACAGCCTGTTCCTTAAAAATATACAGTGTTCCATGGGCAGGTAGCTCACACTTCAAATCCTATTACAGAGGCTGAGGTCTGAGATTCATAGGTGGAAGCCAGTCTGTGGCAGGGAATTCTAGGAATATCTTGTTTTCAATTAACTAGCAAAACGCAGGAAGTTTGGAGGAGGCAAAATGAAAGGACCTCCAGGAACTTAGGAAAGTGGTTTGAACCATTTATATGCTGCTATATTTGGTGACCCACAAATGAGAATGAAAAGCACAGTAGCTATAGAATTCTCCATTACATATACTGGTACTCCTAACTTTCAACCCCTACCTGCAAATTCACTGGCATACACTTTCCAGACTCCTTGTGTGTAAGGTTTTACAAGAGCATCCTCACCACCTGTGATGCCCAAACCATCCTACCTGTCTTCATGCTGCAGAGAAGACATTCCTTCACCACCCATCCCACCCCACTCTATTGTTTAAGCTGCTTCCCTCTTCAGCTATGGCCCAGGTAGACAGATCTATGCACCGCAGATCTGGTGCCCAGCATAAGTCCAGCCTCTGTCCTCAGGAAAGAGATGAAGACACAGAAGAAGCAGAGACGGTGTTGATGAAGGGACAGATATAGGACCAGTGTCCTGGAGACAGGAGAGTGACAGTTCATCCTTGGCTTTTACATGGCCTTGAAGGGTTAATACCCACAGATCTCAATTAACCAAATTGTGTGTACTAATAGGCCAAGTCTCTTGACATTTCCAACACAGGGTTGGCAGAATCATGAAAACAATACATGACATGTGGCCAGGAGTGTGGCATAGAGTAGTGTCCTCGCCTATTATGTACAGAGCCCTACATTCGATTCCCCTGAAAGTCATAAACAGAAAAAAAAAGTTGTGCTGTGACTCAAGTGGAAGAATAGTGTCATTGAGAAAAATGTGTTCAAGGACAATGCCCAGGCCCTGAGCTCAAGCCCCTGGACTGGCAAAAAAAGAATAGGATTTTAAGTAGTGGTGCACTGGTTTCTTCATTACCATATTAATATTAATTTGTTGTAGCAAGATGATACAGTTCAACATATCAGTTTATGAGTATAATTTATTTTGGTTGTTGACATCATTTCTGTCTCCCCAACTCTCCCAACTTCAACAATGTCTTCAATATTCTATTTTTTTAAAAAAGATAAACATTTGAATTACATTAAAGTAATTGTCCAAGGAGTTTCCACTCAATAAAACAGTTGATGAACACAATGCATCTTGATCCTTATCAACACTTTCATTCTCCTTCATTCTACCCAAACTCCCCTCCCTTAAATTGTCTTCATTTTGAAGGGTATGTATAAAATCTTTAATAACATTTCCCCACTTCTGTCTTCATTCTTCTACCATACTTTGTCCTACCCTCTAGATTTCCATTACCCCATTTTCTGATACTCAGAAACATAATGATAAATTCTTCATTTTGTAGAAATAAATAGGGGGTTTTATTAAGATATATGTCATGTCCTTCTACTATAATATGAATATGTGCTCTCAAGTTTGACCTTAATATGGGGAAGAAGTCAAAGCTTTGTGTTGTATGATTTCTCGCAGTGAAATGGAAAGAAGCAGATGGGTCATTAACAAGTTAGGAGCGAGGAGAGAGTGAAGGCAGGAGTAGGGGAAGGTGCCATTTTTGGAGAAGTGACATTGATGGAGATATATTATATTCAAAAACTGCTTTGGTAACTGTGAAATCCTTAGTACAACTACTTAAAATAATAATAATAATAATAATAATAATAATAATAATAATAATAATAGGGATAAAAGAACTTGTCAGTGGCAGAAGATGGCAGCGGTTCAGTGTGAGTCTTTCTGTGCTCTCTCCAAGATACCAGTTCTAGAATCATAGGGGAAAGTTCATACCCAAAGATCAACATTAAGTAAGCTTTAGCACCACAGCGATATAAGGCAGAGAGGAAAAAGGCAGAAAATTGAAGCAAGAAGACAGTGTGGAGCGCTGCCAGCCACTCGGAGCCACCACGGAGACAAAGACTTTCTCCTGAACTTGAGCACACAGATCTTCTTGGCAGCACAGACCAGTGCCATACAGAGCCTGCAGGAGCCCAGAGCCATCATCCAGCCATGTTGCGGAAGTGCCAGCTTCACGGAACCAAAAAAACCCATCAATTTTTGAGTACCTCCATAGAAAGACATTGGGAGGGGATTCTCTTCTCCACCAGCCTAGAGCAGCGCCATCGTGACTGCTGGCAAAGACCCAGCCAAAACAAATGTAGTCTGAGAAGTGGTGCTGGCAGCGCCATCGTTCAAAAGGGCAAATGTATTCCCAGAGGCAGCTTGGCCGGATGTCTCTTCCTGGTGCTATCGGAAGTCCCACCCCTGGGAGTAGCCACTGTCCTGGTAAACAAAGCCCCTCATGAAGCCACTGTTTTGCTTTTTGTTTCCTGCCTAATCAACAAACTAATCAGAAAAACCTCAAGGCCAAATTGCAAGAGAAAAGACTTTTTGAAGGGTTTGGATCCCGAATTTAGTGGAGATACAAGTTTCCTATCCTGTGCCCCACAAAAAGACAAACTGAAGATTAACATTTTTTTTTGTTTACCAGGAGTGCGGCCCCACCCAGGGGGAGGAACTTCCACTACCATTGGGGACTGGTGTCCGGCTAAGCTGCCTCTGGGAAAACCTTTGCCCTTTTGAATGATGGCACTGCCAGCACCACATCTCAGGCTCCAGTTGTTTTGGTCGAGTCTTTACCAGCAGTCAAGATGGTGCAGCTTTCAGCTGGTGGGGGATGGGATTCCTTCCCAATGCCGTTCCACGGAGGTATTCACAATTTGATGGGTTTTCTGGTTTCGTGAAGCTGACAGGTCCTGGACAAGCTGGGTGACCACTCTGGCCTTGCGCAGGCTTGGTCTGGCTCTTTCTGGAAGTGGCAGGTCTGAGCTGCCGAGAAGCACTGTCTGCTCAGGTTCAGGAGAAAGGTTTTGTCTTCACAGTGGCTCCAAGCAGCTGGCTCTGCTCCATGCTGCTTGTTCTAGTTTTCTGCCTTTTTCTCTCCGACTTAGATCTCTGTGGTGCTAAAGCTAATTTAGGATCGATCTTGCGGTATGAACTTTCCTCTATGATGCCAGAACTGGTATCTTGGAGAGACCACAGAAAGACTCAACACTGAACCGTCGCCATATTCTGCCAATGACAAGTTCTTTTATCTCTATTATTATTATTTTTAAGTAGTTGTACTAAGATTTGACAGTTACCAAAGCAGTTTTTGAATATAATATATCTCGATCAAAGTCACTCCTCCCATATTATCACCTTCCCCTACTCACCCCTTCACTCACTCCTCACATCTGTAGGGCCTCTGTGCACTTGTTGCTTTTTGTTTCTGATCCTCAGGATCATTCCACGGGGTGCAAGTTCAATGCATTCCCCATATATATGCTGTAGTGAATCCTGGGACTCTTCTACATCATATGGGACCATCCTAATCCATTGAAGAAATGTCCCATGGGGACCCAGCTGGGCTGGGGCTATTGCACTGCAGGGATGAAGGGCTTGAACTTTGAATGTTAGGTAGAATTGGAGACACAAGCTCAGAGCTGGTGATTAGTTAGATTTTTGGTGTGTTTGGTCCAAGTCTCTGTGGACGTACTGTTGTTAACAGATGAAGAGGAGAAAGGAGAACTCAAACCTGCTTCTTAGTGAAGAAAGAATATTTATAGAAGGGAATTGTCCTCCTCCTTTAGGAAGAATGAGCTTCCATCATTTGTGAAGAAATAAATTTTGAGGACAAAATTCAAATGAAGTCAAGCCAGACCCAGAGATGCTAAGGATGCATATTTTCTCTCATATGTGGTAGTTAGATCTAATTTGTAATTATATAATTATATTCATGTGGGGTAATTGGCAAAGGTACCCAATTTATACCCTAAAGTGTGCTATGTTCAGGGAGGGGGTTTAAATGGTGTCATTCCTTAGAAAACTCACTTTCAGTCCACAAGAATGAATGCCAGGAAGTTGGAAAGTCTTGAAGGCTTAGAGCAATGAAATTTATAAAACTAATGTGAGGAAAATAGAGAAATTGATGTCTAGAGATAAAGATGTCAAACACATTTCATAGCTATGTTCTTAAGACAAGGGAAAACCAATGTATCAACTGAAATATGATATATATAGGATAGAGTTTAAATGGTGTAATTCATTAGAACTCCCAAAATACCGGCCAACAAAATGATTATCAGAAAATGAAAGGCCTCTAAATGAAAAGGCCTCTAGGATGTAGAAACAAAAGCCATATAATGAGTGATTGTTGTCCTTAATGTACTATGTTATCTCTCATCTCTTGCTGTCCCTTGGTTATCTCATATTGTTAGAGTATCTCACTTTTTTATCTGATATATTGAGTATATTTGTATTTGGTTATTTGAAATTGTATAGGGAAGGGAGGAAAACAAGATGAAGGGTGGGGGTAGGGGGAGGGAAATGGGGACCAAGACATGAGAAAGGGTATCCATGTGTGTGAATTAATGCACCATCTATCTAGTGAATATAATGTAACCCTTCTATTAATTACAATAAAAATATGAAAAAAAGAAAATAACATACTGGAAATGTAGAGGATAAGACAGAGGATGATATACTGAAGTGAGAAGGGGGGAAATGTTCTTAAACATTCCATACATACCCTACAAAATTAAGACAATTGAAGGGAGGGGAGTTTGCATAGAATGAAGTAGAATAAAACTGGTGATATGGAGCAAGATACACTGTGTTCACCAACTGCTCTATTGAGTGTCAACTCCTTGGTACAAATACATTAATGTAATTCAAATATTTATTTAAAAATAGAATATTGAAGATGTTATTGATGTTGGGAGAGTTGGTGAAGCAGAAAGGATGTAAACAACCAAAATTCATTTTTCTCACAAATTGATATGTTGAACTGTAACATCTTGGAACAACAAATTAATTAATAATAATCATGATAATAAAGAAACCAGTGCACAGCTACGTAAAAAGGTTTTCTTTTTTTTTGTCAGTCTGGGTGCTTGAACTCAGGGCCTGGACATTGTCCTTGGACACATTTTGCTCAAGGCTGGTGCTCTGCCACTTGAGTCACAACCCCACTTCTGGATTTTTCTGTATATATGATGCCAGGGAATCGAACATAGAGCTCTGTGCATGCTAGGCGAGCACGCTACCCTAGGCCACACTCCCAGCCACGAGTCATGGAAATTTTTTATGATTCTGTCATCCCTATGTTTGAAATGTCCAGAGACTTGGCCTGTTAATACACACAAGTTGGTTAATTGTGACCTGTGAGTATTAATCCTCCAAGGCCATGTAGAAGTCAAGGATGAGCCTTCCCTCTCCTGTCTCCAGGACACTGGTCCTATATCTGTCTCCTCATCACCACCATCTCTGCTCCTTCTGTGTCTTCATCTCTTTCCTGAGGACAGAGGCTAGATTTGTGCCGGGCACCAGATCTGGGATCCTCATATCTGTCTACTTGGGCCATAGCTGAAGAGAGAAGCAGCTTAAGCAACTGAGTGGGGCAGGATGGGTGGTGAAGGACTTGGAGACAAGGAGACTGGAAAGTGTATGTCCTCAGTGAATTTGCAGGTAGGGGTTGAAGGTTAGGGGTACCAGTATATGTAATGGAGAATTCTTTACCTACTGTGCTTTTTATTCTCATTTGTGGCTCACCAAATGTAGCAGGATATAAATGGTTCAAACCAGTTCCCGAAGTTCTCCTAAAGGCTGCATGAAAGGAGGAGGAGGAGGACGACGACGAGGAAGAAGAGGAGAAGAAGGAGAAATAGGAGGTGGAGGAGAAAGGAGGGGAATGAGTAGGAAGATTGTGATGATGGTGAAAATGACAAAAGGATATTACATCAATGAAACTTTTGGCAGAATGCCGTGTCCTTCTCAGAGCTCTGGGTTTTAGGTCATTCTTTCTCATTTCATATCGTTCACCTTCTGTAGTGTGTGCATGTGTGTGCGTTCACACACACACACGTAGGTTCTGTGGCTTGAACTCGGGGCCTGGGTGCCCAGGTCCCTGAGGTTTTTGCTCAAAGCTACAGCTCCACTTCCTGCTTTTAGTCCTTCCTTTTTAATTGTAATTAGTAGAAAAGTTACCGTTGTATTTGCCAGATAGAAAGTGCATTATTTCCCAAACATTGATACCATTTCTCATGTTTTTGTGCCCTTTTGCCTCTCCTGACCCACTCCCTTCATCTTGTTTCCCCCCTTCCTATCCAATTCCAAATAAACAAATGAATGAATATAGAATGAAACAGATAACAAGCTAAGATAGTGTAACAATATGAGAATAACCAAGGGACAATAAAAGAGATGAGAAATAACCTAGGACACTAAGAACAACAATTATACATCATATGGCTCTTGTTTCCATATCCTGGAGGTCTTCTCAATTAGCCTCCAGCTCCTAACTTCCCGATTCAAAATGAGATATTTTCAGAATTCCCTTCCCCAGACTTGGTTCCACCTGTGAATCTCAGACCTCAGGCTTTGGAATAGTTAGGATTAGAAATTTGAGCCACCTACTCCTGGAACACTGTATATTTTTAACAAGCAGGCTGTTTCAGCTTCCTGCTATTTATGAGGTTAAACCATAGCTTACTTGATGAGAGTTGTTCCATAAGAATCCTTTCCTGCCACACTTTACTCAATTTGTGTGTGCATTGATGTACATGACCCCATGTGCATTCATATAGTGTGATAATTGAGATTTAATTTTATGTTTTTATGTTTTATAGAAGGACACATGTCCTTTGTTTCTCTGAACCTGACTTATTTCACTCAATATCACATTTCCAGGCTTACTCATTTCCCTACAAATGCCATAATACAAGAAGAGGAAAGTTGAGAGGAACCAGAAGTAGATTTGTGCCTGCATGCTGTCACAGTGAAGATAAATAAGAAGTGACTGTTCATGGGATTGGATTTTCTTTTCAGTGCGATAAAAATATTCACTGCACTAATGGATGGGAAACTGCTTCGTTCTCCTAACTCAATATTGCTCTAGTGGCTTGAACTACTGCTGGCCCTTCCCCCAGGGGAATCTTCCTGAAATCCTCCAGCCCAGTTTACAACCCAGAATCTCAATCTACACATGAAAGCCCACTCTCCAGCCCTCTCAGTGAATGGGCTTCCTAGAGCCTAGGGCAGGGCACTGGCTCCAAAAGTAGGCTCCTAGACAGAGACATGCATCATAAATGTGTAAATTCTTGGATCTCTCCTGCTGCCCTGGAACCTGTTCCCCACACTACATTACAAGGATGGGCTGTACTGTCAGGTGACCTTGCCCTAGCCAGCCATTACCTTCTTTGCTTTCCAACACAACTGCGTGTCACTGGGGCACATATGGAGACAAAAGCCTGAGGAACAAGGCATCCGAGATTGAGAAGATTCTAGAAGTAGAGAATTGCCACAATTCACAAACACTAGTATACTGTACTGCATAGATGGTGCAAAATGCAAGCTTGTAAATACTTGACTTTCAAGTAATTAGTGGTGACAATTCCTGGATTTGTGTTTTATTTTCTATCAAGATGTTTTTGTTTTTGAGCAGTTGTCCAGGTGACAAAGAAGCACAAAATCTAACCCTCGTTACAGATTTTCTTCTACTTAGAATCTCAGAAGATCCAAAATTACAACCCATGCTTTTTGGACTCTTCCTGTCCATGTATTTGACCACCTTACTGGGAAATCTGCTCATCATCCTGGCCGTCAGCTCAGACCCCCATCTCCACACCCCCATGTACTTCTTCCTCTCCATCCTCTCCTTGGATGACATCTGCTTCATCTCCACCACCGTACCCAAAATGCTGGTGAAACTCCTGAGTCCCAGCAGAGCCATCTCCTGGGCAGGCTGCCTCACACAGATGTGTCTCTTCACCATTTTTGGCTGCATGGATGCTATGCTTCTTACTGTGATGGCCTATGACCGCTTTGTGGCCATCTGTCACCCCCTGAATTACCCTCTCATCTTGAACCCTCGTCTCTGTGTCTCCTTGGTTCTGCTGTCATTTTTCACCAGCTTCTTGGAAGGACAGCTGCACATATGGATGGCATTGCAGATGACCGATTTCAAGGAATTGGAAATCCCAAGTTTCTTCTGTGACCCTTCTCAAGTCCTGGATCTTTCCTGTAAGCACACATTCACAAATGGTACCTTCAAATATGTTGTTGCTACCATATATGGATTTCCTCCAATCTTTGGAATCCTTTTCTCTTACTATAAAATTATTTCTTCAGTTCTGCGAATTCCATCATCAGGTGGGAAGTACAAAGCCTTCTCCACCTGTGGCTCTCACCTCTCAGTTGTGTGTTTATTCTTTGGGACAGGATTGGGAGTTTATTTTGCATCAGCGGTGTCACATTCTCCCCAGGGCAGTGCTGTGTCCTCAGTGATGTACACAGTGGTCACTCCTTTCCTGAACCCCTTCATCTACAGCCTGAGGAACAGGGAACTCAAAAGAGCCCTGAGCAGGTTGTACAAACCAGGAGCTGACATCAGGAGGTAGGAAATACATCTGTAATATGGTTTTGCAGAAGGAAGAATAGTTGACCCTCAGTCCTGTAAATCCTACATCTCTGAACAGATTATTTGTATTCTCTGATTTCATTAGTATCATTAATGACACACGAATACTGGAGAAAGTTTCTGGCTAGGTCAAGGTGTTTCTTGAAGTAGGGGTTCCGTTTTTTGTGTTTTTTTCATATATTTTTATTGTAATTAATAAAAGGGTTACATTATATTCACCGATAGAAGGTAAATTACTTCACGAATATTGATACCCTTTCTCATGACATGGTCTCCATTTCCCTTCCCCTCTCTCCCCGCTCCTCTTGATTTTCCCCTTCTTCTCCTATTTCAAATAACCAATTAAGCATATATAAGATATATCAGATAACAAGGTGAAATATTGTAACAATATGAAATAACCAAGGGACAGCAAAAGAGATGAGATGTAACAGTATATTAAGGACAATAATAACTCATTATATAGCTTTTGTTTCCTTGTCCTGGAGGTCCTTACATTTAGTGTCATACTATTTGGCCTAATGTCTCCAGATTTTGTTCTATTGTAAATCTCTGCTAGGAGAGCCCAAGTTTTCTACTGATTATTACAAATGAGGAAAACCATTGAGCCTATGTTTCTTTGAGTGTGGCTTACTTCACTTAATATGGTTTGGTAATGCATAAATTTTAAATTTGTATAGGCAGCACATGTCTGGAGATGGTTGCCCAACAAACTGAATTTTACAGTGGTTGAGATGTGAATTTTCTATCATGGATAACTTATCTCGATCAAAGGGCACAAATGGACATCTTTTCTATTTTGGTAGCACTGGTACTTGAACTCAGGGCTTTCTTCTGTCTTGGCAAATGATGTACAATCAGATTTTTTGTTTGTTTGTAGTCATTGTATAGAAAGAATTTAGGGGTTATTAATGCACAGGTGTGTTCAGACACTCATATCTCATGGTCAGCCTCTAGCTGCTGACTAATGAAAGCAAGGTGGGTACTTTTTGCTCTTGTTAGCTTGCTTGTTTGCTTGTTCATTTGTACCTGTCCTCGGGCTTGAACTCAGGGCCTGGACACTTTCCCTGAGCTTTTTTGCTCCAGGCTATTATTCTCCTACTTCAGACATAGCTCGACCTCTTGCTGTCTCTGTGTGTATGAGTGTGTGTGGTATGTGTGTGTGTGTTTAATTGGATATAAAATTCTAATGGACTTCCCAGCCACGGATGGCTTTGAAATGAAATTCCCAGGTCTATGCCTCCTGAGTGTGTAGGATTCTGGGTGTGAAGCACAGGCACACAGAGAAAGCAATAAATGAACATTACTTGTGACTTGGTAGGAAAATGAATATATAAGCTATTTTACATTGATGAAAGTTTATTGATTTAGAGAACACGGTTGAGACAAATCAAATGATGTAAGATAAATAATGTAAAAGGCATGCCTCATCATGTATTTTTACTTATGGAGAGATGAATGTGTTTTGGTGTCACTTGTGTGCTTGGCTCTCCACATATACTTAATTGAAACATTTTAACAAAAGTTTGTATTTCACAGAAAACATGGATCGTATATCATTTAATAATTCGAGTAAGCTACTTTCTCTCTTTAACACTTTTTATCTTGACTTACTTGCAGCAACAGATTTCAGATTAACATGTCCCTGTACTTGTATAATGTATGTTCATCTGAGTCATCTGTTCCATCATTCTCCTCTTCCACCTGCCTTATCACCAATAGACACATTATTATCCAGATTTCATTTTTAAACAAATAAACAGTGAGTATTATCACAGCATTGTCCTTTGGCTACTTGTTTCCATTCATTCCACTACTTCCTAATGGAACTCCACTCCAGATACTGATATTCGGGATATTTCTGTTGTTAAATTCTCTGGGGACTATTTGATAGACTTAAAACTTGGAATTGAATTCCTGCATATGCTGTAATTAGCCATATTTTTGCCAGTCCTGGTGTTTGAACACAGGGTCTGGACATGTCCTTGGGCTTTCTCAAGGCTGCAGCTCAAGGCCACATGAATCACAGCACCACTTCCAGCTTTTTCTATGTATGTGGTACCGAGGAATACAATCAGATCTTTGTGAATGCTAGACAAAGAGTCCATCAACAGGCCAAACTCCTGGACCTCATTAGCCATATTTTAGAGGCTGTCATCTGGGCATAGAACTTGGAAGCTTTGCTGTCCAGAGGACACGGCTAAAATCTATTGTATTGGACATTCTTTCCCCTCATCCATGTTAGTGAGTTCATTGAGATTTGTAAGCTTTGGATCAATTTTCTAATTGGGCATCTCTCTCATTTCTCTCAGAGTTCCAGGAAGAGAATATCCTACTTAGGGCATTATAGACTGATCACAAAACAGAGCCACAGGGGTCACAGTTAGAGACCAGTATAGGAAGTGCAATAATCAGATAGATGATTGAAAAGGAAGAAACCCAGTAACTAAATGTCAATCACCATTGCCTACATGCCAGGAATCCTTTGCTACACTGTCAGCAGATTCCTCAATTCCTGAAATTACTTCAGGAAGAAACAGATATCATATCGGGGATCTTGATTTATTTCTATGTAGGAGACTGAAGACTTCATGTTTTTTTAAGTATAATTCAGTCCCAGCCCTGGTGTCTCATACCTGGAATCCTAGCTACTTAACTGGCTGAGTTCTATAGATAGAGGTTCAAAGCCAGCATGGGCAGCAAAGACCTGTGAGCTCTCATCTTCAATTAGCTACCAGGAAGCCAAAAGTGGAGTTTATTACTGAACTGTTTGAGCTTTCCTTTGGGCAGGAAAGTCTCAAGACCTGTACCCAGGCCTAGAGTCAAAATCCTAGGACACTCATGGACACACACACACAAACTCACACACACACACACACACACACACACACACACACACACGGCAGGGGGAGAGAGACAGGCAGACAGACAGAAAGACAGACAGACAGACAGACAGAATTAGAAAACAAAGCAATGATGCAGAATCTCCTGGGAGACTGCAGGCACATTGGATCAAAATGAAGTTCACAGATTTAAAACAAATCACTGCTGTGAACTATCCTGTAATGCAGAATAACCTGTATTTTCTCTGATCAGAAAGCACTGCATATAATGTTCTAACATAGTTGAGTATCTACAATGAATACAAAAATGGTAATAAATGAGACAAAAAAATCTAGGATTGTGTTTGTCACAAGTGAAAACTGTGGGACAGAATGTCGATATCAACTATGCGTATTTGAGTTCAAAATGATTGTGGAATTCTGACTTCTTCATTATGCATTGCTCTCTCTTTATATCAAAGGTCTCCAATTAATGCAGAGTTGTGCAATCTAACACACATCTCTGAATTTTATCTCCTGGGACTCTCAGATGGCCCTGAGCTACAACCCATGCTCTTTGGGCTCTTCCTGTCCATGTACCTGATCACTGTGCTCAGAAATCTGCTCATCATCCTTGCCGTCACATCTGACCCTCACCTCTACACACCCATGTACTTCTTCCTCTCCATCCTGTCCTTGGCTGACATTGTCTTCACCTCCACCACCGTCCCCAAGATGCTGGTGGACATCCAGACTCACGGCAGAGCCATCTCCTATGGGGGCTGCCTCACCCAGATATCTATTTTTGTCACTTTTGGTTGTATGGATCTTTTCCTTCTTAGTGTGATGGCCTATGACCGCTTTGTGGCCATCTGTCACCCGCTGAATTACCCTCTCATCAGGAACCCTCATCAATGTGTTTCCTTGGTTATGCCATCATTTGTTAACAGCATCTTGTTGGACAGATGCACGTGTGGATGGCCTTACATATGACTGATTTCAAGGAAGTGGAAATCCCAAGTTTCTTCTGTGATACTTCTCAAGTCCTGGATCTTTCCTGTAAGCACACACTCACAAATGCTATCTTCAAATATGTTGTTGCTACAATATATGGATTCCTAAAATCTTTGGAATCTTTTTTCTTATTATAAAATTATTTGTTCAGTGCTGAGAATTCCATCAACAGGAGGGAAGTACAAAGCCTTCTCCACCTGTGGTTCTCACCTGTCAGTGCTGTGTTTTTTCTTTGGGACAGGATTGGGGGTCTACTTTGCATCGGCCATGTCACATTCTCCCAGGAGCATCACTGTGTCCTCAGCAATGTACACAGTGGTCATTCCTCTCCTGAATCCCTTCATCTACAGCCTGAGGAACAAGAACCTCAAAAGTGCCAGGAAGAGGTTGTTCAAACCAAGAGTTGTTTTGCAGAAGCAACAAAGTTGACATGGAATCAGATAAATTCTACCTGTTTGAATACCTAATTGTTCTAGTTTCATTAGTACAATTCATTATTGGAAAAGAATCTATCAAGATAGATTCTTAATGGAAGAATGTATCTTTTTAATGTTTAAAATGTTAGTTTGTAAAGAATGATGAATGTCTGCAGATGGTGGGCCCAACAAAGAATGTTGCAAGGATTGAGTGGCAAGTTTGTAATATGTAAAATTTACCTCAATAAAATTGGACAGAAACATGCCTTTTTGTTTTTCTTTTTTAAGCAGTCTTTGAAGTAATAACTTTCTAATTGGTAGTCAGATATCCTGCCTCCTGCACTTTGGTTTTGAGTTATTTTCAACTTATAAGTTAGTCCCCTAATTGTTTCCTCTAATGCATTTTTTTATTTTAAAGGTGATATGTAGATGGGCTACCATTATCTAATTCAAGTAAAAAGTGCATTTCTTTCTGGACAGTGTAATTCCTTCCTTCCCTTTCTTCCACAATATCTTTCAAAGAAAATTGGAAATCTTGTTTCCTAGTGAAATTATTTGAGGATAGACAAACCTAATCCACTGGCACCTACATTTGGTTCTAGGCTGCTTGATTGTCTGGGTACATGAACTCTATGATATGGGGGTCTCGTAATGCTTGAGTGAGCTGGAGGAAGCAATGAAAGAGCAATCCATTACCTAAACAACAGGGATGTGAGTGGTGCCTTGGAAAGACATTGGAGTGTTCATCTCAAATTCACTTGTAGAAAAACCAGGAGTAAGGGATATCGGCTTGGACTTGGCCTTCCAAGACTCAACCAGCCATCACTAGCCCACACGTTATCCCATCCTTCATCTGTCAGCTGCATTCTTACCGTGCACTTATCACTGTCAAGACAGCGACACTCAGGGACATCAACTGGTGGATCTGAAATGCAGTGAACAGTCCCCATCTATGAAAGGAAGGTTCTTTCATGGATATACCTAACATCAAGTGTTGGTTAATGCACAAACGCAAAGGACTAGCCTGCCTTGCTGGGTCAGTCCAGGCCAAGCTGAGCAGTCACCCAAAGTGTGGAGCATCTGATGGGACTGGCTGAGACCACTGCATCCCATGTCAACTACTTTTTACGTACTTGCTTTACTTTTCAACTCAAGAGGTTCCTGCAAGAAACATTTCTGTATGCAATTTTCACCGCAAAGTCTTTCCATGGATTTCAATGGCAGTTTCCTATGAAGTCTTTACATACTTGTATATGTATGGTACATTGTGGTACTAATACTTTGGAACATTTTGGAGAAAACTTATATCCCCTTAACTCCATTAATGTCCCAAGAGTTCCATGAAATATAAATAAGCAAGTCCATAACGTACTCAACATTTCCCTATGTCAAAACCTGCTGTACTTGGACACTTCAACTAGCAGATCCAATGTCTAACATCAGAATTATCAGTGATGATGTTTAAGACAAGTGACAATTGTAGTGCTTTGCCTACACTGCCTTAGTTTTTATTCTTACTGTCTGTTAATAATTTGTATATATGTGTGAAATAATATTGTTCTTAGGACATCATTATCTCATTGTGGCATCACACAACTAGTGCAAAATCATAATTTGTGACATCACATCGATGGAATGACATCACTGACCTACCACAACATCCTAACCATTGTGACATCACATGGCTATTTTTACAACCGAGAAGCTTGACCTCATGTCCTGATTTTAGCCTAAGAAAGTTTCAGGCATGACAGGCATTGTGAGAGTAAAAAAGATAATCATGACCTCACATCAGAATTTTGGCATCATTGTGCCATTGTGATGTCACTGTCACATTGTGGCATCATAAACCTACTGTGACACCACAGTGCTTGTGGCAATCCATTAATTAAAACTGAATTAAAAACATCAGTGCCTCACACGTGGAGATTAAAGAAACCCCTGCATTATTCATAGTCTCATGCTCACAATTCACACATATGCCCAGATACTATTTGTATAGGTTTCTAGTTATGAATATGGAGAGGTAGTACTTTTCTGATCATAATATCTGAGCTATTCTAAGTATAAATATATGAACAATTACAATTTCATGGATTGACATAAAAAATAATTGTAACACCAGTGGGTTTTTCTCTCCAATAGCAGGGCTTAAATTCAGGATCTCCTGTTTCTATCCTGTTTGCTTAGCTTGTTTGCTCATTTGAACTACATCTCCAGCCTGCCTTTTTGCTGAATAATTAAAATGGGTTTCAAACTTTTTTTTTCTAGCCAGACTAACTTAATGACATTTACAGGACAGATAGAAAATCCTGGAAATAGAAGAGGAAAATGCAAGTGACACAAGAAGTAAGTAAAAGTACACCTATATCATTGACATATATTCAAAAGAACTGGTTTGGCTTGGCTCTGATATTAAGCTTCGCCAAATCCTGGACTTGTGATAAGCCATGCACAAGGAAGCAAGTTATGATTTTATGAGGCCCAAACCACTGCTTTGTATGAATTGGGTTGATACATTACATTAGGCCACAGGAGAAGTTATCTAGGCCTATCTCTGAAGGCATACTCTACTGGTCTGTCCTGACCGGCTCATTTCCATAACACAGGAAGATGGCATACTGTGGTGGGAAGGTCGATTCTATAACAATATTAACGTAAAAGAGTCTGAACTTTACTCATTTAGTGTTTTGAGGGTCTGGGGTTTGAACTTAGCCTGGGCACTGTCTCTGAGCTCTTAGGCTCAAGGCTACCACCCTTCCCATGGGCCTGGATTCTGTCACTGAGCTCCTCACCTCAAATCTACCACCCTACCCTTTAGCCAAGGCCCCCTTCCATTTTCTAGAGGTTAATTGGAGAAAAGAGTCATAGGTCCTTTTGTGCCCCAGCTGGCTTTTAACCTTGATCCTCAAATCTCAGTCTCCCTTGGAGCTAAGATAAGTGTCTGAAGTTTGTTTGAGTTCTTCTCCAGTATATCCTTAGTTGATACTTTTACTGTTGTTGACAGAAAGCATCTTTCTGTCTATCCCTATGTTCATGGCAAAAAGTTATTTCACTCCAACAATGTATATTTCACCTTCATAGACCAACTATTAGAAATTTATAATAGTGGCTTTTCTCTTCCAGTAAATTATAGCCTTAGACTGAGGGTATAACATCAGTCTAGTATTTCACTGGCACTTAGGTCAGTTTTATATTGTAGACCAACCAAAAAAACTACATGATTGAGTGTTGGGTCTTCAGTACCAATGAATTGAGTAACTAAATCTTTACAGTAGAAAATTATTTGTTGAGGTTTCCTTGCTTAAGGATGGTGCTTTACTACTGAGTCAAAACTCTCATTTCCTCATTTTTTGAAGGGGGTATGCATTTTGAGGAGCTTACATCATTAGGGAAAACAGGCCCCTGCACTTCTCACACAGCCTTGTTGGAACCATGAACTTCAGATTGCCATTTCCAGAGGAGCTAGGATTGCTAACTTGAGCCAAAGGTCATCTACCCTTTCCTGTGTTTTGAACACATTTAATTACTGTCCCCTCACCAGAGGGCCACTGAGTAGACAGTACAAAATCTGAGTCAGAGACACAAAGACAGAGAGAGGGGGGGGGAAATGATTGTGTGTGTGTGTGTGTGTGTGTGTGTGTGTGTGTGTGTGTGTGTGTGTGTAGATTATGGCCTAACCAGATATTCCCTGTGATATGAATTTCCCGGGATATATTGTAAGAATTCAATTCTGTAATGGTGGAAAAAACTATTTCTTAGATTTGGATAGCCTAATACACTTGGTTAAGCACCAGGACCAGAGTCCAAGAACTAAATTCAGAAATAAATAGTGACACCAATTTTAAAAACTTAAAAATATTTGGTAAATAAGAGTTAAAAACATTTAAAGTACATCACTGGGATAGATGATTGATAGAAAGGCAGGGGACACAGTGTGGGTTTCGGCCTATGAGGTGGTAGAGACACACTGGAGCCAGGTGGTTCACCAGCAGGCTGCTGGAGAAAACGGCAATTTCTGTCCTTGAAAGCACTGGGAGGAGGGCAGAGCGAAGAGGAGGAACACACAGAGGAGTATTTCCATGGCCAATGGCACCACTTCTGGGGGCCTAGCATATCTAAAGGGACCACCTGTGTCTTCACCACACCGTTTTCACCTAGAGGGTTCAACCTAGCAGGCGGCGGGGGTTCAAGACATTGCCCATCATCCCACTCAGGTCATCACATCACCAGCTCTGCAGTCAGCAGTACAGACCCCGCTGAGCCCGGCTTCTCCTTCCTGTCCCCTACAGTGCTAGACAGTGGTTGTGTGAGGCATTCCCATTTCCCCTACTTCATTCTGCAGAACATCTATCACAGACCCAGAAAAAGATCCAGAGAGGCTGTGTAAACTTGCTCAGAAGGAAATTCCTCCCCCTAATCAGCCCACTTTCTACCTGACCAGAAGCAACCTTCTGCAGGTAGGCTCAACTTGCTCAAAGACAGCACTTACCTATCCTGATTCAGTTCTGGTCAAGTTTACAGTGGATTCAGGTTTAATGAGGGTTCATTTTGTACACAGAACATAAAATACTCACTTGTGGTGCCAACCTGTTTCAGTTAACATGACAAACACTTCACCAGTCTCTTTCAACTAGTGCCAACTAGGTTCAGTAGGTCCAGCAATGGGACAACAACTCACCACCACCTCAGCTCAGATGTACAGCCATGTCCATCTCACCCACAGGCCTAGAAAAGGCCCATACACACCGGCAGAGTTCAACATCCATAACAGACAAAAAATATTCCCGACCTTCAGAGTTAAAGTTATTCATATTCTCTTGCCAATGGTTTTCTTCTTGATGAAAAATGACCTTGAGTGCACATGACTTCATCTACTCATCCAGTTCATGACAAGGCAATATTGACTCCAAACCTACCTGCCCACTGAGGGTGGATGAAAGCTCCAGGCTAAACTATAGGGTTCCTGTGAGGGAGCCAGTGTCCAGCTTCAGGAGGCAAAAACCACTGGCACAAGACACTCACCTCTGAGCCCATCAGAACTGCAGCCGTTCAAAATGAAGGTGGGTGCAGACCAGGCATATTAGCTACTGTAAGAAGCCTTGAAATGACAATACAGACCTCAAAAGTACCCAGTCTCTCAGAATATATGCTTGTGCTTGAAGAAGAACAAATTAGAAAAGTTCCACAGAAGTATTTGTTTAGACTCTTCATATATTCCAGGAGAAACTCAAAGGTCAAATGAATTTCATTCAACTTTTTCCTTCTCTATCATTGCCCCTTCCAGGAAAATTATTTTTTTCATATATTTTTATTGTAATTAATAGAAGGGTTGAATTACATGCACCAGAAAGAAAGTGCCTTACTTCACAAACATTGATACCCTTTCTCATGTCTTGGTTCTCATTTCCCTCCCACCACCCCACCCCTCATCTTGTTTTCCTCCCTTCCCTATCCAACCTCAAATAACCAAATACTCATATATACAATATATCAGATAACCAGATGAAATCCTGTAAGAATATGAGATAACCAAGGACAGCAAAAAAGATGAGAGATAACATAGTACATGAGGGACAACAATCATTCATTATATGGCTTTTGTTTCTATATCCTGGAGGTCTTTCATTTAGTGTCATTCTATATGGCCTTATGTATCTAGGTTTTGTTCTATTGTAGATCTCTACTTGGAGAGCCAAAGGTTTCTACTGATTATGACAAATGAGGGAAACATTGAGCGGATGTTCCTTTGTGTCTGGCTTACTTCACTTAATATAATTTTTTTCTAAGTCTTTCCATTTCTTCCAGGAAATTCTTAGAGTCTAAAATACCATTGTAATTTTCTTCTTTGCACATTCTATTTACATCAATTGCATTGAGAAACTCACAGGCACTACTCATCTGCAGAAAAAATAATTTATGCTCCAGAACTGAATCTTTGCATCTGTCTATAAATACTCAGTCTCCAGAATCCTAAGGCTCTTAACTACTGTGCAACGAGGGAACAAGATGGGGAATTAATTAGCCAATTACTCTTCACATTTTCCACATGGAAGAAGAAGCAGAGAGCTGCCTAATTGTTCCATTTAGTTAAGTATCCTACCCAAGTCCTGGGTTACGAGGATCCTGCTGCCCAGCCTCCTTAGAGTTCTG
Source organism: Megascapheus bottae (assembly GCF_031878675.1). Classification (NCBI taxonomy): domain Eukaryota; kingdom Metazoa; phylum Chordata; class Mammalia; order Rodentia; family Geomyidae; genus Megascapheus; species Megascapheus bottae. Next base: position 4,740,893 of record NC_143509.1, on the reverse strand, counting down.
CTAATGTCCCTGTTCCTCAGGCTGTAGATGAAGGGGTTCAGCATGGGGGAGACCACTGTGTACATCACCACGAGCTTCTTGGAGCCATGGAACACAGTGGAACCACAGTATGCACCAAGCAAGGTGCCATAGAAAAAGCAAACCACCGACAGGTGAGCCCCACAAGTGGAGAAGTCTTTGTGCCTCCCACTTTCTGTGGGGATCCTGAGGATGGAAGAGATAATTTTGTAGTAAGAGTAAAGGATCCCTGAAAGAGGAAATAGCCCAAAGATGACAGTACTTACATATATGAACAAGTTATTTGTAAGGGAACCAGAATAGGACAGTTTAAATATTGGAGAAGCATCACAGAAGTAATTTGGGATTTCCACACTTTTAAAGCAAGTGAATTGTAAGATCAATATATTGTGTGATTGGGAATCCAGAAAACTAAACAAAGCAGACACCAGTACTAAGATGCGGCAGCAGCGAGGGTTCAAGAGGACAGGGTAGTGCAGGGGGTGACAGATGGCCACAAAGCGGTCATAGGCCATGACAGTCAGAAGCATGTCATCCATGCAGCCAAAAAAGAGGAAAAAGACATCTAGGTGATGCAGCCCCATAGGAAATGGCTCTGCTGTGATTCTGGATGTTCACCAGTGTCTTGGGGACCGTAGTAGATGTGAAGCAGATGTCAGCCAAGGAGAGGTTACAGAGGAAGAAGTACATGGGGGTATGGAGATGAGGGTCAGAGCTGACGGCCAAGATGATGAGCAGATTTCCCAGCACGGTGGTCAAATACATGAGGAGGAAGATCCCAAAGAGGACTGGTTGTAGTTCAGGGTCATTTGAGAGTTCCAAGAGATAGAACTCAGAGACTGTGGTTAGATTTTCTGCTTTAAGATCACTTGGACAGCTGCTTAAAGAAGAAATGTCATTAGAAAAACAAAATGTGTGTCCAGGAATGCTCAACTGTACGTACCTGATATCCATATATTTATGTTTAAATGTGTAATATACTTGATGTGCAGTGTACTTAGAAATATTTCTCTGTCATGGCAATCCCCCACTTCTAGCCTCTTCTCACCCAGAAGTTTGCCTATCCTCCTGTCCTAATGGTGAACAGCATTGTTAGAAATCACAGAACAATTTTTAAATGGGGTTGTTGTTTCTTGGACGGTTTACTTTGGGGAGGTTTAATTTGTTGAGTTCTAGAGAGACTTATCTGAAGAAGAAATAAGAATAGCCAGTAGACACATGAAGAGATGCTCTCCATCTCTGGCTATAAAATAAATACAAATCAAAACAACTTTGAGATTCCACCTCACTCCAGTTAGAATGGCCATGATCAAGACATGTAATAACAGCAGATGCTGGTAGGTATGGGTCCAGAAGGGAACACTACTACACTGTTGGTTGGAGTGTAAGTGTGTTGAGCCACTGTAGAGAGCAGTATGGAGAGTCCTCAAAGGGCTAAACATACAGCTTCCCTGTGACCAAGCAATCCCATTTGTGGGCATCTACCCAAATGTCCATAAACAAGGCCCCAGTAAATCTACCACCACAGCCACGGTCACTCAGCATCACGGTCACTCACCATAGCTAAGATATGGAACCAACCGAGAAGCCCCTCAATCAATTAACAGATCAAGAAAATTTGCTTCATATACATAACTGAATTCTATGAACCATGAGAAAGAATGGCATCAACCCATTCATAAGGAAATGGAAAGGCCTGGAATAATCATATTATGTGAAGCGAGACAGACCCAAAGAACCGTAGGCTGCATGGTTTCCCTCATTTGTGATAATTAGTACATGTCTAGGATTTTCCAAGTAGAGGATCACAATAGCTCAAATCCATGTGCGTATGACCATATAGGATGATGCTAAGGTCAATGAACTCCAGGATATGGAAACAAGAGGGTTTTCTTCATGATTTTAATATAGCATGTGAAGGTATTTCTTATTTCTAATGCCTCCCCCCATTATGATTTTTCCCTTCTTGTCACTGAATCTGATTTTGGTACCTGGTGAATTGTATAAATATATATATATATGTACTTGAATTAGGAAAGGGAAGCAAAAGAACAAAATGGTGAGACAAAAGACAAAGGCTAACCCCATGTAACAGTAACACACACAAGACCATGTGTTGAAAATGCACTCTACAACTGGGGATGTGGACAGAGGGAAAGTGAGAGAAAAACATGGGTGGGCTTAACAGTGTCCAACAAGAAATGTACTCATTAGATTACGTATGTAACTGTAACTCCTCTGTACATTATCCTGGCAACAAAATGAAATTGAAAAGGGAGAAGGGATAGTAATGTACTTAACTAAATTAATTTTTACGAAATCCAAAAACAGAACAGAAATGTGAGCTAGAGCATGTTGATATGATACTACAGCTTACTCATGTCTTGAGTCAAGAACAGATTCATTGAAGATCATTCTCATAAGAATCATCTAAAGGATACAGTTCCATCACTTATAATGCAGCTATTAACATAGTCGAATTTTACCATTCTGAGAAGAAATCCAGACCCCTGAACAGTCACTCCGTATTTCACTGCAACCCCAGGCAGACACAAATCTACTTCTGGTCCCCCTGTACTTGCCTATTCTGGTATTATGGCATTTGCAGGAAAATGGGTGGACCTGGAAATGTGCTATTGAGGAGAGTAAGTCAGGCTCAGAGACAAAGAACACTTGTGTTCTCTCAGACATGGCTGTTAGATGTCACTCATCAACATGCAATGATCAACATGTCAGTGCAGCTATACCCAAAGTGAGTAAAGTGTGAGGAGTAGGAGAGGATTCTGAGGGTGTCAACTCCTGGATTACTTAAGCTGCAGATTAATAAAAATGAACATCAGAAAGCAAAAACAGCTACTTAATATATATATATATGTGTGTGTGTGTGTGTGTGTGTGTGTGTGTGTGTGTGTGTGTGTGTATCCCTTCCGGGTTCCAGTGGCTCCTGCCTGCAATTGTGAGATCTGAGGAAGGCAGTTCCCAGTCAGCCTGAGCAAGAATGTCAGTAAGACTCTTACCTCCGAGGAACCACCAAAACAGCTGGAAATGGTACGAGCTATGGCTTGGGTGGTAAAGGGCCAACTTTGATCAAAACACCTTAAGGATATCTTGCAGGCCATGGGTAAAAAATCTGAAATCAGTGCAGGCATGCATACACACACACAAACACACAGGGAGGAAGTTGAAGCATATGAAATGAGAAAAACTGACATAAAACTGAGCTCAGAAGCGAGCACAGGGTAACATGTCAACCGTGGATCATTGTTGTGTGGTGTTCTTGTCACTAACAGTAGCAGTAGCAGTAGAAGCATCATCACCGTACATCTCCTCCTCCTCTTCCTCCTTCTCATCGTTATCAGCATCACCATCATCATCATCATCATCATCATCATCATCATCATCCTCTCAGTCAAGCTGTCCTCATGATCCACAAAACACACTTCCAAAGCCCTTCTCAGACATCCACCCTCAGCACTCACTCACTTAAGCCACCTCTCTCTTCAGCCATGACCTAGGTGGACAGATCTGAGGACCCCAGACCTGCTGTGCAGCACCAGTTCAGCCTCTGGCATCAGGGTGGATGTGAAGACACCATGGAAGCAGAGCTGGGGGATACTGACAAGGAGGAAGGAGATGGAGGAGCAGGGTCCTGCAGACAGGAGAGTGAAGGGCAGGGAACACAGGCTTCCCTCCACTTCTAGATGGCCTTGGAGGATTGAGGCCCACAGCTCCCAATTAGCCAAATTGAGCACATCAATGACCAAGTCTCTGTGGACATTTCAAAGAGAGAGCTGAGATGACATAAAGGAAATCCATGCTAGGTTCAAGATTCTTTGTCTATCCAGATGATTAATACACTAAAACGTCTATCACCTATGCTTATCTGATGGACAGGTAGCATGGACTTTTCACAATCCTTATAATTGATCTCCAAACTGGGGTGACTTTTAATAAATTTTCATTGTTCTCTATCCATACCATACATCTTCAGAAACATCATGATTCCATCTTCAAAGTTTATATTTTGTCCAATTTATTTTGTTTTATTATTCATATAAACATTTATTCAAATATTTCCTTGTCTTCCCACCCCAAATGCATACAGAAAACATTCCGTGATTTAAGGTTATCATTACAATACAAACCCTGATATTACAAATACAATACAGGTGAAGTGTTGAGAAGTTGGGTATTAATTTTACAGATCTGCCTATTCCCTTACAAACTGTACAATATCATTTTTTCTGATGTGAGTATAGAATTTCATTGTCCATATAGACCACATTTTCTTGATCCATTCATCCACTGAGGGGTATCTCGGTTGATTGCATATCTTGGATAAGTAAACAATGCTTCAAGGAAAATGGTGGTACTGGCAGTTGCAGTGGAGAAATGCTTGCAGTGCATTTTCATCAAATGGCTCAGAGTGGGAATGCTGGGTCACAGGGACTCTCTGTTCAGTCTTTTGAGGAATCTCCATAGCTTTTCAGAAATTTTACCAACAACATAGGAATGTCGCCTTCTGACCACATCCCCACCAGCATCTGTGATTACCAGTTTTCTTCATAATGGTCATCTAACTGAGGTTTGGTGGAATCTCAAGGTATTTTTTTAAATTTTTTATTGTAATTAATAAAAGGGTTACATGATATTTGCCTGATAGAAGGTGTATTAATTCACATACATTGATACCCTTTCACATGTCTTGGTACCCTTTCCCCTCCCCGCCACCGTCCCCCCGTCTTGGTTTTCCCCCCTTCCCTACCAAATTTCAAATAACCAAATACAAAGAAATTCAATATATCAGGCAACAAAGTGAGATACTGTAACAATATGAGATACCCAAGGGACAGCAAAGGAGATGAGAGACCTGGGGGTCCTTTCAATTAGCTTCATACTACATGGCCTTATGTATCAAGGTTTTGCTCTATTGCAGATCTCTGTTAGCAGAGCCCAAGGTTTCTACTTATTATGACAAATGAGGGAAACCATTGAGCCTAAGTTCCTTTGAGTCTGGCTTACTTCACTTAATATGATTTTTTCTAAGTCTTTCCATTTCCTAACAAATGGGTCGATGTTGTTTTTGTCTAACAGCAGCATAGAATTCCATTCTGTACAAATACCATAACTTGTTGATCCACTCATCAACTGAGGGACATCTAGGTTGGTTCCATATCTTTGCTATGGTGAATAGTGCTGCAATGAACATTGTTGTGCTAGTGGATTTAGTATGCCCTAGATGCTGGATGGTTGGGTAAATGCCAAGTAGTGGAATTGCTGGGTCATAGGGGAATTGTCTGTTTAGCCTTTTGAAGCACTGCCATACTGCTTTCCATAGTGGTTGAATGAGTTTGTACTCCCACCAACAGTGTAGTAGTGATCCCTCCTAGCCACATCCCCTCCAGCATCAGTTATTATTCGTTTTCCTGATCCTGGCCATTCTAACCGGAGTGAGGTGGAATCTTAGAGTTGTTTTGATTTGCATTTCTTTTATGACCAGAGATGTTGAGCATTTCTTCATGTGTCTATAGGCACTATTTGTTTCTTGTTCAGAGAAGACTCTCTTTAAGTCTTTGGCCCATTTTTTAATGGGATGGTTGTTACTTTGGAGATTAGTTTTGGAGTGATTCAATGTTTTGAGTTGTTGATATATTTTAGATATGAGGCCTTTGTCCGTTGTTTGGTTGGTGAAGATCTTCTCCCACTCTGTAGGCTTCCGAATTAATTTACTAGCTATTTCCTTTACCATAAAGCTCTGGAGAAACTAGGAATCCATGGAACATTCCTCAATGTAATAAAGGCTGTGTATAACAAACCCACTGCTAGTATTACACTTAATGGTGAAAATCTAAAGCCATTCCCTCTAAAATCAGGAATGAGACAAGGATGCCCACTCTCTCCACTCCTCTTTAACATAGTATTAGAATTCCTAGCAAGTGCAATAAGGCAAGAAGCCAGCATAAAGGGAATCCAAGTAGGGAAAGAGGAAATAAAACTATCCCTCTTTGCAGATGACATGATTCTGTATTTAAAGAATCCTATAGACTCTACTCCCAAGATACTTGAGCTGATTCAAAACTTTGAAAGGATAGCAGGGTATAAAATTAACCCTCAAAAATCAACTGCTTTCCTTTACGCCAACAGTGAGAGGAACGAGGCAATAATCAGGAAAGCAACTCCTTTCACCATAGCCTCAAAGAAAATAAAGTATCTAGGAATTAGCTTAACTAAGAATGTAAAGGACCTTTTTGATGAATACTTTAAAACCCTGAAAAAGGAAATTAAAGCAGAACTAAGGAAATGAAAAAACCTCCCATGCTCCTGGATTGGAAGAATCAACATTGTGAAAATGACAATCTTGCCAAGGGCTATCTACAAATTCATCGCAATACCCATCAATATCCCAATGGCATTCTTTAAAGAAATAGAAGAGGCAATTCAAAATTTCATATGGAATAATAAAAGACCCTGTATAGCAAAAACACTTCTTAGCAGAAAGGACAGCCCTGGAGAAATTTCAGTTCCAAACTTTAGACTCTATTACAGGGCTATAATTCTCAAAACAGCTTGGTACTGGCACAAGAACAGGCCTGAAGACCAATGGAATAGAACTGAGGACCCAGATATTAAACCACAGACCTATGGCCACCTAATCTTTGACAAGGGAGCCAAAAAAATAGAATGGAAGAAAGACAGCCTCTTCAACAAGTTGTGCTGGCAGAACTGGTTAAGCACCTGCAGAAAACTAAAGTTGGATCCTTCTTTGTCAATATGCACTAGAATTAACTCGAAATGGATGAAAGAACTGGAGGTAAAAGCTGACTCTCTGAAAATTTTACAAGAAGGCTTCTTTGGCACAGGTCGAAACTTTCTTAATAAGGACCAAAAATCACAACAAATCTCAAGGTTTATTGATTTGCATTTTTTGTCAGTCCTGGGCCTTGAACTCGGGGCCTTGGCACTGTCCGTAGACACTTTTTACTCAAGGTTAGTACTCTGCCATTTGAGCCACACTGCCACCTCCATCTTTTTCTATGGATGTGGTACTAAAGGACTTGAATCCAGGGCTTTGTGCATGGGAGGTGAGCACTCTAAAACTAGGCTACCCTCCCAGCCCCACTTCCTACTTTTTTTAATAATAAAAACAAAAAGATAATTTTTTTAAAAAGTGGACAGAAACAGATCATTTTGATTTTGGTAGCACTGGTGTTTGAACTCAGGGCTCTGTGATTTCTTGGCAAATTATGTACAACCTCCTTTTTTGTTTTTATTAATTTATAGATAGGATCTAGGACTTTTTAATGCACAGGTCTGGCTGGATGCTTATATCTCAGAGGTGAGCCTCTAACTGCTGGCTCATAAAAGCAAGGTGGATGATTTTTGTTGTTGTTTGCTTGCCTCTTTGCTTCGTTGTTTGTACCAGACCTGGAGTTTGAACTTAGGATCTGGACACTTTCCCTGAGCTTTTTTGCTCAGGGCTATTGTTCTACTTCTTGAGCCATAGCTTGAGTTCTTGCTGTGTGGGGGGGGGTTGTGTGTATGTGCTTAATTGGACATAAAATTTTGATGTACTTCCCAGCCCTGGATGGCTTTGAAACAGAAATTCTCAGGTCTCTGCCTCCTGAGTAGCTAGGATTCTTGGTGTGAAGCACAGGTGCACAGCTAAAAGTGTTTTACATCAGGGAAACAATAAACAAACATTATTTTTGACTTGGTTGTAAAATGAATACATAAGCTATCTTACATTGCAGAAGGTTCATTGATTTACAGAACGTGTTTGAGACATATCAAATGACAATATAAATAATATCAGGGTGTGGCTGATCATGTATTATTATGAACTATGGGGAGATGAATGTTTGCTGATGTCACTTTCATGTCACTTGTGTGATTGGCTCTCCCCATATAGTTAACTGGTACAATTTTATAAAAGTTTGCATTTCACCAAAATCACTGATGATAGTTGAAGTATATATAATTTAATAATAGGACTAAGCTACCTTCTCTCTTCCAAACTTTTATCTTGACTTCTTTGTAGAAAGATATTTCAAATTAATATGTCCACACCCTTGTATAATGTATATTCACACCTTTAATCTTAGCTACTCAGAGGGCAGAGGTCTGAGGATCTTGTTCAAAGCCAGCCAGGCAAAACAAAGCCCAGAGATTCTTATCTACAATTAATTCTTAGAAATCTGGAAACAGAACTGTGGCTCAAGGGTAGGGCACTATCCTTGAGCTGAAGAGGTCAGGGAGAGCACCCAGGTCCTGCGGTAGGGCAGTAACCTTGACCTGAAGTGCTCAGGGACAGGACCCAGGCCAGAGTTCAAGCACCATGACCCCCAAGCCCCAAAAAACATCCAAATTTCCTTTCTTACACACATGAACATTGAGTAGTATGACTGCATTCTCCCACAATTGTTTGTTTCCATTCATTCCTGTACCTCTTAATGGAATCCCACTCAGGACACTGATAGTGAGGATATTTCTGTTGATAAATATTCGGGGGACTACTCAAAAGACTTACAACTTGGAATTGCACTCCTGTATATCCTATAATTAACCATATTTTTTGCCAGACCTGGGACTTGAATACAGGGTCTGGACACTGTCCTTGGACTTCCTCAAGGCTAGAGCTCAAGTCTACTTGAGGCACAGCACCACTTCCATTTTTTTCTGTGCAAGTTGTACCGAGGAATCAAACCTGGGTCTTTCTGCTTGCCACGCAAATACTCTACCACCAAAACTCCTGGTCCCAATTAGCCATATTTTAGATGCTGTCCTTTGACACAATATTTGGAACCTTTGTTTACCAGACGACAAGGCTAAAATCTATTATTTTGGACATCCTTTTTTATTTTTCTACCCCTCCATAGATGTTAGTGAGTCGATTGAAAGCTTTGAATCAATTTTTGTGATTCTGAGTTCTGCAAATCAGGGTGCATGATGGTAGGAAAGCCCGTCATCAGCCTGTCCTCAAAATCTCCAACACCATATGACACTGCACTGGAAATCCTCCATCTCCACTTATATAGAATCCATTCTGTGATATTTTTTTCTTTTTAAAGATTTTAAGGCAGGGTCCCAGTGCCCTCCACTCTCCAGATCGAGTAGCCTGGGAGAGGAGCCTGGTGGGTGGGTGGGAGCTGGGCCTATACACACATGAAGAAATGCTCAACACCTCTGGTTGTCAGAGACCAAGGAGTTAAACGGAACAAAACAAAGACCCTCTAGCCTTGAGCAAATCGCATCTGGTTGAGTCATCTGCACAAAATACTTCTCGGAATAACCGCAGGTTGTTGCTTGGGTTAGCACAATGGCCAAAAGAACAGCCTGACCCACCCCTAACCTTGAGACTTCCCGTTCTTGTTATCACAAAAACTCTCCATCCCCCCCCTCTATACTCCCTTCTTACACTCAGGGTATATAAACCTTGCTTTACTTTTCATAAATGAGACCTTGACCCGACTCAGATTGTCTCTGTCTTTCTTTATGCACCTGGTCTCTTTCCTCTCTTTCCCCCATTGGTTTTCTTCTCTTAGGAGGTGCCTCCTCGGGTCTCATGAATAGCTGAACCAGCGGGACGGGAGATCTGGTAATAAAAGAAATGCAAATCAAAACAACTCTAAGATTCCACCTCACTTTGGTTAGAATGGCCAGGATCAGGAAAACAAATAATAACAGATGCTGGAGGGGATGTGGCCAGGAGGGATCACTACTACACTGTTGGTGGGAGTGCAAACTCATTCAACCACTATGGAAAGCAGTGTGGCAGTGCCTCAAAAGGCCAAACTCCCCTATGACCCAGCAATTCCACTACTTGGCATTTACCCAACCATCCAGGAACAAGGAAATACCAAATCCACTAGCACAAAAATGTTCATGGCAGCACTATTCACCATTGCAAAGATATGGAACCAACCTAGATGTCCCTCAGTTGATGAGTGGATCAACAAGTTGTGGTATTTGTACACAATGGAATTCTATGCTGCTGTCAGAAAGAAGGACATTGAACCATTTGTTAGGAAATGGAAAGACTTAGAAAAAATCATATTAAGTGAAGTAAGCCAGACTCAAAGGAACTTAGGCTCAATGGTTTCCCTCATTCGTCATAATCAGTAGAAACCTTGGGCTCTACTACCAGAGATCTGCAATAGAGCAAAATCTTGATACATAAGGCCATATAGTATGAAGCTAATTGAAAGGACCTCCAGGATATTGAAACAAAAGCCATATAACGAATGATGGTTGTCCTTAATGTACTATGTTGTTTCTCATCTCCTTTGCTGTCCGTTGGTTATCTCATATTGTTATAGTATCTCACTTTGTTATCTGATATATTGAATTTATGTGTTTTTGGTTATTTGAAATTTGATAGGGAAGGGGGGAAAACCAAGACGGGTTGGGGGGGAGGATAATGGGTACCAAGACATGTGAAAGGGTATCAATGTATGTGAATTAATGCGCCTTCTATCTGACAAATACCATGTAACCCGTTCACTAATTACAATAAAAAAATCTATGATGGGAAAAAAAAGAAAAATTCATATTAAGTGAATTAAGCCAGATGCAAAGGAACATAAGCTCAATGATTTCCCTCATTTGTCATAATCAGTAGAAACCTTGGGCTCTCCTAGCAGCGATCTACAATAGAACAAAACCTTGATACATAAGGCCATACAGTATGACGCTAAATGAAAGGACCTCCAGGATATTGAAACAAAAGCCATATAATGAATGACTGTTGTCCTTAATGTACTATGTTATCTCTCATCTCTTTTGCTGTCCCTTGGGTATCTCGTATTGTTACAGTATCTCACTTTGTTGCCTGATATATTGAATTTATTTGTATTTGGTTATTTGAAATTTGATAGGGAAGGGGGGAAAACCAAGACGGGGGGTTGGGGGGGGGAGGGCAATGGGTACCAAGACATGTGAAAGGCTATCAATGTATGTGAATTACTGCACCTTCTATCTGGCAAATACCATATAACCCTTTTATTAATTACAATAAAAATATTTTTAAAAAGATACTTATTTTGAATGAGAATGTAAAAATAAGCAGTCCCTATCAATTATGTCTATTATGTCAAACACATCTCTTAGGACAATCATTTTAAGATTGGGGATCAAACTATTTTAACATGTATATGGAGGAAAATTAATATTTATCTCCCATATATACCAAAATGCTCAGTGGTTGGCTTTGTGGAAATGACTTTTAGCCTGTAACGTTAAACTTGCAGTACATACACAATATGCCTATATTTCTACATCAGCTCTCAAAATGCTTGATAAAAATGGGAGAAATGAAGTATGTAGTTACTGTTGGAGTTTACATTTTTCTTTAAAAAAGCATTCTATCATCATAGAAATGATGAGGTTATTGCAGATGATGCTAGCACACAGAGCAATTTGAAACTAAAATGGTCCCAGGCCAATATAGAAGTCTGTCTAAAATTTGAACCAGTACTAGGGCTTGTACTCAGGGTCTGGGCATGGTACCTTAACGTTTTCACTCAAAGTTAGCAATTTCCTTCTTCAACTACAGATTTCCTTGTAGCTTTAAATAGGGTCTCCATATTTTACCTGGAGATTCACATTCAGATTCACACACCCATGCTTCTTTTTTTAATTGTTCATGGGGCTTGAACTTGAGGGCTGGGCAATGAGTCTCAGCAGTCTTGATCAGGACTAGCCATCTACCAATTTGAGCCACAGCACCACTTCCAGTGTTCTGCTGGTTAATTTCGGTAAGAGGCTCAGGGGCTTTCCTTCCCATGCTGGTATTGAATCTTATCTTCAGATCCCACCCTCTTAAGTAGCTAGGAGTACAGGCATAAGCCACCAGCCTGAACTAACCTGAGCCTTGTAAAATTGGATTTGAGTAAATGCTGCCACTACATTAGTTCATTGGTTGGGAACTGGTTGGCTAGACTTCAATCTCTCAATCTCTATTCCAGAGTATCAAAGATTGTATGTGGGAACCATGAGGCCAAGACTGAGGTATTTTGTGTGTGTGTGTGTGTGTGTGTGTGTGTGTGTGTGTGTGTGTGTGAGAGAGAGAGAGAGAGAGAGAGAGAGAGAGAGAGAGAGAGAGAGAGAGAGAGAGAGAGAGAGAGAGAGAGAGTCCTGGGCCTTGAACTCAGTGCCTGAGCACGGTCCTTGGGCTTTCTCAAGGCCAGATCTCTATCGCTTGAACCACAGAACCACTTCTCAATTTTTTCTATGTATATGATACTGAAGAATTGAGCCCAGGTCTTTGTGTAGGCTAGGCAAGCACTCTACCACTAGGCCAAACTCCCAGCCCCTAGGACTGAGTTTTGACAAGTAATATATTTGGTTTAAAGCTAGATGCTAGTGGCTCTTGTTTGTAATTCATGCTAATTGTTTTAGGACTTTGAATGATGGCCAGACCTTAAGATGACAAGCTAGGTGCACCAGGTGCCTGCGGCTCACTCCTGTAATCCTAGCCACTCAGGAGAGTGAGCTCTGAGGATTAGGGTTCAAAGACAGCTCAGGTAGGAGAATCTGTGATACTTTCACCTCCAAAGGATCATGAAACGCCCAGAAATGGAGCTGTGACTCAAGTTGTAATGTCCATCCAGCCAAGAGCACTAAAGTTCAAGAAAAGTACCCAGGTCCTGGTTCAACGCCAAGTGTGCACACACACACACAACACACACACACACAACACACATATGCACACACACGCACATACACACACAACACACACACAACACACAAACACGTACACACATATACACACATGCACACATAACACACACAACACACACATGCACACACACAAACACACACAAACTCAACACACACACAAGCACACACGCACACACACATACACACACACAACACACACATACACACATACACACACAACACACACAGGCACACACACAAACACACACACAACACATGCACATGCACACACACAACACACACATGCACACATACATACACATGCACGCACACACACACGCACACACACACGCACACATACACACACACGCACAACACACACATACGCACACACACATGCACACACACACACACACACACACACACAGGTTGGAGAATCCTACTGCCTAGTGTCCCAGCGTGGTGCTAATGTGTGTATATCAAGGCTAAGTGGAAATGGCTTCCACTGAAGTCTCTTCCCTTGGCTGGAGTAGTGATGTTGATTTGGGGTTTTCTCTCTGAAAAGTGTCCTTCTCACTTTATCTTGAGGAATTTTTCAAAGGAACAAGTTATTCTTATTCACTTTGCTGGTTATGTGCATCAGTAAATTTTCTGCCCTGTTATACAGCTTATGTATACATTTTCCTAACAAGAGTTATAAACACACACATACACACACACACACACACACACACACACACACACACACACACACAAAAGTGGAACTGTGGTACAAGTGGTAGAGTGCTAGCCATGAGCAAAAAGCACAAGGACATTTTCTTGACCCTTAGTTCAAGTCCTAGAAATAGTGCACATAAATAACATAACCAAAAAAGCATCCACCTCACTTTTATTAACCAAGAGCTAGAGGCTCACACCTTTAATCAGAGATATACAGAGGGCTGGGATCTCTAGATCTGGCCAGACTGTGGCTAGCAAAGCAGTTGATCTCATCTATAAAATAACTATTTTAAAAAAAGATAGATGGCACACCATTTGGTTAGCAATCAGAAAGCCCTGTTCAAACCTCAGTATTATGAAAACCAAAAAAAGAAAAGAAAAGTAGACAGGAATATATAAAGAAAATTTATATAATAAAAACTTTACATCTCAACAACTGTAAAATTCAGTTTGTAGACTGACCTTCTAGACACTCATCATCTTTACAAACTAAAATTTCATACATTAAAAAAAATGAGCTCCTCCTTCATAAATGCCCATCGACTTGGCTCCAATCTTCTTCCAGTGCTACTTGGTCAAGAACTGTACAAATGAATCCAAACAAACAATATGTGCAGACAGAAAGGACTTATAGGTCTACAGGCTAAAAGTTCTTGCTTCTGTAAAACCACAATATTCATAGATCTCCTAGTCAGCTCCTGGTTTGTACAACCTGCTCAGGGCTCTTTTGAGGTCCCTGTTCCTCAGGCTGTAGATGAAGGGGATCAAGAGAGGAGTGACCACTGTGTACATTACTGAGGACACAGCACTGCCTCTGGGAGAATGTGACACAGCTGACTCAAAGTAGACACCCAATGCTGTCCCAAAGAATAAGCAGACCACGGACAGGTGAAAGCCACATGTGGAGAAGGCTTTGGACTTCCCGCTTGAAGAGGGCATTCTCAGCACTGAAGAAATGATCTTGTAGTAAGAGAAAAGGATCCCTAAGATAGGAAGGAAACAGTATATGGTACCAAAAATGTATTTAAAAAAATCATCTGTGAATGTGACCTTACAGGAAAGACCCAGGACTTGAGAGGGGTCACAGAAGAAACTTGGGATTTCCAATTCCTTGAAATCGGTCATCTGTAATGCCATCCACACATGCACCTCTCCTTCCAAGAAGCTGGCAAAAAGTGACAGCAGAACCAAGGAGACACAGAGATGAGGGTTCATGATGAGAGGGTAATTCAGAGGGTGACAGATGGCCACAAAGCGGTCATAGGCCATTGCAGTCAGAAGCATAACAACCATGCAGCCAAAAATGAGAAAAACAGACATCTGGGTGAGGCAGCCTGCAAAGGAGATGTCTCTGCTGTGAGTCTGGATGTCCACCAGCATCTTGGGGATGGTGGTGGAGGTGAAGCAGATGTCAGACCAAGACAGAATGGAGAGGAAGAAGTACATGGGAGTGTGGAGGTGGGGGTCAGTAGTGACGGCCAGGATGATGAGCAGATTTCCGAGCACTGTGATCAGATACATGGACAGGAACAGCCCAAACAGTGTGGGTTGTAGCTCAGGGTCATCTGAGAGTCCCAAGAGATAAAATTCTGAGATGCGAGTTTCATTCTTCAGCCTAATGTTTATTAGACACCTTGATGTATAATGAAAGCAATAATTAATGAAGAACTCAGAATTCTTCAATCATTTTGAATTTAAGTATTCATTGTTCATGACTATATCCCATCGATCATATTGTTAGTTGTCACAACCCCAATCATCCTTGATTTCTTCTCTTTCATTTACTCCATTTTATGTATTCATTCTAAACTATGGTAGAATATTACAATATTCTTTTTCTTTACCAGTGCTGGCCC
Source organism: Megascapheus bottae (assembly GCF_031878675.1). Lineage (NCBI taxonomy): Eukaryota > Metazoa > Chordata > Mammalia > Rodentia > Geomyidae > Megascapheus > Megascapheus bottae. The sequence goes on along the minus strand of NC_143509.1, from coordinate 4,725,642 downwards.
TTGAACTCAGAGCATGAGTACTGTCCTTGGGCTTTCTCAAGGCTAGAGCTCTACCACTTGAGCCACAGCACCACTTCTATCTTTTCCTAAGTATGTGGTACTGAGGACTCCAATCCTGATCTTCATGCATGCTATGCAATCACTCTACCACTAAACCAAACTCCTGGCCCTTTACTGACTCTTCTTTTTAAAAAATCCATAAGCTGGTCGTGGTGGCTCATCCCTGCAATCCTAGCTACTCAGGAGGCTGAGATCTGAGGATTACGGTTCAAAGAAAGCCCTGGCACTAAAGAATGTGAGACTCTTATCTCCAATTAATCACTAGAAAGCGGGAAGTGGCACTGTGACTCCAGGGGAAAGACAATAGCCTTGAACTGAAGATCTCAGGGTCAGCACCCAGGCAAAGGTGTATGGTGGTAGTCTTGAGCTGAAGAGTCCAGAAAGAGTGCCCAGACCCAGAGTTCAAGCCCCATGACAAAAAAAAGATAATCCAGAGCAATCACCTTTTGAGGAAATTTCTTTTTATCCAACATATAAAGTCATATAAGCTTTATTTTATCATAAGGAAATAGTGAAGTAGTGAGTAGTGAATGAGAAAAAATTCTAGACATATGGTATTTACAAAGGCTTTGTAAAATATAGAGGCCTGACTGTTCTAAATCTAATTTGACACAATTGAACATTAGAAAATAAAATTCTCCCTGGAGAATTATCATTGCTGGACTTTCTAATTTCTATTTTGGTTTTCTTTCTGGTGTGTATGTGTGTGTGTGTGTGTGTGTGTGTGTGTGTGTGTGTGTGTGTGTGTGTGTGTGTGTGTGCATGTGTGCATGCATACATGCATACATGCGTGCCAGTCCTAGGAATTGAAATCTAGATCTGGGCAATATTGCTGAGTTTTTCATGCCCAAGGGTAACATTCCTCCACTTGAGTCCCAAATTCACTTTTTGTGAGATCAGAGTCTCACAGATTTTGCTCTTCAGCCTGGCTTTGAATCTCTATCCTCAGAACGCAGTGTTCTGTGTAGCTAACATAATGTATGAACCACCAGCACTGGGAGTAAAAATATAGATTTTTTGTACTTTTTTATTGTTAGTATAATGTATAGAGGGGTTACAGTTACATTTGTCAGGTAGTAGGTGCATTACTTCTCACACATTGATTCCCCTGCTCACGTTTTTGTCCCCGATTCCCTCCCCTACCCCTTCCCAATTATATTGTTTTCTCCCCTTCCCTTTAGTATTTCAAATAAACAAATAAACATATATATACATATATAATATACTAGGTAACAGAGTCAAAAACAGTAACAATATGAGATTAACCATAAAGGCAGAAAAAAAGTTAAGAGAAATAACATAGTACATTAAGAACAACAATCACACAAGATAATCCTCTTGTTTCCACTTTTTAACTCCTTGCATTTGTATAATAAATCAAGACCTGATAGGTGCCTCTCTGTGTGTTAATTCCAGGATTTTAGAAATATATATCTTAGCAAGTCTTTCCAGGGACGTGGACAATGGTAGTCTATATCTAGTGGCTGTATTCCTTCTGTTCTGCCATCTATCTGTCCTAGTGCCTTCTCCACAGTAAATTCAAAGTGATGGTCCTTTCTTCCAAGAAAACAAATCAATATCTTCTTCCTAGATATTAGAAACATTCAGGCTTCCATTGGCTGCTTTCTAAGATCTTTACAAGGCATCCTTTCCAAAACTGCATATTCTGTGTCAAAAAATGACAGGAAGAGAGATTCAAGAGTCCCTTTTTGTGTTTTTTTTCACCATTTTTACACAACCTACCTAAGAACGGTGTGTTCAGCTCTATTCTATAACATAACTTTGCAGACTACACCACAACCAAAACACCGAAATAGATCTTAACTCAGATCTTAACTCTTAATTCTATAACCTTCCCCCAAAGAAGACATAACCTTCACATTTCCCATTACTTATCATCAAAATGGCGAAATACTTACAATTGTCCCACTCTCTAGTTAAGGATACAAGGATGTGTTTCCCCTAAAGAAAGGGCACCTCTCAGTCACCAGGAAAGTTAGAGAAAGCATGCTGGCATGGTCAGTGCGGTGGTGCTCTCTACTTACTGGGTAGAGCTGCTTCTCTCTTGGGTCATGACTATCAAGTACAGATCAAAAGGTCTCCCCAATCCTGCAGTCTAATGCGATCTGCCTACTCCTCATAATTCATTATGAATATGGAGACATAGGAGAAATTCCAGAGGCAGGACACGGGCTTGGACATATTTATGGAGCTGTCTGATAATGGTCTCTCCTATGGTCTTGGACTCTCAATTCACAGAGCTCACACAATTACACAAATTGGTCCAAAGCATCCAAATCTCAGTGGACTCAGCAGCATCAATGAAGGGGAGAAGTGTCCAAAACACTAGTTTTAGGCTCTTCTTAAGCAAAGCTTGTCCATTCTGTGCATACATGACAGGACCACATGAAAGGCCAATTGTTAGAACATGCAGCAATGCAATTCCATATTGTAAACCCTCTGAACACTTCTGGGATAATTTAGCCAAAGAAATGTCTTGAATATCGGTGCCTTGAATAGGGAGCTACCAGGAAGGGATGGAACAAAAGGAAAAAAAGGGAGCAGCGAGTGAGTATAGTAATAATACTCAATATTTACGCATGAAAACATGAGGTGTAGATATTAAGGTGTCTATTATAAATGAGTAGGTGGTATATAAGAAGTGATTGTTTTCCTTGATGTACTATGTCCCTTGGTTATTTCATATTGTTACAGTATTTCACCTTGTTATCTGATATATTGTATATATTCTTATTTGGCTATTTGAAATAGGATAGGGAAGGGGAGAAAAAAGATGAGGGGCAGGGGTAGAGGGAGGGAAATAGGATCAAGACATGAGAAAGGGTATCAATGTTTGTGAAGTAATTCACCTTCTAACTGGTGAATATAATGAAACATTTCTATTAATTACAATAAAAATATGTGGAAAAATGAGTAGGTGAGGTCAGTGGAAGGAGTAACTTGGATTAAAATTTATTGCCCATCTACACAGATGTGTTACATTGAGACCTTCACCATGACCTTCTCACATGGAAACAATTATACACACACACACACACACACACACACACACACAAACACACTAATGTTGTGTAATGGTAAAACCTCCCTTGCCATAACCCCTCATCACAACCTCACAGTTTTTCAACATCTGACTCCATTTTGATGCTGGCAGAAGTGTTTTCTTGGACAGAAAACAACTACACAACTTGATCCAGGAGCTCTTGCAGGCACTGAAGAAGGCTGGATTGGAATTATCACCTGAGGAGAAAACTTTTCTGAATGGCTATGGAGGTGAAAACTTGTGTGGATCAATTTGATAAAACAGGAATTGTGGAGTGGGTTCATGTGTTACCCACAGAAGAGAATTTCCTGTTGCTCTTCCAGTGCCAGCAACTGAAGTCCTATGAGAAATTAATGAAGACTTGGAGTCTTCATAGAAACTGAGGAGATGAAGAGCTTTCCAAAGAACCTGCTACAAAAAGGAAACAGTTGCTGACACAGAACTAGCTGAGTACACAGAGCTAATGCTAGAACTGGTTCAAATGATGATGGGAAGTTAGAACTGACTGACATGGCCAGGTTTCTACCATTATAAGTGGATTTTCTTAAATTTCAGGGAGTCAAAATATGTGTGAGACAGCGCAACAAGGCTTTTGACTTCTATAACCAATTCTCTAAGCAGGATCACAATGAATACACAGATGAAAATGAACTGGAGGCTTTACTGAAAGATCTCTGTGATAAGAATAAACAGAATCTGTATACTAATAATATTGCAACATTCAAGAAGGTCATAATGGGTCAGGAGTTTGGCCTAGTGGTAGAGTGCTTGCCTGGCATGCATGAGGACCTAGATTCGATTCCACAGTACCACATACATAGAAAAATCTGGAAGTGGTGCTGTGGTTCAAGTGGTAGAGCTCTAGCCTGGAGAAAGTCCAAGGACAGTGCTCAAGCCCTCAGTTAAAGCCTGGGATTGGCAAAAAAATGGCTTTGTCAAGAAGCTGTATCAGACTGACTAACTCTTGTTCTCTCTTCTGAAAACAACTAGGGCTGATGACCACAACCACAAGCTAGGAATACATTGTACCTAAAAAAATAATGTTCACTGTAGAGGAGTATGCTGTATTTTCTTCTATATCTGTAAATTTCACTGCATATAGATAATTATCCAAGATGTGTGGCATATTTTTTCCACTTGTTTCAATGTTGGGGGTATTTTTGTGAGTCATGGGGCTTGAGTTCAGGGCCTAAGCACTGTCCTTGGACTTTTCTCTAGGCTAGAGCTCTACCACTTGAGCCACAGCACCGCTTCCAGACTTTTTCTATGTATATGGTACCGAGTAATCAAACCTGGGTCTTCGTGCATGCTAGGCAAGCACTGTACCACTAGGCCAAACTCCTGGCCATTTCTATGCTGTTTTTACTGTACAACTTTTGTAACTATATAATTGGAAAAGGGAGATTTTATGCTAAAATCAAGCGGTATTCCATATTTGTGTGTATGTGTGTGTGTATAGTTACTTACATATACTTGTTTTCATATGTATATATATGTATATACAAATATACTTATTTCCATGTATACAGTTGGAAATTAATATTTTTGCAAGTAATTCATCAGAATTAATCTCTAAAAGTCTAACTTCTGATGTGTAAATGCACATTTGTCACTGAATGAGACAATAATCATGACAAATCCATCATTCTTAGGCAATCCTCTGACTATTCCATAAACTATTTCTAAGCTACATTCCCAGCTATTAAGAGAAATGACCTTTTATATCTAAAATATCACAGTATCAGTAAATCAATAAAGAATCATTTGTAGCTTTTTCAGGAATTAGCTTTTTTTTTCAGGCATTAGCAGGAACCCTAGATAGTTTACTAATCGTTTGATATCAAATGGTTGCCTCAAGTCGATTTGGTATCAAGGGATGGCAACAGCAGAGGAGCCAAAAAAAATCTGTGTGACTTGACACTGACATTTCTGACATATCTACTGTCAGCAAGCATGATGTTTTTTTCATTTTCTAAACAATTTCATAGGTGTCAAATTATAATAATTCTCATAAACTGCTGTCTTATGTCATGTCTTGTATGTCATCTCCAATTAAATTTATGATGGAAAAGATCCTAGTGTCTGGTTTTCACAGTTACTGGACTTTCTGTGTAGAACTGTTCATTTCCACCATGGTTGTCTGCAACCTCTGAAAACATTTCTTTCTAGTTCATAGCAACTATACTTTTTGCCAGTCCTAAGACTTGAAATCAGGGCATGGGCATAGTCTCTGAGCTGCTTTTGCTCAAGGCTAGCACTCTACCACGTGAGCCACAGCAACACTTCTGGCTTTTTCTGAATAGTTTGTTGGACGTAAGAGTCTCATGGACCTTTCTGCCTGGGCTGGCTGATCCTGAGGTCTCAGCCGCCTGAGTAGCTAGGATTACAGCCACCAGCACCTGACTAACAATCCTATTTTTTACTATATAACTAAATTTGAATGCAAGATTCAGAGCATCCTGGTGACTGAATGTTCTATCACCAATACTTTAGTGGATTCTCTATTTCACACTGAGATTGGCATGCAAGATAGCTCTATTTCTATCTTATCTAACCAAAGATTCCCAAACCTCCCTTGGCCCACATCTAAGTGACAGTTCCTCTAGCTCCCAATGGAGCTAAAATATCCTATCCTGGTTGTAGTTGAGTTGTAATGGTTGATGGCTGTAAGTCCTTTGATTGAGAAGCAGGGAACAATGACAGAAATGTCTGTGAACTGTATCATTACTGCCAGAGTTAATGATGAATATTCCATTTTTGTTATTATAAAAAATAAGAAAAAATGTGAAAAGTTTCACAAGAGACCTCTGAAGTGTCTAGGGACCCCACAGACAGGAAGGGAGTACCCAGTCCTTGTCAGTATGCCTCCACCACAAACTACAGCTGGTTACCTTTTCCTGAAGGCTTCGGAATGGTGGATGGAGTTAGTCAAATGGCAGAGGGCCTCCAGCTTGGAGATCAAGGGACCAGGGAAACAGGAGGAGGAACGAGATTAGAAAGAAGGAGACTGCCTTGTCCTGGTCTAACATATCTCAGAACTCAGCTGCTACAACTTCAAATAGGGCAAGATTTAGCTTTGTTTTGTTTAATTCTATTTTATTGTCAGGGTGATGTATAGAGGCGTTGCAGCTACATGCACAAGGTAGTAGGTACATTACTTCTCAAACAGTGTTACCACTTCCCATGTTTTTCTCCCACTTTCACTCTCCCCACACCCTCCCAAGTTGTAAAGTTCATTTCCAGAATATTGTCTATGAATATTGCCATTACACTAGGTCACAAAGGATGACTATCCTTTGTCTCATCATCTTGTTTTTCCCCTTCCTTTCCCTGATTCAAACAAACAAATAAACGTATATACAATATACCAGGTAACAAAGTCAGATACAGAAACAGCAGGGGAGAAACTAGAAGGAGGGGGTAAAAAGAAAGAAAATAAATAACTTCATATAGTGCATTAAAAACAACCACAAAGATAAACCTCATGTTTCCCTATCCTAGAGTTCACTTAGTCTCATCCCATATGGCCATATGCACACAGCTTTTGAGCTACTGTGATCCTCTGCTAGGAAAATCCCCTACATATATATTAATTATTACAAATGACGGAAGCCATGGAGTCTGTTTCTGTGGATCTGGCTTACTTCACTTACTATGATTTTTTCCCAAGTCTTTCTATTTCCTTACAAATGGGGTGCTGTCATTCTTTCTGATGGCAGCAAAAAATTCCATTGTGTATAAATACCGTTCATCTGCTGAGGGACATCTGGGTTGGTTCCATATCTTTGCTATGGTAAATAGTGCTGCAATGAACATTTTGTGCTGGTAGCTTTGGTATGCTCTTGCTTATGGACATTTGTGTCAATGCCCAGGAGTTACATTGCTGGGTTATAGGGGAGACCTATGTTTAGTCTTTTGAAGAACTGCCATACTGCTTTCCATAGTGGTTGAACAAGTTTGCACTCCCACCAACAGTGTAGTAGTGATCCCTCCTGGCCACATTCCCGCCAGAATCTGTTGTTAGTAGATTTCTTGATCATGGCCATTCTGACTGGAGTGAGGTGGAATCTTAGAGTTGTTTTGATTTGCATTTCTTTTATGACCAGAGATGTTGAGCATTTCTTCATGTGTCTATAGGCCATTTTTATTTCTTCTTCAGAGAAGACTCTCTTTAAGTCTTTAGCCCACCTTTTAATCGGATGGTTGTTTCTTTGAGAGATTCAATTTTTTCAGCTGTAGATATATTTTATTTTTTAAATAAATATTTTTTATTATTTATTCATTCATTCCTATGTATTTTTTTTTGCTAGTCGTCGGCTTGAGCTCAAGGCATGAGCACTGTCCTTGGACTTTCTCAAGGTTAGAGCTCTACCACTTGAGCCTCTGCACCATTTCTGGCTTTTTTCAATGTATGTGGTACCGACGAATCGAACCCGGGTCTTCATGCATGCTAGGCAAGCACTCTACCACTAGGCCAAACTCCCAGCCCCTGTAGATACATTTTAGATATGAGTCCCTTCTCTGTTGTATGGCTAGTGAAGATCTTCTCCCATTCTGTGAGCTTTCTATTTAACTTACTAGCTATGTCCTTGGCCATACAGAAGCTCTGCAGTTTAATTCAGTGTCATTTGTCCAAACTTTCTTTAAATTGTTGTGTTTCTGGGTCTTTATGAAGAAAGTTTCCACCTGTGCTAAGGAGCCCTAGAGTTTCTCCTATCCTTCTTGTAAAATTTTCAGGGTAACTGCTTATACCACCAGGTCTTTGATCTATGTGGAAATAATTCTGGTGTAGGGTTACATATAAGGATCTAACTTTAGTTTCCTACAAGTGTCTAACCAATTCTGCTAGCGCCATTTGTTGAAGAGGCTTTCTTCCATTCTATTTTTTTTTTGGTTCCGTTATTGAAGAGCATGTGGCTATAAGCCTGTGGGTTAATTTCTGGGTAGTTCTATTCCACTGATCCTCACTCAGGTTTGTTCTTGTGCCAGTACCAAGCGTGTTTTTATTGCTATAGCTCTGTAATAAAGACTGAAGTTTTGTACTGATATTCTCCCAATGCTATTCTTTCTACTAAGGATTGTTTTTGCTAATCTAGATCTTTTATTATTCCATATGAATTTGTGATTGCTTCCTCTCCTTAATTAAAGAATGACATTGGGATACCGGTGGCATTGCATTTAATTTGTAGATAGCCTTTGGCAGGGTTGTCATCTTGTGACCTTCACATGGCATCCTCTGGTGCCATCCATTTATATCATCCTTAGTGGCATTTGTACGGATCTTTGTAACTTATTTTTGTGCTTGACTTCTTTTAAACTCTTTTTCTGCACATAAGTTTGCAAACAACTCAACAGAAAATGACTCCATCCCTGGGGTTTTATATTTTATTATTTTGTTGGTGGTGGTGGTCATGAGCCTTAAACTCTGGGCCTGGGCACTGTCCCTGAGCTCTTCAGCTCAAGATTAGTGCTCTACCACTTAAGCCACAGCACCACTTCCATGGCATTTTATAATCTAGAGGCCTAGATGAAATCACAGCCCTGAAGGCATGGAGAAGAAGATCCTACACATGTTTTCCAACTTGTGTTATTTACCTTGATGCCAGACTGCAGATGCAGAGCTAGAGGGAAGAGCAGGCTCTCTCAAGGACAGGGAAGGAGGCTGGTGATGCATCCTGGTGCCATCCAGGTAACAAGAAGCCACAGAAACTGAAGATCCATTTATACACCTGCCTGACACTGCAGGCTCAGTCTCCAGCTAGATTCACAGCTCTGTGAATGCTGCAGAAATGTCCCCTGTGGCTCTGATGCTGCTTCTCCTCCAGCTTCTGCTCTGTGTCAGTTCCTCTGAAGATGACAGATAGTTTGATCCAGACAAATGTTGGCACAAACCAAGGGAGATATAGTAGATTGCTGGCTCTCCCCATCCCCACCCCTACCCCTTTATACTTTGGAATTCGAATGAGACAAGAATGACTCTTCCCTGCATCAACAAGGCCCTCCTGTAAGTGATTTCATGGTTTCTTTTTATCATTTTCTATTTGGTGATCAATAAGAGGACAGGAGAGTTTGGATGTTCTCTGGATCTTCTTACACTGCTTTTACCACAACAGCTCTCCTTTTATTTCAGGTTTTTCTGATGACATGTTTTCCTCCCAAGAGGCAGACAGCTTTCTGTCTTGTCCTCCATTCCACTCTCCTTCCCAAGACTGTCCCAGCATTCGAGGTGTATTATATATAGCCTTCTGTACTGACTGCTGGGATATTTTCCCACCTGCATAGGAATTACTTTTCTAGAGTCTTCCACTGTAGAGTTTCCTTATGGTGGCTTTAATATCTTTGTTCCTCAGGCTGTAGATGAAGGGGTTCAACATAGGGGTGACCACAGTGTACATCACCGAGGCCACTTTCCCCTCTTTGAAAGAATGGAATACAACTGACTCCAGATACATACCAACAGCTGTTCCATAAAATAGACAGACGACCGACAGGTGAGCCCCACATGTAGAGAAAGCTTTGGACTTCCCCCCAGATGATGTGATTTGCAAAATAGGGGATATTATCTTACAGTAAGAAAGTAGGATTCCTGAAATGGGTAGAAAGCCAAATAGGGCAGCAACCAAATAGGTGAGTAGGCTTTTGGCAAAAGTGTCAGAACAGTCCAGATGAAGGATCTGTGCAGGCTCACAACAGAAGCCTGAAATTTCTACTTGTTTGATGTAAGTAAACTGGAACACGAACAAATTATGCAACTGGGAGTCCAAGAGACTAACACAAAATGAGGCCAGAACCAGAAAGATACACAACCGAGGGTTCATGTGGACAGAGTAATATAAGGGGTGACAGATGGCCACGTACCTGTCGTAGGCCATCACTGTCAGAAGCATCTCATCCATGCAGCCAAAAATGATAACAAGACACATCTGTGTATAATAAGATCTATTATACAAAAAATTGATAAATCAAAAAGTTGGTTCTTTGAAAGAGTCAACAAAATTGACAGACCCTTGGCAAGATTAATCAAAAAAAGGAAAGGGGAGACTCAAATAAACAAGATTAAAGACCCCACGGGAACAATCACAACTGATTCCCAAGAAATCCAGTCCATAATGAATAGGTACTACTAAGGCCTATATTCAAAGAAACAAGATAAACTAGTAGAAATGAATGACTTCTTAAATAAATATAGGCTACCCACACTGAACAATGATGATGTAAACAAATTGAACAGACCAATTACTTACAATGAAATTGTGGAAGCAATCAGGGAAATGCCAACCAAAAAAAGCCCAGGTCTAGATGGTTTCACTGTGGAATTCTACAAGACATTTAAAGATGAAATAACACCTATACTTTTGAAGCTCTTCCGAGAAATAGAAACAGAAGGAGCAATACCAAACTCATTTTATGAATCTAATATTACTCTCATCCCCAAACCAGGGAAAGACCCAACAAAAAAAGAAAACTACAGACCTATCTCTCTAATGAACACAGATGCAAAACTCCTCAATAAAATATTAGCAAACAGAATCCAGAAACAAATTAAAAAAATCATACACTATGATCAAGTGGACTTCATCCCACAAATGCAAGGCTGGTTTAACATTCGCAAATCAATCAATGTAATACATCATATCAATAGAGCTAAGGGTAAGAATCATATGATAATTTCTCTGGATGTGGAGAAGACATTTGACAAATATAAAACATCCATTCATGTTGAAAGCTCTTGAAAAAATAGGAATAAGAGGTAAATTCCTCAAAATAGTGAAAGCCATATATGAAAAACCTACGGCCAGTATTATACTAAATGGTGAAAGACTGGAACCATTCATCTTAAAATCAGGAACTAGACAGGGATGCATACTCTCTCCACTTCTCTTCAATATAGTGCTGGAACCCTTAGCCAGAGCAATAAGAAAAGAAAAGGACATCAAAGGGATCCACAGAGGGAAGGAAAAAATTAAACTATCCTTATTCGCAGACGACATGATCCTCTACTTGAGTGACCCAACAAACTCCACTCCCAAACTACTAGAATTAATAAACCACTTTAGCAAAGTGACAGGATACAAAATCAACTTTCAGAAGTCAGTAGCCTTCTTGTACACCAACAATACACAAACAGAAGGCCAAATCAAGAAAATGATCCCATTCGCAATAGCCCCCAAAAGAATAAAATACTTAGGAATATACTTAAGCAAAGAAGTAAAGGAATTATTCAATGAAAATTATAAAAGCCTAATGAAAGAAATTAAAGAGGACACTAGGAAATGGAAAGACATCCCATGCTCATGGCTAGGGAGAATCAACATAGTGAAAATGGCTATACTGCCAAAACTGATATACAAATTCAATGCAATCCCCATCAAAATAACAAAGACATTCTTTATGGAAATTGAAGATATAATCCAAAGATTCATATGGAACAAGAAAAGACCTAGAATAGCCAAAACAATTCTAGGCAAAAAGAGCAAAGCTGGTGGTATTACAATACCAGACTTCAAACTCTACTATAGAGACATAGTAAAAAAAATTGCTTGGTACTGGCAAAAAACAGACCAGAAGATCAGTGGAACAGAATAGAAGACCCAGAAATAGAACCATATCCCTATAGGCAACTTGTTTTTGACAAAGGAGCCAAAGATATACAATGGAACAAACACAGTCTATTCAATTACTGGTGCTGGAAAAACTGGGAAGCCACATGCAGAAAACTAAAAATTGACGCTAGCCTTTCGCCATGCACAAGCATTAAATCAAAGTGGATCAAAGACCTCTATGTCATACTGGAAACCGTGAAATTGCTACATGATAATGTAGGACAGACACTGGAACTCATAGGCACAGGCAACAGATTCCTGAACAGAATCCCAGGGTCACAACAGAGTGGAGAGAGACTCGATAAATGGGACTACCTAAAAATAAAAAGTTTCGGTACAGATAAAAACATAGTTGCAAAAGCAGAGAGACAGCCGACCAACTGGGAAAAGATATTCACCAACAATATATCTGACAAATGCGTAATACCCAATATCTACAGGGAACTCAAGAAACTAAACCCCAAGCCTGGATAGATTGTGAATATAATCCTAGTTACTCAGAAGGCTGAGATGTGAGGATCATCATTTGAATCCATGATTATCCTATCTCCAATTAAATACTTACAAGCAGGAGAGCCATGGCTCAAGTGGTAGACTGCTATCCCTCAATGACAAAACTCAGCAAACAATGCCCAGGCCCTGAATTCAAGTCTTAGGAACAACACAAAAAAGAAAAAGAGATGGGGGGAATAAATATCCACCAAAGAATTTGAGCTCTGCTCTAGGCACAGTTTGTATATGACATTTGCATCTTTCATTTCTGTATTTATTTTAATAGCCCACCTTCTTTCATACCCATTTACATTTTAGCAAATATATTTAAGAAAATATGGCTGTGTCAAGTATACATGCCTTTGACATTAATTAATACCAGTACAATGTATCTCCAGAAGCTTTTCTGTTTTGCACACTGAAATGGCACTTTTTAAGACTTTCTTTATTCCAGTTTAATAAACTATATTGTCAGTCTATTCCCTCATCTAATCCTTCATCATTGGCTGAATGTCATTGGCATTTTGGTAATGCCAATGTGTAATTTTCATATCTAATTTTCATACATAGTTTTATTCATTTCATCTCTTCTTTGTTTTTTTGTTCCCTTCGGTTAGTTTGGAAATATGTTTATTAACCTTCTGTATATTTTCCAATGGCCAACTTTGGGTGTCCTCCTTTGTATTATTCTTTTTGCAACCTTTTTTATTAATTTTCACTATGAACTTTATTACTTCAATCTACTTCTCAATTTGAAGATATGGTTGTGCTTATACTTGTTTCAGGGATTGAGATGTGTCTTTACCTGTTGATTTGAAACATTTCTGTTTTTTAATGTAAGCACTCAGCTGTAAATATTTCTCTTTCCTGTATTCCAATAGTCCTAGTGTTTTATTTGGTTCTATGATTTTTTTTGGTGGATCATGGGGCTTGAACTCAGCCTGGACACAGTCCCTGAGCTCTTCAGCTTAAGGCTCCCCACCTACCCTAGAGCCAATCCCCACTTCCCATTTTCTAGAGGTTAATTGGAGATAAGAGTCTCAGGTCCTTTTGTGCCTGGATTGACTTTGAACCTTGATCCTCAGATCTTAGCTAGGATTACAGACATGAGCCACCTGCCTGGCTTGGTTCTATGATTTCTTTAATTGCTTCTGTGATTTCTTCATTGACTGACTAACTATTCAAAAGTGTATTGTCCTTGGGTGAGGAGTTTGGCCTAGTGGTAGAGTGCTTGCCTAGTATGCACGAAGACCTGGGTTCAATTCCTTGGTACCACATACATAGAAAATAGCCAGAAGTGGTGCTGAAACTCAAGTGGTAGAGCTCTAGCCTTGAGAAAGTCCAAGGACAGTCTCAGGCCCTGAGCTCAAGTTATTGTCTCACCTTAAGCTCCACCCTAATCCCAGTAGAAGAAAGCAAATAATTAAAATCAAAGCAGAATTAAATGATTTGGAATCCAAAAAAACTATAGAAAGAATCAACAAAACAAGGAGTTGGTTCTTTGAAAGAATTAACAAAATTGACAAGCCCTTAGCAAATCTTACCAAAAAAAGAAGAGAGCATATCGAAATAAACAAAATCGCATATGAAAATGGTAATATCACGACAGAAATTACCAAGATCCAGAATATCATAAGGGAATACTTCTCAAACCTTTATGCCAACAAATTTGAGAATCTAGATGAAATGGATGAATTCCTAGTTATCATTTTTTAATAATGACAGTTTTCCCTACTATATGTTACTATGAACTAAATTCTGATTTAGAACATTCGACTCTGTGTGGTACAGGATTTCAGTCAAATGCTCTGGGTATCACACACTTCTGAGAAGCAATCTAAATACAACACATTTGCTGGCATACTGAAGATCACACAAGCTTTAATTCGTGAATTCTAGGAACACATTTTTTTTTTCTAGTCGTGGGGCTTGAACTCAGGGCCTGGGCACTGTCCTTGGACTATTCTCAAAGCTAGAGCAATACCACTTGAGCCACAACACCACTTCCAGCTTTTTTTCTATGTATGTGGTACCGAGGAATTGAACCCAGGTCTTCGTGCATGCTAGGCAAGCACTCTACCACTAGGCCAAACTCCCAGCCAACGAACACCTTTTATGTATTCCTGTACTAGAGCTTAAATTTAGAGCCTCGTGCTCTCACTTGTCTTTCTTGATCAAAGCAAGGACTTTATCACTTCAGCCACAATTCCACTTCTGGTTTTTTACTCATTAATTAGAGATAAAAGTCTCATGGATTTTTCTGCCCAAGCTGACCTTAAATCAAGATACTCAAATATCAGCCTCCTGAGTAGCTAGGATTACCGGTGTAAACCACCAGCACTTGGAATGAATGCACATGGAAAAGCTAGTTATTGCCAGGCACTGGTGGCTCACATCTATAATTCTAGTTATTCAGAAGGGTGAGATTTGAGGACTGCAGTTCAAACCCAGCCTGGACAGGAAATTCCATGATATTCTTATCTCCAAATAACCACTGAGAAGCTGGAAGTGGAGCTGTGGCACAAGTGGTAGAATGCCCACTTGGACAAAGCCCAGCCCCTGAGTGCTGGCACAAATAAAAAAAAGAAGGTAGTTGTCTACAGCAATAGGATGGACCATTGAGAGTGAACTATTACGGGAATTGTTTGTGATACAATTTTATATAATCATTGAATGACATTGGAGTTATAAATATATTGCACTCAGTTTGGCCTTGAGATATCTGAAGCTCACGGAGGAACTGAGTGGCTCAAATTCTCAAACTTTAGAAGCAATCTAAGCTGAGTGCCAGGAGCTCATGCTGTAATCCTAGCTTCTCCAGAGGCTGAGATCTAAGGACTGAAATTCAAACCTAGCCCAAACAAGAAAATCTATGAGACTCTTTTCTCCAATTAACCACCAAAGCTCTGAAAATAGAGCTGTGTCTCAAGTGGTAGGTCTCTAGGCTTGAGTAAACTAACACAAGGAGAACATCCAGGTCCTGAAAGCAAGCCCCAGGTAGAGCAAAAAAGAAAAAAAGGTATATATGAGTAAAATTCTGTTCATGAATCTTACATTCATTCTATCACCTGTAAAACCTATCATATGTACAGAGTTCACTCCACTTTTTGTTTAGATGGGAACAATACCATTTTCCTATTTAACATGACGTTTCCCTACATATTAAGTGGAAAATAGAAGTAAAAAGAAGCAAAACTTTAGTTAATACACACTGAAATTGTTGGTAATTAGCCCCAGATAGCACTCATTTAGATACCTGAATGCAGGTGTAAAACTAAAACAAGTTTCATTTTTCTTATGCCAGTCCTGGAGCTTGAACTTGGGGTTTGGGTGCTATCCCTGAGCTTTTTCACTCAAGGCTACCAATTGAGCCACACCTCCACTTCCTGCTTTTGGTAGTTCATTGGATATAAGAATCTTACAAACTTTTTTGCCCCAGCTGCCTTCAAAACATGGATCCACAGATTTCCTGAGTAGCCTCCTGACAAAAGGAATAGCAAGAAGCTGAAACATGTTTTGTCAGGGTGGGGGAGGTCAAGATTAGGCAAATAAATTGAAGCAGTCATAATTGCAAGGTACAGATGTGAAAATGGAACCAGGTAACCTGAAGGGATGCCATAGAGTTGGCAGAGATGGAAGAAAAATCTGGAAGTGGTGGCATGGGAAGAGATGCTTTGTTCTCATACACTGACTTGTTGAAGTCAAGATCTTTGAATATCCTCTTAAGGCTAAAAATACTACTAATAATAATAATATACAATGCATGATATGCAATGCTGCATAATAATAGAGGATTGTATACATTTGTTACTGATTAATCTATATCCTATATCTATACCTATTATAATTGATTACATTTCTTTTGATGAAAGCAGGGTATCTGTACATTTTTTAATTCTCTCTATATATGCTTTTCTGCTGTCTTCCTCTTTTGTGATTCCCACTGGTTTTCCTCTCTTTCTTTCCCCACATAATAGACTTTCCTGTTTTCCTTTTTGGTTTGTTTGTTTATTTATTTTTCTTTTTGAGCTGGCCCTGGGCTTAAACTCAGAGCCTGGGCTCTGTCCCTGAGCTTTTCTGCTGAAGGCTAGTGTTTACCACTTGAACCACAACTCCATTTTCTTTTCTTTCTTTCTTTCTTTCTTTCTTTCTTTCTTTCTTTCTTTCTTTCTTTCTTTCTTTCTTTTTTAAGTGGGAAAAAGTTGTACATTTATAATTAGCCAGCTGGATGCAGTTTAGATGATTTCAATTTTGTTGGCAACATCTAAAGCATCATAATCAGGAACCAGTCGCACATATGTCTTCTCTCTGTCAGACCTGATCAGGGTATTGACCTTAGCCACATCAATGTCACAGAGCTTCTCGCAGCCTGCTTGATTTGATGCTTGTTGGCCTTGACATCCACAGTGAAAACAAATGTGTTATTGTTTTCTATCATCTTCACGGATGACTCAGTGGTCAAGGTCACCTGATAGTTGCATACAATTATTTTCCTCAGAGCACTCTTCCAGGGATATTTGTGTGGTCTCCCCAGCAGCCTGAAAGTGGGTGAAGTATGTATCTTCTTTTTTTTGTGGCTTGGACACCTTTCAGCACTGCCTTCTTGCCTTCAATGCCTTTTCCTTCCTTGGCTTCAGCTTTGGAAAGGGCAGGAGCTCCCTTCTTCATGTTCAGTGCCATCTTGGTGAAAAGGAGCTCCATTTTCTTTCCTGTGTTTACTGATTCTTCTCATTCATAGAGGCATCTTGTCCTGATTCTTCCTTGAAAAGACAACATGCTAAGCCTCAATGGCTCACATTTATATTCATACCTGGTAAATAACATATAATACATCATGCATGATTTATAGAATATAATGTATAATGTATATAATATATGCAGTATAACACATAGTGTATATTATATGATCTATGGTATGCATTACATAGGAATTTATAGTCTATAGATATAATGTATAATATTCTATATCATATCTGTATAAAAAGTAATGAAATTATTTTAATATAAAATGTTAATAAAATTGCATTTATCACATACAAATGATTCTGTTATATAATTTATGTTTTATAATATAAATATAATAAAGTATATGATATAATTATAACATGCACTATATATTCCATATATAACATAGTGCTTCAAATGCTAAAATAAATATGAAAATAATAAAGCTGAGTAGAATGGTAAGACCATCTTATATTGGGGGTTTGGGGTTGTTGTATTGTTTTGTTCTATTTTGCTTTTTGTCAGTCCTGGTCTTGAATTCAGGGCACGGGTATTCTCCTTGATCTTTCTCAAGGCTACCACTGTACCACTTGAGCCACAGCACCACTTCCAGTTTTTTTCTGTGTATGTGAACCAAGGAATCGAACCCAGGGCTTTGTGCATGCTAGGCAAGCACTCTACCACTTGGCCATACTCCTGGCCCCATATTATATTGTTAAAGAATATATAAGAAAAAAAATCATGAGCCCAGGAAGAAAAGTCCATGAGGCTTATCCCCAATTAACCACCAGAAAACTGGAAGCAGTGCTGTGACTCAAAGTGGTAGAGTGCTAGTCTTGCACACAAAAGCTCAGGAACAGTACCCAGGCTGTGAGTTCAAGCCCCACATCTGACCAATTTCTCCCAGGAATTTAAATGTGCATCACTCTTAAGATATAAATATGCATTAACAAACAAAAACAAATAAATATGCATTTAGTGTTCAGGTAAATATATCTACTTCAGTACAATAGAAATCAAAATTTACATCTAATTTTTTTGCCACTCCTCAGCTTGAACTCAGGGCCTGAACCCTGTCCTTGGACTTTCTCAATGCGAGAGCTCTACCACCTGAGCCTCAGTACCACTTCTGAATTTTTTCCATGGATGTGGTACCGAGGAATCAAACCTGGGTCTTTGTGCATGCTAGGCAAGCACTCTATCACTAGGCCGAACTCCCAGCTATTGTCTGTAATTTTTAATTTCACCAGCAATTGCCAATGTGCATGAGAAGGGAGAAGCATACATGCAGACACTCAAATGGAAAAGATCAAGATGCCCCTTTAAAATGAGAAATAATTGGGGCCAGAGCACAGACTAATGGTAGAGTGCTCACCTAGCATACATGGAGACTTGGGTTCAATTCCTCAGTACCACATACACAGAAAAAGCTGGAAATAGCGCTGTGGCTCAAGTGGCAGAGCATTAGCCTTGAATGTCCAAAGGCTGTGACAAGGCCCTGAGTTCAAGTCCCAGGATTGGCAAATATGTATCTATGACATATAAACCCTCAGCCTAATTTTAGTTATGTTCTAAAATGTAAGTTCCAGTGATTAATAGAGATTCACTTCTTGAATATTTATTTGTTAAATACATCATTTGAAATATGTTGTAAAAATCAATGTTAATAAACTCTAATAAAAAATAAGATAAATAATTAGATTTTCATATGAGGAATAACATTCCACTGAACATAGAAACATTAAGAAATGGTGGTTTTAAAAAAATGCAGTGTTAATTTAATACTACCCTGCTGTCAGAAAGAATGACATTGCCCCATTTGTAAGGAAATGGAAAGACTTAGAAAAAATCATATTAAGTGAAGTAAGCCAGACTCAAAGGAACATAGGCCCAATAGTCTCCCTCATTTACAATAATCAGTAGGAACCTAGGGCTCTCCTAGCAGGGATTTAAAATAGAACAAAATCTAGAGACATTAGGCCAAATAGTACAACACTAAATGTAAGGACCTCCAGGACAAGGAAACAAAAGCAATATAATGAGTGATTGTTGTCCTTGATGTACTATGTTATCTCTCATCTCTTTTACTGTCCCTTGGTTATCTCATATTGTTACAATACTTCACCTTGTTATCTGATATATCTTATATATGCTTAATTGGTTATTTGAAATAGGAGAGGGAAGGGGGGAAATCAAGTTGTGAGGGGGGAGAAGGGAGGAAAATGGGAAACAGGACATGAGAAAGGGTATCAATATTTGTGAAGTAATGCACCTTCTATTTGATGAATATAATGTAACCCTTCTATTAATTACAATAAAAAATATACGGAAAAGTGCAGTGTTCCCAAAAGAAAAAAATGCAGACTATTTTTAAGGAATTCCAAAATGAACACATCATTCTTTCTTCAGATGTACACATGAGCATTTGGAAGGAGGCAGAGAGCCCTGAAATCTGAAAAGGGCAGTCCTCTGTGGGTCTCTCGTTGCTCATTAAAGTTATTCATGCCAACAAACCCTTAGAGCCACACGTTCCCAAACTTCAACCATGCAGAAATGACTTTAAGAGCTCATTAAGAATCTGAGTCTGACTCCAGGAGTTTCAGACTTAAAAGATCTGTGAAAGGAGCCAAGAATTCTCATGTTTAATAAGCACACAGGGAGGCTGGTTTTGCTAATTTGGAGAAGATACTTTAGAAACTTTGGACCTTTATTGGGTCCCTAATGCTTCCATTTAATTTTCATTTACTTCTAAATAAGCTCTTGCAATTATAAAACGCATCACTTTCAGACTGCATCATAGAACCCTGTCTGACACGTCTCCTTTCCTAAAGTAACTTTTTCCAAAAAAAAAACCAAGAAAGCTCAAGGAGATATCCCCCTTAGGTAATCCCTAATCGGTAAGAGTCCCCATGTTTTCTTTGGGGATATTTCCAAGACCTTGAGAAAAGAATTCTCAGAGCAACTCCTTCATTTAATTGTTCTTTACTTTAAAGGGGAGACAGAATAAATGTCTTGCCAGCCACCTATCTCTAAAGACAGATACATTTGTTTTCTCTATTTTTTTTCTTTATATACTATATTTGATCATTTTTACTTAATATGATCAGTGCCCTGGAGATTTTTAATCGCCTTTCTCATTCTAAAAAAGAAGCTTCCCGTGAGTGTTTATCAAACTTCACTAATTGCTGTCTCCCATTAAAAGATTTTATTTTTTTATTGTAATTAGTAAAAGGGTTACATGATATTTGCCAGATAGAAGGTGCATTAATTCACATACATTGATACCCTTTCACATGTCTTGGTACCCATTTCCCTCCCCCCCACACCCCCCACCCGTCTTGGTTTTCCCCCCTTCCCTATCAAATTTCAAATAACCAAATACAAATAAATTCAATATATCAGAAAACAAAGTGAGATACTATACAAATATGAGATAACCAAGGGACAGCAAAGGAGATGAGAGACAACATAGTACATTAAGTACAATAATCATTCATTATATGGCTTTTGTTTCAATATCCTGGAGGTCCTTTCAATTAGCTTCACATTATATGGCTTTTGTATCAAGATTTTGCTCTATTGCAGATCTCTGGTAGTAGAGCCCAAGGTTTCTACTGATTATGACAAAAGAGGGAAACCATTGAGCCTAAGTTCCTTTGAGTCTGGCTTACTTCAATTAATTGGATTTTTTCTAAGTCTTTCCATTTCCTAACAAATGGGGCGATGTCATTCTTTCTGACAGCAGCATAGAATTCCATTGTGTACAAATACCACAACTTGTTGATCCACTCATCAACTGAGGGACATCTGGGTTGGTTCCATATCTTTGCTATGGTGAATAGTGCTGCAATGAACATTGTTGTGCTAGTGGATTTAGTATGCCCTTGTTTCTGGATGGTTGGGTAAATGCCAAGTAGTGGAATTGCTGGGTCAAAGGGGAGGTCTAATCTTAGCCTTTTGAGGCACTGCCTCACTGCTTTCCATAGTGGTTGAATGAGTTTGCACTCCCACCAACAGTGTAGTAGTGATCCCTCCTGGCCACATCCCCTCCAGCGTCTGTTGTCATTCGTTTTCCTGATCCTGGCCATTCTAACTGGAGTGAGGTGGAATCTTAGAGTTGTTTTGATTTGCATTTCTTTTATGATCAGAGATGTTGAGCATTTCTTCATGTGTCTATAGGCCATTTTTATTTCTTCTTCAGAGAAGACTCTCTTTAAGTTTTTGGCCCATTTTTTAATGGGATGGTTGTTACTTTGGAGATTAGTTTTGGAGTGATTCAATTTTTTGAGTTGTTGATATATTTTAGATATGAGGCCTTTGTCCGTTGTTTGGTTGGTGAAGATCTTCTCCCACTCTTTAGGCTTCCTAATTAATTTACTAGCTATGTCCTTTGCCATACAAAAGCTCCGCAGTTTAATGCAGTCCCACTTATCCAGCCTTTCTCTGATTTGTTGTGATTCTTGGTCCTTATTAAGAAAGTTTCAACCTGTGCCAAGGAGGCCTAGTGTATCTCCTGTTCCTTCTTGTAAAGTTTTCCGTGTGTCAGCTTTTACCTCCAGGTCTTTGATCCATTTGGAGTTAATTCTAGTGTAGGGTGACAAAGAAGGATCCAACTTATTTTTCTGCAGGTGCTTAACCAGTTCTTCCAGCACAACTTGTTGAAGAGGCTGTTTTTCTTCCATTCTATTTTCATTTTCACATTATTGATTCTACCTATCCATGAACATGGAAGGTCTTTCCTTTTTACATCTTTGATTAGGTTAATTCCTAGATATTTTATTCTCTTTGAGGCTATTGAAAGTGGGCTTGTTTCCCTGATTTCCCTTTCTGCTTGTGTGTTATTGGCATACAGAAAGGCTCTTGATTTTTGTGGGGTAATTTTGTATCCTGATACTTTGCTAAAGTGGTGTATTAATTCTAGGAGTTTAGGGAGTGGAGTTTTTTTTTAGGTTGTTTATGTATAAGGTCATGTAATCTGCATAGATGGTTTAATTTTTTCTTTCCCTGTTTTCATCCCTTTAATGGTTTTTTCTTGCCTTAGTCACTTGACACTTTTTTTTGCCAGTCCTGGGCCTTGAACTGTCCTTCTGCTTTCTCAAGGCTAGAGCTCTACCACTTGACCAAAGCACCACTTCCACCTTTTTTTCTATGTATAATATGGTATCGAGGAATCGAACCCGGGTCTTTGTGCATGCTAGGCAAGCACTCTACCACTAGGCCAAACTCCTGGCCCACTTGACATTTTTTACCCCCAGTTTGAAAAATACAATTTAACTCTTAGCCATATAGGAAAGCCACCTCAATAGCAAACAAACCACTTGACATTTTTTAATTAAAGAGTTTATTAACATTGATTTTTACATCATATTTCAAATGACATGTTTAACAAACAAGCCTTCAAGAAGGTAATCTCTATATATAATCACTGGCACGTAGATTTTAGAGCATAATCAAAATTAGGCTGAGGGTTTGTATGTCATAGATACATAATAATCTATGTAATAAAACATGATGTCTATAGAGTCATAAGTTTTTATGTCTATTTAGCTGTGTTTATATTGCCGGTTTCATGTCCATAGCATTGGGTATGCAACTTTTGATCCTTGCTTTTGTCCACTTGACAATTTTAACAGGCCACTTTCTTTTTATTATTGGTGGTCAGAAACTGTGGACACATGCCCAGGAAGATGAGAGTATCTTTCTCTGTAATTCCTGCCCTTGAGAAGCCCCACTGAGCAGGGAATCAATACATTCTTGACCAATTTGTTTAATGAGCTTCTGAAGGCATACAGCCCTCTCCCCCAAGGCACACTCTGTGCTTGTTAACTTCAAGTCACCAAGGCCTTTGAGTACCAGGCTCAAGACACACATGCCTTCACCAGCTGAGAGCAGACAAATCCCAAATACCAGGACTAACTCTTTCTCCTGCTTCTTTGGGGCACCGATCTTGTCTTCATCACTCCTTCTCTATGAGAGAACCAGAGCCAAGAGCTGGCCACGTGTGCGTGCTCATTGCCAAGCCTGCTTAGCCCAGTAAATGTGTGGAGAAATAGGGAAGAGAGATGGTTAGCTTGAGTGAAGAAAGACATTGACTATTGTAAAGCACAGGGCAGAGGTGTGGGGGGACCAGGGTATTCAAAGATAATTAATTGCTTGTGAGGATGACTCCTGGGATGTAGAATGCTGGACTAGTTGTTGAAAGCTCTCTTGGGGCTTGAACTCAGGGCCTAGCCCCTGTCCTTGAACCTCTCTTTGGTCCAGGCTAGCACTCTACCATCTGAACCACAGTGCCACTTCTGGGTTTTCCTGTGTATGTGGTACTGAGGGATTGAACTCAGGGCTTTATGCATGCTAGGCAAGCACTCTACCACTAGGCCACATTCCCAGCTCCTTAATCTTTATTTTTTTTAAAGTTCTCTTTGTATAGTGTGTTTTTACTTGGGGTGTATATTTTGGGTGAGCACCCTTCCTTTCTTCCTTTATCCCTCCCTCCCTCCCGCCCTCCCTTCCTCCCTTCCTGTCCATTTCTTTGGATGGCCTTTTCTTTCTTCCCCTCCCTCCTTTCCTTCTCACTCTCCTTTCCCTCTCTTCTTCCTTCTCTCCTCTTTCCTTCCCTCATTTCCTCCCTTCCTTCCCCTCCTCCTTCTTTCCTTTTGAATCTCTTCCTTCCTTCCTTCCTTCCTTCCTTCCTTCCTTCCTTCCTTCCTTCCTTCCTTCCTTTTTTCTCCCTCACTTTCTCCTTTCCTTTTTTCTTCCTCTCCCTCTTTCCCTACTTCCTTCTTTCCTTCCTTCCCTGGTTTCTTTCGTTCCATTCTTCCTTTTCCTTATGGAAGTGAACCTCCAATCTATCCATCCTGCCATAGTTGATTCATACATTTTTCCTGCTCTCAAATGTTCTTGTCGCTCACACATGCTCATCTCTCTTCTGAGACCTAGTTTCCCCTAGACCAGGAGCACTCACATTCATGTGTAGCAGAGAACACATGGACTATTTTTTCATATATATTTTATTTTAATTAATAGAAGGGTTACATTATATTCACCAGATAGAAGTTGTATTACTTTGCAAACATTGATAAACTTTCTCATGTCTTGGTCCCCATTTCCCTCCCCCCACCCCTGCCCTTCATCTTGTTTTCCCCCTTCCCTATCTGATTTCAAATAACCAAATAAGCATATATATAATATATCAGATAATAAGGTAAAACACTGAAGCAATATGAACACATGGACTATTTTATACTTAAAGTGTAGAGCTGGGAATGTGGCTTAGTGGTAGAATGCTTGCCCAGCATGCAGGAAGCCCTGGGTTCGGTTCCTCCGTACCACCTACACAGAAAAAGCTGGAAGTGCCACTGTGGCTCAAGCAGTAGTGTGCTAGCTTTGAGGAAAAGAAGCTCAAGGACAGTGTCCAGGCCCTGGGCTCAAGCTCCAGGATGTCCCCTACCCCCCAAAGAAACAGAATATCCTTAAGATATAAAAGCTTGCTTAACTTCTGTACGCTAGTGTTTCTAACCTAGGCAGGAAGGAATGCAGGACTCCTTCGGAGACGAGTGGACACAGGTGATTTAACATCAAGATCTCTTCCCTATAATTAATGACAGAACACAGGTTTCCTAAGTTTTATCATTTTAAGGCTTGCGTGTCTGATCCTTCACCTCAACATACAATAATGGTAATAATAATAATAATAATAATAATAATAATAATAATAATAATAAAGCAGGCATGGTGTCTATTTGGTGTTCTTTCTCTTCTTGTAATGGTCCAGCTGATAGGCCAACAACATGAAACCAGGAAATCAGACCAAGGTGGTAGAATTCTTACTCCTGGGATTTTCCCAAGATGCACAGAATCAGCCCATCCTCTTTGGGCTCTTCCTGTCCATATACCTGATCACCGTGCTTGGAAATCTGCTCATCATCCTGGCCGTCACCTCTGACCCCCACCTCTACACCCCCATGTACTTCTTCCTCTCCAACCTGTCCTTGGCTGACATTGGCTTCACCTCCACCACCGTCCCCAAAATGCTGATGAACCTCCAGACAGGGACTAAATCCATCACGTTTGCGGGCTGCATTACCCAGATGTATTTTTTCATGGTGTTTGGAGGCCTAGACACCTTTCTCCTGACTGTGATGGCTTATGACAGGTTTGTGGTCATCTGTCATCCTCTCTACTACCCAATCATCATGAACCCCCAGCTGCGTGGTCTGTTGGTTCTTGTGTCCTGGGCTATCAGTTTCTCCTACTCTCTGATCCAGAGTCTGTTGATACTGCACCTATCTTTCTGTACCAATGCATTCATTCCACATTTCTACTGCGAGCTTGCTCAGACCCTAACCTTGGCCTGCTCCGACACCCTGATCAATAACATCCTGCTCTATGTGGTGACCAGTCTTCTGGGCTTTGTTCCTTTGTCAGGAATCCTTTTCTCCTAGGTCCAAATTGTGTCCTCCATCACGAGGATCCCTTCAGCAGATGGCAAATACAAAGCCTTTTCTACCTGTGGTTCCCATCTCTCTGTGGTTTCTTTATTCTACGGGAGAGGCCTTGGTGTGTATCTCAGCACTGGTACTTCATCCTCTTCCCGGGAGGGCATGGTGGCCTCGGTGATGTTCACAATGGTCACCCCCATGCTGAAACCTTTCATCTACAGCCTGAGGAACAGGGACATCAAGACAGCCTTACGGAAGCTTCTCAGTAGAATGCTTCATTGGGCCTGGAGTTCTCAAGCTGTCGGCAGAGGACTGGCAGTGAGTGAGTAAACTCTGCCTCTAAGTCTTGTACTTTTTCCCTCCCACTCTTTGTTTTTCTGTCCTCAATCAAAGTTACTCCGTGAAGACTTTGTGTCAAGGTCAGTTCAATTTCCCATTTTTCTCCTTGGACATGTGACATCACAGTTATGTTGTAGAAACTGTAAGAATAGTTCCCAAGACAACTACTGTCCACTGTGCTGCCTCTGCCAATTTTCAGAACCCAAGTCATGATGGTGTGATAAGAACATATCACACAACTCCGCCTCAGCATTTGGGACTGTACAGGTGATAGATACGGAACATTCTCCTGATCATCACACATCTGAAACTGTAAGCAGAGGATTCAGTTCTCTCAAATACCTGGAAACAAGAGAAGATGGGGAAAATGGAAGATCATGGAGCCATTCAAAAGGAAAATCTGTCAGAGGCAGCAATGTGGTTGGAACTGGAAAACATTACGTTGTGTTGGCAAGTCAGGCACAGAAAGACGGAATAGTAGATGCCAGAGACTGAGATGGGTGAAGGGAGAGAGATTTTGAGGGAATTTTTAGGGACCAGGAAGGGTGCTGGGGAGAGATGGGGATGTAGAAGAAGGTGCCACGGCTAAGAGAAGGAAAGATAGACGTGAACAATATAGATGAAGTGTATATGTACAGAAGTATCTCGCTAACTCTCATTGATTTGTACAATTAATAGCTGTCAAAATAAATAAAAAATGGAGCCACCTCAAGTTAGTCTTTAAAAAAAAACCGGAAGATTCACACCGGTGGCTCACGCCTATAATCCCAGCTACTCAGTAGGCTGAAATCTGAGGATCGTGATTCAAAGCCAGCCTGGGCACTGAAGTCTGTGAGACTCTTATCTCCAATTAACCACCAGAAAAACCAGAAGTGGTGCTGTGGCTCAAGAGGTAGGGTGGTAGCCTTGAGCTGAAGAGCTCAAGGATAGCACCCAGGCCCAGAGGTCAAGCCCCACGACTGACAAAAAAAATTGGGAGATTTATTAATTTCTTGAGTGTCAATACTTCACCCATTACAGAATTGACCTTTTTCCTTAAACTTTCAGTAAATTCTCTCCAAAATAAACGATCCATTTTTATCAGGAAAGAACTGAATTTCTCAAAAAGTAAAATAAAACAGAAAGAAGTAAGGTTTAGGAAGATTGTTAGTTCAATTTTGAACACAATTAAACATTGTTAGCAAAGGAATCACAAACCACTCTGACATGATAGCTTTATTAAGTAATTAAAAATGTGTATAAGAGCAAGCAACCATTTGAGAGCACACAGTTATGACCTATGATTTTGTTTATTTTACCCATGGCTCAACACAGAACTTACATTAAAGTTTTTTCTTTCTTTTATTTTTATTGCTATCATAAAAGAGGGGTTACAGTTTCATAATGCAGAGAAAGAGTACATTTCATTTTGGACAAGGTCAGCCCTTCCCTCACTTTCCCAGTTTTTCCACTCCACCCCCACCCAGAAATTATATAGTTCATTTTTATGGTAGTGTATAATAAGTGCCACTGCTGTGTTTATTCACCCTTTGCTCCTCCATTTTTGTGCCTCTCTTAACCTCCCAAAGATAGAAAAGCAAACAAACAAAAAGAAAACAAAAACAGTAATGAAGAAGAAAACCTCTTATTTCCGTTATCTGGAGTTGATTTCAATAAAGATTAGTCCACATGTTGAGATGCAAAGAGGCATTGCACCTTTGTGTTCCTCTCCTAAGAGTTTTCTTCTTTGGTCTCACTGTCCTTTATGTTTATTATTCCAATCCTGGGGCTTGAACTCAGGGCTTGGGTGCTGCCCTTGACTGTCCTTGAGCTTTTTTCTTCCCTCAATGCTAGTCCTCTACCACTACTGCCACTTGAGCCATAGCTCTACTTCCACCTTTACAGAGAGTTAATTGAGGATAAGAGTCTTATGGACTCTCCTGCTTCAGCTGGTGTTGAACCTTCAGCCTCAAGTCCCATCAGCCTAGGATTAGAGGAATGAGCCACCAATTCCCTAAAAGGGTTTTCTTCTTGTCCTTTTGAAAGTCAGTAGGTTTCTTTGACCTATTATTTGCTTATAATATACCCTGATTAGATTTACCCTGTTGCTCTCTCCATGTATGCATGCAAAGTATCTTGGCAGTCTGCATCCCTTTCTCCCTCCCTGTCCATCTTCCCTCTGCTCCCACTGTGCCTTCTCCCACAGGACTTGTACATCCTGTCATTCATTTTTTTGCCAGTCCTGGGGCTTGAACTCAGGGCCTGGGCAATGTCCTTGGGCTTTCTCAAGGCTAGCACTCTACCACTTGAACCACAGCACCACTTCCAGTTTTCTAGTGGTTCATGGAGAGAAGAGTCTCACTAAATTTTGTGCTTGGACTGGCTTTGAACCTTGATCCTCAGATTTCAGCCTCCTGAGTAGCTACAATGACAGGGGTAAGCCACTGATGCCTGACTTCTATTAAAGCCATGGAAGCAAAAGTGGATTTCTTAAGCTGGGTTTGGTGACTCATGCCTGTAATCCTATGTATATGTATATATATACATATATATAATTTATTTCTTATCTCTAATCAACCAGAAAAAGATGGAAGTTCTAGAACACTATATTTTGGTGAAAGCCCAGGAACAGTGCTTAGGGCCTGAGTTCCAGCTCCAGAACTGGCAAAAAACAAAAATGAAAAGAAAATATAGTATATTTATGTATGAAATTATATATGTAAATTCATGTTTATATGTAAATTACTATATTACATAAATAAATAGAATTCCATCAGAAAGGAAGCACCATGCTATTGTGTCTCTAGATGTTCATATACAAGTGAAAAGAAATTCCAAACTAGACTGTTATTATATTCTTGGAAATCCAACCATGTGCTCGTGCAAAAGGTAGACTGGGAAGGTGGCTTCATGGTAGAATGCTTGCCTAGCATGCATGAAGCCCTGAGTTTGATTCCTCACTACCATATAAACAGAATAAGTTGAAAGTGGTACCTTGCTATCCTTGAACAAAAGAAGCTCAGGGAGAGTGCTCAGGCCCTGAGTTCAAGCCCAAGACTGGGGGGAAAAAGGAAAGAAAAAGAAAAGAAAAGGCAGGAGAGCCAGGGTTTGCCCTCTGGGTGCAGTGTTAGGTGTCTGGTTATTGTGCATTCTAAATTGTCTCCTCCATTGAGAAATTGGCTTAATAAGAATAACTACTTCAGGGGTCAGGAGTTTTGCCTAGTGTTAGAGTGCTTGCCTAGCATGCATGAAGACCCAGATTCGATTCCTCAGTACCACATATATAGAAAGGCCAAGAGTCTTACTGTGGCTCAAGTAGTAGAGCACTAACCTTGAGGAAAAAGCCCAAGGACAGTGCCCAAGCCCTGAGGTCCAGCCCCAGGAATAATTAGTTCAAGGAAAGATTTCCAGATGAAAAAATGTTACAGATGTAAAACAAGCACCCGTCTTGATTGGTTAGGATTTTCCTTTTGACACTTGTGTAGATCCAAGATATTAAATGTTTTAAGTGAGGGGACTGTATTATTCAACAAGATGATTTTCTCGGAAACCATCTCAGTATTGTTGGTAAAAAAAATATTCTGGATGTCAAATTAGAAGTCTCAGGAAAATCTGAACAAAGCTGACCCTTAAATCAGTCTACAGGGAAGAAAAGTTTCAAAGGAATGATGGAGGAAGTAACTGAGAGTAACAAACACACACATATCCAAGTGGAGTCAGACGTACTTTGGGAACTAAAACAATCAATGAAAGAAGACATTTACAGCGGTGAAAGAGCCTAGACAGTCAGACGCCAGTGGCTCACATCTGCAGTCCTAGCTTCCCAAGAAGCTGAGATGTGAGGATCTCAGTTCAAAGTTATCATGGCGGAACAATTCTGAGGGCTTCTTATGTCCAGCTGTCCAGCAAGATCCACAAGTGCAGATATTTCTCAAGTGGCAGAGTGCCAGCCTTCAGTGAAATAGCTATATGAGAGAGAAAAGTGCCCTGAGTTCAAGCTTCAGTTTCCACACAGACACACACACAGACAGACACAGACACAGACAGGCAAACATATTCAGGGCCAGGATAGGAGAACTCACTGCATGTTCCTTATGGTTTGTAGTGCCCACTTAATTTGGGGTCAGGAATCCATTTGGGACAAGGCACAGCTCTGCGTAGGAGTCTCCCCAGGGCCTCCATCACATCCTGGTTCCTCAGGCTGAGGATGAAGGGGTTCAGCATAGGGGTGACCACTGAATACATCACCGAGGCCACTGCCCGGTATCTGGGAGAAAGAGATACAGCCGAACTGAGGTACACCCCAAAGCCTGTGCCATAGACCAAGGCAACCACGCAGAGGTGAGAGCCACAGGTGGAGAAGGCTTTGTGCTTGCTAGCAGTGTTGGACAGCTACATTAAAGAGGAGAGAATCTGATGGTAAGAGAACAGGATCCCAGAGGCAGAAAATGCACAAACCAGGGCAGTTACTACATAGAGACAGATGGTGTTCACCAGGGCATCGGAGCTGGCCACCTCGAGAAGCTGAACCAGTTCACAGAAGACATGGGGGATCTCGGTACCCACGGGGAAGGTCAGGCGAACCAGGAGCAGGATATGGAGCATGGCGACACAGAACATGACCAGCCAAGGCACCAGCACCAGCAGGCCACAGAGGTGAGGGTTCATGATCACTGGGTAGTTCAGTGGGTGGCAGATGGCCACAAAACGATCATAAGCCATCACAGTCAATAGGAAATTGTCCATTCCACCAAACATCATGAAGAAATACATCTGAGTGAGGCACTCTGGGTAGGAGATGTCTTTCCTCTGGGTCTGGATGTTCACCAGCATCTTGGGGATAGTGGTGGAGGTGAAGCAGATGTCTACAAAGGAGAGGATGGAGAGGAAGAAGTACATGGGGGTGTGGAGGTGGGGGTCAAAGGTGACGACCAGGATGATGAGCAGATTTCCGAGCACAGTGCTCAGGTACATGGACAGGAAGAGCCCAAAGAGGATGGGCTGGAGTTGAGGGTCATCTGAGAGGCCCAGGAGGTGGAATGGTGATTCCCCTGTGAGGTTTTTTGCTGTCATAGTCCTGGCTGTTCTCCTTGGGACAAGTAAACAAAAATTCAGTGAACGCTCACGTGGTTGTATTTGAAGTTATTTGTAAGTAGTTGTAGTCAGGGCTTTCAATTCAACATAGGACTTGTGAGTATATTGTCATCCCATCATGGTCTGTGACTCCCAGCCCCTTCTATCCCTCAGTTTACCCATTTCTAGCTTCACGTTTGTACATTGAGTTTTAGGATTGCATTTGCCCACCCTTCCTCTGTCCATTCATCTGCCCATGTCTTCCCCTCACCTCCCCAGTCAGAAAATGCTTTCAACTCCCAGGTATAATTGTGTTACTTCTTGTGAATGTGGACCACGTGAGAAGAGACATGAGAGGCCATCACCGTGGAGTCGTCCTACCGTTGTCTGCAGGCCATGGAGCTAGCATTTATCTCTGGAATGGGAGCATTTGTGGGGAAGACCTCAGTACATGGAGTTCCTGGATGCCATTCAGCAACATCGCCTGGAGTCTAGGGAGCAGTCCTGGACTGAACTGTTTTCAACACGACACATTTGTTACCTGTGTGGATGGAATACAGCATGGCTGATCAACATGGCTGTGCATGCCTCCTGACAGAGAATTCCTTCTAAAATATGCGCAAGTAAAGAAGAGAGTGCTAGAGGAGAAAGAAACATCATATCGCAAACACACAATACATTGAGGAAACCACCTTTGGCTTATGCCTGTCATGCTAGCTGCTCAGGAGGCTGAGATCTGAGGTTCATGGTTCAGTGCCAGCCTAGGCATGAAAGTCTGTGAGACTCTCAACTCCAATTTGAAGCACCAAAAAATGGAAGTGTTGGAGCTGTGGCTTTAGTGGTAGCCTTGACTAAAATGTCTGAGGGATACTGAGTTTAATCTCAGGACTGGCACACACACACAAACACACACACAGATATACAATATACAACACATATCTTCATGCCCTGGAGCAGGAACAAATTATGTGGAAATCAGCAAAATTAATGGATCATACAATAATAAACTGGATGAATTTGGTTCATATGCTCAATGCTCTATCCATGTATCTATCTATGTATCTATGTATCTATGTATCTATCTATCTTGAATGTAAATTTTTATGGGGACAAGCCTGATGGACAGGGAAGGAATGGTGGTATTGAATAATAAAGAATATGTGAAGATGAAGATAAAATCCACCAAACCCTGTTGAAATCAGGGGCTGGGACTATGGACCAGAGAAAGACCTACAGAGGGGTTTATTGTGATCAAAATACAATATATACCTGTATGGAAATAGCACAGCAAAACCCATTTTCCCAGTTGCTATACGTAGAAATCCATTCTGTGCACACTGAAGCCAGTGTGCATGTGCAAAACTAAGTGAGGGAAGTTGGGTGCCAGTGGCTCACAGCCAGCATTCTAGCTACTAGGAGGCTGCAATTGAAGTATCAGGGGGTGAAGCCAGCTCAGGCAGGGAAATCCATGAGATTCTCATTCTTGATTAATCACCAAAAGCCACACATGAGCTATAGTTCACTTGGTATGGCTCAGAAGCTCAGGGACAGTACCCAGACCCACAGTTCAAGCCCCACGACTGCCACATGTACATGCAGGCACACAGACAGACAGACACACAGACAGACACATACACACACACTCATAGCCCCCCACGAAGGAGAATACTTCCTAATTCATAATTCCGTTGTTGTCTAGATTTTGTTAGGGACACAAATGCGAAACCAACCATTCATTTTCAGTCAAATATGCCAGGAAAATATTGGAGAGGATAAGAAAAAAAAGTCCAAAGTTGGCATTGGTGCTTCATCTCTGTAATCATTGTCTCAGGAGTCTGAGATCTGACAATTGCTGTTCAAAGCCAGTCTGGGCAGGAAAGTCCTTCAGACCCTTATTTCCAAATAATGACAGAAAAAGCTGGAAGTGGAGCTGCTGTTCAAGTAGTAGAGTGTTGGCCATGAGTAAAAGGAGCTGAAGAACAGTGCCAGGGATAGAATTCAGCCCAGGCCTAGACAAACACACACACACACACACACACACACACACACACACATGGACACGCACACACACACGCACACACACACACACACACACACACACACACACACACACACGTCCCTGGCCTGGAACCCAAAAGACAATACCTGGTGCACAATGGAGCTTTAGCAGGTGATTAATAAATATATAATGAGATGTAGCAAAGCTGACAGATAACGCTGATTATTGGGAAAGAGTGAAGAAAAGCGAAAAACCTTCCAGAAAGGAATTTCTTGAAGAAGGAGCTCTAGGTTGCAGAAAATGAGAGAAAGAAAGGAAATCAGAGTTCACAAAGCCTGAACTCCAAGTGCCTTATAGTTCTGGGACCTCACCTGCAGATGTGAACTCCCTTCTGGCCCTTCCCATCCTCACTATTCCAGAGGATTGCCTGCTACTCACCCCATCTTCTTTTTGTCTTGTTGTTCATAAATTTACATTTCCCCTGTCTTTACATGGCTCTCTGTTTTGGTTATCACTGAAGATTTCCTATCTCCCCAACTCCTCCTTAGAAGTTTGTTGGCTGGGATTTTGACCGAGATTGGATTCAGAGAAGGGAGTCAGAAGCTTGTGCAGTTCCTTGCAAATCAATCGATGAATGTACTAAGATGTCCTCATGAAATGAATTGCCTTTCATGAAATAATTGTCTTTATGAAATGAAATGTCTTTCCTGTCTCCAAACCATCTTGTTCCCATGAGTTTAAGTGAAGATGACTTCATGGATAAACAGATTTAGGTTAATTTCTTGCATTATTGTAAGCAGTTACAGGGTGAGAGGAATTAATTTATTCCAAGGGGAACACAGTTTCTTTTGTTTTTTTCCTTTTGTTTTGGTAAAAAGATAACAATGAATTCTCAAAGGAACTATTAATGTCTATAGGAACTAAAATCATGTCAATTTGGCATCTGTCTTGAAGAATCTTTGGTCATGTAATATAAATGACTTGTTCTTTCAGGGAAAACAATTTCTTGATTTTCATTCATTATTTAATAGTGTCTTATACTTTGAAGTTATAGATAAAAATCCCATGTTTTGTTTGGTCAGCAGCACACTGAGACACCCAGCACCCTATAAAATTATATTTATTATCTCATATATGTTGCTCTTAGTATCCACTCAGAATATCACAAGAATAGCTCAGTGCCCTGTTCAGTGGATTTAATCAATGTATGATTATTTAATTATTATTTAATGAATGTATCCTCCCTGGTTAACTGGACGTTTGTATTTTCTGATCTTCATTTCTCTCATATCAGCCCCAACTTCCTTACCTTCTGTTACTGCTCCCCTCGGCCCAATTGCTGGATTTCTATGAAGTCAAGCTTAGAAAACACTGCCAGATATGATGTCTCACTCCTGTCATCCGAGCTACTCAGGAAGCTGAGATCTGAGGATCTCGGTTCAAAACCAGCTCAGGCACTAAACACCGTGTGACTCCAATTAACCACCAGAAACCCAGAAGTGGGTCTGTGGCTCAAGGAGTAGGGCAGTAGTTTTGAGCTCAAGAGCTCAGGGACAGCACCCAGGCTCAGAGTTCAAATGCAAAGACCCACAAAAAAATAAAGAGAAAAAGGAAAAAGAAAACAGTCTCAATTAGATGCTGCTGGCTCAGGCCTGTAATCCTAATTACTTAGGAGGCTGAGATGTGAGGATTTAGACTTAGAAGCCAGTAGGGCAGAAAAATCTGTAGAGTCTTCTCTTCAATGAACCGCTAAAAAGGCAGAATGGAGCTGTGGCTCAAGCAGAAGAGCAGAATCCTTGAGCAAAACCAGTCTTGGCTTTTGTTTCAATATCCTGGAGGTCTTTTCAATTAGCTTCATATTATATGGCCTTGTGTATCAAGGTTTTGCTCTATTGCAGATCTCTGCTAGTAGAGCCCAAGATTTCTACTGATTATGACAAATGAGGGGAACCATTGAGCCTAATTTCCTTTGAGTCTGGCTTACTTCACTTAATATGATTTTTTTCTAAGACTTTCCATTTCCTAACAAATGGGGCGATGTCGTTTGTTGTCCTCAATGTACTATGTTATCTCTCATCTCTTTTGCTGTCCCTTGGGTATCTCATATTGTTACAGTATCTCACTTTGTTATCTGATATATTGGATTAATTTGTGTTTGGTTATTTGAAATTGGTTAGGGAAGGGGGGAAATCCAAGACGGGGGAGGGTGGAGGGGAGGGTAATGGGGACCAAGACATGTGAAAGGGTATCAATATATGTGAATTAATGCACCTTCTATCTGGCAAATATCATGTAACCCTATTATTAATTACAATAAAAATAAATAAAAAAACAACCAGTCTTGAATAATGCCCAGGCTCTGAGTTCAAGCTGCAAGAGCAACACACACACACACACACACACACATGAAAAGAAATGAAATCCCCTAAATAAACACAGGAACATATGATCTCCTCCAGATCCTATTGAAAGATGGAGTGTGTGCGTGTGTGTGTGTGTGTGTGTGTGTGTGTGTGTTGGTTCTGGACCAGTATTTCAGGGCCTGGGCATTCTCCCTAACCTTTTGTACTGAAGGCTGGTGCTCTACCACTTGTGCCACCACTCTACTTCTGTCTTATTCTTATTTAAGTGGAAATAAGGTCCTGGAGGTTTTCCTGCCCAGGATGACAGTGAGCGTCCACTCTCGGATCTCAGCCTGTGGAGTAGCTGTGGGTTCAGGCTTGAGCCACTGGCACTAAAACTGATTTTTGGAGTTACTTTAGTGGAGGTCACATCCTGTATACACAGCCACATTCTGGGATTTGATTTTCCAATTTGTTTGCACCTTTTTCTCTTTCTTGATGGATTGCTCTGGCTGGGACACAGTGGTGAGTGGCAGAGTGAATGCAGGCCCAGCTTACTTCCACAGTTTTATGGGTAGAGATTAGAGTGTCACAGACTTTCCTGCCCAACCTGGTTCTGAATAGCCATCCTCACATCTCAGCCTGGAACACCTGAAGCTCAAATGAGAGAGGAAATCCTAGAGGACATAATTGAAGAAGTAGCATAGACTAGTCCTTTCTGGAAAGTTCTGTAATATTTTATTAAATAGGATGATAAATTGAGAAAAGAGATTGCAGCAAATCAAAACTTTATTCAGAACACTGGAACTGCTTATTAGAATGAAAGAATTGTGTGGGATGTTGACTTACAAAACCACCCAGGCACAGAAGATGAAGAAAGACCTCTCAACACCAAATATTAAAGGTCCATAATTAAGTTGACTTTACAATGACGAAAAAGATTGATGAGATAATGTTTATTTATTTATTTACTCATTTATTTTTTGTTTGGTCATGGGGCTTGATCTCTGGGCCCAGTTGCTATTCTTGAGCTCTTCAGCTCAAGCCTACTGCCCCACCTCTTGAGTCACAGCACCACTTCTGGTTTTGTTGGGGTTAACTGGAGATAAGACTGTCATAGACTTTATTGTCTGGGCTGGGTTTGAACTGTGATCTTCAAATCTCAGCCTTCTGAATAGCTACGATTACAGGTGTAAGCCACTGCTCCCTGCCAAGCAATCTTTAAGAGAGGTAAAAATGGCCATAAAGAAATCCATGAAGAAATAGTCAACCTCTTAACTACATAGAATACACAAATCAATAAAAATAAAACACTGTGATCCTGTATTATGTCAATGCTGAAGGAAATCTGTAACACCAATTCTGGTGAAGCTGAGAAGAAACAGGCATGTTCAGACACTGTTGTCTGAGGATGTCACTTAGTATAGCTATCATGGAAACAAGTTCATACTTGAGTGGAAAGAGAAATTAGTAAAATAAAAAAAGAAAAAGAAAAAGAAAAAAGAAATGCCCTCAAACTTAAACAAAATCTCACATGTAAGGCTATAACTGCTCTTCTGAAAGTGTTGGGATTTTATTTGGATTCTTGTATGTGTTTATTCTGTTTCTGCTAAGTAAAAAATGAAGTTATTTGTCTTGCTAAGTGGTGGAGACTGACATCTCTCAACCCAGGCTGAGATCTGAGGACTGGGGTTTAAAGCCAGCACAGGCTATAGTCTGAGAGTCTCATCTCTGATTAGCTCCCTCTTCTGGGGATTGTGTAGATGTGTCTCAAATAACAGAGAAATAACTGACCAAAAATGTGCAAGGACAGCACCAGGCAATGAATTCAAGTCCCAGGGCTGTAGGAGAAGATGAAGAGGAAGTGGAAGAAGCAGAAGTAGAAGCAGAATAAGAAGGAGAAGCAGAAGTAGAAGCACAAGCACGAACAGAAGCAGAACATGAGGAGGAGGAGGAGGAGTTGGAGGAAGAAGAAGAACTCATTTTGTGTTTTAGGAGAAGAATTAGAAGAGGATAACTTAAGGGGACACTGTGTAAGTTTGGATTGTGATCAGTGCTTTCTATGTACAATTAGAAACGCCCAGGGAAATTTGTACAACACCAATCCAAATGGGAATATTAAGAAAATTCAGACTGAAAAGAATAGTTGTTCTTTTCAGGTTAGTGAGTAAATTTCTTTGAAATATAGATGTACATACACCTACAGGGAAAGCCAAAGGGGCTTTGCAGGGAACACATGAATTAGTATGTGTTTTCCTTTTTTTGCCAGTCATGGGCTTGACCTCAGGGCCTGAGCACTGTCCTTGGACTTTCTCAAGGTTAGAGCTCTACCACTTGAGCCTTAGCACCATTTCTGGCTTTTTTGTATGCATGTGGTACCAAGGAATCGAACCCGGGTCTTCGTGCATTCTAGGCAAGCACTCTACCACTAGGCCAATCTCCTGGCCCCTAGTATGTCTTTTCTAAATAAAAAATCTATCTATCTATCTATCTATCTATCTATCTATCTATCTATCTATCTATCCTCAGTCCTATAATAAAGGAAAAGTGTCATTGATGGTGATAATCAGCCAATTTGTTTTCTTACTTCCAATGGACTACATTGTCATGTACTTCACAATCCATCAAAACAGGAGACCACTCTGCCTGGCAATCTCCCCAGAGCCCCCATCACGTCCTGGTTCCTCAGGCTGTAGATGAAGGGGTTTAGCATGGGAGTGACCACTGTGTACATCACCGAGGCCACCTTGCTTCTGTGGGCAGAGGAGGACACTGCAGAGCTGAGGTACACCCCAAGTCCTGTCCCGTAGAACAAGGAGACCACATAGAGGTAAGAGCCACAGGTGGAGAAGGCTTTGTGCTTGCTAGCCGTGTTGGGCAGCTTCATTAAAGAGGAGATGATCTGATGGTTAGAGAAGAAGATTCCTAAGGCAGGAAACACACAGAACAGCACAAAAGCCAGGTACATCCAGATGTCACTGAGGAAGGTGTCAGAGCTGGCCACCTGGAGAACCTGAGCTAGTTCACAGAAGAAATGGGGGATGGTGGTTCCCGGGGAGAAGGTTAATTTCCTCATCAGTACAACATGGCTTAGTGAGATGCAGAAAATGAGAAGCCAAGACACGAGGACCAGGAGGCCACAAAAGTGAGGGTTCATGATAAGTGGGTAGTTCAGTGGGTGACAGATGGCAACAAAGCAGTCATAAGCCATCACAGTGAATAGGAAATTATCCATTCCACCAAAAATCATGAAAAAATACACCTGAGTGAGGCACTCTGGGTAGGAGATGTCTTTCCTCTGGGTCTGGGAATGGTTGTGGGTGTGATGCAGATGTCCACACAAGACAGGTTGGAGAGGAAGAAGTACATGGGGGTGTGGAGGTGGGGGTCAGAGGTGACTGCCAGGATGATGAGCAGATTTCCGAGCACGGTGATCAGGTACATGGACAGGAAGATCCCAAAGAGCAGGGGCTGGAGTTGAGGGTCGTCTGAGTGGCCCAGGAGGAGGAATGGTGTTTCCCCTGTGTGGTTTTGTGCTGTCATAGCCCTGGTTGTTTTCCTTGGGGCAAGTAAGGAAAAGTTCAATCAATGCCCGCTACCAGCTCAGGTGGTCATGCCCTTCCACTGCCAGATTCTTTTTTTGTTTCCTAATGGCTCCCCCGGGGTTGACCTGCACAGCCAAGATTGGCTCCACTCACTTTCATATTGTAATATGTGGGTAAATATCCCCTGTGTTTTCTGTTCACTGACTGTGAGTTTTATTTTTTTGTTTTTTGCCAGTGGGCTTAGGCTTGGGCCTAAGCATTGTCCTTGGACTTTCTCAAGGCTAGAGGTCTTCCACTTGAGCCTCAGCACCACTTCCAGTTTTTTTCTATGTATGTGGTACCGAGGAATCGAACCTGGATATTTGTGCATGCTAGGCAAGCACTCTGCCACTAGGCCAAACTCCCGGACCCTGACTGTGAGTTTTTGTGTTTTGCTAGTCCTGAGGCTTGAACTCAAGGCCTGGGCACTGCATTTGGGCATTGTCAAAGTCAGAGCACTATTAAGTGATTCACAGAATCACTTCTGGCCTTTTCTATGTATGTGGTACTGAGGAATCAAACTCGGATCTTTGTGCATGCCAGGCAAGCACTCTACCACTTGGCCGTGCTGCAGTCCGTATGAAATGTATTTTTCTAAACCTTATTCTTATGTAGTTGTACCACGGGGCTATAATCCAATGATCAGTTTGTGAGTACAAGACCATTTCATCAATGTCACTCCTTCCATGGTCTCCACAACTCCTCCCAGTCCAACCCCTCCCTCAGTTCACCCAGTTCCAGCTTCACATTTGTACACTGAATATTACGAATGATTTTGCCCACCTTTCCTCTCTCCATTTCTCTGTCCACCTTTTCCACTGCCTTCACCTTTCAGGAAGCGCTTTCAACTCTCAGGCACAATTAATTCTTTTACCTATTTTCCTGGTGGAGGGAATGTTCACTCTGTAATAGGATCGAGTTGTTCTCCCATTGTGTGCAGTCCATGGAGCAAGCATCTATCTCAGGAATGGGAGGATTTGTGGGAAAGATCTCAGTTGTGGATTTCCCGGATGTCATTCAGCAACATTTTCTTGAGCCCAGGCAGCATTCGTGGGCTGAGCTGTTCTCAACACGACACATCTGTTACCTGTGTGGATGGAATACAGCATGGCTGGTCAACATGGCTGTGGATGCCTCCCGACAGAGAATTCCTTCTAGGTGATTTCTTCCAAAATGTGAGAGAGGGTAAAAAAGAGACTACCAGCTGCACAGAAATGAGGAGAAAGGAACACAGCATCATTAAATAACATGTAATGAGCTTAGCACATTTTTCATATTTTTTATTGTAATTAATAGAAGGATTACATTATATTCACCAGATAGAAGGTGCATTATTTCACATACATTGATACCCTTTTTCATGTCTTGGTCCCCATTTCCCTTCCCCCCACTCCCACCCCTATCTTGTTTCCCCCTTCCCTATCCAATTTCAAATAACTAAATTCGCATTTATCCAATATATCAGATAACAAAGTGAAATACTGTAACAATATGAGATAACTAAGGGACAGCAAAAGAGATGAGAGATAACATAGTACATTAAGGACAACAATTACTCGTTATATGGCTTTTGTTCATATATCCTGGAGGTCCTTTCATTTAGCATCATAGTGTATTGCCTTATGTATCTAGGTTTTGCTCTATTGCAAATCTCTGCTAGAGAGCCCAAGGTTTCTACTGAGTATAACAAATGAGGGAAACAATTGAGCCTATGTTCCTTTGTGTCTTCCTTAATTCACTTAATATGATTTTTTTCTAAGTCTTTCCATTTCCTTACAAATGGGGCGATATCATTTTTTCTGACAGCTGGGCTTAGTACATTTATCTCATGCCTGTAATCCTAGCTACTCAGGAAGTGGAGAACTAAGGCTTGGGATTCTATGCCAGTCTGGGCAAGAAAAGTCTGTCAGATTCCTTTCTAACTTTTCAGCAGTAAAATGATGACAGTGGATCTAGTATCAGCCTTGAGTAAGAAGTCTCAGAAACATTGACTCTAAACCCCAGAACTGGAACACACACACACACACACACACACACACACACACACACACACACACCATCAGCACATGTGTGAGATTTTCTGCTCTAGAGCAGGAACATATTATGCTGAAATCAGCAGAATTAATGGATCATGCAATAGTACATTGGATGAAATTGATTCATATGCTCAAGGCTCTGAGAGAACAAGTTGTCTAGAAATATTTACAAAGAAATTTTATGGTCTGAACACAAGTGTTTGTCATCTCCATAACAATTACCAGTGACAGCATCCTTTATGCCCATGAAATGGCCACTGTGTACATCAGAATGACAGCTTTTGGGCGGAAAAGCTTCCTGGAAATGGAAATCATTTGTGCTGGGGGAGGGAAGATGGATTCTTATCAGTAGGAGTAGAAAAGGAAGGCGCAGGCCTTCTAGGTTCAGGCAAGCAATGAAATCAGCCCTGCTGTCCTTCCGTGGATGAATGGAGAACAGAGATGGACACATAATGGAATATTCTTCAGTCTTTAGGAAGAATGATTCCATCCTGTGGAGGAAAATGACTGGAAGTGTAGATCATGTCATCTGAAGCAAAATAACCCAGGTTCACAAAGACAAATGGTACGTGCGTTCTCATCTTCACAGTTAAATATCCATATATCTATGGGTCGACTACTCAGCTAAGAATCTTCTTACCTACCTTCCAACCTTCCGCATGTTTATTATTTATGTATATATGTGTCTACATATCATATACATACCAGGCTACTGTCTGCGATCTCAGTACAATATAAGTGTCTACTGTTGTCTATGTATGTATGCCTGTGTGTATCTATTATCTATCTACCTTTGTGCATACCTGCCTGTGTCTCAATTAGTTATATATCTATCTACCTTTTTCTATTACCTCCTGATGTATGTATGTATGTATGTATGTATGTATGTATGTATGTAAAAGACCATCTATTAACTGTGTGTCTATCTGTCTGTCTGTTGATTCATTATCTACCTAGGTAACTGCATCTTTGTTAGCATCTCCTTTTGTATTATTTATTATCTATATACCTATTATTTATCTAACATGAATGTAAATGTTTATGGGGAGAAGCCTGAGGGAGATGAGGGAATGGTGGGATTGAGAAATACAGAATATGTGTGAAGATGAAGATAAAATCCACTAAACCCTGTTGAAATCAGGAGCAGGAATTATGGGCCAAAGAAAGAGCTACAGAGGGATTTATTGTGATCAAAACACAATATATGCCTGTGTAGAAATAACACAGCAACCCCCCCTTTTCCAGTTGGAATACATAGAAAACCATTCTGTGCACACTGAAGCCAGTGTGCATATGCAAAACTAAGTGAGGAATGTTGGGTGCCAGTGGCTCACAGCTTGCATTCTAGCTACTACGAGGCTGCGATTGAAGGATCAGGCAGGGAAGTCCATGCGATTCTCATTCCTAATAAATCACCAAAAAGCCACATGTGGGCTGCAGTTCACTTGTTATGGCTCAGAAGCTCAGGGACAGTGCCCAGGTGCACATTTCAAGTACTATGACTGGCGCAGGTACATACAGACATACACAGACACAGACACAGACACACACACCCACCAAGGGGAATTCTTCCTTACTAATAATTTGTTGTTGGCTAAATTTTGTTATGGACACTACTGGGAAACATACCATACATTTTTGGTCAAATATGCCAGCACTGGTGGTTCATCCAT
Source organism: Megascapheus bottae (assembly GCF_031878675.1). Lineage (NCBI taxonomy): Eukaryota > Metazoa > Chordata > Mammalia > Rodentia > Geomyidae > Megascapheus > Megascapheus bottae. Next base: position 4,683,235 of record NC_143509.1, on the reverse strand, counting down.
GTAACCATCATTGCTCAGGAGTCTGAGGTCTGACAATGGAAGTTCAAAGCCAGCCTGGCCAGGAAAGCCCTGAGAGCCTTATTTCCAAAAACTGACAGAAGAAGCTGGACGTGGAGATGCAGCTCAAATAGTAGAGTGATAGCCTTGAGCAAAAGGAGCTGAGGAAGAGTGCCAGTGTTAGAGTTGAAGGGCAGGCCTAGAGACACACATATACACACAGACAGACAGACACAGACACACACCCAGACATAGACACACATAGACACAGAGATGCACAGACACACAGACACACAAGTCCCTGGCCTGGAACCCAAAAGACAATGCCTGGTGCACAATGGAGCTTTAGCGGGGGATTAATAAATACATAATCGATGTAGCAAAGCTGACAGATAACGCTGATTATTGGGAAAGAGTGAAGAAAAGCAAGAGACCTTCCAGAAAGGAACTTCATGAGAAAGGCGCTCTAGGTTGCAGCAAGTGACAGAAAGGAAGGAAATCAGAGTTCACAAAGCCTGAACTCCAAGTGCCTTAGAGTTCTGGGACCTCACCTGAACATGTGAGCTCCCTTCTGGCCCTTCCCATCCTCACTATTCCAGAGGATTGCCTGCTACTCACCCCATTTTCTTTTTATCTTGTTTTCCCTCGCTGGTCATAAATTTACATTTCCCCTGTCTTCACCAGGCTACCATGGTTCTGTATTTTGGTTATCACTGAAAATTTCTTATCTCCCCAACTCCTCCTTAGAAGTTTGTCGACTGGGGTTTTCATGGAGACTGGATTCAGAGAAGGGAGTCAGAAGCTTGCGCAGTTTCTTGCAACTCAATCGATGAATGTACTAAGATGTCCTCATGAAATGAATTGCCTTTCATGAAATAATTGTCTTTATGAAATGAAATGTCTTTCCAGTCTCCAAACCATTTTGTTCCCATGAGCTAAAGTGAAGATGACATCATGGATAAATTTTTAGGTTAATTTCTTGCATTATTGTGGGCTGTTACAGGGTGAGAGGAATTAATTTATTCCTGGGGAACATATTATTTTTGTTTTTTTCTTTTGTTTTGATTAAATAAAGGAATCCTTAAAGGATCTATTTATTTCAACAGGGGCTAAATCTCTGGAGCAATATCTATTTGGCTTCTGCCTTGAAGAATCTTTGGACATGTAATAGATCACTTGATCTCTATAGGAAAAAATTTTTAAATTTTTTTCGTTAAAGTTTCTTATGCTTTGAAACTATAGATAAAAATCCCACGTTTTATTTGGACAGCAGCACACTGAGACACTCAGCAACCTATACAATTATACTTGTTACCTCATATATGTTACCCTTAATATGCACTCAGAATATTATGAGAATAGCTCAGTGCCCTGTTCAGTGGATTAAATAAATGCATGATCATTTAATTATTATTATTTAATGAATGTATCCTCCCTGGTTAACAGGATATTTGTATTTTCTGATCTTCATTTCTCTCATATCAGCCCCAACTTCCTTACCTTCTGTTACTACTCCCCTTGGCCCAATTGCTGGATTTCTATGAAGTCAGCTTAGAAAACACCGCCGGGCATGGTGGCTTACTCCTGTCATTCTAGCTACTCAGGAGGATAAGATCTGAGGATTTTAGTTCAAAACCTGCCCAGGCACTAAAGTCTGTGAGACTCTTATCTCCAAATAACCACCAGAAACCCAGATGTGGGTCTATGCATCAAGGAGTAGGGTGGTAGTGGTGAGCTGAAGATCTCAGGAACAGCACCCAGGCTCAGAGTTCAAGTCCAAGAATGGACCAAAAAAAACTAAAGAAAGAGAAAAAGGAAAAAGCAAACAATCTCAGCTAGGTGCTGCTGGCTCAGGACTGTAATTTGAAATACTTAGGAGGCTGAGATGTGAGGATTTAGAGTTAGAAGCCAGTGGGGCAGAAAAGTCGGTAGAGTCTTCTCTTCAATGACCACTAAAAAGGCAGAATGGAGCTGTGGCTCAAGCAGAAGAGCAGAATCCTTGAGCAAAAACAGTCATGGACAATGCCCAGGTTCTGAGTTCAAACTCCAAGAGCAACACAGACACAGACAAAGACACACAGACACAGACACACACAGACACACAGACACACAGACACACACACACACACACACACACACACACACACACACACACACACACACACACAGGAAAGAAATGAAACCCCCTAAATAAAAGCAGGAATATATGATCACCTCTTGATCCTATTGAAAAATGGATAGTGTGTGTGTGTGTGTGTGTGTGTGTGTGTGTGTGTGTGTGTGTGTGTGTGTGTTGGTTCTAGGCCTGGAGTTCTGGATCGAAGGATTCTCCCTAACCTTTTGTGCTCAAGGTTAGTGCTCTATCACTTGTGCCACAACTCCACTTCTGTCTTATTCTTCTTTAAGTGGAAATAAGGTCCTGGAGGACTTCCTTCTCAGGACGACTGAGAGCTTCCATCCTGAGATCTCAGCCTGTGGAGTATCTGGGGGTTCAGGTTTGAGCCAGTGGCACCAAATTGATTTTTGGAGTTGCTTTAGTAGCGGTCACATCTTGTATGCATAGTGACATTATGGGATTTCTTTTATCAATTTGGATGCACCTTTTTCTTTCTCTTGATGGATTGCTCTGCTGGGACACAGTGCTGAGTGACAGGGCGAATGCAGGCTCCAGTGTAATCTAGATCTTAGAACCGTCCAGGTTTCTCCATTCAGTACATTGTTTGCTGTTTCCTTACTAGAGAGAGATCAACTGTCTGTCTCTGTCTCTGTCTCTGTCTGTCTCTGTCTCTCTGTCTCTGTCTGTCTGTCTCTGTCTCTGTCTCTCTGTCTCTCTGTCTCTCTGTCTCTCTGTCTCTCTGTCTCTCTGTCTTTCTGTCTCTCTCTCTCTCTCTCTCTTTCTCTCTCTGTTGTGGGCATTGAACTCTAGGCCTGGGTGCTATCTGTTTGAGCCACAGCAACACTTTCAGTTTTCTGGTGGTTAATTGGAGGTAAGATTCTGATGGATTTTCAGGTCCAGGCTGGGTTTGATCTGTGATCCTCAGATGTCGGGCTCCCGAGTAGCCAGGATTCAGGTGTGAGCACAGGCTGCCCAGTTTACTTCCAGCAGTTTTATGGGTAGAGATAAGAGTGTCACAGACTTTCCTGCCCAACCTGGCTTGGAGGCGCCATCCTCACATCTCAGCCTGTTAGACCTGAAGCTGAAATTACAACAGGAAACCACATAGAATGTAACTGGAGATATAGCCAAGACTAGTACTTTCTGGAAAGTTCTGTACTATTTCATTAAATAGAAGGAAAAAATGACAAAAGGGATTTCATAAATCAAATCTTTATTCAGAGCTCAGGAAAGGCTGATGAGAATGAGAGAAGTGTGTGGGGTCTTCACTTACAAAGAGCCACAGTCCCAGGAGATAGAAGGAAAGCCTCTCAGATACTCAGCACTTAATACTAAGTGTCCACAAGTAAATTGACTTCACAATGAGGAAAAAGATGGAAAAAATAATGTTGATTTATTTATTTAGTCATGTATTTTTTGGTTTGGTAATCGGGCTTGATCTCTGGGCCTGGTTGCTGTTCTTGAGCTGTTCAGCTCAAGGCTACTGCTCTACCCATTGTGTCACAGCACGATTTCTGGATTTCTGGCTGGCTTTCCATTGTGATTCTCAAATTTCAAGCTCCTGAGTAGCTAGGATTATAGGTGTGAACCACTGGTCCCAGCCAAGACAATCTTTAAGAGAGGTAAGAATGGCCATAAAAAAGCAGTGTGGCAGTGCCTCAAAAGGCTAAACATATAACTCCCTTATGACCCAGCAATTCCACTACTTGGCATTTACCCAATCATCCAGAAACAAGGACATACTAAATCCACTAGCACAACAATGTTCATTGCAGCACTATTCACCATAGCAAAGATATGGAACCAACCTAGATGTCCCTCAGTTGATGAGTGGATCAACAAGTTGTGGTATTTATACACAATGGAATTCTATGCTGCTGTCAGAACATCGCCCCATTTGTTAGGAAATGGAAAGACTTAGAAAAAAATCATATTAAATGAAGTAAGCCAGACTCAAAGGAACTTAGCCTCAATGGTTTCCCTCATTCGCCGTAATCAGTAGAAACCTTGGGCTCTACTAGCAGAGATCTGCAATAGAGCAAAATCTTGATACATAAGGCCATATAATGTGAAGCTAATTGAAAGGACCTCCAGGATAGTGAAACAAAAGTCATAAAATGAATGATTGTTGTCCTTAATGTACTATGTTGTCTCTCATCTCCTTTGCTGTCCCTTGGTTATCTCATATTGGTATGGTATCTCACTTGGTTTTCTGACATAGTGAATTTATTTGTATTTGGATATTTGAAATTTGATAGGGAAGGGGGGAAAACCAAGACGGGTGGGGGGTGTGGGGGGGAGGGAAATGGGTACCAAGACATGTGAAAGGGTATCAATGTATGTGAATTAATGCACCTTCTATCTGGCAAATATCATGTAACCCTTTTACTAATTACAATAAAAAAGAGGGAAAAAAAGAATGGCCATAAAGAAATCCACAGGACATGCAAATCAATAAAACACTGTGATTCTGTATTATGTCAATCGTGAAGAAAATCTACAACAACAATTCTGGTGAGTATGAGAAGAAACAGGCATCCTCAGACTCATAGTGTTATCTGAGGATGTCACTTGGTATAACTCTCATGGAAACACATGCATATCTGAGTGGGAAAGAGAAATTAGTAAAGAAAAAAAGAATTGCCCTCAATCTTTTTTTTATATTTTTATTGTAATTAATAAAATGGTAACATGATATTTGCCAGATAGAAGGTGCATTAATTCACATATATTGATGCCCTTTCACGTGTCTTAGTCCCCATTACCCACCTCTCCACCCTCCCTCCCCTCTTGGTTTTCTCTCCTTCCCTATACAATTTCAAATAACCAAATACAAACCAATCCAAAATATCAGATAGCAAAGTGAGATACTGTAACAATATGAGGGACACAAAAGAGATAAGAGATAACATAGTACATTAAAGACAACAATCATTCATTATATGGCTTTTGTTTCAATATCCTGGAGGTCTTTTCAATTAGCTTCATACTATATGGCCGTATGTATCAAGGTTTTGCTCTATTGCAGATCTCTGCTAGTAGAGCCCAAAGTTTCTACTGAATATGATAAATGAGGGAAACCATTGAGCCTAAGTTCTTTGAGTCTGGCTTACTTCACTTAATATGATTTTTTCTAAGACTTTCCATTTCCTAACAAATGGGGAGATGTCGTTTTTTCTGACAGCAGCATAGAATGCCACTGTGTACAAATAGCACAACTTGTTGATCCACTCATCAACTGAGGGACATCTAATGCTGCAATGAACATTGTTGTCGTAGTGGATTTAGTATGTCCTAGTTTCTGGACGGTTGGGTAAATGCCAAGTAGTGGAATTCCTGGGTCATAGGGGAGTTCTATGTTTAGCCTATTGAGGCATTGCCATACTGTTTTCCATAGGGATTGAAAGAGTTTGCACTCCCACAAACAGTGTAATAGTGATCCCTCCTGGTCACATCTTCTCCAGCATCTGTTGTTATTAGTTTTCCTGATCCTGGCCATTCTAACTGGAGTGAGTTGGAATCTTAGAGTTGTTTTGATTTGCACTCTTTTATGACCAGAGATGTTGAGCATTTCTTCATGTGTCTATAGGCCATTTTTGTTTCTTCTTCAGAGAAGACTCTCTTTAAGTCTTTGGCCAATTTTTTAATGGGGTGGTTGTTACTTTGGAGGTTAGTTTTGGAGTGATTCAATTTTTTGAGTTGTTGATATATTTTAGATATGAAGCCTTTGCCCGTTGTTTGGTTGGTGAAGATCTTCTCCCACTCTGTAGGCTTCCTGAGCAGTTTACTAGCTATGTCCTTTGCCATACAAAAGCTCTGCAGTTTAATGCAGTCCCATTTATCCAGCCTTTCTCTGATTTCTTGTGTTTCTTGGTCCTTATTAAGAAAGTTTCAACCTGTGCCAAGGAGGCCTAGTGTGTCTCCTATTCCTTCCTGTAAAGTTTTCAGTGTGTCAGCTTTTACCTCCAAGTCTTTGATCCATTTGGAGTTAATTCTAGTGTAAGGTGACAAAGAAGGATCCAGCTTTAGTTTTCTGCAGGTGCTTAACCAGTTCTGCCAGCACAACATGTTGAAGAGGCTGTCTTTCCTCCATTCTATTTTTTTTGGCTCCCTTGTCAAAATTAGGTGGCCATAGGTCTGTGGTTTAATATCTGGATCTTCAGTTCTATTCCATTGGTCTTCAGGCCTGTTCCTGTGCCAGTACCAAGCTGTTTTGATAATTATAGCTCTGTAATAGAATCTAAAGTTTGGAATTGAAATTCCTCCAGCGCTGTTCTTTCTGCTAAGAAACCAACACTACAGAGAATTCTCAAAGATGTTCTATACATAGAAAACCAAAATAAATGCAATATAGGGAAAGAAATGGCACCTAAACAGCATACCATCTAAGGACCACAAGAACTGTCAAGACACAGGCCCAAATCCAAGCTTTTAAAAATGATAGGACCTAATAAATATCTCTCATTCCTAACTCTCAATATCAATGGTCTTAACTCTCCAATTAAATGGCATAGGCTGTCTAGTTGGATCAAAAAGCAAGAGCCATCATTCTGCTGTCTTCAAGAGACACATCTTACGCAAAAAAACAATCATCTTTTGAAAGTGAGAGGTTGGAATAAACTCTCTAAAGCTAACAGACTGGAGTTGCCATCCTCATATCAGATAAAATAGACTTCAAACTAAAATTAGTAAGAAAAGACAAAGAAGGTTACTACATCCTACTAAAGGGATCTTTCCTCCAGGAAGACATAACCATCCTAAATATATACACACCCAATCCTGGAGCTCCAAACTTCATCAAGCAAACTTTACTTACACTGAAACCATACATAGAACGAAATACAGTGATTGTCGGTGACTTTAACACACCACTCTCAGCTATGGACAGATCAACAAGGCAAAAACTGAACAGAGAAACCTTAGAACTGAAAAACTATATAGACCAACTAGATCTAACAGACATCTGCAGAATATTCCACCCAGCAACAACACAATATAAGTTTTTCTCAGCAGCACATGGAACATTTTCCAAAATAGATCACATCTTAGGCCATAAAACAAACCTGGACAGATTCAGAAACACTGAAATTATTCCATGCACACTCTCAGACCACAAAGGCATCAAACTGGAACTGAACACACATCTCCACCAACGAAAACCCTGTAACTCATGGAGACTGAACAACACATTGTTGAATCACCAATGGGTCATCGAAGAGATCAGAATAGAAATCCAACAGTTTATGAAATTTAACGGTAAGGAGCACACAAAATACCAACTCCGTTGGGACACAGCATAGGCAGTACTCAGAGGAAAATTTATAGCGCTGAGTGCCTACAACAACAAGTTGGAAACATTGCAAACCAACAAGTTAATGTCTCACCTTAAGCTCCTGGAAAAAGAGCAACAAAGCAACCCTACTCCCAGTAGAAGGAAACAAATAATTAAAATCAAAGCAGAATTAAATGATTTGGAATCCAAAAAAACTATAGAAAGAATCAACAAAACAAGGAGTTGGTTCTTTGAAAGAATTAACAAAATTGACAAGCCCTTAGCAAATCTTACCAAAAAAAAGAAGAGAGCATATCGAAATAAACAAAATCGCAGATGAAAATGGTAATATCACGACAGAAATTACCAAGATCCAGAATGTCATGAGGGAATACTTCTCACACATTTATGCCAACAAATTTGAGAATCTAGATGAAATGGATGAATTCCTAGCCAATATTAACATACATACACTGAACCAAGAAGAACTAAGCCAACTCAACAGGCCTATTTCAAGCTCTGAAATAGAAATGGCAATTAGAGAACTTCCACCTAAGAAAAGCCCAGGGCCAGATGGATTCACAGCTGAATTCTATAAGGTCTTCAAAGCAGAGCTCACACCAATACTCCTCAAGCTCTTCAACAAAATTGAAAATGAAGGTTCCTTACCAAACTCATTCTATGAAGCCAGTATAACCCTCATCCCCAAACCAGACAGAGATTCATCAAAGAAAGAGAACTATAGACCTATATCTTTGATGAACATCGATGCAAAACTTCTCAACAAAATAATGGCCAACCGTCTACAACAACTCATCAAAACAATTATACACTATGATCAAACTGGATTCATCACGGGGAGGCAAAGCTGGTTCAACATACGCAAATCAATTAATATTATTCAACACATCAACAGGAGCAAAGACAAAAATCACATGATTGTCTCAATAGACGCGGAAAAGGCATTTGACAAGATCCAACACCCCTTTATGTTAAAAGCTCTGGAGAAACTAGGAATCCATGGAACATTCCTCAATGTAATAAAGCCCGTGTATGAGAAACCTACTGCTAGTATTACACTTAATGGTGAAAATCTAAAGCCATTCCCTCTAAAACCAGGAATGAGACAAGTTTGCCAACTATCTCCACTCCTCTTTAACATAGTACTAGAATTCCTAGCCAGTGCAATAAGGCAAGAAGCAAGCATAAAGGGGATCCAAGTAGGGAAAGAGGAAATAAAACTATCCCTCTTTGCAGATGACATGATTCTGTATTTAAAGAATCCTATAGACTCTACTCCAAAGCTCCTTGAGCTGATTCAAAGCTTTGGAAGAGTAGCAGGCTATAAACTCAACCCTCAAATATCAACTGCCTTCCTTTATGCCAACAGTGAGAGGAACAAGGCAATAATCAGGAAAGAAACTCCTTTCACAATAGCCTCAAAGAAAATAAAGTACCTAAGAATTAGCTTAACTAAGAATGTAAAGGACCTTTTTGACGAAAACTTTAAAACCCTAAAAAAGGAAATTAAAGCAGAACTAAGGAAATGGAAAAACCTCCCATGCTCCTGGATTGGAAGAATCAACATTGTGAAAATGACAATCTTGCCAAGAGCTATCTACAAATTCAATGCAATACCCATCAATATCACAATGTCAATCTTTAACGAAATAGAAGAGGCAATCCAAAATTTCATATGGAATAATAAAAGATTTTAATTTCAGGCTGAGTGCCAGTGGCTCACGCCTGTCATCCTAGCTACTGAGGAAGCTAAGATCTGAGCATGGCAGTTCAAAGCCAGCCCAGGAAGGAAATCCCCTGAGACTCTTTTCTCCAATTTAGCCACCAAAAAACAAACAAACAAAACAAAAACTGGAAATGGAGATCTAGCACAACTGGCCGAGCACAATAGCGCAAGGTGCCCAATCGCTGAGTTCAAGCCTCAGGACTGGCACAAAATTTTTTTTAAAGATTTTAATTTCAGGGGCCGGGAGATAGGCCTAGTGGTTAAAGTGCTTGCCTAGCATGCATGAAGACCCGGGTTCGATTCCTCAGTACCACATATAGATAAAAGCCGGAAGTGGTGCTGAGGTTCAAGTGGAGTGCTCTAGCCTTGAGAAAGTCCAAGGACAGTGCTCAGGCCCTGAGCACAAGCCCAAGAGTGGCAAAAAAATTTAATTTCAAAATAGAATTTTCTCCCTGAGTAACATATTAGTGTTACAGGAAGTCTCAACAGCCTTGACTTTCAGGATCCCATTTGTACCAAACATGAACTGTATGAGAAATAACCCATAATCACCATCTTACAATGAGCAACCACAGTTCCTCTGGCTCTGCTACTGAGCCATCAAGCATATTGAGGACTAGAAATGTCTTTAATGACTTAGGCGGTGCAGCTCATACAGGTGCTAGCATCCTGGAAGTAGGAAGACAAAATGTGAATGAATTTGAGGAATGAAGAATCCGTGCAGAAAGTAGAATATAAAGTAAAAGCAAATACCCCCCGTGCCAAAAATGAGGCAATACCCCCAAAGAAACCATACAGCAATGCATGTGTTTCATGTTATGCACATTATGGGGGTGCAGTGTGTGTGTGTGTGTGTGTGTGTGTGTGTGTGTGTGTGTGTGTGTGTGTGTGTGTGTGTTCCAATCCTGAGCCTTGAACTCAGGACCTGATTGCTGTCCTTGAACATTTTTGCTCAAGACTAGTGCTCTAAAACTTGAGACATGTCTTTCTTTCTTTTGATGGCTAACTGGAGAAGAGAATCTTATGGACTCTCCTCTCCTGGGCTGGCTTCCATCTGTGAAGCTCAGATCTCAGCATTTTTGAGTACCAGGTTACAGACATAAACCACCACTTGTGCTTAGATAAAGGAATACTTTTTATTGTTTATGTTTTTTGTTTTTCTTACCAGTCCTGGCTCTTGAACTCAGAGCTTATCTTGAGCTTTCTTAAGGCTAAAGCTCTACCACTTGACCCAAAGCACCACTTCTGGCTTTTTCTATGTATGTGGTACAGAGAATCAAACCTGGGTCTTTGTGCATGCTGGCAAGCACTCTACCACTAGGCCAAACTCCAGGCCCCTTTTTTATTGTTTATGGACATAATTTATCAATGTATGATTCATCTATCAAGTAATTCACCCCTTTGAATAATGGCCTATTGTATAAATATTTCTTGTTTTGCCTATCTAGTCATCAGTTAATGGGCATTTTGGATTATTTCCAATTTGAGGCTATTATACTTCTGCTATCAATCAATCCTTGAGGGCTAGACATTCTCTAAAGTCTTGGCTTCTTTTTGAATGGATGAATAATGAATGTAAGGATCAAGTTCTTAAATTTCTCTCTGTCTGTCTGTCTGTTTGCCTCCCCCCCCCCTCTCTCTCTCTCTCTCGTGTGGGTCATGGAGCCTACGCTTTGTCCCTGTGCTCTTTTTGCTGAAGGATAACACTATTCCATTTGAGCCACAGTGCCACTTCCAGTTTTCTAGTGGTTAATTGGGCATAAGAAGCTCACAGACTTTCCTGCTTGGGCTGGCTTTGAACCATTATCCTCAGATCTCAGCCTCCTGAGTAGCTAGGATTGCAGTCATGAGCCACTGGTGCAAAGTAATATTTCTTGACCTGGTTCAAAATTATTACACAGGCCCTTGCCAACAGCAAGCACAACTGTTCACTGAGCCTTGGACACAAGATCCATACAGAATGGGTAGTCAAGATCGCTTTGAATTCCCACTTCAGACCCAAGTGGGAATGCATTTAATAGCATCAAAAATGACTTAGTCAGACACCAGTATTCACACCTGTAATGCTAGCTATCCAGGAAGCTGAGATCTGAAGATCATGGTTTAATGTCAGCCCAGGCAGAAAAGTCTGTGAGATTCTTATCTCCAATTAACTACCATAAGTCTGAAAGTAGGGCTATGGTTCAAGTGACAGAGTGCTAGCCTTGAGAAAAAAAAACCCTCAGGAATAGTGCCCATTTCCTGAGTCCAAGCCCCAAGACCTGCACAAAATACAAAATCCTTCAATTACATTTGACCACATTATAGGCAAATATAGATGAATAGGAACAAATAAACAATTGATAAAGTTCCATGAATGTCAAGAAGGGTGAGCTAAACACTAAGTTGGAAAACAGATTTTAGCAAAAATAAGTTTAATGGGAAGGTTGCTAGTTGGGGCGAGGGCAGGTGGATGAATCAAAAAAGAACAAAGTGGCAGGGAGTTTGTTTTAGTGGTAGAGTACTAGCATGCATGAAGACCCAGGTTTGATTCCTCAACACCACATACATAGAAAAGCCAGAAATGGTGCTGTGGCTCAAGTGATAGAGCTCTAGCCTTGAGGATAAAGCCCAAGGACAGTGCTCAGACCCTGAGTTCAAGCCCCAAGGCTGGCAAAAAAAGAAAAACGGACAATGTGGATCTGTGATAACAGAAGTGGGAAACCTCAAATTAATTTTTTGTGGGGGAATAGTCAAGATGGGAAGAATGATGGTAGAGGTAGCTGTGATGAAGTACTGGGCAGGTCAAATTTAACACTAAGTAGAAATGAGTACCAGTGGTTTAACACCTGTAATCTCAGCTACTCAGAAGGCTGAGACATGAAGATCAAGGTTCAAAGCTAGCCTGGGCAAGAAGAGACTCTTATTTCCAACTAGCCAGCCAAAAGCCAGAAGTGGTGTTGTGGTACAAGAGGTTTGTGACTTCAGGAGAGCTCTGAATCTCAGATGAGTGAACAAACCCCTATCTTGCGAGGAACGATGGTTCACACCTGTAATCCTAGCTACTCAGTAGTCTGAGATCTGAGGATGCAGGCCTGGAGAAGCACAGATTTGGCATAGGATGACAAGCATAAGAAGCCAAAAATAAATACCTTGGACACTGAAACAAAGGTAGTGAATGTCATTGGACTAGTCTGCCCCCCCGCTTAAATAAAGCAGACTTGATGTCCCTGTTCCTCAGGCTGTAGATGAAGGGGTTCAAATAGGGTGGCCACAGCATACAGCACCAAATCTTTAGGAGACTTTGATACTGTCGACCCACACCAGTGGCGCTTCCATAAAATAAGCACACCACAGAGAGATGAGAGCCACAGGTGAAGAAGGCTTTGTATTTCCCACCTGAGAAAAGGCCTCATGATGGATGAAATAATTCTATTATCGGAGAAGAAGATTCCTGACATGGGGCAGAAACCACAGAGAACAACTAGAAAATCGTTGACAAGGTGACTAAAGAAAAGTGTCAACACAGCTGAGATGAAGAATTCAAGAAGGGTCACAAGAGAAATTTGAAATTTCCACATGCTTGAAGTTTTTAAATTGCATCACAAGCATATTGTGTAAAAAGCTAGGATTACAGGTGTGAACCACCAGGGCCCTGCAAGAAAGATAATTTCTTGTTATCTGATAAAAAAACATACAGCAAGCTAATTAAAATTCCTACCTTTCAGGACAGCGCTTATGGGCTTACATAAGTGCTTTTGGTTACATTCGAAGGGTTTATTTGTAAGAACCTCTCTTTCTTGCTCCATTTGTGAATGGAAGCAACTGAGAATAGGATTCACAGAAGTGGAGCTGTGGCTCAAATGGTAGAGCATCAGCCTTGAGTGAGAAGGTACCTAGAAAAGAGACAGTGCCCAGGCCCTGAATTCAATCCTCCCAAGATATGGCATATACATGCATACACACAAAAATGCTTTACTTTTGCTACTTAAAGGTAACACAGATTCATTATTTGGTTTCCTTTCACTATGGTTTAACTGAGAAGAGGTAAAAGAAAAAAATGCATGAATACTTGAAAACACATATGGGCAACTTCTTATTGGGAAAATGAGGGAAAAAATATCTAGCACAGGAGCATTGTAGTAAGGATCTTTAAAGTTTTTAAATAGCTTAACTAGTGGTTGTAACTCTCATGTATGCATATATTCACTTGTCTAAATTTTCAACTACTCACTGGACTGTGATAGATTATAACTGTAACCTAGGGATTCAAGAGCCTGAAATCTAAAGAACATCATTCAAAGTCAGCCCAGGTAGAAAAATGCATGTGGCTCTTTATCTCCAATTAGAAAAATAAAGCCCAGAAGTCCAGATGCAGCTCAAGTAGTAGATTACTAGACTTAAGCAAAAGAAAATCATCACTAGGATCTGAGTTTAAGCCCTAGAACTAACACTAAACAAACAAAAGCAAAGAAACAAGTATATATGTCTGACTTTACTAAATACCCCAATATAAACAAAGAACACAACCATGCAAAAGAATAAAGAACACAGATGCCATCATTTACCATAGCAAAGATAGGTGCCCCTTAGTGCATGATTGGATCAAGAAGATGTGGTATCTATACACAATGGAATTCTATGCTGCCATCAGAAAGAATGGCATCAACCCATTCAAAAGGAAATGGAAAAACTTGGAAAAAATATTAAATAAAGTAAGCCAGACCTAAAGGATCATAGCTCCCTGGTTTCCCTCAATTGCAAGAACTAGTACACATCCAGGATTCTCCTAGCTGAGGGTCACAATAGCTCAAAAGCTATGTGCATATGGCCATACAGAATGAGGAAACGCAAAATTAATTCCAGGATATGGAAACAAGAGGTTTATCTTTGTGTTTGTTGTTCTTAACCTACCTGTGAATGTATTTCTCTTCACCTTCTCTCTCCCTCCCTCCCTCCCTCTCTCAATATGATTTATCTTATGTTGTTACTGTATCTGACTTTGGTACCTGGTATATTGTATAAATGTTTATTTGTTTGTTTGAAATGGGAAGGGAAAGGGGGAAAATCAAGATAACTGGGAGAGGGTGGAGGGGGGAAGCTGGGAAAAAATGGGAAGGGGTATCAATGTTCAAGAAGTAACGTACCTGCTATCTGTAACTCCTCCATACATCACCCTAACGATAAAATACAATTTTAAAATAGAAATAAACACGGATGCCAGTAGCTCACGCCTCTAATCCTACCTTCTCAGTAGGCTGAGATCTGAAAATAAAACATAGTTTGAAACCAGCCTGGGATGGAAAGTCTGAGAGACTCAGATCACCAATTAACCACCAAAAGGCTGGAAGTAGAGCAGTAGAGTGTTAATCTTGAACAAAAGAAACTCAGCGATAGCATTCAGACCATGAGTCCAAGCCCCAGGACTGGCAAAAAACATCACCCAAATAAGCTGGGTATGGTGGCTCACACCTGTAATCCTAGCTATTAAGGAGGCTGAAATCTGAAGATCAAGGTTCAAATCCAGCCCAGGCACAAAAGAAACAGAGTCTCTTTATATATATATATATATATATATATATATATATATATATATATATATATATATATATATATATTTAAAGAGAATTCATTTTACTTTTTTTATTTACTTTTATTTTTTTATTGTAATTAGTAAAAGGGTTACATGATATTTGCCAGATAGAAGGTGCATTAATTCACATACATTGATACCTTTTCACATGTCTTGGTACCCGTTTCCCTCCCCCCCCACACCCCCCACCCGTCTTGGTTTCCCCCCTTCCCTATCAAATTTCAAATATTCAAATACAAATAAATTCAATATATCAGATAACAAAGTGAGATACTATACCAATATGAGATAACCAAGGGACAGCAAAGGAGATGAGAGAAAACATAGTACATTAAGGACAACAATAATTCATTATATGGCTTTTGTTTCACTATGCTGGAGGTCCTTTCAATTAGCTTCACATTATATGTTCTTATGTATCAAGATTTTGCTCTATTGCAAATCTCTGCTAGTAGAGCCCAAGGTTTCTACTGATTATGACAAATGAGGGAAACCATTGTGCCTAAGTTCCTTTCAGTTTGGCTTACTTCACTTAATATGATTTTTTCTAAGTCTTTCCATTTCCTAACAAATGGGGCGATGTCATTTTTTCTGACAGCAGCATAGAATTCCATTGTGTACAAATACCACAACTTGTTGATCCACTCATCAACTGAGGGACATCTAGGTTGGTTCCATATCTTTGCTATGGTGAATAGTGCTGCAATGAACATTGTTGTGCTAGTGGGTTTAGTATGTCCTTGTTTCTGGGTGGTTGGGTAAATGCCAAGTAGTGGAATTGCTGGGTCATAGGGGAGTTCTATGTTTAGCCTTTGGAGGCACTGCCACACTCCTTTCCATAGTGTGCCAGTACCAAGCTGTTTTGAGAATTATAGCTCTGTAATAGAGTCTAAAGTTTGGAATTGAAATTCCTCCAGCGCTGTTCTTTCTGCTAAGAAGTGTTTTTGCTATACGGGGTCTTTTATTATTCCATATGAAATTTTGGATTGCCTCTTCTATTTCTTTAAAGAATGACATTGGGATGTTGATGGGTATTGCATTGAATTTGTAGATAGCTCTTGGCAAGATTGTCATTTTCACAATGTTGATTCTTCCAATCCAGGAGCATGGGAGGTTTTTCCATTTCCTTAGTTCTGCTTTAATTTCCTTTTTTAGGGTTTTAAAATTTTGTCAAAAAGGTCCTTTACATTCTTAGTTAAGCTAATACCTAGGTACTTTATTTTCTTTGAGGCTATTGTGAAAGGAGTTTCTTTCCTGATTATTGCCTTGTTCCTCTCACTGTTGTCATAAAGGAAGGCAGTTGATTTTTGAGAGTTGATTTTATAGCCTGCTACACTTCCAAAGCTTTGAATCAGCTGTAGGAGCTTTGGAGTAGAGTCTATAGGATTCTTTAAATACAGAATCATGTCATCTGCAAAGAGGGATAATTTTATTTCCTCTTTCCCTACTTGGATCCCCTTTATGCTTGCTTCTTGCCTTATTGCACTGGCTAGGAATTCTAGTACTATGTTAAAGAGGAGTGGAGATAGTGGGCATCCTTGTCTCGTTCCTGATTTTAGAGGGAATGGCTTTAGATTTTCACCATTAAGTGTAATACTAGCAGTAGGTTTCTCATACACGGGCTTTATTACATTGAGGAATGTTCCATGGATTCCTAGTTTCTCCAGAGCTTTTAACATAAAGGGGTGTTGGATCTTGTCAAATGCCTTTTCCGCGTCTATTGAGACAATCATGTGATTTTTGTCTTTGCTCCTGTTGATGTGTTGAATTGTATTAATTGATTTGCGTATGTTGAACCAGCTTTGCCTCCCCGTGATGAATCCAGTTTGATCATAGTGTATAATTGTTTTGATGAGTTGTTGTAGACGGTTGGCCAGTATTTTGTTGAAAAGTTTTGCATCGATGTTCATCAAAGATATAGGTCTATAGTTCTCTTTCTTTGATGAATCTCTGTCTGGTTTGGGGATGAGGGTTATACTGGCTTCGTAGAATCAGTTTGGTAAGGAACCTTCATTTTCAATTTCGTTGAAGAGCTTGAGGAGTATTGGTGTGAGCTCTGCTTTGAAGACCTTATAGAATTCAGCTGTGAATCCATCTGGCCCTGGGCTTTTCTTAGGTGGAAGTTCTCTAATTGCCATTTCTATTTCAGAGCTTGAAATAGGCTGTTGAGTTGGCTTAGTTCTTCTTGGTTCAGTGTGGGTATGTTAATATTGGCTAGGAATTCATCCATTTCATCTAGATTCTCAAATTTGTTGGCATAAATGTTTGAGTAGTATTCCCTCATGATATTCTGGATCTTGGTAATTTCTGTCGTGATATTACCATTTTCATCTGTGATTTTGTTCATTTCGATATGCTATCTTCTTTTTTTTGGTAAGATTTGCTAAGGGCTTGTCAATTTTGTTAATTCTTTCAAAGAACCAAATCTTTGTTTTGTTGATTCTTTCTATAGTTTTTTTTGGATTTCAAATCGTTTAGTTCTGCTTTGATTTTAATTATTTGCTTTCTTCTACTGGGGTTAGGATTGCTTTTTTGCTCTTTTCCCAGGAGCTTAAGGTGGGACATTAACTTGTTGGTTTGCAACTTTTCCAACTTGTTGTTGTAGGCACTCAGCGCTATAAATTTTCCTCTGAGTACTGTCTTTGCTGTGTCCCAAAGGAGTTGGTATTTTGTGTGCTCCTTACTGTTAAATTTCATAAACTGTTGATTTCTGTTCTGATCTCTTCGATGCCCATTGGTGATTCAACAATGTGTTGTTCAGTCTCCATGAGTTACAGGGTTTTCGTTGGTGGAGATGTGTGTTCAGTTCCAGTTTGATGTCTTTGTGGTATGAGAGTGTGCATGGAATAATTTCTGTGTTTCTGAATCTGTTCAGGTTTGTTTTATGGCCTAAGATGTGATCTATTTTGGAAAATGTTCCATGTGCTGCTGAGAAAAACGTATATTGTGTTGTTGCTGGGTGGAATATTCTGCAGATGTCTGTTAGATCTATTTGGTCTATATACTTGTTCAGTTCTAAGGTTTCTCTCTTGAGTTTTTGCCTTGTTGATCTGTCCATAGGTGAAAGTGGTGTGTTAAAGTCGCCGACAGTCACTGTGTTTCAATCTATGTATGGTTTCAGTGTAAGTAAAGTTTGCTTGATGAAGTTTGGAGCTCCGGGACTGGGTGTGTAAATATTTAGGATCGTTATGTCTTCCTGGAGGAAAGATCCCTTCAGTAGTATGTAGTAACCTTCTTTGTCTTTTCTTACTAATTTTGGTTTGAAGTCTATTTTATCTGATATGAGGATGGCAACTCCAGCCTGTTTATGGGGGCCGTTAGCTTGATAGAGTTTATTCCAACCTCTCACTTTCAAAAGATGCTTGTTTTTTGGGTAAGATGTGTCTTTTGAAGACAGCACAACGATGGCTCTTGCTTTTTGATCCAACTAGACAGCCTATGCCGTTTAATTGGAGAGTTGAGTCCATTGATATTGAGAGTTAGGATTGAGAGATATTTATTAGGTCCTACCATTTTTAAAAGCTTTTATTTGGGCCTGTGTCTTGACAGTTCTTGTGGTCCTTAGGTGGTATGCTGTTTAGGTGCCATTTCTTTCCCTATATTGTATTTATTTTGGTTTTCTATGTATAGGACATCTTTCAGAATTCTCTGTAGTGTTGGTTTTGTTGCGACATATTGTTGCAGCTTTTCCCTGGAATGGAATGTTTTTATTGTTCCCTCAGTTATGAATGAGAGCTTAGCTGGGTACAGTATTCTTGGTTGGTAGTTATTCGACTTAAGTGCATGACATATATGCTTGCAGTCACTTCTTGCTTGCATGGTCTCTGCTGAGTAATATGGGGTTATTCTGATTGGTTTCCTTTATAGGTTACTGAACCCTTTTCCCTGGCTGCCTTTAGGATCCTTTTTTTGGTTTCTACTGATCCAGTTCGGATTACGATGTGGCGGTGAGATGTTCTTTTCTAGTCAGGTCTGTTTGGGGTTCTAAAAGCTTCTTGTATCTGGATGGGTCTGCCCTTCTGGATATTTGGGAAATTCTCTGAGATGATTCCCTGAAGTATATTTCCCATACCATTGACCTCTTTCTCCAGACACTCCTCAATACCAATTAGCCTTAAATTAGGCTTCCTAATTGTATCTTGGACCTCCTGAAGCACTCTCTCATTTTTCCTAGATTTGGATTGACTCATTTTCTGTTCTTTCTCTATAATAACTAAATTATCTTCAGCCCCGGAAATTCTCTCCTCTGCATTGTCTAACCTGCTATCAAAGCTATCTACTTTATTTTTCATCTCCCTTGCTACTAATTGCTCATTTTTGATGCCTTGCATCTCTTCTTTTAGATCATGTATGGATTTCTTTAGCTCCTTGATTTCCATTTGAATGGTTAGCTCAGTAGCTTTATTTTCTTTGAACATTTGCTGGAGTTCGGTCACCTTTTTATTTGTGGATTCTATGAATTCACCCATCTTTCTTTGAACAGCCTTTATTATGGCTTCCTTTTCACTTATCACCTTGTTTATGGTTTCCTCTTGTTCAGCTATGGCTTCTTCCCTTATCTCTTTCTTTATATTTTCACATTTTTCATTAATGATGTTTATCAATTGCATTTGTACAGCACTTGGAAGACTTTCCTCTAGGTTTGCCAGTGACTGCTCCATTGGCTGTTTACATTGGGTGTGGTAGGTGGGAGATGTTGTTTCTTGATTTGACATGTTTCTTGAGTTTCTTGTTCTGCCCATTTGAAAATGGGAGCAAGATTAATACTAAACACGATTATAGTTTTTCAGATATAACCAACCTACACCTCTGTAGCTGGCAGACTCTAGATGTTCACAAGTTTTGATTGGTG
This sequence comes from Megascapheus bottae, assembly GCF_031878675.1. Lineage (NCBI taxonomy): Eukaryota > Metazoa > Chordata > Mammalia > Rodentia > Geomyidae > Megascapheus > Megascapheus bottae. The sequence goes on along the minus strand of NC_143509.1, from coordinate 4,663,679 downwards.
TTATCACTTTTCTTTTTGTGCAGTTATGGACTAGTCTAATTATTCACTGATAAGCGATTTATATCCAAAACAATAAGCCTCTCAATCCAATCTCTATTGTCTTTATGTCCCTCTGAGCCTAGAGAATAATTAAACACCTAGATATACAATGTTGCTCAACAGCCATCAAGTGTAGATCCATGCAGTATAAGGGTTGAAAGAGGAGCAGAGGTCCAGAGATAGAAAAATAGAATGAGAGAGGTCAGGGGGTAAGTAGGTAGAGTATTTGAGTACAAAGTTTGGAAAGTATTAGAATAAAACTTATGTGTTGCTGCGCGACTAGCTCTTAGCCCAGCCAGTGGCCTCACAGTGGACCATGGGATGGATCTGCGAGCTTCCGTCTGAGCATGGTTGGCGGACGTTTTCCTGTGCTGCTTCCAGGGGCGGCCCCAAGCCAAGGGTCCGGGGATTGAGAGTTTCAGGAGCTCTCAGCAGGACCAGCAGGAGGCCCCTCTGTTCCCAGGGGCGGGGCCCAGCTGGGGGCAAGGGCTCCAAGGGTGGAGCTGCACCTTTTTGGTTCTCAGAAGGGGAGCTTGGCTGCTGGTCGGCCCTTCAGATCCCTCCTGTGTTTCCAGTGCTTTGTCAGAGTCTGTGACTGTGGGGGGGTCCCTCGGTGGTGTCTTGCTCAGGATTCCCAGCTGGAGGATGCCCCACTCGAGATTTGAGGGGGGGCAGATGTTGGCTCCTATTTACCCACACCCCCTGCCCACTGTTGTAAGGCAGGATCCGAAAGCCCTCCACTCTCCAGATCCAGTGACCTTGGTGAGGAGCCTGGTGGGTGGGTGGGAGCTGGGACAGCTCCGCCTCCCCTGGTGGGGTGCTGAGTCCTAGGGTCCGCTCGCTTGTCAGTCTCCAGTCAGAGGGTTGGGGATTGAGCCCATTGGGCGGGTGGGAGTTGGGACAACCCCGCCTCCTTTGGTGGGGTGCTGGGTCTTATGGGTAGCCCGCCTGTCAATCTCCAGTCAATGGCCTGAGGGAGGGGGCTGTTCAGAGGAGGGACAGGATTCTAAATTCCTTGCCCCCCTGCTCCCGCCGGTCTTTCTCAGGCAGTGTGTTGGGGTCTGAGTTAAGTTCTATTGCTTGGCACCCGCTCGGCTTTCCCCATGTGTTTGGGGATGCGCTGTATTACTCACGCCTCTGAGTCCATCTGCGGGTTCTCCACGGTGGTGGGGAGTCTTTCACTCCCCTCGGGTCTCCGCCACCGCCTGTGTTCTGCGTCTGGGTTCCGCTGCTTGCTGTTCTGGTTCCGCGTCTGGGTTCCGCTGCTTCCGCCTTTCTCTGGCCCTGTTCTGTGCTGGTTTCTGCAGCCATTGGGCTCCCAGCGTGGTGCCCTCCACTGCTGCTGCTTTTCGTGGATTAGAGCCGGTGCCCGCCCCCGCCGCGTGGAGCCGGCGCCCGCTCAAGCCGCTTTTCGTGTCTTGGTCAGGCACCAGCTGCCGTTTATGGCAGCTTTCCGCGGTTTTGGGAGAGAGGTGGGGGAGGGGTCCTCGCGTTCCGAATTCTTTGAGAAAGTTGGATGTGAGCTTTATCTGGATTTCTTTTCCGGTTTGAGTCCTTCTCCGTTGCTTTTTGAGTTTGTTGTTTTGGATTTCTTTGGCTCGTGGGACTCCCTGGTTCTCTCTTTTTGTCAGAGGAAGCTAGGCAGCGTCCCTATTGTCTCGGTGCCATCTTCCTTCTCGAACCAGAGTCTCTTATCTCCAATTAACCTCTAGAAAATTGAAAGTGGGGCTTGGCTCAAGGGTAGAGATGTAGCCTTGAGCTGAAGAGCTCAGGATTACAACGCCGAGGATGGGTACAAGCCCCATACCCATCAAAAAATAACAATCTTGCAAAATGAAAGGGTGGGGGCAAACGCAAACCACGTCAAGAAATACATTAAATTGTTGAGAAAATATTTAGGTTCTTCCCACCTATTTTAATAAAAAGCATCCATCAGTTATACAAGAAGGTTCCATTTCACATGTCCACATGAGAAGATGATGTAGCATGATCAAAATCAGCCCCACAAGAACTCTCTCATCTGTTCCTCTTCTGAAATCAATCTCAACAAGCTTCATTGTCCCATTTTCACACATGTACATAAAAAAGTATCAAGTCTTCCTTAAAGAAATAGAGATCTCTAACTTATCTGACAGCAAGTTCAAAATAACCATCTGAAAGACTTCCTAGGTGAGATCAGGAGTTTGGCCCAGTGGTAGCATGCTTGTCTACCATGCACAAAGACCCAGGTTTGATTCCTTGGTACCACATATATAGAAAATTGCCAGAAGTGGTGCTGAGTCTCAAGTGGTACAGCTCTAGCCTTGAGGAAGAGGCCTAAGGACAGTGCTCAGGCCCTGAGTTCAAACCCCATGACTGGAAAAAAAAGACCCACCGAGGGGCTGAATACAAGTACACACAAACATCAAGAAAATGATGCTTAAAAAAATAAGAGTAAAAATTTAGTCAGGCGCCTGTGTTTCACACCTGTAATTCTAGCTACTTGGGAGGCTGAGATCTCAAGATCATTATCTGAAGCCAGCCTAGACATCTCTCAGTGTAAATCAAGATACCAGGAAAATATTACAGGAAGAGGTAGGGAAAGCACTAGGTTCCTAGGCACAGGTCAAAACTTGTTAAGAAAAGATCCAGTATGACAAGAAACCAAAGATCACATCAAACTGAAGAGTTTCTGCATGGCCAACATGGCTAACAAGATATATAGAAAGCCCACAGAATGGGAGATTTTTACCAGCTATGCTTCAGACAAAAAGGGTCTCATATCTAACATTTTCTTAGTGCTCAAAAAATTAAACCCTTAAAAAAATCTTCAAATAAACTACCCATTTAATAAGGAGGTAAAAGAACTAAAAAGAGGCCAGGAGTTTGTCCTAGTGGTAAAATGCTTGCCAAACATGCACAAACATGCAGATTTGATTCCTCAGTGCCACATACATGGAAAAAACCAGAAGTGGTGCTGTGGCTCAAGGGTAGAGCTCTAGCTTTGAGAAAGCCCAAAGACAGTGCTCAGACCCCGAGTGCAAAGGCCAGGACTGGCAAAAAATTAAGAATTAAAGAGAGACTTCTCAGAAGAAGTAAGAATGTCCAATAGACACATGAAGAAATGTTCAACATCTCTTGCCATAAAAGAAATGAAAATAAAGACAACATTGAGATTCCACCTCACCCTAGTTAGATGGTTATTATCAAGAAATAACAATAACAGATTCTGTTGGGAATGTAGCCAAAATGAAACTCTGCTACACAGTTGGTGGGTATGTAAACTTGTTCAACCACTCTAGACAATAGTATGGAGGTTCCTCAAAATAATATGACCCAGCAGTCCTACTCCTGGTCATCTATCCAACTGGCCACATACAAATCCACCCTAAGGCTACCAGGGCAACCATATTGGTTCCAACATTGTTTGCCATAGCCAAGATGTGGAATCAACCCAGATGCCCTTCAATGGAGAAATGGATCAAGAAAATATGGTGCTTATATATACACAGTGGCATTCTATGCTTCCATCAGAAAGAATGACTTTGTGCCATTCATAATAAAATGGAAAGGCTTGTAACAAATTATATTCAGTGAAGTAAGCGAGATCCAATGAAACATGGGTTGCATGGTTTCCACCATTTTTAATCATTAGAATGTGCCTATAAGTCTACAAGTAAACACACTGGATGATAAAAACAAAGACACATTTGAACATGATAAATGTACAGGACTATACACATTCACACAGTGAGACCAAAGAAGGATATTCTTAGGAGAGGATCTCAAAGGCTCAATAGCTCTGTGCATACAGTCATATAAAATGATATTTATAGACATGAACTCCAAAAAATGGAGACGAAAGGGTTTTTTTGTCTTTGTTTTCTATCTGTTGCTATTTTTGTTTTCTGTGCCTTTTGTCTTGCTTATAAGTTTACCTGTTTGCAAAGGGTAAGCGGGAAGCACTAAAATGGTAGGACAAAAGATGAACTAATTCAGCAGTGATACTCACTACACACTATGCTGAAAATGAACTCTACAACTTGTGGAGGGTGGGGAGGAAAGGGAAGGGTTTATGTTGTCCAAAAAGAAAGGTGTTCATTACCTGACTTACCTAACTGTAACCTCTCCATACATGACCTTTACAATAACAATTTTTTAAACATGAATGACATGGTCAGCGACGGGAGATGTTTGTTGTTGTTGTTTTCTGAGTCTCAATGTGGGCTTCCTGCTTTCTCCAGAAGGAAGAGTCTGATCCCACTGAGATTAGACTTTCCTCAGCAGTCTCCCTATGGCCCGTTTGATGTCCCTGTTCCTGAGGCTGTAAATGAAGGGGTTCAGCATGGGGGTGACCACTGTGTATGCCACAGAAGCCACTGCCCCATCCTGAGAGACACTGACACCGCCGAACTGAGGTACACCCCAAGTCCTGTGCCATAAAACAAGCACACCACACACAGGTGAGACCCACAGGTGGAGAAAGCTTTCCACCTCCCGCCTGGCGATGACACACTGAGTATGGAAGAAACTATTCTAGAGTAGGAAAAAAGGACTCCAGAAATAGGGAGAAAACCAGACATGGCACCCACAAAATACATGACAAGGTCATTGGTGAAGGGGTCAGAGCAGGCAGGGCTGAGGAGTTGGGAAGGATCACAGAAGAAATGAGAAATGGCCACACTCCTGAAGAAAGTGAGCTGTAAGACCATAGAGTTATGTAACTGGGACACCAGCAGGCTTATGACAACAGACACCACAACCAGTGAGCCACAACGTCGAGGGTCCATCATGACCTTTTAATGCAGGGGGTGACAGATGGCCACAAAGCGGTCATGAGCCATGACGGTGAGAAGCAGACTGTCCAGACAACCAAAAAGCATAAAAAAGGACATCTGAGTCAGGCACCCACTAGAGGAGATGGCTCTGCTGTGACTCCGTGTGTCCACCAGCATCTAGGGGACCGTGGTGGAGGTGAAGCCAATGTCAGTCAAGGAGAGGATGGAGAGGAAGAAGTACATGGGGGTGTGGAGGTGGGGGTCAAGGGGAGAGCCAGGATGATGAGCAGATTTCTGAGCACAGTGATCAGGTACATGGACAGGAAGAGCCCAGAGAGGACAGGCTGTAGCTCAGTGTCATCTGAGAGGCCCAGGAGATGGAACTTGGTGACTGGGGTTAGGTTGTGGGCACCCATGTTGCCTGGGCACCTTTTGTAGATTGAAAAAAAGGTGTCAAAAGAAAGAAATGTAAGTATACCAGAGTATGACACTAAAACTACATTCAGATTAAATCAATACAACAGGGAAGTTATCAAGGGAGGAAATCTCATCGAAAAATATAGATTTCTGACAAATCCCATCGTCCACAAACAGCTTATGAATACAATGCATCTTGACCAGTGTCACCCCTGTCAATATTTTCTAATTCCCATGAATCTTTTTTTATTGTAATTAGTAAAAGGGTTACATGATATTTGCCAGATAGAAGGTGCATTAATTTACATACATTGATACCCTTTCACATGTCTTGTTACCCGTATCCCTCCCCCCCACACCCCCTACCCGTCTTGGTTTTCCCCCCTTCCCTATCAAATTTCAAATATCCAAATACAAATAAATTCAATATATCAGATAACAAAGTGAGATACGATACCAATATGTGATAACCAAGGGACAGCAAAGGAGATGAGAGACAACATAGTACATTAAGGTGACTCATGCCTATAATCTCAGAACTTCAAATACTGACATAGGAGAATGAAAGGTTCAAAGCTTGGCTACCTGCTAAGACCCTACCTCAAAAATAATAAAATAGAATCCTGGAGTTTGGCCTAGTGGTAAAATGCTTGCCTAGCATGCACGAAGACCCAGGTTCAATTCCTCAGTACCACATACATAGAAAAGTGGTGCTGTGGCCCAAGTGGTAGAGCAGTAGCCTTGAGGAAATCCCAAGGACAGTGCTCAGACTCTGAGTTCAGTCCCCAGGACTGGTATAATAATAATAATAATAATAATAATAATAATAATAATAATAATAATAAATAAAATCCAGCACATTTTTAAAAAAATTGTTAATGACACAAACAGCACACAAATTATATATAAATTTGGAGAGTTAGATAAATATCAAGAATCAATCATCATTTTATGTATTCTTAGTTTTATCTCTAAGTAAAATTTCTTTTTCGTGGTTGTGGTTTTTTTGTGTATGTGAATGACAGCCCTGGGGGTTAAACTTGGGGTCTGGGCACTGTCCCCAGTCTTTTACTCAAGGCTAGTAGTCTACCATGTGAGTTACAGCTCCACTTCTGGATTTTCTGGTGGTAAACTGGGGACAAGAGTCTCACAGACATTCCCACTCTGGCTGGCTTTGAACCACAATTCTCACATCTCAGCCTCCTGAATAACTAGATTACAGGTGTGAGCCACCAGTGCCTGAATCACAGTATCATTCTTAAATTTTTGTTTTATCCTATGAAAGTATTTACACACAGGTTTTATATTTCCATACAGTTATATAACCAGTTTAAATGAAATTCACACCCAGCATTACTCTTTCTTTCCCTCCTCCCTTATCCTTCCTTCTAGAATCTTCATGGTTTCAATTGTGTTATTTTCATAGCTACAATCTGTTTCAATACTATTCAGATGTGCATGTATATAGCATCTGCATGTGCCATAGTAGACAAATCTTGATACTTGTCTTTCTTCTTTTTATCTGTGTCTTTCTACCAGACTTTGTTAACTTTCTTAGTAGCATCAATGAGTCATGTATATACAAGGCTGTTTCATTTTTACACACTTACTGGTGAACACAATGCATCTTGATATCTGTCCTTGTTTCACTGAACAAGATAGTCTTTAGTTCTATTCACAAAATAATGATATCCTTCTTATAGCATTGTGTATATGTACCACAATTTTTATATCCATTGATAGGCACCTGAACAGATTCACAGCTTAACTATTGTGAACAGGGCCCTGATAAACTTGGGTGTGCCTGCATCTATATGCCAAGTTACATTCCTTTGCATGTATTCTCAGGAGTGGTAGATAAGATTGTGATCTGAGGTTTGTGTTTGCTTTTCCTGCAGTACTAGAGATTGGACTCCAAGCCTGGTACTTATTTAGCAAGTGATCTGCCATGAAAAGCCATGTGTCTGTCCTGTGGCTTTTAGCAGGTAGGGTCTCATGTTTTGGCCTGGGGTATACATTTTTCCCTCTGGGTATGGTTTACTTTGCTTTTACTGCAGAGGTAATGTACAGGGGAGGTATATAAGTTATGCATTGAATACATTTCTTTCTGAACAGTGTCATCTCTTCCCTCATTTTCTCCTGTTTTTGTCCCTTCTGACCACAAGTTTTATAGTTCATTTCCAACACTGTGTCTAGCAAGTATCACTACTGAATTAGTTCACTCTTTGGCCCATCATCTCTGTGCTTCCCCTTTCCCTCCCCAAAGCAAATAAACTTATAATCAAGATAAAAGTATAGAAATCAAAAACATTGAGAAAAGAGGAAAAACAGGAGGGGGGGAAAAGCCCACAAAAAGTAAAAAATTTAAAAAACTTCATTTTGGCTAGGAGATTGGCCTAGTGGTAGAATGCTTGCCTAGCATGAACAAAGACCCAGGTTCAATTCTTCAGTACCAGATACACAGAAAAAAAGCCGAAATTGTGCCAAGGCTCAAGTGTCAGGGTGCTAGCTTTGAGAAAGCACAAGGACAGTGCTCAGGTTCTGAGTCTGAGACCCAGGACTGGCAAAAATTCTTCATTTCTGTTTCTTGGAGTTCATTTTGATAAACATGAAATGATATTATTATATGCGCCTAAATATTGAGCCCTTGTGATTCTCTCCTAAGAATATCCTCATTTGTTCCCACTGTGTGGATGTTTAGAGTCCTATTTAATTAATCATGTGCAAGTATCATTTTTTTGTTTTTTCCTATCCATTGGGTTTACTTCTAAATTTACAGGCATATTCTGATATTTCAAATGAGGGAAAACACCAGGCATGGTGGCTCATGCCTGTAATCCTAGCTATTCAGGAGACTGAGATCTGAAGATCAAGGTTCAAAGCCAGCCTGAGCACAAAAGGACCAGGGACTCTTATCTCCAATTAACCACTAGAAAATGGGAAGTGTGGCTTGGCTCAAGTGTAGGGTGGTAGCCTTCAGTTGAAGAGCTCAGTGAAAATGCCAAGGCTCAGGGATAGAGTGATGGCCTTGAGTTGAAGAGCTCAGGGACAGCACCTAGGCTGAGTTCAAGCCCCATGACCCACAAAAAAAGAAAAAGAAACCATGAAGCCTATGCTTATTTGGGTCTGGCTTACTTTGTTTAATATAATTTTCCCTAGTCTTTCCATTTCCTTACAAATGGGGCAATGTCATCCTTTCTAATTGAAGCACAGAATTCCATTGTGTATATACACATATACCATATTTTCTTGATCCATTCATCCACTGAGGGGCATCTGGATTGATTCTATATCTTGGCTATTGTAAACCTTAACATGGTTGTGCCGGTGGCTTTAGTACAGCCTGGTTATAGTCATTTGGGTAAAATATCCAGGAATGAGATTGCTGGGTCATAAGGAAGTTCTATGTTTAGTCTTTTAAGGAATCTCCATATTGCTTTCACAAGTGGCTGAACAAGATTACATTCCCACAGTGTAGTAATGTTTCCCTTTTGGCCACATCCCCACCAATATCTGTTATAATTTGTTTTCTTGATAATGGCCATTCTAACTGGAGTGAGATAAAATCTCAATGTGGTTTTTACTGACAAATGTTTCATGGCCAAAAATGGAGAACATTTATTTGTGTATCTATTGCCTCTTCTTATTTCTTCATCAGAGAAGTCTCTCCTTAAATGTTTAGCCCACTTATTAACCAGGTGCTTGTTGTTGTTCTTTGAAGGACTTCTTTTCATTTTTTGGCCAGTCCTGGTACTAGAACTCAGGACTTGGCTCAGGAGTGAGCTTCTTTCTTTTGCTCAAGGCTAGCATTCCACCACTTGAACCACAGCACCACTTCTTGGCTTTTTCTGTGTATGAGGTACTAAGGAATTGAACCCAAGCTTGGTGCATGCTAGGCAAGCACTCTACCACTAGGCCATGCTCCTGGCCCTTTCAAAAATTTCTTTGGGGTTGGATTAATTTTTTAGCTCTAAGTATATTTTAGATATGAGATTCTTGTCTAATGTATAGCTAGTAAAATCTTTTCCCATTCTCTTGGCTTTCTAGTTATCTTGCTATCATCCAATCAAGAAGATACAACTTTATCATTAATGTTCAAGAGGTAAACTTTTTTCCTATGTGGGGCTTGATCTCTTTCTATCTTTTTGTTAACACACGCTTTGGAAATCATTATGATGATCCTTATACGTGTAAAAAGGATTGTGTATATAATTAATCGCAATAAAGAAAAAAGCATCCATCTCTTTTCATGAACCATTTTTAGTCTGGTAAAGTACACAGAGAAAAAGAACTAACATTCTGACCCATTTAAATTTTTATTAGAGGGTGTGGGGGTGAGGGTAATGGGTACCAAGACATGTGAAATCGTATCAATGTATGTGAATTAATGCACCTTCTATCTGGCAAATATCATGTAACCCTTTTACTAATTACAATAAAAAATAAAAAAATAAATTTTTATTAGATATTAGTTATTATTATAATATGGTATGGTATTCTATTACAACATGGTATGTTTATTACACTTCATCTCAGGAAATTTTCTATCTGAAATTTCTACACCTTTCATACCTTTCATAATGTGTATAAAGGAATGTACATTAAAATAGAACATTTATACATATCAAATAAATGCATCATTGAACGATGTCATTAAGGAGTGAACATGATCAGCAATTATAACCAAAACATGATTTTTTTGAAATTATATGTGTACATATTCATCTTTTCTTTTTCCAAAACAGGATTTTTACTCTCTGGCTGAATTTAGAGGTCTGCATGCACAGATAGATTCGATTTTCAAAAAACACACTGCAGGTGATGCTTTACACTTGTATTCTTTCTCGCCCAAGAGGCTGAGATCTGAGGATCCCAGCTGAAATCCAGCATCAATAGGAAAATCTGTGAGACTCTTATCACCAATTAATCACCAAAGTTTAGAAAGTGGAGGAACGGTTCAAGTGGTAGAGGGACAACCACGAGCATAAAAGCTCAGGAACAGTGCTTAGGTGCTGAGAACAAGTCCCAGGAACAACACACACACACACACACACACACACACACACGCACGCACACACACACACACACACACACACACACACAAATGAACAGCAAGAAAATTAACAACATAACCAAATGTAACCTATCTTGTCACCAGCTTGCTGCCTTGTAGAGTCTCCTCAGGGCTCTTTTAATGTCCCTGTTCCTCAAGCTGTAGATGAAGGGGTTCAGAAGAGGAGTGACCACTGTGTACATTGCTGAGGGCACTGCAATATTCCTGGGAGAATGTGACACAGCAGATCCAATGTAGTCTCCAATTCCTGTCCCAAAGAATAAGCAGACCACAGACAGGTGAGAGCCACAGGTGGAGAAGGCTTTGTACTTCCCTCCTGATGTTGGAATTCTCAGTAGTGAGGTAGTAATTTTATAATAAGAGAAAAGAGTCCCTAAGGTGGGAAAGAAACCAAATAATGTACCTATAAAATATTTAATTATGTTATCTGTGAAGCTGTGAACACAGGCAAGATCCAGGACTTGAAAAGGGTCACAGAAGAAATCCAGGATTTCCACCTCTCTGAAAGTGGTGATCTGTAATGCCATCAACACATGAAGTTGAGATTCCAAGATGCTGGCTACAAATGATATCAGAACCAAGGAGACACAGAGACGAGGGTTCATGATGAGAGGGTACTTCAGGGGGTGACAGATGGCCACAAAGCGGTCATAGGCCATCAAAGTAAGAAGCAAAACTTCCACACAGCCAAAAATGAGAAAAACAGATATCTGGGTGAGGCAGCCCACATAGGAGATGGTTCTGCTGAGACCCTGAATGTCCACCAACATCTTGGGGACCGTAGCCAATGTCAACACAAGACAAGATGGAGAGGAAGAAGTACATGGGGGTGTGGAGGTGGGGGTCAGAGGTGACTGCCAGGATGATCAGCAGATTTCCAAGCACAGTGATCAGGTACATGGACAGGAAGAGCCCAAAGAGCATAGGTTGTAGCTCAAGGTCATCTGAGAGTCCCAGGAGATAAAATTTTGAGATGTGTGTTAGATTACGCAGCCCTATATTTATTGGACACCTTTGATGCAAAAAAGAGAGCAATAACTACTGAAGAACTCAGAATTCAGCAATAATTTTGAATTCAAGTGTTTTAGTTGAGGACTCTTTTGAGTCCATCAATAATAGTTTCCGTTGTCATCTACCCAGTCATCCTGGATTTCTTCTTTCTCATATACCCCTTTTATAAATGCATTTTAGATACTCAACTACGTTAGAACATTACAGGAAGTGCTTTCTTATCACAGAAAATATAGCATATTCTTGTAAGATTATTACAAGATATTCCACAGTGGTCTTTCTTTGTGAGATTCATTCTCATACATTCTATAAAGAAACATTCTTGCTGGACATGGTGGCTCACACCTGTAATCCTAGCTACTCAGGAGGCTGAGATCTTAGAATCATGGTTCAAAGCCAGCCTGGGTGCTAAAGTCCATGAGACTCTTATCTCCAATTAACCACCAGAAAACCAGAAATGGCACTGTGGCTCAGGGGTAGTGCTGTAGCCTTAAGCTGAAGAGCTCAGAGACAGTGCCCAGGCCCAGAGTTCAAGTCTCCCAACCAAAAAAAGAAAGAAAGAAACATTCCTACAAACTTTATTTTATCATAAACAAATACTAAAGTCATGAATAGTGAAATTTCTAGAGATATGCTACTTAAAACACTTCATAAAATATACAGAACTGAATTATCAAACATTAATTTCATACAAACAAATCAGTTCTAGAAAATATTGTACAGCACCTGTTATCTCCCAGGAAATTTCTTCCTCATTCTTTCATTTATTAATTTCCATCTTGATATTCTGTGTGTGTGAGTGTGTGTGTGTGTGTGAAAGAGAGAGAGAGAGAGAGAAACAGAGAGACAGAGACAGAGACAGTGAGTCCTAGAATTTGAATCTTTCCTTCCTGCCCAATGTAGTGCTCTTCCACTTTAGCCAAAGCTCTACCTTTTTTGGGAGTTCAATATCTGTTGTTTAATTGAGAAATGAAAACAATGTTTTTCCATAAACATTCAGGTCTTCCTTTCTTTGTAGACAGATATAATCGACATTGCTTTAGATTGGCTCTAAAGAGAGCCAATCTGATGCACAGCTCCACTTTTGACTTTCAAGTGACTAAATGGAGATAAGAGCCTCTGGGGTTCTGCTACCTGGGCTGGCTTTGCACTTGAATCCTCAGAACCTCTCTCAGCCTCTTTATTAGCTAGGATTGCAGGGGTAAGCCACCAGTTCTGGGAATAAAGTATGCATTTTTAACTCTTTGCATTTTTCTGAACATGACTAAATTAATACCTGATGTTATATCTACTTTTCCCTGAACCAATTTCAGGAATTTAGGAGTATGTTGATATGAGCAATGGTGGTTGACATTTAGTCCTTCCTGTTCTGCCATTGATCGAAGCTTGCACTTCCTGTACTGATTTCAAGCCATGACTCCTGCTTTTCTGTTTTGTGACCAATTAGGAATCTCCCAAAGAAGAAATCAGCATCCTCTTCTTGGATGTCAGAGAGAAGTGAGACAGATGCTCTGGTTTCCACTGTGTGCCTATCAAAGTCTTTAACAAATCCCACTTTCCAAAATTTGCTATTCTGTGTCAATAGACAAACAGAAATATGGCTTCACAGTTTTCTTTTTTTAACCTTACCATCTACCACAGCTTCTATAAGAGTAGTGTGTTCAAGCTGGGCACAGTGGCTCCCACCTGTGATCCTAGCTACTCAGAGGGTTGAGATCTGAGGATCACGGTTCAAAGGCAGCCTAGGCTTGAAAGTCCCTGAGACTCTTAGCTCCAGTTAGCCACTAAAAAAAAACAGAGGTGACACTGTGTCTTAAGTGCAGTAGCCTTGAGCTGAAGAGCTCAGGGACAGCACCCAGGCCCAGAGTTCAAGCCTCATGACCGACAAAAAGAAAAAAGAAAGAATACTGTGTTCAATCATACTCTATTAGGAAACATTTTCAACTACAGGAAAAACAAAACACAGTAGAAAGCTTTGAAGTCAGATTTCTGTAACCTTCAGCAGAACAAAAGTCCTAAGAAAGTTCTCATTACTGCTATTCCTCATCCTCCTCCAGTTGCATATTGCAACTGTTGGCTTGTCCTTGTTATGTAGTAATAGCTGTTCTACTCTCTAGTTAAGGACAGAAGACATAGAACTGTGTTTTTCTATATTAATGAAACCTCTGGATCACCAGGAAAGTTATACAAAGCATGCTTGCATATTTATTGTGATATCACTCTCTACTTACTGGGTTGAACTGCTTCTCTGTTGGGTCATGGTCATGAAGTACAGATCAGAAGATCCCTGCGTGCCTGAAGTATAATAAAATCTCAGCTACACTCCTCACAATCAATCTTATGTACTTTGACACAGGAGAAATTCCAGCTGTAGAATAATATAACATTGGACATATTTATGGAGATGTCAGAGGACAGGCTGATAATCGGCTTTCCTTTGATCTTAGATGCTTAATTCCCAGAGATCACAATTAAACAGATTGTTTCTAGGCATACAAATCTCTATGGACTCACTAAAGTGGAAAGAATGTCCAAAAGAATAGATTTGAGGCTCTTCCTCTGATAAGAAAAGCTTGTGTGTTCTATACATAGATGAGAGGATGAAAAGTATCGTTCAGAATGGAAGATGCAGGAATGCAGTGGTGTATTGTAAGGCCTTAGAACAGCTCCCAGACATTTTAATGTAAAGGACCTTTTTCATGAAAATTTTAAAACCCTAAAAAAGGAAATTAAAGCAGAACTAAGGAAATGGAAAAACCTCCCATGCTCCTGGATTAGAAGAATCAATATTGTGAAAATGACAATCTTGCCAAGGGCTATCTCCAACTTCAATGCAATACCCATCAATATCCCAATGTCATTCTTTAAAGAAATAGAAGAGGCAATTCAAAATTTCATATGGAATAATAAAAAAACCCTGTATAGCAAAAAACACTTCTTAGCAGAAAGAACAGCACTGGAGGAATTTCAATTCCAAACTTTAGACTCTATTGCAGGGCTATAATTATCAAAACAGCTTGGTACTAGCACAAGAACAGGCCTGAAGACCAATGGAATAGAACTGAGGACCCAGATATTAAACCACAGACCATTAGCCACCTAATCTTTGACAAGAGAGCCAACAAAATAGAATGGAAGAAAGACAGCCTCTTCAACAAGTTGTGCTGGCAGAGCTGGTTGAGCACCTTCTTTGTCACCGTGCAGTAGAATTAACTCCAAATGGATCAAAGACCTGGAGGTAAAAGCTGACACAGTGATAACTTTACAGGAAGGAGTAGGAGATACACTATGCCTCCTTGGCACAGGTCGAAACTTTCTTAACAAAGACCAAGAATCACAACAAATCAGAGAAAGGCTGGATAAGGGGGACGGCATTAAACTGCGGAGCTTTTGTACAACAAAGGCCATAGCTAGTAAATTAATTAGGAAGCCTACACAGTGGGAGAAGATCTTCACCAACCAAACAACGGACAAAGGCCTCATATCTAACATATATCAACAACTCAAATAATTGAATCACTCCAAAACTAATCTCCAAAGTAACAACCATCCCATTAAAAAATGGGCCAAAGACTTAAGGAGAGTCTTCACTGAAGAAGAAAAAAAAATGGCCTATAGACACATGAAGAAATGCTCAACATTTCTGGTCAGAAAGGAATGCAAATCAAAACAACTCTAAGATTCCACCTCACTCCAGTTAGAATGGCCAGGATCAGGAAAACGAATAATAACAGATGCTGGAGGGGATGTGGCCTTGAGGGATCACTACTACACTGTTGGTGGGAGTGCAAACTCGTTCAACCACTGTGGAAATCATTGTGGCAGTGGCTCAAAAGGCTAAAAATAGAACTCCCTTATGACCCAGCAATTCCACTACTTGGCATTTACCAAACCATCCAGAATCTAGGGCATACTAAATCCACTAGCACAACAATGTTCATTGCAGCATTATTCAACATAGCAAAGATATGGAACCAACCTAGATGTCCCTCAGTTGATGAGTGGATCAACAAGTTGGGGTATTTGTACACAATGGAATTCTATGCTGCTGTTAGACAAAAACAACATCGCCCCATTTGTTAGGAAATGGAAAGACTTAGAAAAAATCATATCAAGTGAAGTAAGCCAGACTCAAAGGAACTTTGGCTCAATGGTTTCCCTCATTTGTCATAATCAGTAGAAACCTTGGGCTCTACTAACAGAGATCTGCAATAGAGGAAAATCTTGATACATAAGGCAATAAAGTATGAAGCTAATTGAAAGGACATCCAGGATATTGAAACAAAAGCCATATAAGGAATGATTGTTGTCCTTAATGTACTATGTTTTCTCTCATCTCCTTTGCTGTCCCTTGGGTATCTCATATTGTTACAGTATCTCACTTTGTTACCTGATATATTGAATTTATTTGTATTTGGTTATTTGAAATTTGATAGGGTAGGGGGGAAAACCAAGACGTGTGGGGGGTTGGGAGGAGGGTAATGGGTACCAAGACATGTGAAAGGGTATCAATGTATGTGAATTAATGCACCTTCTATTTGGCAAATATCATGTAACCTTTTATTAATTACAATAAAAAATCTGAGCCCTGAAGCCAGGCTCTGGTGAACCACTTTGTAATCCTAGCTACTCAGGAGCTGAGATCTGCAGATCATGGTTCAAAACCACCCTTGGCATGAAGTCTGTGAGATGCTTATCTCCAATTAGACATCAGAAAACCAGAATTGGCACTGTGGTTCAAGGAGTAGTGCAGTAGCCTTCAACTGAAGGCTCAGGAACAGCCCTCAGACTCTGAGTTCAAAGAGAAAAATCCAATCTGATCTCAGAGATAATCACATGGCATTCTGTCAACCATGGCTCATTGTTGTGTGGTGTTCCTGTCACAGACAGCAGCAGCAGCCTCCACCACCTCCTCCATCTCGTCGTCGTCATCATCATTATCATCATCATCATCACTATCATCATCATCATCATCGTCATCATTATCATTATCATCCACATCCTCTCAGTAAAGCTGTCCTCATGGTCCACAAAACACACCTCCAAATCCCTTCTCCATCCACCCTCAGCACTCACTCGCTGAAGCTGCCTTTCTCTTCAACCATGACCAAGTGGACAGGTCTGTGGTCCACAGACCTGCCGTGTAGCACCAATTCAGCCTCTGTCCTCAGAGTGGATATGAAGACACCATGGAAGCAGAGCTGGGGGATGCTGACAAGGAGGAGGCGGGTCCTGCAGGCAGGAGAGTGAAGGGCAGGGAGCACAGGCTCCCCCTCCAATTCTAGGTGGCCTTGGAGGACTGAGGCCCACAGCTCCCAACTAGCCAAGTTGAACAAATCAATGACCAAGTCTCTGTGCACATTTCAAACAGAGAGCTGAGAAGACCTAAAGGAAATCCATGCTGGTTCAAGACTCTCTGCCTATGCAGATGATTAATATACTAAAACTTCTATCACTTATGCTTATCTGATAGAGAGAGGGCATGGACTTTTCACAGTCCTTATAATTGATCTCCAAACTGTGGTGACTTTTAATGAATTTTCATTGTTCTCTATCCATACCATATATCTTCAGAATTATTATGATTCCAACTTCAAAGTTTACATCTTTTCTAATTTTATTTTGTTTTATTATTCATATAAACATTTAATCAAACATTTTCTTTTCTTCCCACCCCCAAATGCCTACAGAAAACATTACGGGATTTATGGATATGTAAACACTGAAGCAGTATAAACCCTGAAATTACAAATACAATAAAGACAACGAGTTGAGAAGTTGGGTATTAATTTTCCAGGTCTGTCTATTCCCTTACAAACAGTACAATATATTTTTTCTGATGGGTGTATACAATTTCATTGCGTTTATACACCACATTTTCTTGATTCACTCATCCACCGAGGGGTATCTCGGTCGATTGCATATCTTGGATAAGTAAACAATGCTTCAATGAAAATGGTGGTACTGACAGTTGCAGTGGGGAAATGTTTGTAGTGGATTTTTATCAAATGACCCAGAGTGGGAATGGTGGGTCATAGAGGATCTCTGTTCAGTCTTTTAAGGAATCTCCATAGCTTTCCAGAAATTTTACCAAGAACGTAGGAATGTCCCTTTCTGGCCACATCCCCACCAGCATCTGTGATTATCAGTTTTCTACATAATGGTCATCTAACTGAGGTTTGGTGGAATCTCACAGTTTTTTGATTTGCATTTTTTGTCAGTCCTGGGGCTTGAACTCGGGGCCTGGACACTGTCCTTAGACACTTTTTAGTACTCTGCCATTTGAGGCACAGTGCCACTTCCAGCTTTTTCTGTGTGTATGGTGCCAAGGAATTGAATCCAGGGCTTTGTGCATGGGAGGTGAGCACTCTACAATTGGGCTACGCTCACAGCCCCACTTCCTACTTTTTCTGTGCATGTAGCACTGAGCAGTTGAACCCAGGGCTCTACGCATGCTGGCTAAGCACTCTAATATCAAATTAACATTTGTCCATTTAATACCATCTTCACCGTTACCATACATCTGCTGTGGTGACGAGTGCAGGAATTCTCTCAGATGTAGGAGATGTTGTGGCAGATCCTAAGCAGATGGCAGGGAAATGAGGTAGAGGCTAAAGCTTTTTGCTTCTCACATGAGGAAGGAAAGAAGTTGTTTTCCGATACACAACAAATCTACATAGGGACCTAGAAATGGACATCCTTATGTGTTGAAGAAAGACAACAAGACTCTGACCTTCAATTAAACACCAAAAAAGTTGAAAGTGTTATTATGTCTGAATGAAAGGAGGGCCAGCCTTGACAAAAAGAGAAAAAAATCAGGAACAGGGTAAGGTCCAGAGTTCAAGACCCAGAAAAGAGGATTGTAGTGCTAAATTTCAGAAATCTAAACAGATTTAGTTTTGAAATCTCACTGTTTGAGATCTCATAATCTCGGAGTGTTCTTTCTTTTCCCTTTTTTCAGAATTTTACTATGGTTAAAAGCTGTACCAGAGAGTTCAACTTGTCATGTTTATTTATGAACTCTATGATTAAAGTCATTCATTCCACAGTTCTTCTAGACTCTCTCATGCCCTACCCATCCCCTCAGTTTGTCTGGATCCCTTTCCATATATGTACATGAGAAAATGCAGTCATGATATTCTTTTGAACTCAGGGTCTGGGTGCTGCCCTAGTGCTGGTTTTGAACCATGACCTTCAGGTCTCAGCCTCCTGAATAGCTAAGATGACAAGCATAAGCCAGCATCACACAGCTTTATTTCCCTTTAGTGTTTCCTGATGTTTTTAACCATTCTGAGCACATTTTATGTTGTTTATACCCATTTCAATAAATAATGATAATCCCAACTATGTGTCAAATATACCTGTAGCTCCACTATACATTACAACAAATAATAAAAAAAAACTTTTAAAAAGTGGACACAAACAAATCATTTTTGTTTGGTAGCACTGGTGTTTGAACTCAGGGCTTTCTGTTTTCTTGGCAAATGATACATAACATGCTTTCTTTGTTTTTAGTAATTTACAGATGGGATCTAGGACTTTTTTGGTTTTTTTTTTAAGAATTTATTAATGTTGATTTTTTACAGCATATTTTAAATGACAAGTTTAACAAAAAAGTGTTCAAGTAGGGAATCTCTATTTACAATCACTGGGACTTAGTATGTAAAACTTAATCAAAATTAGGCTAAGGGTTCGCATGTCATAGAAACATACTAACTTAAGAAATAAGACATTATGTCTATAGAGTCATAGATTTTTATGTCTATATAGTTATGTTTATATTTCCATTACCATGTCCATAGCATTGGATATGCAAATATTGTGTCCATACTCTTGTACTCTTTGGATTTAATAGCCACATATTAGGGATACCATGCACCTTTTGTTCCTTAGGTCTTGACTTGTCTCACTCAACATGATTCGCTCCAGGTTCATCCATTTCCCTGCGAATACCATTGTTTTATCTTGTCTGTTGGCTATGTAGAATTCCATTATGTATATATACCACATTTTCTGTATCCATTTATCTGCAGTAGGGCATCTGCATTGTTTCCATCACCTGGCTATTGTGAATAGTGCAGAGATGAACGTAGCTGAGCAGGTGTCCTTGTAATATCTTGGGTCATGATGTTTAGGATAGATGCCCAGAAGTGGTATGGCGGGATTGTAGGGAAGTCTATTTTCAGTTCTTTAAGAAACCTCCACACTGCTTTCCAGAGTGGCTGAACTAATCTGCATTCCCACCAGCAGTGTAGTAGGGTTCCTTTTTCTCCACAACCCCACCAGCAACTGTAAAAATATGGAATGCTTCACAAATTTGCACGTCATCCTTGCGCAGGGGCCATGCTAATCTTCTCTGTATCATTCCAATTTTAGTATATGTGCTGCTGAAGCGAGCACAATCTAGGACTTTTTAACACACAGGTCTGCCCAGATGCTTATATCTCAGTGATGAGCCTCTAACTGCTGGCTCTTAAAAGCAAGGTGGATGATTTTTATTGTTTGCTTGCCTCTTTGCATCTTGGTTTGTACCATTCCTGGGGTTTGAACTCAGGATGTGGACACTTTCCCTGATTTTTTTCCTCAGGACTATTTTTCTCCTTCTTGAGCCATAGCTTGACTTTTTGCTCTGCGTGTGTGTTGTAATTGAATTTAAAACTCATAGGTGATGATGGGAGGGAAGAACTGGGACAGTGGGAAGGTAGGAATTACCTTATCCAGAATGAAATGCACTCTTTGCCTCACTTATGTAATGGTAGCCCATTTATATAACACCTTTAATATAACAAAAGTCATAAGGGGAAAAAATTAAGGCACTAGTTTATAATTTTTAAATTAACTCAAGCTAAAGGACAGGACGGGATAGCTGGCTACAAAATAACATGTTCTGACTTCAAAGTCTGTCCAATAGTATTGAGGTAAAATGTACATATTACAAAATTTGCCACTCAATCCTTGCAATATTTTTTGTTGGTACTAACATCTGTAAACATCCATCATTCTTTACAAACTAACAATTTAAACATTACAATCCTCCTTAAGGAATCCATCCTGACATAGCCAGAATGGTTTTCCACTGCTAATGAATTGTACTAATTAAACTAGACACATACAGACAGGTAGAATTTATAGGACTATATGCTGAAGATTCTTGCTTCTGTCAAAACCACATAACAAATGAACTTCCTACCTCCTGATGTCAGCTCCTGGTTTGTACAACCTGCTCAGGGCATTTTTGAGGTCCCTGTTCCTCAGACTGTAGATGAAAGGGTTCAGGCGAGGAGTGACCACTGTGCACATTGCTGAGAACACAGCAGTGCCCTTGGGAGAATGTGACACAGCCGACTCAAAGTAGACACCCAATGCTGTCCCAAAGAATAAGCAGGCCACAGACAGGTGAGAGCCACATGTGGAGAAGGCTTTGTACTTCCCGCTTGAAGACGACATTCTCAGTACAGAAGAAATAATCTTCTAGTAAGAGAAAAGGATCCCTAGGAAAGGAAGGAAACCGTATATGGTACCAATAATGTATTTTAAAAAATCATTTGTAAATGTATGCTCACAGGAAAGATCCAGCACTTGAGAAGGGTCACAGAAAAAACTTGGGCTTTCCAATTGCTTGAAATCGGTCATCTGTAACATCATCCACACATGCAGTTGTCCTTCCAAGGTGCTGGCGACAAATGACAGCAGAATCAAGAAGACACAGAGATGAGGGTTCACGATGAGTGGGTAATTCAGGGGGTGACAGATGGCCACAAAGCTGTCATAGGCCATGGCAGTAAGAAGCAAAACATCCATACAACCAAAAATGAGAAAAATAGACATCTGTGTGAGGCAGCTCCCATAGGAGATGGCTCTGCTGTGAGTCTGGATGTCCACCAGCATCATGGGAACTGTGGTGGAGGTGAAGCCAATGTCAGCTAAGGACAGGTTGGAGAGGAAGAAGTACATGGGGGTGTGGAGGTGGGGGTCAGAGGTGACAGCCAGGATGATGAGCAGATTTCCAAGCACAGTGATCAGGTACATGGACAGGAAGAGCCCAAAGAGCATGGGTTGTAGCTCAGGGTCATCTGAGAGTCCCAGGAGGTAAAATTCTGAGATGTGTGCTAGATTACACATCTCTGCATTAGTTGGAGATCTTCGATATAAAGAGAGAGCAATACTTAATGAAGAAGTCAGAATTCAACAATCATTCTGAACTCAAATATGCACAGTTCATAACAACATTCTGTCCGATACTTTTCAGTTATCACAAACCCAATCATCCTAGATTTTTTTCTTTCTCATTGATTCCCTTTCATGCATTCATTTTAAATACTCAACTGTGTAAGGACATTATAGGTAGTGCTTTCTGATCAGAGGAAATACAGCTTATTCTTTATTACAGTCTACTTCACAGGTGTGATTTTTTAATTTGTGAAATTCATTTTCATCCAATCTGTAAAGAAGCATGCATACATGCTTCATTTTATGATAGGGAAATAGTGAATAGGGCCATGGTGAAAAATTCAAATTGTCCTACTTATGAAAACTCTGTAAAATATACAGAGCTGCATGATCCAAAGCAATTTCACATCGAGAGTCCAGGACTAGAAAATCCTCTACCATGCCTGCAATATCCCAGGAGATTTCTTCATCCTTGCTTTTTTTCTAAGTTTCATCTTTTTTCCCTCCATCTCCTCTTTTTCTCTCTGTCTTTCTCTGTCTCTGTCTGCCTTTCTCTGTCTCTGTCTCTGTCTGTATTTCTCTGTCTCTCTCGCTCTGTCTCTGTCTCTGTCTCTCTGTGTCTCTGTCTCTGTCTCTGTCTCTCTCTCTCTCTCTCTCTCTCTCTCTCTCTCTCTCTCTCTCTCTCTCTCTCTCTCTCTCTCTCTCTCTCTCTCTCTTTGAATTTGTGTCCGTGTGTGTCCTAGGATTCTGATTCTAGGCCTGGGTACTGACAGTGAGGCTTTCCTGCCCAAAGGAAAGCTCAAACACTTGAGTAAGAAACTCCACTTTTGGCTTCCTGGTAGCTAATCGGAGATGAGAGCTCACAGGTTTTGCTGCCCACGCTGCCTCTGAACCTCTATCCACAGAACTCAGCCTGTTGAGTAGCTAGGATTCCAGGTATGAGTAATCAGGGCTTGGACTGTAGCATAATTTAAAAAAACCCACAAACTCTTCAGTCTCCTCCATATAAATAAATCAAGATCTCCAATATGACATCTACTTCTTCCTGAAGTAATTTCAGGAATTGAGGAATTTTCTGACAGTGGAGCAAGGGATTCCTTGGATGTAGGCAATGTTGGTTGACATTTAGTTACTGGGTTTCTTCCTTTTCAATCATCTATCAGATTATTGCACTTCCTATACTGATTGCTAGCTGTGACCACGGTGGCTGTTTTGTGATCAGTCAATAATACCCTAGAGAAGAAATTAGTGTTCTCTTTCTGGAAATCAGAGAGAAATGAGACAGATGTCCAGATTTTCACTGGGGGACTAACAAAGCCTATCACACCACTTTCCAGTATTTAATATTCAGTGACAATAGACAAATAGAAAGTTAGATTTACACTGTTTTTTATCTAACCATCTACCACCACTTCCATATAAATTGAGTGTTCAGTCATATCCTGTTAGATAACTAGACAGACTGCAGTAAACAATAAGAGATTTTAAGTAAGAATCCTGTGACATTCTATAGAACAGATTAATAATTTTTACATTCTTCACTACTGTTATTCCTGAGACTCCTCTAACAGGATACCAAATTACTGGCTTGTCTTCATTATATTCAAGCAGTCCTTGTAGCTATTAGCTCTTTAGTTAGGAAACAAGGCATTTGACTGCATTTCTTGACAAGAAGGAAAACTCTAAATCACCAGGAATCTTGCAGAAAGCACGCTTGTATGAATTGTATGGTACACTCACTCCACACTTGGTTGTGTTGCTTCTCTGTTGGGTCATGTCCATGATGTACAGATGAAAACATTGTTCCATGCCTGAGGTGTATGAAAACCACAGGCTCAATCCTCACAGTGGACCATTAGTAGGGCAACACAGGAGAATTTCCAACTGGTGCTAATATTGCATTGAAGATATTTAGGAAGATGTCAGGGGACTGGCTGGTAATAGGCTCTTCTATGATTGTGGATGCACAATTCACAGAGATCACAATTTGTCAAAATGATGCCGAAGAAATCATCTCTAGGCACTCCATAACATGGAGGGGGTGAGGCAGAACAAATGCCTTAAAGTATAGTTTTGAAGCATGTCCTTTGGTAAACAAAACTGGTCTGTCTATGCAAAGATGACAAGATGAAAAGTATGGGTAATTATGGACTATACAGGAAGGTTATTCCGTATTGCAAACCCTTTGGACAGTTCCCAGACAGTTCATAAAGGAAATATTTAGAATATCAGTGTCCTGAATACGGGACTAGCAGGAAGGAATAAATCACATGGAATCATTGAACAGAGAGTGAGAAAATTTTGTCACCATACTCAATGTGCATGCATAAAAGGAAGTGTGGATATTAATGTGGCAGGTCGGGAAGGGAAAGAGGGAGTATTTTGGAAGGTGTGATTGGGTTTAAGATGCGTTGTACATGTACATGAATGTCTTAAATAGAAAGTTCTGTCTACAAACAAGTGAAGAATTAATATCTCCAAAACGAGGCTGCACTGCTGGCTCACATCTGTGATCCTAGCTACTCAGGGTGCTGTGAGTGAAAGATCAGGTTTTTTTAATTAAAGAATTTATTAACATTGATTTTTACATCATATTTCAAATAACAAGTTTAACAAACAAATGTTCAAGAAGGGAATCTCTATATACAATCACTGGGACTTAGTTTTTAGAATTGAATCAAAATTAGGCTCAGGGTTTGTACATCATACAAACATTAATTTATGAAATAAAACATTATGTCTATAAAGTCATAGGTTTTTATGTCTATGTAGTTATGTTTATATTTCCATTACCATGTCCATAGCATTGGGTATGCAACTATTGTGTCCTCGCTCTTCTACTCTTTGGATATAATAGCCACATATTAAGGACACCATTCGCCTTTTATTCTTTTGGTCTTCACTTGTCTCACTCAACATGATTCTCTCTAGATTCATCCACTTCCCTGCAAATGCCGTTATTTTATTCTGTCTGTTGGCTATGTAGAATTCCATTGTATACATATATAGAGAGAGATATATAGAGATATATATATCACATTTCATGTATCCATTCATCCGCTTAGGGCATCTGGATTGTTTCCATCACCTGGCTCTTGTGAATAGTGCAAAGATAAACATAGCTGAGCAGGTGTCCTTGTCATATCTTGGGTTATGATGTTCAGTGTAGATGCCCAGAAGTGGAATGGCAGGATCGTAGGGAAGATCTATTTTCAGTTCTTTAAGAAACTTCCACACTACTTTCCAGAGTGGCTGAACTAGTTAACAATCCCACCAGCAGTGCAGTAGGGTTCCTTTTTCTCCACAACTCTGTCACCAATTGTCATTGTCTGAGTACAAAATCTTGGCCATTCTTGTTGTGGTAAGGTGGTATCGTATGGTTGTTTTTATTTGCATTTCCTTTATGACCAGGGATGATTAACATTTTATCATATGCTTTTCTGCATTTTAATCTCTTCTTCTGAGAAGTCTCTCCTTAGTTCCCTTGCCCATTTGGTGAATGGTTTGTTGGGTTTGGGGGGGATTAGTTTCTTGAGTTCCCTGTAGATACTTGATATTAAGCATTTGTCCATTGTATTATTGGTAAATATCTTTTCCCAGTTGGTTGGTTATCTCTCTACTTTTGCGACTATACTTATATCTGTACAGAAACTTTTATTTTTTTATTTGCACTCTTCTTTTCCGCATATTTTTTATTTTAATTAATAGAAGGCATACATTACATTCACCAGAGGGAAGGTGCATTACTTCACATACATTGATACCATTTCTCATGTCTTGGTCCCCATTTCCCTCCCTTCCTCACCCCACCCTCATTTTATTTTCCCCCCCTTTCCTATACAATTTCAAATAACCAAATACACATATATCCAACACATCAGACAACAAAGTGAAATACTATAACTTTATGAGATAACCAAGGGACAGCAAAAGAGATGAGAAATAACATAGTACATTAAGTACAACAATCACTCATTGTATGGCTTTTCTTTCTATGTCCTGGAAGTACTTTCACTTAGTGTCATCCTATATGACATTATGTATCTAGGTTTTACTCTATGTAAGTCTCTGCTAGGAGAGCCCAAGGTTTCTGATTATGACAAACAAGGGAAACCATTGAAGCTATGTTCCTTTCAGTCTGGCTTACTTCACTTAATTGGATTTTTTCCAAGTCGTTCCATTTCCTTACAAATGGGGCGATATCATTCTTTCTCACAGCAGCATAGAATTCCATTGTGTACAAATACCACATCTTGTTGATCCACTCATCAACTGAAGGGCATCTGGGTTGGTTGTATATCTTTGCTATGGTAAATAGTGCTGCAATGAACATTGTTGTGGTAGTGGATTTAGTACGCCTTTGTTTCTGGATGAATGGGTAAATGCCAAGTAGTGGAATTGCTGGGTCACAGGGGAGCTCTATGCCATACTGCTTTCCATAGTGGTTGAGCGAGTTTGCACTCCCCCCTGCAGTGTAGTAGTGATCCCTCCTGGCCACATCTCCTCCAGCATCTGTTGTTATTAGTTTTCCTGATCCTGGCCATTCTAACTGGAGTGAGGTGGAATCTTAGAGTTGTTTTGACTTGCATTTCTTTTATGACCACAGATGTTGAGCATTTCTTCATGTGTCTAAGGCCATTTTTGTTTCTCCTTCAGAAAAGACTCTCTTTAAATCTTTGGCCCATCTTTTCATTGGATGGTTGTTTCTTTGGAGATTAGTTTTGCAGTGATTCAATTTTTTGAGCTGTTGATATATTTTAGATACGAGGCCTTTGTCTGTTGTATGGTTAGCAAAAATCTTCTCCCATTCTGTAGGCTTACTAATTAATTTACCAGCTATGCCCTTGCCATACAGAAGCTCTGCAGTTTAATCAGTCCCACTTATCCAGCTTTTCTCTGATTTGTTGTGTTTCTTGGTCCTTATTAACAAAGTTTGGACCTGTGCCAAGGAGGCCTAATGTGTCTCCTATTCCTTCTTGTAAAGTTTTCTGTGTGTCAGCTTTACATCCAGGTCTTTGATCCATTTGGAATTATTTCTACTGCAGGGTGACAAATAAGGACCCAACTTTAGATTTCTGCAGGTGCTTAACCAGTTCTGCCACCATCACTTATTGAAGAGGCTGTCTTTCTTCCATTCTATTTTTTGGCTCCCTTGTCCAAGATTAGGTGGCCATAGGTATGTGGTTTAATATCTGGGTCGTCAGTTCTATTTCATTGGTCTTCAGGCCTGTTCTTGTGCCAGTACCAAGCTGTTTTGATAATTATATCTCTGTAATGGAGTCTAAAGATTGGTATTGAAATTCCTCCTGCGCTGTTCCTTCTGCTAAGAAGTCTTTTTGCTATACAGGGTCTTTTATTATTCCATACGAAATTTGGATTGCCTCTTCTATTTCTTCAAAGAATCACATTGGGGTATTGATGGGTATTGCCCTTGGCAAGATTGTCATTTTCACGATGTTGATTCTTCCAAACCAGGAGAATGGGAGATTTTTTCCATTTCCTCACTTCTGCTTTAATTTCCTTTTTCAGGATTTTAAAGTTTTCATCAAAAAGGTCCCTTACATTCTTAGTTAATATAATTCATAGGTACTTTATTTTTATTAAGGCTATTGCAAAAGGAGTTGCTGTCCTAATTGTTGTCTCATTCCTCTCACTGTTGGCATAGGGGAAGGCGGTTGATATTTGAGGGTTAATTTTATACCCTCTTACCCTTGTAAGTTTTGAATCAGCTCAAGAAGCTTGGGAGTGGAGTCTACAGGATTCTTTAAATACAGAATCAAAAAGCAAGATCCATCGTTCTGTTGTCTTATTGAGACACATCTTGCCCCAAAACACAATCATCTTTTGAAAGTGAGAGTTTGGAACAAAATTTATCAAGGTAACGGCACCCATTAACAGGCTGGAGTTGCCATCCTCATATCAGATAAAATAGACTTCAAACTAAAATTAGTGAGAAAAGACAAAGAAGGTTACTACATACTAATAAATGGATCTCTCCTCCGGGAGGACATAACTAACCTAAATATCTACACACCTAATCCCAGAGCACCGAACTTCATCAAGCAAACATTACATTCTTTGAAACCATACATAGATCAAAACACAGTGATTGTTGGTGACTTTAATACACCACTCTCACCTATGGTCAGATCAACAAGGCAAAAACTAAACAGAGAAACCCTAGAATTGAACAACTGTATATACCAATGAGGTCTAACAGGTATCTGCAGATTATTTCAACCCGTAACAACACAAAACACGTTTTTTTCAGCAGCACATGGAACATTTTCCAAAATAGACCACATTTTAGGGCATAAAACAAACCTGGGCAGATTCAGAAACACTGAAATTATTCCCTGCACTCTCTCAGACCACAAGAGCATCAAATTGGAACTGAACACCAGTCTCCACCAACGAAAACCCTGTAACTCATGGAGATTGAACAATACACTGTTGAATCAACAATGGGTCATCGAAGAGATCAGAACAGAAATCCAACAGTTTATGAAATTCAACAAAAATGAGCACACAAAATACCAGCTCCTTTGGCACACAGCAAAGGCAGTATTCAGAGGAAAATTTAACCTCTGTGTGCCTACAATAACAAATTGGAAAAATCATAAACCCCCAATTTAACGTGTCACCTTAAGCGTCTGGAGGAAGAGCAACAAACCAACCCTGATCCCACTGGAAGGAAGCAAATTATTAAAACCAAAGCAGAATTCAATGAATTGTAGTCCAAAAAAACTATAAAAAGTATCAACAAAACAAGGAGTTGCTTCTTTAAAAAATTAACAAAATTGGCAGGCCCTTAGCAAATCTTACCAAATAAAGAAGGGAGCATAGCGAAATAAACAAAATCACAGATGAGAATGGTAATATCACGACAGAAATTACCAAAATCCAGAGGATCATGAGTGAATACTTCTCAAACCTTCATGCCTACAAATTTGAGAATCTAGAAGAAATGGATGAATTCCTAGCCAATATTAACATACCCACACTGAACTAAGAAGACCTAAACCAACTAAATAGGCCAATTTCAAGCACTGAAATAAAAAAGGCAATAAGAGAACTTCCACCTAAGAAAACCCCAGGGCCAGATGGAGTCACAGCTGAATTCTATAAAGTTTTCAAAACAGAGCTCACACCAATACTCCTCAAGCTCTTCAAAGAAATTGAAAATGAAGGCTCATTCTTTGAAACTTGTATAACCCTCATCCCCAAAAGAGACAGAGATCCATCAAAGAAAGATAACTACAGGCCCATTTCCTTGATGAATATGGATGCAAAACGTCTCAACAAAATACTGGCCAACCATCTCCAACAACTCACCAAAAATTATACACTATGATCAAACAGGATTCATCACAGGGAGGGAAAGCTGGTTCAACATATGCAAATCAAGTAATATAATTCAACACATCAACAGGAGCAAGGACAAAAATCACATGAATGTCTCAATAGATGCAGAAAAGGCATTTGACAAGATCCAACACCCTTTTATGCTAAAAGCTCTGGAGAAATTAGGAATCCATGGAACATTCCTCAGTATAATAAAGGCAATCTATGACAAACCCACAGCTAGTATTGTACTTAATGGCGAAAAGCTAAAGCCATTCCCTCTAAAATCAGGAACAAGACAAGGATGCCCACTCTCTCCACTCCTCTTTAACATAGTATTAGAATTCCTAGCCAGTGCAATAAGGCAAGGAGCAAGCATAAAGGGGATCCAAGTAGTGAAAGAGGAAGTAAAACTATACCTCTTTGCAGATGCCATGATTCTGTATTTAAAGAATCCTATAGACTGGGGCCGGGAGTTTGGGATAGTGGTAGAGTGCTTGCCTAGCACGCATGAAGACCTGGGTTGGATTCCTCGGTACCCCACATACATAGAAAGAAGCCAGAAGTGGTGCTGAGGCTCAAGTCGTAGAGTGCTAGCCTCGAGAAAGTCCAAAGACAGTGCTCAACCCCTGAGCTCAAGCTCAGGACTGGCAAAGAAAAAGAATCCTACAGACTCTACTCCCAAGCTCCTCGAGCAGATGCAAAACTTTGGAAGGGTAGCAGGCTATAAAATTAACCCTCAAAAATCAACTGCCTTCCTCTATGCCAACAGTGAGAAGAACGAGGCAACAATCAGGAAAGCAACTCCTTTCGCAATAGCCTCAAAGAAAATAAAATACCTAGGAATTAGCTTACATAAGAATGTAAAGGACCTTTTTGATGAAAACTTTAAAACCCTGAAAAAGGAAATTAAAGCAGAACTGAGGAAATGGAAAAACCTCCCATGCTCCTGGATTGGAAGAATCAACATCGTGAAAATGACAATATTTTTAGGTAGTCCCATTTATCGTGTCCCTCCAATCTGTTGTGACCCTGGGATTCTGTTCAGGGATCTTTTGCCTTTGCCTATGAGTTCCAGTGTCTCTCATACTTTATCATGTAGCAGTTTCAGTTTCCAGTCTGACATTGAGGTCTCTAATCCACTTTGAGTTAATGCTTGTGCATGGCGAAAGGCTAGGGTCAATTTTTAGTTTTCTGCATGTGGCTACCCAGTTTTCCCAGCACCAATAATTGAATAGACTGTTTGTTCCACTGTATATCTCGGCTCCTTTGTCAAATACAAGTTGACTATAGGTATGTGGTTCTATTTCTGGGTCTTCTATTCTGTTCCACTGATCTTCTGGTCTGTTTTTGTGCCAATATCAAGCGGTTTTTGTTAGTATGGATCTATAGTAGAGTTTAAGTCTGGTTGTAATACCACCTAGAATTGTTTTGGCTATTCTAGGTCTTTTCTTGTTCCATATGAATCCTTGGATTATATCTTCTATTTCAGTAAAGAATGTCTTTGGCATTTTGATGGGGATTGCATTGAATTTTATATCAATTTTGGCAGTATAGCCATTTTCATTATGTTGGTTCTCCCTATCCATGATCATGAGATGTCTTTCCCTTTCCTAGTGTCCTCTTTAATTTCTTTCATCATGCTTTTATAGTTACAACATCAGGCTTGTAAGCCAGCATGGGCAGGAAAGTCTGTGAGACTCTGATCTCCAATAAACAACTCAGCAATGGCTGGAAATGGCACTGTGGCTCAAGGTGTAGAGCACTGGACTTGAGCCAAAAAGCTCATGGGCAGTGTATAATCCCTGAGTTCAGCCAGAAGGACCAGCACAAAAAAGGTTAAAAACAGAATGTAACTTATATTTAACTCTCATCAATTACTCGTGTAAAATGCAAAATTTTATTTAGAATTATCAGTTAAATGCACGTGGCAGTATGCTATAGCAGATTCCAGAAGTGACATCAGGACACACATAGCCTCCCCATAATTAAAAACTATGAACTATGAGGCACACATATCATATGATTTATTTTAGGCCGTTTCATTTGTTTCAACCATATTCTACAGGCCCATGAACTTTCTGTCATGTGAGAGAGTGTATTTAACATTTTTCTAGGTAAATTTGCAAGGAAAGTTCATTTATTATTTTTTTTCCTGACCCAAAACACTAACAGCCAGGCTCTGTTGGACCATGGTTGCTACCCTAGCTGCTCACAAGGAAGAAATCTCACTATTTGCATTTTGAGGTCAGCCACAGTTGGAAATCCCATAAAACTGCGATTTTCAACTAAACACACACACACACACACACACACACACACACACACACACAAACAGAGAGAGAAGTGGAGTATAGCTCCAGTGATAGGTCACCAGTCTTCAGGAAATAAATTTATGGATAGTAACAAGTCCTGAGGACTGGTACAAACAAATAACTAATTCTCCACCCCAATGTATGATGCAACTTTTATTAACCATGAGAAAGAGGCTCACATGCGCAATGGTAACATCAGAGCATCTGGCCAGATCTGTAGATAAAGGCTTTTAAGGTTTCAGATTGAGTTATTCGGTGTATAAGTGACCATTGAAGTCAGCATGGAAATAACCACACTCCTTTCAAGGAATAGTTTTATTGTTTTTAAGTGGATGTCAAAGTGTTCACAATTTAGTATGTCACTTTATGTATATGGGTCCACGTCACACCTTTCATCATTCCACCCCATATCTCTCAACCCTATACATCTCCTGATTGTCCTACTTTCATTTTCACATATAGTGGATAATATTGAATATGCTTACTGAGTATCATGAGTGTTTTCTCCCTTACCATTCCATCTTCACCCTTCTACACCCTTCCTCTTGGTTTGATCCCCATCCCCAACAATTCAAGTACAAGCTACTTCATATTTTTTAGGTTACCTAATAAGTTCATGGCTCAAAAAAATCACACCATTGGCATCATCTCCTGTATAGTCCATTGTTTGTCAATGCATTTGTTCATAGTCACCTGTGATCCAGCAGGTGTTTATATGTATATTTGTAAAATGGTACTCTATTCTACATTCCTCATTTCAATCAACTTCTAGGTACTCATGTTAGACATTCAACTATATTAGAACAGAAGGGGCTGGGCATGTGGCTTAGGGGTAGAATGCTTGCCTAGCAAGTAGGAAGCACTAGGTTGACCGACTCTGTACCACATACACAGAAGACTCTGCAAGTGGTGCTGTGGCTCCAAGAGGTAGAGTGCTAGCCTTGAGAACAGAGAGGCTCAGTATAGAGCCCAGGCCCTGAGTTCAATCCCCAGGACTATAAAAAAACAACAAAAAAACATGAAAGAAAAAGAAAGAGAGACAAAAAGAAATAGAGAAAGAAAGAAAGAAAGAAAGAAAGAAAGAAAGAAAGAAAGAAAGAAAGAAAGAAAGAAAGAAAGAAAATGAACATTATATGGAATGTTTTTGGATCAAAGAACAATAGAGGCTCCTCTTTCAAGATCACTGGAGAAAAATCCACAGAAGGCATCCTGGTTGGTGAAACTCAATCTCATCCAATCTATAAAGAAAAACCCATGTATACTTTCTTTATTAATAAAGAAATAGTGACATTTTCTGAAGATATGATCCTTGTAAACGTTCTGGAAAACATAGACAATTGGTTTCTCACCCTTAATTCATACCTATGATTCAGCACTAGAAAATACTATGCTGAGCCATCTATCTCTAAGGAGATTTCTTTTCTTTATCCTGGTTCTTCTTCCAGGTTTTCTAATTCCCATCCTGGTTCCTTCCTTTTCTTCCTTTCTTCCTTCTTTCCTTCCTTTCTTCTTTCTTTCTTTCTTTCTTTCTTTCTTTCTTTCTTTCTTTCTTTCTTTCTTTCTTTCTTTCTGTGTGTATGATACCTCAAGGACTTGTATTCAGATTCTGGGAACCTCACTGAGATGTTTCTTCTCTTTATACCCCTGAGTCACACCTCTACTTTTGGCTCTTTGATGGTTAATTGGAGATAAGATTCTCATGGCCTTTATTGCCTCAGTTGGCTTTGAACTGGGATTCTCAGATCTCAGTGCCTTGAATAGCTAGGAACACAGGTGTGAGCCATAGGTACCCAAAACAAACTATACTTTAAGAAAACAATCACTCATTATATGGATTTTTTCCTATATCCTGGAGTTCCTTTCATTTAGCGTCAAAATGTATAGCCTTATGTATCTAGGTTTTGCTCTATTGTAAATCTCTGTCAGGAGATCCCAAGGTTTCTACTGATTATTTCTCATCTCTTTTGCTATCCCTTGGTTATCTCATATTGTTACAGTATTTTACCTTGTTATCTAATATATTGTATATATGTTTAGTTAGTTATTTGACATCAGATAGGGAACAGGGCAAAAAAGATGAGGGGTGGAAGTGGGGGGAGTGAAATGGGGACCCAGACATGAAAAAGGGTATAAATGTTTGTGAAGTAATGTACCTTCTATCTGGTGAATATAATGTAACCCTTCTTTTATTTACAATAAAAATATATGAAAAAGTAAACAAAACTTTTTTCCAGTTTACTCAACCTAAATGCTTCAAGTGGGAGAGCACTGTTCTTGAGAATAAGAGGATCAGGGACAGTGCACAGGCCCCAAGTTTAAGCTCCACAGCTGAACAAAAAACACAGCTTTCTCTCTTCAGAATGGATTATGCAGGGCTAGGAGCATGCTTAGGTGGTACAGTGCGTGCCAAGCATGCACAAAGCTATGGGTTTGATTCTTTGATACCACATTGAGAGAAAAAGGAAAAAGTGGCTATGTCTCAAGTGGTAGAGCACTAGCCCTGAGAAAGTGCAAAGACAGTGCCCCAGCGCTCAGTTCAGGCTCCAGGATGGGTAAAGAAGAAAAGACAAGAAAAGAAGAGGAAAAAGAATCTCACAGAATGTATTCTGTATAGGTGGACATGGAGGATTTCCAGCTGCAGGATCATATGGTGTTGGAGATTTGATGAGATGCCAGAGGACAGGCTGATGACAGGCTCTCCTACCATCATGGAACCTGATTTGCAGAACTCACAGTTTGAAAAATTAATCCAAAGCTTACAAATCCCAATCAAGTCACTAACATGGATGAGAGGTAAAAAATGTCCCAAACATTAGATTTTATATTTGTCCTCTGGAAAGCAAAGCTTCAAAAATATGGCTAATTGGGGCCAAGAATTTGCCCTGGTGGTGGACTGCATGCCTAGCATACACGAACATCTGGGTTTGATTCCTCAGTAGAAAAAAAAGTTGGAAGTGGTGCTGTGGCTCAATGGGCCTTGAGCTCTAGCCTTGACAAAGCCTAAGTACAGTGTCCAGACCCTGTGTTTAAGACCCAGGACTGGCAAAAAATTTGGCTAACTATAGCATATAGAGGAATTCAATTCCAAGGTGTAAGATTTTTGAGTAGGACAATTTAACAACAGAAATATTCTGAATATCACTGTCTTGAGTGGGGTTCCATTAGGAGGTGTGAGAATGAATGGAAACCAGGAGCCATAGGAGAATGCAGTCATGATAATCCATGTTCATGTGTGTAAAAAATGAAATTTGGATCTCAATGTGCACATTGGTGAAAGGGTAGGTGGAAGAGAAGAATGATGGAAGAGGTGAATCTGATGAGGATACTTTGTACAAGTGTATGGACTTGCTAATGTGAAATGTGTTTCTACAAGGAAGTTAAGAGAAAAGTGTTAAAGAGAAAAAGTAGCTTAGTCAAATTATTAAATGATATAGTCTTTAACTATCATCAGTGACTTCTTTGAAATACAAACTATTGTAAAACTGTTTCAGTTAAGTATGTGTGGAGAAGCAAGCACACAAATGATATCAGCACACATTCTTCTCCCGATAATTAAAAAAATACATTTTACATTATTGATCTTACATCATAGTATTTGTCTCAAACATATTCTCTAAATCAATAAACTTTCTGTAATGTAAGATAGCTTATGTACTCATTTTCCTACCCAGTCACAAATGATAATCATTTATTGGTTTCTATGGAGTAAAACAGGTTTAGCTGTGTACCTGTAGTTCACACAGAATATCCAAGAGACTCAGGATCAGAAACCTGAGAATTTCAGTTTCAAAGCCATCTAGGGCTGGAAAGTCCATCAGAATTTGAGCTCCAATTAAAGATACACACACACACACACACACACACACACACACACACACACACACCACACACACACAAACACAAACCCAGAAGTGCAGTTATGCATCAAGTAGTAGAAGAATAGACCTGAGCAAAAAAGCTCAGGGACAGTGTCCAGACGCTGAGTTCAAGCACCAGCACTGCTTCAAACAAACTAAAAAAAAAAAAACAAGGAAACCTCGAAAATAATACCCTTCTTACTTTTGTTAGTCAGGAAGTAGAGCCTCACCCCTGAAATCTGGGCATATGGCCGGTCCTGTTCTGTAACAAGCACTAGATCCTAGCCGTTGGGGTGGCTCAAGCCGGTAATCCTAGCTACTCGAGTGGCTTAGATCTGTGGATTAAGGTCCAAAACCAGCCTGGGCACAAAAGGACTTGAGACTTTTATCTCAAAATTACCTCTAAAAATGTCAAGTGGGACTATGGTCAAAGGTGGGCTTGGACTTGATCTAAAGAGCTCAGGGAACGCACTCACGCTGAGTTCATCCCCCTGAACCATAAAAAAATCCCTGGAACCTATGTATAAAATAACTAAAAACAACGTGTTGGTCGTAAATCATTTGCCAAGAAATGAGAAAGCCCAAGTTCAAACACCAGTGTTACCAAAACCAAAATAATGTTTTTCTCCAGTTTTATTGAGGTAAAATATCAATGACAGAAACGTCATATCTAAACCACTGTAAAATTCAGTTGGAATATCATTTCCAGGCATGTGTCATCTTTGCAAACTAAAATTTTATGCATTTAAATCAGTTGAATCCTGACTATTAATATCCTTGACATGGCCAGCAATTTTCTCTACTGCTCCTGTGTCATCAATTATATTGATAATACCAGACAAATACAAAGAATGTGCACAGACAGGTAGAATTTACAGGAATGTGAGCTAAATTTTCTTCCAATGCAAAACCGTATTACAGATGGATTTCCTAACTCCTGGTGTCAACTCCTTGTTTGAACAGCCTAATCAGGACACTTTTGAGGTCCCTGTTCCTCAGGCTGTAGATGAAGGGGTTCAGGAAAGGAGTGACCACTGTGTACATCACTGAGGACACAGCACTGCCCCTGGAAGAATGTGACACAGCTGATTCAACATAAACACCCAATGCTGTCCCAAAGAGTAAACACACCACTGACAGGTGAGAGCCACATGTGGAGAAGGCTTTGTACTTCCCTCCTGATGATGGAATTCTCAGCACTGAAGAAATCATTTTATAGTAAGAGAGAAGGATTCCAAAGATTGTAGGAAATCCATAAATGATAGCAACAACATATTTGAAGACATCATTTGAGAATGTGTCTCTACAGGAAAGATCCAGAATTTGAGAAAGGTCACAGAAGAAATTTGGGATTTCCATTTCCATGAAATGGGTTATCTGCAATGCCATCCACACGTGCAGCTGTCCTTCCAAGAAGCTGACAACAAGAGACAGCAGAACCAAGGAGAAACAGAGATGAGGGTTCATGATGAGAGGGTAATTCAGGGGGTGACAGATGGCCACAAAGCGGTCATAGGCCATCACAGTAAGAAGCATACCATCCATGCAGCCAAAAAAGATGAAGAGGCACATCTGTGTGAGGCAGCCTACACAGGAGATGGCTCTGCTGTGACTCTGCAGGTTCACTAGCATCTTGGGCACGGTGGTGGAGATGAAGCAGATGTCATCTAAGGAGAGGATGGAGAGGAAGAAGTACATGGGGGTGTGGAGGTGGGAGTCAGAGCTGATGGCCAGGATGATGAGCAGATTTCCCATTACAGTGATCAGGTACACGGACAGGAAGAACCAAAAGAGCATGGACTGTAATTTTGGATCCTCTGAGATTCTCAGGAGAAGGAAATCAGTAACATGGGTTAGATTTTGTGCTTCTTTATCACCTGGACATCTGCTCAAAAACAAAAATGTTTTGGTACAAAGGAAAACATATATCCAGGTATTTTCAGCTCTAAATATTTGAAACTCAAAGTATTTACAAGTTTGAACAATGCACCATCTATGAAGTACATTGTTCTAGTGTTTGTGAATTGTTGCAATGATTTACTTCTATAATTTTCTCATTCTGTGATGCCTATTCCTGTCTTTTGGGTACAAGTCTGCCCAGTGACACACAGCTGCGTTGGAAAGCCAAGAACATAAAGGCTGGCTAGAGGAAGATCACCTGACAGTAAAGCCCACCCTTTTGTAGTGTGGGGGAGCAGGTTCCAGGGCAGCAGAAGGGATCTAAGAGTTTTACATGTTTATGCTGCATGTCGCTGTCTAGAGGCCTATTTTTTGGAGACAGAGCCCTGCCCTAGGTTTTTGGAAGGCCATCCACTGACAGGGTGGGAGAGTGGGCTTTTATGTGTAGATTGAGATTCTGGATTGTAAACTGGGCTGGAGGATTTCAGGAAGATTCTCCTGGAGGAAGGGCCAGCAGTAGTTCAAGCCACTAGAGCAATATTGAGTTAGGAGAACAAAGCAGTTTCCTATCCATTAGTGCAGTGAATATTTTTATCCCACTGAAAAGAAAATCCAATCCCATGGACAGTCACTCCTTATTCATTTCTATTTTTTCATCAGGCAGGCAGGAATCTACTTCTGATTCCCCTAGACTTGCCTCTTCTGGTGTTATGGCATTTGTAGGTAAATGGGCAGGCCTGAAAATGTGGTATTGAGTGAAATAAGTCAGGCTCAGAGAAACAAAAGGTATTTGTCCTTCTCTAAACCACAGAAATTAAATCTCAATTTTCAGCATATATGAATACACATTGGGTCATGTGGATCAATGAACACGCAAATTGAGTAAAGTGTGGCAGAAAAGAATTCTGATCGAACAACTCCTCTCTATAGTTTAACCACATGAATAGGAGGAAACTGAAATAGCCTGCTCTTCAGAAATACACAGTGTTGGGGCCAGGAGTTTGGCCTAGTGGTAGAGTGCCTGCCTAGCATGCACGAAACCTGGATTCAATTCCTCGGTACCACATACACAGGAAAAAGCCAGAAGTGGTGCTGAGGCTCAAGTGGTAGAACTCTAGCCTTGAGAAATCCCAAGGACAGAGCTCAGTCCCTGAGCTCAAGCCCAGGAGTGGCAAACAAACAAACAAACAAACAAATAAATAAATAAATAAATAAATAAATAAATAAAAATAAAAAACATTCTTAAAAAAAATACACAGTGTTCCAGGGGCAGGTGGCTCACACTTCTAATCCTAACTATTACAGAGGCTGAGGTCTGAGATTCACAGGTGGAAGCCAGTCCGTGGCAGGGACAAGAGTTTCTGAGAAACTCTTGTTTTCAATTAACTAGCAAAATGTAGGAAGTTAGGAGGAGGCAAAATGAAAGGACCTCCAGGAACTTAGGAAAGTGGTTTGAACCATTTATATGCTGCTACATTTGGTGACCCACAAATGAGAACGAAAAGCACAGTAGCTATAGAATTCTCCATTACATATACTGGTACCCCTAACTTTCAACCCCTACCTGCAAATTCACTGACATACACTTTCCAGACTCCTTGTGTGTAAGGTTTTACAAGAGCATCCTCACCACCTGTGATGCCCAAACCATCCTACCTGTCTTCATGCTCCAGAGAAAATATTCCTTCACCACCCATCCCACCCCATTCTATTGTTTAAGCTGCTACCCTCTTCAGCTATGGCCCAGGTAGACAGATCTGAGCACCCCAGATCTGGTGCCCAGCATAAGTCCAGCCTCTGTCCTCAGGAAAGAGATGAAGACACAGAAGGAGCAGAGATGGTGTTGATGAGGAGACAGATATAGGACCAGTTTTCTGGAGATAGGAAAGGGATGGTTCATCCTGGCTTCTACATGGCCTTGAAGGATTAATACCCACAGGTCACAATTAACCAAACTGTGTGTATTAATAGGCCAAGTCTCTGGACATTTCCAACACAGAGATAGCAGAATCATGAAAACAATACATGACATGTGGCCAGGAGTGTAGCCTAGAGTAGTGACCTCGCCTATTATGCACAGAGCCCTACATTCAATTCCCTTGAAACTCATAAAAAGAAAATAAAAACCAGAAGTTGTGCTGTGACTCAAGTGGAAGAATAGTGTCATTGAGAAAAAATGTGTTCAAGGACAATGCCCAGGCCCTGAGCTCAAGCCCCTGGAATGGCAAAAAAAAGAATAGGATTTTATGTAGTTGTGCACTGGTTTCTTCATTACCATATTAATATTAATTTGTTGTAGCAAGATGATACAGTTCAACATATCAGTTTGTGAGTACAATGTATTTTGGTTGTTGATACCCTTTCTGTCTCCCCAACTGTCCCAACATCAACAATGTCTTCAATATTCTATTTTTTAAAAAAGATAAACATTTGAATTACATTAAAGTAATTGTCCAAGGAGTTTCCACTCAATAAAACAGTTGATGAACACAATGCATCTTGATCCTTATCAACACTTTCATTCTCCTTAATTCTACCCAAACTCCCCTCCCTTAAATTGTCTTCATTTTGAAGGGTATGTATAAAATCTTTAATAACATTTCCCCCCTTCTGTCTTCATTCTTCTACCATCTTCTGTCCTACCCTCTAGATTTCCATTACCTCATTTTCTGATACTCAGAAACATAATGATAAAATCTTCATTTTGTAGAAATAAATAAGGGGTTTTATTAAGACATATGTCACTGTCCTTCTACTATAATATGAATATGTGCTCTCAAATTTGAGCTTAATATGGGGGAGAAGTCAAAGCTTTGTGTTGTATGATTTCTCTCAGTGAAATGGAAAGAAGCAGATGGGTCATTAAAAAGTTCGGGGCGAGGAGAGAGTGAAGGCACGAGTAGGGGAAGGTGACATTTTTGGAGAAGTGACATTGATGGAGATATATTATATTCAAAAACTCCTTTGGTAACTGTCAAATCCTTAGTACAACTATTAAAATAATACTAATACTAATAGAGATAAAAGAACTTGTCAGTGGCAGAAGATGGCTACGGTTTAGTGTGAGTCTTTCTGTGCTCTCACCAAGATACCAGTTCTAAAATCATAGGGGAAAGTTCATACCCAAAGACCAACATTAAGTAAGCTTTAGCACCACAGTGGTCTCAGGCAGAGAGGAAAAAGGCAGAAAACTGAATCAAGAAGACAGTGTGGATCGCCGCCAGCCGCTCGGAGCCACCTTGGAGACAAAGCCTTTCTCCTGATCCTGAACCAGAAAACTGGAAGCAGTGCTGTGACTCAAAGTGGTAGAGTGCTAGCCTTGCACACAAAAGCTCAGGAACAGTACCCAGGCTGTGAGTTCAAGCCCCACATCTGACCAATTTCTCCCAGGAATTTAAATGTGCATCACTCTTATGATATAAATATGCATTAACAAACAAAAATAAATAAATATGCATTACGTGTTCAGGTAAATATATCTACTTCAGTACAATAGAAATCAAAATTTACATCTAATTTTTTTTGCCAATCCTCAGCTTGAACTCAGGGCCTGAACCCTGTCCTTGGACTTTCTCGATGCTAGAGCTCTACCACCTGAGCCTCAGTACCACTTCTGAAATTTTTCTATGGATGTGGTACCGAGGAATCAAACCTAGGTCTTTGTGCATGCTAGGCAAGCACTCTACCAGTACGCCAGACTCCCAGCTGTTGTCTGTAATTTGTAATGCCACCTGGAATTGCCAATGTGCATGAGAAGGGAGAAGCATGCATGCAGACATTCAAATGGAAAAGATCAAGATGCCCATTTAAAATGATAAATAATTGGGGCCAGAGCACAGACTAATGGTAGAGTGCTCACCTAGTATACATGGCGCCTGGGTTCAATTCCTCAGTACCACATACACAGAAAAAGCTGGAAATAGCGCTGTGGCTCAAGTGGCAGAACATTAGCCTTGAATGTCCAAAGACAGTGCCAAGGCCCTGAGTTCAAGTCCCAGGATTGGCAAATATGTATCTATGATATACAAACCCTCAGCCTAATTTTAATTATGTTCTAAAATGTAAGTGCCAGTGATTAATAGAGATTCACTTCTTGAATATTTATTTGTTAAATACATCATTTGAAATATGATGTAAAAATCAATGTTAATAAACTCTTTAATAAAAATAGATAAGATAAATAATTTGATTTTCATATGAGGAATAACATTCCACTGAACATAGAAACAATAAGAAATGGCAGTTTAAAAAAAATTCAGTGTTAATTGAATACTATGCTGCTGTCAGAAAGAATGACATCGCCCCATTTGTAAGGAAATGGAAAGACTTAGAAAAAATCATATTAAGTGAAGTAAGCCAGACTCAAAGGAACATAGGCCCAAAAGTCTTCCTCATTTGTCATAATCAGTAGGAACCTAGGGCTCTCCTAGCAGGGATTTAAAATAGAACAAAATCTAGAGACATTAGGCCAAATAGTACAACACTAAATGTAAGGACCTCCAGGATAAGGAAACAAAAGCAATATAATGAGTGATTGTTGTCCTTGATGTACTATGTTATCTCTCATTTCTTTTACTGTCCCTTGGTTATCCCATATTGTTACAATAC
Source organism: Megascapheus bottae (assembly GCF_031878675.1). Lineage (NCBI taxonomy): Eukaryota > Metazoa > Chordata > Mammalia > Rodentia > Geomyidae > Megascapheus > Megascapheus bottae. The sequence goes on along the minus strand of NC_143509.1, from coordinate 4,622,188 downwards.
TTAACCTTGTTATCTGATATATCTTATATATGCTTAATTGGTTATTTGAAATAGGAGAGGGAAGGGGGAAATCAAGTTGTGAGGGGGGAGAGGGGAGGAAAATGGGAAACAGGACATGAGAAAGGGTATCAATATTTGTGAAGTAATGCACCTTCTATTTGATGAATATAATGTAACCCTTCTATTAATTACAATAAAAAAATATACGGAAAAAGTGCAGTGTTCCCAAAAGAAAAAAATGCAGAGTATTTTTAATGAATTCCAAAATGAACACATCATTCTTTCTTCAGATGTACACATGAGCATTCGGAAGGAGGCAGAGAGCCCTGAAATCTGAAAATGGCAGTCCTCTATGGGTCTATCGTTGTTCATTAAAGTTATTCATGCAAACAAACCCCTTAGAGCCACACGTTCCCAAATTCAACCATGCAGAAATGACTTTAAGAGCTCATTAAAAATCTGAGTCTGACTCCAGGAGTTTCAGACTTAAAAGATCTGTGAAAGGAGCTCAGAATTCTCGTGTTTAATAAGGGAGGCTTGTCTTACTAATTTGGAGAAGATACTTTAGAAACTTTGGACCTTTATTGGGTCCCTATTGCTTCCATTTAATTTTCATTTACTTCTAAATAAGCTCTTGCAATTATGACGCATCACTTTCAGACTGCATCATAGAACCCTGTCTGACACGTCTCCTTTCCCCCTGGTAACTTTTTCCAACAAACAAAACAATCAAGCTCAAGGAGATATCCCCCTTAGGTAATCCCTAAGCCTTAAGAATCCCCATGTTTTCTTTGGGGATATTTCCAAGACCTTGAGAAAAGAGTTCTCAGAGCAACTCCTTCATTTAATTGTTCTTTACTTTAAAGGGGAGACAGAATAAATGTCTTGCCAGCCCCCTAAATCTCTAAAGACAGATACATTTGTTTTCTCTAATTTTTTTCTTTATCTACTATGTTTGATCATTTTTAGTTAATATGATCAATGCCCTGGAGATTTTTAATCGCCTTTCTCATTCTAAACAAGAAGTTTCCCATGACTGTTTATCAAACTTCACTAATTGCTGTCTCCCATTAAAAATTTTAATTTCAGGCTTAGTGCCAGTGGCTCACACCTGTCATCCTACCTTCTGAGGAAGCTAATATCGGAGGATGGCAGTTCAAAGCCAGCCCAGGAAGGAAATCCCATGAGACTCTTTTCTCCAATTTAGCCACCAAAAAACAAACAAACGAAACAAAAACTGGAGATGGAGATCTAGCACAACTGGCAGAGCAGTAGCCTTGAGCAAAATAGCTCAAGGTGCCCAATCCCTGAGTTCAAGCCTCAGGACTGGCACAAAAAAAATTTTTACGACTTTAATTTCAGCGGCCAGGAGGTTGGCCTAGTGGTTAAAGTGTTTGCCTAGCATGCACCCGAGTTTGATTCCTCAGTACCACATATAGAAAAAATCCGGATGTGGTGTTGAGGCTCAAGTGGAGAGCTCTAGCCTTGAGAAAGTCCAAGGACAGTGCTCAGGCCCTGAGCTCAAGCCCATGACTGGCAAAAAAAGATTTTAATTTTAAAATAGAAGTTTCTCCCTGAGTGACATATTAGTGTTACAGGAAGTCTCAACAGCCTTGACTTTCAGGATCCCATTTGTACCAAAAATGAACTGTATGAGAAATAACCCATCATCACCACAGTTCCTGTGGCTCTGCTACTGAGCCATCAAGCATATTGAAGACTAGAAATGTCTTTAATGACTTTGGCAGCCCACACAGGTGCTAGCATCCTAGAAGTGGGAAGACAAAATGTGAATGAATCCGTGCAGAAAGTAGAATATAAAGTAAAAGCAAGTCCCCACCCCACCAAAAATGAGGCAATACCCCCAAAGAAACCATACAGCAATGCATGTGTTTCATGTTATGCACATTATGGGGGTACAGTGTGTGTGTGTGTGTGTGTGTGTGTGTGTGTGTGTGTGTGTGTGTGTTCCAATCCTGAGCCTTGAACTCAGGACCTGCATGCTGTCCTTGAACGTTTTTGCTCAAGGCTAGTGCTCTAAAACTTGGCACATGTCTCTCTTTCGTTTGCTGGCTAACTGGAGATGAGAGTCTCATGGACTCTCCTCTCCTGGGCTGGCTTCCATCTGTGAAGCTCAGATCTCAGCATTTCTGAGTAGCAGGTTACAGACATAAACCACCACTGGTGCTTAGATAAAGGAATACTTTTTATTGTTTATGTTTTTTGTTTTTCTTACCAGTCCTGGCGCTTGAACTCAGAGCTTATCTTGAGCTTTCTCAAGGCTAAAGCACTACCACTTGACGCAAAGCACCACTTCTGGCTTTTTCAATGTATATGGTACAGAGAATCAAACCTGGGTCTTTGTGCATGCTAGGCAAGCACTCTACCACTAGGCCAAACTCCAGGCCCCTTTTTATTGTTTATGGACATAATTTATCAACGTATGATTCATCTATAGAGTAATTCACCCCTTTGAATAATAGCCTATTGTATAAATATTTCTTGTTCTGTCTATCTAGTCATCAGTTACTGGACATTTTGGATTATTTCCAATTTGAGGCTATTATACTTCTGCTATCGATCAGTCCTTGAGGGCTAGACATTCTCTAAAGTCTTGGCTTCTTTTTGAATGGATGAATAATGAATGTAAGGAACAAGTTCTTAAATTTCTCTCTCTCTCTCTCTCTCTCTCTCTCTCTCTCTCTCTCTCTCTCTCTCTCTCTCTCTCTCTCTCTTTTGTGTGGGTCATGGAGCCTAGGCTCTGTTCCTGTGCTCTTTTTGCTCAAGGATATCACTCTTCCATTTGAGCCACAGTGCCACTTCCAGTTTTCTAGTGGTTAATTGGGCATAAGAGGCTCACAGACTTTCCTGCTTGGGCTGGCTTTGAACCATTATCCTCAGATCTCAGCCTCCTGAGTAGCTAGGATTGCAGTCATGAGCCACTGGTGCAAAGTAATATTTCTTGACCTGGTTCAAAATTATTACAGAGGCCCTTGCCAACAGCAAGCACAACTGTTCACTGAGCCTTGGACAGAAGATCCATACAGAGTGGGTAGGCAAGATCGCTTTGAGTTCCCACTTCAGACCCAAGTGGGAATGCATTTAATAGCATCAAAAATGACTTAGACACCAGTATTCACACCTGTAATGCTAGCTATCCAGGAAGCTGAGATCTGAAGATCATGGTTTAATGTCAGCCCAGGCAGAAAAGTTTGTGAGATTCTTATCTGCAATTAACTACCGTAAGTCTGAAAGTAGGGCTATGGTTCAAGTGACAGAGTGCTAGCCTTGAGGAAAAAAACCCTCAGGAATAGTGCCCATTCCCTGAGTCCAAGCCCCAAGACCTGCACAAAATACAAAATCCTTCAATTACATTTGACCACATTATAGGAAAATATAGATGATAAGGAACAAATAAACAATTGATAAAGTTCCATGAATGTCAAGAAGGGTAAGCTAAACACTAAGTTGGAAAACAGATTTTTGCAAAAGTAAGTTTAATGGGAAGGTTGCTAGTTGGGGAGAGAGCAGGTGTATGAATCAGAAAAGAACAAAGGGGCTGGGAGTTTGTTTTAGTGGTAGAGTGCTAGCATGCATGAAGACCCAGGTGTGATTCCTCAACACCACATACATAGAAAAGCCAGAAATGGTTCTGTGGCTCTAGTGGTAGAGCGTAGGGGTTTTTAGCACTCTTTGCCTCCTGACCAGCAGGAAGGGCAAAGAGAACACGCCCCGACTAAGACGAGACCGAGAAAGGATAGGGCCGGCTGGCCGCCTTCACCCAGCCCTCCCTTCTCCAGAGGGAAGACACAGACGCGCCAGGGAGAATGTCACAGCAGACTCGTTTAATGGGAAGATACCAGGGGCTAAAGTAAGAAGCAGGAATCTATTAACATAAAAGTAGGCAGGACAGGGGGAGGTAGGTGAGGTCAGAGAGGGCGGCGGGGCCAATCCATGGATTCGAGGTAGCCTTATTTTACATCACAATCCATAGCCAAACCTCCCAACCAGGAGACAGGCAGGTTGGACCTCCAAAACCGGGAAGTGAGCACTGGGCCATGAGGTGGGCCTTTTACCTTTGATGTGACGTGCCCCGCAGTAGAGCTCTAGCCTTGAGGAAAAAGCCCAAGGACAGTACTCAAACCCTGAGTTCAAGCCCCAAGGCTGGCAAAAAAGAACAACAATGTATGTCTGTGATAACAGAAGTGGGAAACCTCAAATTAATTTTTTTGTGGGGGGAATAGTCAAGATGGGAAGAATGATGGTAGAGGTAGCTGTGATGAAGAACTGGGCAGGTCAAATTTAACACTAAGTAGAAATGAGTACCAGTGGTTTAACACCTGTAATCTCAGCTACTCAGAAGGCTGAGATATGAAGATCAAGGTTCAAAGCTAGCCTGGGCAAGAATAGACTCTTATTTCCAACTAGCCAGCCAAAAGCCAGAAGTGGTGTTGTGGTACAAGAGGTTTGTGATTCAGGAGAGTTCTGAATCTCAGATGAGTGAACAAACCCCTATCTCTCCAGGCACGATGGTTCACACCTGTAATCCTAGCTACTCAGGAGTCTGAGATCTGAGGATGCAGGTCTGAAGAAGCACAGGTCTGGCATAGGATGATAAGCATAAGAAGCCAAAAATAAATACCTTGGACAGTGGAACAAGGGTAGTGAACGTCATTGGACTAGTCTGCCCCCCAGCTTAAATAAAGCACACTTGATGTCCCTGTTCCTCAGGCTGTAGATGAAGGGGTTCAAATAGGGGCCACCACACTCTCTTTAGGAGACTTTGATACTGTTGACCCGCACCAATGGCGCTTCCATAAAATAAGTACACCACAGAGAGATGAGAGCCACAGGTGAAGAAGGCTTTGCATTTCCCACCTGAGGAAAAGCCTCATGATGGATGATATAATTTTATAATAGAAGAAGATTCCTGACATGGGCAGAAACCACAGGGAACAACTAGAAAATCCTTGACAAGGTGACTAAAGAAAAGTGTCAACACAGCTGAGATGAAGAATTCAAGAAGGGTCACAGGAAAAATTTGAAATTTCCACCTGCTTGACAGTTTTAAATTGCATCACAAGCATATTGTGTAAAAAGCTAGGATTACAGGTGTGAACCACCAGGACCCTGCAAAACAGATAATTTCTTGTTATCTGATAAAAAACATACAGCACGCTAATTAAAATTCCTACCTTTCAGGACAGTGCTTATGGGCTTACATAAGTGCTTTTGGTTACACTTGAAGGGTTTATTTGTAAGAACTTCTCTTTCTTGCTCCATTTGTGAATGGAAGCTACTGAGAATAGAATTCACAGAAGTGGAGCTGTGGCTCAAATGGTAGAGCATCAGCCTTGAGTTAGGAGGTACCCAGAAAAGAGACAGTGCCAAGGCCCTGAATTCAATCCTCCCCAGATATGGCATATACATACATACACACAAAAATGCTTTAATTTTGCTACTTAAAAGTAACTCAGATTCATTATTTGGTTTCCTTTCACTATGGTTTAACTGAGAAGAGGTAAAAGAGAAAATGCATGAATTCTTAAAAACACATATGGACAACTTCTTATTGGGAAAATGAGGGTAAAAATTATCTAGCACAGGAGCATTGTAGTAAGGATTTTAAAAGTTCTTAAATAGCTTAACTAGTGGTTCTAAATCTCATGTATGCATATATTCACTTGTCTAAATTTTCAACTACTCACTGGACACTGATAGCTTATAACTGTAACCTAGGGATTCAAGAGCCTGAAATCTAAAGAACATCATTCAAAGTCAGCCCAGGTAGAAAAATGCATATGGCTCTTTATCTCCAGTTAGAAAAATAAAGTCCAGAAGCCCAGCTGCAGCTCAAGTAGTAGATTACTAGACTTAAGCAAAAGAAACTCAGCCCTAGGATCTGAGTTCAAGCCATAGAACTAACACTAAACAAACAAAAGCAAAGAAACAAGTATATATGTTTGACTTTACTAAATACCCCAATATAAACAAAGAACACAACCATGCAAAAGAATAAAGAACACAGCTGCCATCATTTACTATAGCGAAGATAGGTGCCCCTTAGTACATGATTGGATCAAGAAGATGTGGTATTTATACACAATGGAATTCTATGCTGCCATCAGAAAGAATGGCATCAACCCATTCATAAGGAAATGGAAAAACTTGGAAAAAATATTAAATAATGTAAGCCAGACCTAAAGGATCATAGCTCCCTGGTTTCCCTCATTTGCAAAAACTAGTACACATCCAGGATTCTCCTAGCAGAGGATCACAATAGCTCAATAGCTGTGTGCATATGGCCATACAGGATGAGGATATGCAAAATTAATTCCAGGATATGGAAACAAGAGGTTTATCTTTGTGTTTGTTGTTCTTAACCTACTTGTGAATGTATTTCTCTTCTCCTTCTCTCTCCCCCCTCCCTCTCACCTTATGGTTTATCTCATGTTGTTACTGTATCTGACTTTGGTACCTGGTATATTGTATATATGTTTATGTGTTTATTTGAAATGGGAAGGGAAAGGGGGAAAATCAAGATAACTGGGAGGGAGTGGAGGGGGGAAGCTGGGAAAAAATGGGAAGGGGTATCAATGTTCAAGAAGTAACATACCTATTATCAGTAACTCCTCTATACATCACCCTAACGATAAAATACAATTTAAAAAAAAGAAATAAACATGGATGCCAGTAGCTCACGCCTGTAATCCTAGCTTCTCAGTAGGCTGAGATCTGAAAAATACAAAAACAACAAGAACAACAACAAAAACATAGTTTGAAACCAGCCTGGGCAGGAAAGTCTAAGAGACTCAGATGACCAATTAACCACCAAAATGCTGGAAGTAGAGCGGTAGACTGCTAATCTTGAACAAAGGAAACTCAGGGATAGCATTCAGACCATGAGTTCAAGCCCCAGGACTGGCAAAAAAACATCACCCAAATAAGCTGGGTGTGGTGGCTCACACATGTAATCCTAGCTACTGAGGAGGCTGAAATCTGAGGATCAAGGTTCAAATCCAGCCCAGGCACAAAAGAACCAGAGACTCTTATCTCCAATTAACCTCTACAAATTGGAAAGTGGGGCTTGGCTCCAGGGTAGAGAGGTAGCCTTGAGCTAAAGAGCTCAGGATTACAATGCCCAGGATGAGTTCAAGCCCCATTACCCACGAAAAAAGAACAATCTTGCAAAATGAAAGGGTGGGGGCAAACGCGAATCAAGCCAAGAAATACATTAAATTGTTGAGAAAATATTTATGTTCCTCCCACCTATTTCAATAAAAAGCATCCATCAGTTATACAAGAAGATTCCATTTAACATGTCCACATGTGAAGATGATGTAGCATGATCAAAATCAGCCCCACAAGAACTCTCTCATCTGTTCCTCTTCTGAAATCAATCTCAACAAGCTTCATTGTCCCATTTTCACACATGTACATAAAAAAGTTTCAAGTCGTCCTTAAAGAAATAGAGATCTCTAATTTATCTGACAGCAAGTTCAAAATAACCATCTGAAGGACTTCTAAGGTGAGATCAGGAGTTTGGCCCAGTGGTAGCATGCTTGTCTACCATGCACAAAGACCCGGGTTAGATTCCTCGGTACCACATACATAGAAAAATGCCAGAAGTGGTGCTGAGGCTCAAGTGGTAGAGCTCTAGCCTTGAGGAAGAGGTTCAAGGACAGTGCTCAGGCCCTGAGTTCAAACCCCACGACTAGAAAAAAAAAGACTGCCAATGGACTGAATAGAAGTACACACAAACATCAAGAAAATTATGCTTAAAGAAAAATAAGAGTAAAAATTTAGTTAGGCGCCTGTGCCTCACACCTGTAATTCTAGCTACTCGGGAGGCTGAGATCTCAAGATCATTATTTGAAGCCAGCCTAGGCATCTCTCAGTGTAAATCAAGATACCAGGAAAATATTACAGGAAGAGGTAGGGAAAGCACTAGGGTTCCTAGGCACAGGTCAAAACTTCTTAAGAAAAGATCCAGTATAACAAGAAACCAAAGATCGCATCAAACTGAAGAGTTTCTGCAGGGCCAACATGGCTAACAAGATATATAGAAAGCCCACAGAATAGGAGATTTTTACCAGCTATGCTTCAGACAAGAAGGGTCTCATATCTAACATTTACCTAGTGCTCAAAAAATTAAGCCCTCAAAAAAATCTTCAGATAAACAACTACCCATTTAATAAGGAGGTAAAAGAATTAAAAAGAGGCCCGGAGTTTGTCCTAGTGGTAAAATGCTTGCCCAATATGCACAAAGACACAGATTTGATACCTCAGTGCCACATACATGGAAAAAGCCAGAAGTGGTGCTGTGGCTCAAGTGGTAGAGCTCTAGCTTTTTTGAAAGCCCAAAGACAGTGCTCAGGCCCTGAGGGCAAAGGCCAGGACTGGCAAAAAAATAAAGAATTAAAGAGAGACTTCTCAGAAGAAGTAAGAATGGCCAATAGACACATGAAGAAATGTTCAACATCTCTTGCCATAAAAGAAATGCAAATAAAGACAACATTGAGATTCCACCTCACCCCAGTTAGATGGTTATTATCAAGAAATAACAATAACAGATTCTGGTGGGAATGTAGCCAAAATGAAACTCTGCTACACTGTTGGTGGGAAAGTAAACTTGCTCAACCACTCTAGACAACAGTATGGAGGTTCCTCAAAATAATATGACCCAGCAGTCCTACTCCTGGTCATCTATCCAACTGACCACATACAAATCCACCCTAAGGCTACCAGGGCAACCATATTGGTTCCAACATTGTTTGCCATAGCCAAGATATGGAATCAACCCAGATGCCCTTCAATGGAGAAATGGATCAAGAAAATATGGTGCTTATATGTACACAGTGGCATTCTATGCTTCCATCAGAAAGAATGACTTTGTGCCATTCATAATAAAATGGAAAGGCTTGTAACAAATTATATTCAGTGAAGTAAGCGAGATCCAATGAAACATGGGTTGCATGGTTTCCACCATTTTTTATCATTAGAATGTGCCTATAAGTCTACAAGTAAACACACTGGATGATAAAAGACAAAGACACATTTGAACATGATAAATGTACAGGACTATACACATTCACACAGTGAGACCAAAGAAGGATATTCTTAGGAGAGGATCTCAAAGGCTCAATAGCTCTGTGCATACGGTCATATAAAATGATATTTATAGACATGAACTCCAAGAAATGGAGACGAAAGGGGTTTTTTGTCTTTGTTTTCTATCTGTTGCTATTTTTGTTTTCTGTGCCTTTTGTCTTGCTTATAAGTTTACCTGTTTGCAAAGGGTAAGCGGGAAGCACTAAAATGGTAGGACAAAAGATGAACTAATTCAGCAGTGATACTCACTACACACTATGCTGAAAATGAACTCTACAACTTGTGGAGGGTGGGGAGGAAAGGGAAGGGTTTACGTTGTCCAAAAAGAAAGGTGTTCATTACCTGACTTACCTAACTGTAACCTCTCCATACATGACCTTTACAATAACAATTTTTTAAACATGAATGACATGGTCAGCGACGGGAGATGTTTGTTGTTGTTGTTTTCTGAGTCTCAATGTGGGCTTGCTGCTTTCTCCAGAAGGAAGAGTCTGATCCCACTGAGATTAGACTTTCCTCAGCAGTCTCCCTATGGCCCGTTTGATGTCCCTGTTCCTGAGGCTGTAAATGAAGGGGTTCAGCATGGGGGTGACCACTGTGTATGCCACAGAAGCCACTGCCCCCATCCTGGGAGACACTGACACCGCCGAACTGAGGTACACCGCAAGTCCTGTGCCATAAAACAAGCACACCACACACAGGTGAGACCCACAGGTGGAGAAAGCTTTCTATCTCCCGCCTGGTGATGACACACTGACTATGGAAGAAACTATTCTAGAGTAGGAAAAAAGGACTCCCGAAATAGGGAGAAAAGCAGACATGGCACCCACAAAATACATGACAAGGTCATTGGTGAAGAGGTCAGAGCAGGCCAGGATGAGGAGCTGGGAAGGATCACAGAAGAAATGAGAAATGGCCACACTCCTGAAGAAAGTGAGCTGTAAGACCATAGAGTTATGTAACTGGGACACCATCAGGCTTATGACAACAGACACCACAACCAGTGAGCCACAACGTCGAGGGTCGATCATGACCTTGTAATGCAGGGGGTGACAGATGGCCACAAAGCGGTCATAAGCCATGACGGTCAGAAGCAGACTGTCCAGACAACCAAAAAGCATAAAAAAGGACATCTGAGTCAGGCACCCACTAGAGGAGATGGCTCTGCTGTGACTCCATGTGTCCACCAGCATCTTGGGGACCGTGGTGGAGGTGAAGCCAATGTCAGCCAAGGAGAGGATGGAGAGGAAGAAGTACATGGGTGTGTGGAGGTGAGGGTCAGAGGTGACAGTGAGGATGATGAGCAGATTTCCGAGCACTGTGATCAGGTACATGGACAGGAAGAGCCCAAAGAGGACGCGCTGTAGCTCAGTGTCATCTGAGAGGCTCAGGAGATCGAACTTGGTGACTGGGGTTAGGTTGTGGGCATCCATGTTTCCTGAGCACCTTTTGAAGATTGAAAAATGGTGTCAAAAGAAAGAAATGTAACTATACCAGTGTGTAACACTAAAACTACATTCAGATTAAATAATCCAACATGGAAATTCTCAAGGGAGAGGAAAATCTCGTCCAAAATATTAATTTCTGACAAATCCCATCATCCATCATTTGTCCTTTCATGCATTCCATTTATTTTAGAGATACACCCAAGTGATGTGTATTTGAGCAATCCAGGTAAAGCTTTGAGTACAATAAAATATCTAGTGACTCCCACCTGTAATGCCAGCTACTCAGGAGACTGGCATCTCAGTATCATTGTTCCAAGCCAGTGGATCAGAAAAGTCCATGAGACTCTTATCTCCAAATAACCAGCAAAAGGCCAAAAATGGAAATCTGGCTCAAGTAGTAGAGTGCCAGCCTTGAGTACAAAAGCTAAAGAACAATGTACAGAATGCTCAGAATTCAAGTCTCAGGACCAGAAAAATAAAACTAGATACAATAACAATTAATGACTTCTATACAGTGTTTTCAACATTGGATAGACCAATAAATAAAATAAAATCACAAAGATAACTGAAAGAGTTAAACAGCACCATAGATAAAATAAGGTTAACAGATAGATACCTCCACAATACTCTATTAGCCTCCTGAGTAGCTCAGATTGTAGGGGTGAGTCACCAGCCCTTCTCAGTGACCCTTTGAACTTTCTATAAGTTAGATCACATTTCAGGCCATAAAGCAAGTCTTAACAAATACCAAAGTGAAAGAAAAGAATTCTCTATATCTTCAAGGATCCTAAAGGGGAAAAAATGAGAAATTAATTAAAATATGCACACACATGGAGATAGCATGACAAAGTTTTGCATGATCTCTGGGCCGATGAAGAAATCAGAGAGGAAATTGAAAATGATTTCATATCAAATGAAAATGATCCATGCACCCTTGGGGATGGGGGGCACTGGATGGAAGGAGGGTGGAAGACTCTGCATTTGGGGCACAGCTTTTAGCTAGCTGCTCCATCTTTGCATCTTAATGGTAAGGTTCTTAATGCTACCCAAATCCAGCCTGCCAGGCTCACCCACAGCACTCACCAGACTATGCTACCATTACCAGGGAGAATGAGAAAGAAATGACTACCCATCCCCTCCGTGATCAGTGGTGCGTGATGGAGAGGAAAGCTCTGTCCTCAGGACCCACAGAATAACAGAATCCTGTGTGGACTCCTGACACAAGCCTCAAGTCTGGATAGATATGAAGCAAGACAACTGGACTTGAATTAGTAAACTTCAAAACTGGAGAACACCAGCTGGTTATTTACAATCATCTAGGTTTGAGAGCTCAAGGCTGAACACTGATTATCAGGCAAATTAGCTCATGGTATCTCCGTCTCTAAGGACTTGTTAATGTTGATGAAATAGGAACAAAATAAAAACCTATTATTTTTGGTAAGGCTTGAGACCTTTCACTCCTCAAGGGGGCTATGTCACCTGGATTCCTTTCTTCTGACCTTTAAGATATAAATCTTTATTTTCCTTTTTCTTTGCTCAAATTTATCTTTAAGTAGTTATGCAGAGGAGTTGCCATTTAACAAAACAGCTTATGAATACAATGCATCTTGACCAGTGTCACCCCTGTGAATATTTTCTAATTCCCATGAATCTTAATAAAATAAATTGTACACACAAAGGCAAGGTGACTCATGCCTATAATCTCAGAACTTCAAATACTGACATAGGAGAATGAAAAGTTCAAAGCTTGGCTACCTACTAAGACCCTACCTCAAAAATAATAAAATAGAATCCTGGAGTTTGGCCTAGTGGTAAAATGCTTGCCTAGCATGCACGAAGACCCAGGTTCAATTCCTCAGTACCACATACATAGAAAAGTGGTGCTGTGGCCCAAGTGGTAGAGCACTAGCCTTGAGGAAATCCCAAGGACCGTGCTCAGACTCTGAGTTCAGTCCCCAGGACTGATATAATAATAATAATAATAATAATAATAATAATAATAACAACAATAAATAAAATCCAGCACATTTAAAAAAATTGTTAATGACACTAACAGCACACAAATTACATATAAATTTGGAGAGTTAGATATATATGAAGAATCAAACATCATTTTCTATATTCTTAGTAGTTTTATCTCTAAGTAAAATTTCTTTTTCATGGTTGGGATTTTTTTGTGTATGTGAATGACAGCCCTGGGGGTTAAACTTGGGGTCCGGGCACTGTCCCCAGTTTTTACTCAAGGCTAGTAGTCTACCATGTGAGTTACAGCTCCACTTCTGGATTTTCTGGTGGTAAACTGGGGACAAGAGTCTCACAGACATTCCCACTCTGGCTGGCTTTGAACCACAATTCTCACATCTCAGCCTCCTGAAGAACTAGGTTACAGGTGTGAGCCACCAGTGCCTGAATCACAGTATCATTCTTAAATTTTTGTTTTATCCTATGAAAGTATTTATACACAGGTTTTATATTTCCATACAGTTATATAACCAGTTTAAATGAAATTCACACCCAGCATTACTCTTTCTTTCCCTCCTCCCTTATCCTTCCTTCTAGAATCTTCATGGTTTCAATTGTGTTATTTTCATAGCTACAATCTGTTTCAATACTATTCACATGTGCATGTATATAGCATCTGCATGTGCCATAGTAGACAAATCTTGATACTTGTCTTTCTTCTTTTTATCTGTGTCTTTCTACCAGACTTTCTTAACTTTCTTAGTAGCATCAATGAGTCATGTATATACAAGGCTGTTTCATTTTTACACACTTATTGGTGAACACAATGCACCTTGATATCTGTCCTTGTTTCACTGAACAAGATAGTCTTTAGTTCTATTCACAAAATAATGATATCCTTCTTATAGCTCAGTAGTTCTGCATTGTGTATATGTACCACAATTTTTATATCCATTGATAGGCACCTGAACAGATTCACAGCTTAACTATTGTGAACAGGGCCCTGATAAACTTGGGTGTGCCTGCATCTATATGCCAAGTTACATTCCTTTGCATGTATTCTCAGGAGTGGTAAATAAGATTGTGATCTGAGGTTTGTGTTTGCTTTTCCTGCAGTACTAGAGATTGGAATCCGAGCCTGGTACTTATTCAGCAAGTGATCTGCCATGAAAAGCCATCTGTCTGTCCTGTGGCTTTTAGCAGGTAGGGTCTAATGTTTTTGCCTGGGGTATACATTTTTCCCTCTGGGTCTGGTTTACTTTGCTTTTACTGCAGAGGTAATGTACAGGGGAGTTATATATGTTATGCATTGAGTACATTTCTTTCTGAACAGTGTCATCTCTTCCCTCATTTTCTCCTGTTTTTGTCCCTTCTGACCACAAGTTTTATAGTTCATTTCTAACATTGTGTCTAGCAAGTATCACTACTGAATTAGTTCACTCTTTGTCCCATCATCTCTGTGCTTCCCCTTTCCCTCCCCAAAGCAGATAAACTTATAATCAAGATAAAAGTATAGAAATCAAAAACAGTGAGAAAAGAGGAAAAACAGGAGGGGGGAAAAGCCCACAAAAAGTAAAAAATTAAAAAAACTTCATTTTGGATAAGAGTTTGGCCTAGTGGTAGAATGCTTGCCTAGCATGAACAAAGGCGCAGGTTTAATTCTTCACTACCAGATACACAGAAAAAAAGCCAAAATTGTGCCAAGGCTCAAGTGTCAGAGTGCTAGCCTTGAGAAAGCCCAAGGACTCAAGCTCAGGCTCTGAGTCTCAGACCCAGGACTGGCAAAAAAAAAAACAAACTTCATTTCTGTTTCTTGGAGTTCATTTTGATAAACATGAAATGATATGATTATATGCGCCTAAGTATTGAGCCTTTGTGATTCTCTCCTAAGAATATCCTCATTTGTTCCCACTGTGTGGATGTTTAGAGTCCTATTTACTTAATCATGTGCAAGTATAATTTTTTGTTTTTTCCTATCCATTGGGTTTACTTCTAAATTTACAGGCATATTCTGATATTACAAATGAGGGAAAACATCAGGCATGGTGGCTCATGCCTGTAATCCTAGCTATTCAGGAGACTGAGATCTGAAAATCAAGGTTCAAGGCCAGCCTGAGCACAAAAGGACCAGAGACTCTTATCTCCAATTAACCGCTAGAAAATGGGAAGTGGGGTTTGGCTCAAGTGTAGGATGGTAGCCTTCAGCTGAAGAGCTCAGTGAAAACGCCCAGGCTCAGGGATAGAATGATGGCCTTGAGTTGAAGAGCTCAGGGACAGCACCTAGGCTGAGTTCAAGCCCCATGACCCACAACAAAAAAGAAAAAGAATCCATGAAGCCTATGCTTCTTTGGGTCTGGCTTACTTTGTTTAATATAATTTTCCCTAGTCTTTCCATTTCCTTACAAATGGGGCAATGTCATCCTTTCTAATTGAAGCATAGAATTCCATTGTGTATATACACATATACCATATTTTCTTGATCCATTCATCCACTGAGGGGCATCTGGATTGATTCTATATCTTGGCTATAGTAAACCTTAACATGGTTGTGCTGGTGGCTTTAGTACAGCCTGGTTATAGTCATTTGGGTAAAATATCCAGGAATGAGATTGCTGGGTCATAAGGAAGTTTTATGTTTAGTCTTTTAAGGAATCTCCATATTGCTTTCTCAAGTGGCTGAACAAGATTACATTCCCACAGTGTAGTAACGTTTCCCTTTTGGACACATCCCCAACAATATCTGTTATAATTTGTTTTCTTGATAATGGCCATTCTAACTGGAGTGAGATAAAATCTCAATGTGGTTTTTATTGACAAATGCTTTATGGCCGAAGGTGGAGTACATTTATTTGTGTATCTATTGCCTGTTCTTATTTCTTCATCAGAGAAGTCTCTCTTTAAATGTTTAGCCCACTTATTAACCAGGTGCTTGTTGTTGTTCTTTGAAGGACTTCTTTTCATTTTTTGGCCAGTCCTGGGACTAGAACTCAGGACCTGACAACTGTCCCTGAGCTTCTTTCTTTTGCTCAAGGCTAGCATTCCACCACTTGAACCACCGCAGCACTTCTTAGCTTTTTCTGTGTATGTGGTACTAAGGAATTGAACCCAAGCTTGGTGCATGCTAGGCAAGCACTCTACCACTAGGCTATGCTCCTGGCCCTTTCAAGAATTTCTTTGGGGGTGGATTAATTTTTTAGCTCTAAGTATATTTTAGATATGACATTCTTGTCTAATGTATAGCTAGTAAAATCTTTTCCCATTCTCTTGGCTTTCTAGTTATCTTGCTATCACCTAATCAAGAAGATACAACTTTATCATTAATGTTCAAGAGTTAAACTTTTTTCCTATGTAGAGCTTGATCTCTTTGTATTTTTTTGTTAACACAAGCTTTGGAAATCATAATGATGATCCTTATACGTGTAAAAATGATTGTGTGTATAATTAATCGCAATAAAGAAAAAAGCACCCATCTCTTTTCATGAACCATTTTTATTCTGGTAAAGTACACAGAGAAAAATAACTAACATTTTGACCCATTTAAATTTTTATTAGATATTAGTTACTATTTTACTATGGTATGGTATACTATTACAACATGCTATATTTATTATCCTTCATCTCAGGAGACTATCTGAAATTTCTACACCTTTCATACATTTCATAATGTGTATAAAGGAATGTACATTAAAATAGAACATTTATACATATCAAATAAATGCATCATTGAACGATGTCCTTAAGGAATGAATGTGATCGGCAATTATAACCAAAACATCATTTTTACTGTCTGACTGAATTTAGAGGTCTGCATGCACAGATAGAATCGCTTTTCAAAGAACACACTACAGGTGATGCTTTACACCTGTATTCTTTCTCACTCAAGAGGCTGAGATCTGAGGATCCCAGCTGAAATCCAGCATCAATAGGAAAATCTGTGAGACTCTTATCACCAATTAATCACCAAAGTTTAGAAAGTGGAAGAATGGTTCAAGTGGTAGAGGGACAACCATGAGCATAAAAGCTCAGGAACAGTGCTTAGGTGCTGAGAACAAGTCCCAGGAACAACACACACACACACACACACACACACACACACACACACACACACACACACACAAATGAACAGCAAGAAAACCAACAATATAACCAAATGTAACCTATCTGGCTCCAGCTTGCTGCCTTGTAGAGTCTCCTCAGGGCTCTTTTAATGTCCCTGTTCCTCAAGCTGTAGATGAAGGGGTTCAGAAGAGGAGTGACCATGGTGTACATTGCTGAGGGCACTGCAATATTCCTGGGAGAACATGACACAGAGGATCCAATGTAGACTCCAAATCCTGTCCTAAAGAATAAGCAGACCACAGACAGGTGAGAGCCACAGGTGGAGAAAGCTTTGTACTTCCCTCCTGATGTTGGAATTCTTGGTAGTGAGGTAGTAATTTTATAATAAGAGAAAAGAGTCCCTAAGGTGGGAAAGAAACCAAATAATGTACCTATAGAACATTTAATGATGTTATCTGTGAAGCTGTGAACACAGGCAAGATCCAGGACTTGAGAAGGGTCACAGAAGAAATTCGGGATTTCTACCTCTCTGAAAGTGGTGATCTGTAATGCCATCAACACATGAAGGTGAGATTCCAAGATGCTGGCTACAAATGATATCAGAACCAAGGAGACACAAAGACGAGGGTTAATGATGAGTAGGTAATTCAGGGGGTGACAGATGGCCACAAAGCGGTCATAGGCCATCAAAGTAAGAAGCAAAACTTCAATACTGCCAAAAATGAGAAAAACAGATATCTGGGTGAGGCAGCCCACATAGGAGATGGTTCTGCTGTGACTCTGAATGTCCACCAACATCTTGGGGACCGTAGTAGAGGTGAAGCCAATGTCGACACAAGACAAGATGGAGAGGAAGAAGTACATGGGGTGTGGAGGTGGGGGTCAGAGGTGACTGCCAGGATGATGAGCAGATTTCCAAGCACAGTGATCAGGTACATGGACAGGAAGAGTCCAAAGAGCATAGGTTGTAGCTCAAGGTCATCTGAGAGTCCCAGGAGATAAAATTCTGAGATGTGTGTTAGATTACACAGCCCTATATTTATTGGACACCTTTGATGTAAAAAGAGAGCAATAACCACTGAAGAACTCAGAATTCAGCAATAATTTTGAATTCAAGTGTTTTAGTTGAGGACTCTTTTGAGTCCATCAATAATAGTTTCCGTTGTCATCTACCCAGTCATCCTGGATTTCTTCTTTCTCATATGCCCCTTTTATAAATGCATTTTAGATACTCAACTACATTAGAACATTACAGGAAGTGCTTTCTCATCACAGAAAATACAGCATATTATTGTAAGATTATTACAAGATATTCCAACTAGTGGTCTTCTTTCTTTGTGAGATTCATTCTCATACAATCTATAAAGAAACATTTTTGTTGGACATGGTGGCTCACAGATGTAATCCTAGCTACTCAGGAGGCTGAGATCTTAGAATCATGGTTCAAAGCCAGCCTGGGTGCTAAAGTCCATGAGACTCTTATCTCCAATTGACCACCAGAAAACCAGAAGTGGAACTGTGGCTCAGGGGTAGTGCTGTAGCCTTAAGCTGAAGAGCTCAGAGACAGTGCCCAGGCCCAGAGTTCAAGTCTCCTAACCAACAAAAAGAAAGAAAGAAACATTCCTACAAACTTTATTTTATCATAAACAAACACTAAAGTCATGAATAGTGAAATTTCTAGAGATATGCTACTTAAAACACTTCATAAAATATACAGAACTGAATTATCAAACATTAATTTTATATAAACAAATCAGTTCCAGAAAATATGGTAAAGCACCTGATATCTCCCAGGAAATTTCTTCCTCATTCTTTCATTTACTAATTTCCATCTTGATATTCTTTGTATGTGTGTGTGTGTGTGTAAAAGAGAGAGAGAGGGCCAAAAACAGGGAGAGACAGAGACAGAGACAGAGAGACAGAGCCAGAGACAGTGAGCCTTAGAATTTGAATCTTTCCTTCCTTCCCAAAGTAGTGCTCTTCCACTTGAGCCAGAGCTCTACCTTTTTTGAGAGTTCAATATCTGTTGTTTAATTGAGAAATGAAAACAATGTTTTTCCATAAACATTGAGGTCTTCATTTATTTGTAGACAGATATAATCGACATTGCCTTAGATTGGCTCTAAAGAGAGCCAATCTGATGCCCAGCTCCACTTTTGACTTTCAAGTCAAGTGACTAAATCAATACCTGATGTTATATCTACTTTTCCCTGAACCAATTTCAGGAATTTAGGAGTATGTTGATATGAGCAATGGTGGTTGACATTTAGTCCTTCCTGTTCTGCCATCAATCAAACCTTGCACTTCCTGTACTGATTTCAAGCCATGACTCCTGCTTTTCTGTTTTGTGACCAATTAGGAATCTCCCAAAGAAGAAATCAGCATCCTCTTCTTGGATGTCACAGAGAAGTGAGACAAATGCTCTGGTTTCCACTGTGTGCCTATCAAAGCCTTCAACAAATCCCACTTTCCAAAATTTGATATTCTGTGTCAATAGACAAACAGAACTATGGCTTCACAGTTTTCTTTTTTTAACCTTACCATCTACCACAGCTTCTATAAGAGTAGTGTATTCAAGCTTGGCACAGTGTCTCCCACCTGTGATCCTAGCTACTCAGAAGGTTGAGATCTGAGCATCACGGTTCAAAGGCAGCCTAGGCTTGAAAGTCCCTGAGACTCTTAGCTCCAGTTAGCCACTAAAAAAAACAGAAGTGACAGTGTGTCTTAAGGGCAGTACCCTTGAGCTGAAGAGCTCAGGGACAGCACCCAGGCCCAGAGTTCAAGCCTCATGACCGACAAAAAGAAAAAAGAAAGAATAGTGTGTTCAATCATATTCTATTAGGAAACATTTTCAACTACAGGAAAAACAAAACACAGTAGAAAGCTTTGAAGTCAGATTTCTGTAACCTTCAGCAGAACAAAAGTCTTAAGAAAGTTCTCATTACTGCTATTCCTCATCCTCCTCCAGTTGCATATTGCAACTGCTGGCTTGTCCTTGTTATGTAGAAATAGTTGTTCTGCTCTCTAGTTAAGGACACAGGACATAGAACTGTGTTTTCTATAGGAATGAAACCTCTGGATCACCAGGAAAGTTATACAAACATGCTTGCATATTTACTGTGATAGCACTCTCTACTTACTGGGTTGAACTGCTTCTCTGTTGGGTCCTGGTCATGAAGTACAGATCAGAAGATCCCTGCGTGCCTGAAGTATAATAAAATCTCAGCCCCACTCCTCACAATCAATCTTACATACTTTGACACAGGAGAAATTCCAGCTGTAGAATAATATAACATTGGAGATATTCATGGAGATGTCACAGGACAGACTGATAATCAGCTTTCCTTTGATCTTAGATGCTTAATTCCCAGAGCTCACAATTAAACAGATTGTTTCTAGGCATACAAATCTCTATGGACTCACTAAAGTGGAAAGAATGTCCAAAAGAATAGATTTGAGGCTCTTCCTCTGATAAGAAAAGCTTGTGTGTTCTATACATAGATGAGAGGATGAAAAGTATGGTTCAGAATGGAAGATGCAGGAATGCAGTGGTATAATGTAAGGCCTTAGAACAGCTCCCAGACATTTTAACCAAAGAAATACCTAGAAAACCAGACTCTTGAATGGGAGGCTGGTAGAAGAGCCTGAAATGAATGGGAAGAGGGAGCTATGAGAGAATATAGGCGTAATACTGAAGGTCCATATGAGAAAAAAAATGAAGTGTGGTTCTTCATGTGTGTGATGGGAGAAGGAGTAAAAGGAAAGGGAGAGTGACGGGAGATCTGACTTGTCTTAACATGCAATGTACATCTACAGGGAGGTGTTAAGCTGAAACCTCCATCTATCAAATGTGAAGATAAGCAATTACTAAAAACATAATGTAACTTAATCGTATTGTTAAATTATGTATTATTTAACTCTCACCAGTGACTTCTGTCAAATGCAAATTTTATATAAAAATGTGTCAGTGAAATGTGTCATTCCTCTTCAATATTGTAATTACGATTTCTAGCCAGAGCAATAAGGCAAGAAGCAAACATAAAGAGGACCCAAATAGGGAAAGAGGAAGTGAAACTTTACTTCTTTTCAGTTGACATGATTCTGTATTTAAAGAACCCTATGGACTCCATTCCCAAGTTACTTGAGCTGATTCAAAACTTTGGTAAAGGAGCAGAGTATAAAATTAACCCTCAAAATGACAGTGGCTGGTCCAGGAGTCTGGCCTACTGGTAGAGTGCTTGCACAAAGACCCAGGTTCAGTTCCTGGAAACCACATACATAGAAAAAGGCAGAAGTGGTGCTGTGGCTCAAGTGGTAGAGTGCTTGCTTTGAGGAAAGCCCAAGGACAGTGCTCAAGGCCTGAGTTCATACGCCAGAACTGGCAAAAAAATTCAACGATTTTCCTGTATACCAACAATGAGAAGAGCAAGGCAGAAATCAGGAAAGCAACTCCTTTTGCAATAGCCTCAAAAAAAAATATGAATTAACTTAACCAAAGAAGTAAAGGACCTCTAAGATGAAAATTTTAAAAACCTGAAAAAGGAAATTAAAGCTGAATTAAGGAAGTGGAAAACCCCCCAATGCTCCTGGATTGGAAGAACTAACATAGTGAAAATAGCAATCCTGCCAAGGGCTATCTACAAATTCAATGCAATGTCCATCAATATCCCAATGTCATTCTTTAATGACATAGCATAAGCAATCCAAAAATTCATATGGAATAATAAAAGACCCCAAATAGCAAAAGCAATCCTTAGCAGAAAGAACAGCGCTGGAGGAATATCAATACAACACTTCAGAGTCTATTACAGAGCTATAGCAATAAAATAACAGCTTGAAGCTGGTCACTGGAGGCTCATGGCTCTAATTTAGCTATTCAGGAGGCTGAGATCTGAGGATTGCAATTCAAAGCCAGCCTGGGCATGGAAGTCATAAGTCCATGAGACTCTTATCTCCAATGAAGCACCAGAAAACCGGAAGTGGTGCTGAGACTCAAGAGGTAGAGTGCTATCCTTGATCCGAAGAGCTCAGGGACAGCCCCCAGGCCCTGACTTCAAGCCCCATGGACAAAAAAGAAAAACAGCTTGGTACTGGCACAAGAACAAGCCTGAAGACCAATGGTCTAGAACTGAAGACCCAGAAATCAACCCACAGAACTATGGTCACCGAATCTTCAATAAGAAGACCAAAAAAAGAGAAATAGGATGGAAGAAAGCCTGTTCAACAAATGGTGCTGACACAATTGCTTAAAGCATCTGTAGAAAACTAAAATTGGATCCTTATATTCACCCTACAGCAGAATAAATTCCACATGGATCAAAGACCTCGAGGTAAAAGCAAACACTCTGAAAACTCTACAGGAAGGAATAGGAGATAAAGTAGGGATCCTTGGCTCAGATCAAAACTTGCTTAATAAAGGTCCAGAAATACAACAAATTAAAGAAAGTTTGGACAAATGAGATTTCATTAAACTTCAGTGCTTCTATATGGCAGAGCACACAGCTAGCAAGATAAATAGAAAACACACAAAGCAAGAGAAGATCTTCACTTAGCCATACAACAGATATAGCTCATAGCTAAAATATACCTATGGTTCAAAAACTTAAATATCTCAAAGACAAGTTCTCAAAGAAACAACCATCCCATTAAAAGGTAGCCTAAAGACTAAAAAAGAGACTGCTCTAAGAGGAAATAAGAATGGCCAATAGACACAAGAAAAAATGCTCAACATCTCTGGCCATAAAAGAAATATGTAATAAAATAGAAGAAAATAAAGAAAAGTAGATAGAAAATTGAGCAATAACTATACTTCTGGTGGGAGTGTAAGCTCATTCAACCACTGTGGAAAGCAATACAGTGGTTCCTTAAAAGACTAAACATAGAGCTCCCATGTGACCTAGCAATTCCACTCCTTGGCATTTACCCACTCATCCAGAAACAAGGACATATTAAAGCCACTATTTTGCAGCACTATTTACCACAGCAAAGACATGGAACCAAACCAGATGTCTCTCAGTAGATGATTAAGAAGATGTGGTACTTCTACACAATGGAATTCTATGCTGCCATCAGAAGGAATGACATATCCCCATTCACAAGAAAATGGAAAGACTTGGAAAAAATCATTTTAAGTGAAGTAAGCTAGACCCAAAGGAACATAGGCTCAATGGTATCCCTCATTTGTAATAATCAACACACACCTAGGACTCTCCTAGCAGAGAATTACAAAAGCTCAAAACCTAGGTACATAATGTCATATAGGATGAAGCTAAATGAAAGGAACTCTAGGATATGGAAACAAGAGCTTTATCTTATGTGATTGTTGTTCTTAATGTACTGTTATTCTCTTCTCTTTCGTTGCCCTTTGGTTAATGTCATATTATTACTGTATCTGACTTTGTTACCTGAGATATTGTATATATGTTTATTAGTTTATTTGAAATAGGAAAGGGAAAGGGGAAATAAGTGATTGGATGGGGTTGGGGAGGAAAATGGGGACAAAAACATGAGAAGGGATATCACTGTGTGAGAAGTAATGCACCTACTATCTGGCAAATGTAACTGTAACACCTCTATATATTACCCCAACAATAAAAAATAATAATAAGTGCCGGGAGTTTGGCCTAGTGGTGGAGTGTTTGCCTAGCATGCACAAAGACCCAGGTTCAATTCCTCAATATCACATACATAGTAAAAGCTGGAAGTGGGGCTGTGATTCAAGTGGTAGAGCTCTAGCCTTGAGAAAGCCCAAGGATGGCACTCAGGCCCTGAGCTCATGCTCCAGGACTAGTAGTAGTAGTAGTAGTAATAATAATAATAATAATAATAATAATAATAATAATAATAATAGAAAATTGAGCAATAAAAAGTATAACCAGAGGCCAGGAGTTTGGCCTAGTGGTGGAGTGCTTGCCTAGCATGCACTAAGACCCAGATTAGATTCCTCATTACCACAGAAAAAAGCTGGAAGTGGTACTGTTACTCAAGTGGTAGAGCTCTGTCCTTGAGAAAGCCCAAGGAAAGTGCTCAGGCCCTGAGTTCAAGGCCCAGAAGTGGAAATATATATGTATATATATATACATATATATATATATAAATAACCAGAATTAAGTATGCACACAACTAAAACTGGCCTAGGGCTCACTTTAGACTATATATCTAAGACTAAGCAGAATCGCAGAAAGAAAAATAAACTAAGAAGAACAAAAAATATAGGTTCTCCAACATTTTTTCACGGGTGGGGGGCATGTTGTTTCTCCCAATATCAGATATAAAATCGCTTACTGGAGTCTCTGCTTTTGTGCTGTGATTGGCTGTCCTTGTAAGACAACCGGAATCAGGGTGGGGGCATGGGGGTGGGGAGGAGAGAATTTCTTATTTCACAGGAGAAGGCCTCTGTGCTATTTGGGCCTACCATTCCTTTTCCATTCTGTAATCTACATGTTACCTCATGGGAACAAAACCGTTTGGAGACTACCAGAAAGACAACAGGACAATTTAGTTAATGAAGAGATCTGATTATAATTCACCTATGGAGATGCAAGAAACTTTACATGCGTTTCTGACTCCCTTCTCTGATTCCAGTCTTCATGAAAACTGTAGCCGATCTTCTGAGGAGAAATTGGGGACAAGGGAAAGCTTTGGTGATAACACAAAGACAGAACGGGGGTGTCCTGGTAAAGAAAGATGAAATATAAATTCATGACAAGAGTGAGGTAACAAGAAAACTGAGTAAGTACCAGGCAAACCCTTGGGATGATGAGATTGGAAAGGGCAGATGCCCACATCTGCCGGTGAGGTCCCAGGACTTCAAGGAACTTCTCATCCTTACTAAGCTTATGCTTTGCCAAGCTCTGATTTCCTTTCTTTCTCTCATTTTCTAGAGCCCAGAACATCTTTCCCCATAAAGTTCATTTCTGGAAAGTCTCTAGCTTTCCTCCACTCTTTCCCAAGAATCAGCCTGTGGGTCAGCTTCTCTGTGTCCAATTATGCAATCATTAACCACCCACAAAATATATATTGGACACCAGGTATTGATTAGACTTTATTTTTCAGGTATGTTCACTAAATACTTTGCTGGCATATATGATTTAAGATGTATTGTTTGACCGGGCGGGGTTGGGGGGGGCAAAAAAAGATGTATTGTTTGTTTCCACTTAGTGTCCATAAGAAAATCTACCCCCAATGGTTTTTTTCTCTTCTTTCTTTCTTTCTTTCTTTCTTTCTTTCTTTCTTTCTTTCTTTCTTTCTTTCTTTCTTTCTTTCTTTGCCAGTCCTGGGGCTTGAAGTCAGGACCTGAGCACTGTCCGTGGGCATTTTCCTCAACAATAGTGCTCTACCACATGAGCCAAGCCCCACTTGTGGCTTTTCTATACATGTGGTACAGAGGAATCAAACCCAGATCTTGTACATGCTGGACAAGCACTCTACCACTAGGCAAAATGCCTAGCCCATTATTCATAAGGCTAGTACTTAGAGGAATTCTAAGTGTGTGTGTGTGTGTGTGTGTGTGTGTGTGTGTGTGTGTGTGTGTGTGTGTGTGTGTGAAGGGCCCTGAACTCAGTGGCTGTGCCCTGTTCCTGAACTTTTGTGCTCTGGTATTCTATCTCCGGAACCTCAGCTGTATTTCGAGCTTTTGGGTACTTAATTAGGAATGAGTCTCACAGACTCCAGCTGGGGCTGGCTTTGACCCTGATTCTCAGATCTCAGCCTCCTGGGTAACTAAGATGGCAGATGTGAGCCGCTGACACCCAACTTCAGAGACTTATTTTTGCAGTGAATTTTGGTGTTAACCAAAGTTGTTGCCAACACACTCTCTTATTGTTCTTCAACAGTTTTGAATGTCTTGTTTGTTTCTATTTGGTTTTGTCTAGATCTATATGTTAGGATTGTTATATGGTTGACAAGCTGGTCTGAGTTATCCTGGAAAAGGTGGCACTCAGGCTCATATCAATATCTTACACTTGATAGAAAAAGTGGTCTACAAACTAAGCCAAGGCCCCTCCACCTTCTTCTTTTTCCAGGTAGAGTCTTATGCTTCTAGGCTAACTTTGAGCGACTATCCTCTAACTTTTGAGTATCTAGGATGATAGGGTTCTGTCACCATGCCTACCATGATCTTAACTTCTTATTACATAGCCGACATTTTCATTTCTTCTACACTTAGATTGTCACAGGACCCAAGTGATATCCACACAATCATAAATAGTGACACAAGAAATCCCCCACAACCCACAAATGGACAGAATTTACCCATGTAAAGGAAACATTAAGGATATGGAAAAAGAAATCTTTACAATGGGCCTTCTTCACCCTCATCCTCTGATCATCACAGCAACTTCTCAATTCCCCTCCTCTACCAGCCCACTGAATACAGAGCACATGCACATTCTCTTCTCTGTGCATAGAAGGTTTTTGAATCCACAAATATTAATAGGTAATGTCTAGAATAGCAATCTACCAGTATTTTATGCTTCTGAGACCACTAGCAACTACCACTTATCAGAATGTAAATGTACACTATTGTTTATGTCATAAACTATGTGCATATTCTTCTAATTGGGTTTTAAATTGCCATTATAACATATGTTGTAAGTTAATTGTACTAATACCAATAAACTAGTGTGAATAAGGAAAAAAGAATGTTTTTAATCCATATGTGTGGGTTGTACATAGGGGTTTTGCTTTGGTACTTCAACAGCTTTTATTGTACTCTGAAATCTCACGTGCGCATTGTAGTGTGTGTGTGTGTGTGTGTGTGTGTGTGTGTGTGTGTGTGTGTGTGTGTGTACATGTTCACGAATGCTCATATGCACCAGTCCTGAAGCTTGAACTCAGGGCCTGGATACTGTCTCGGAACTTTGTTACTCAAGGCTACAGCTCTAACACTAAGGCCACAGCTCCTCCACTTCAGTCTGTTTTAGGGTGGTGCTTCAAACTGGAGGTAAGAATCACACAGACTTTTCTAGTCCAGGACGTTTTGGAACTTCAAACCTCAGCTCTCAGCCTCCTGAGTAGCTAGGCATACAGACCACAGTCACTAAGCTCATTGTGGGTTGTTTTATTGGCATAATACTGCTTTCTCCTCTTTTCTCTGTTGCTCATATGCTTTTTTTTCTCACTCCCTCATCTTGAAAGAGGTCACCTGGAAAGCATTGTCTGGGAGGAGCCATCCACAGCCAGCCAGACTACATATTGCATTCGAGCCACACAGGTAACAGACTTACAGTGTTGTGTCGTGAAAACTGTTCTGTCCATCAACACTGCCTGGGTTTAAGACGATATGGCTGATGACAGCTAGGACCCCCACTTGTTAGGATGTTCCCAGCAAATCTTCAGATTTAGGAGACAGACGCTTGCTCCATGTTCTATAAACCCCACAGGACTGTTCCATGAGGACACCATTGCATTTCCCTATTCAGGCCTATTAGGTTGTGAATATTCGCGCCACATACACAAGTGGTAAAATAATTGTTGAAAGAACTTTCTGAGAGATGAGGTCCTGGGGAAGGGGAGGGAGGATGGATGGGGGGGAGGAAGGGTGGGGAAAAACA
Organism: Megascapheus bottae; assembly: GCF_031878675.1. Classification (NCBI taxonomy): domain Eukaryota; kingdom Metazoa; phylum Chordata; class Mammalia; order Rodentia; family Geomyidae; genus Megascapheus; species Megascapheus bottae. Next base: position 4,595,055 of record NC_143509.1, on the reverse strand, counting down.
CTACTAATGTTCAATGAACAAGTAAGAAGCTAGAACCAGATAAACTTTGGGATGGGGAGAGCTGGGAGAGATGGGGAGAGTAAGGAAGGAGAGACTTTGATGAACTGGCATTTTGCTCACAAACTGATAGGGTGAATTGAAACCCCTTGGTACATCTACTTAAGGACAAGGTAAAAGTATATTTAATATTAAAAGAATAACTTTCTGAGGGCTACTAATTAATACAGCCGAATAAATCAATGTCCTTTATGTCACTTAGGAGATAGCTATATAGGCAAACAAATAGACAGGTACGGATGATTTGAAATCTAAAAGTGGCTTCTACAAAAACTGTATTTAGATAAAAAAATACTTCCATGAAAAGTGTCACATCAGAAAATAAAGATTGTTGCCATTGTAAATAAATAATACATCACTGTTACACACATGATAGGATTAAAAAATATGGAGGTTATCAAAAGGGGCACATGAAATCACTTTCCAATATTCTACAAGGTTGTAACAAAATCAATCTCTTTAAATTTCAAAAGGGAAATCAAAGAAAAGCACTGGTGATACACATGTCATCCAAGCTACTCAAGAGACTGAAAACTGAAGACCATGGTTCAAAGCCACCCCGGTCAAGAGAAGTCTGTGAGACTCTTATCTTCCATGAACCACCAAGGAGCTGGAAGTGGATCTGAATTAGCAAAATGCCTTAAGTAAAATAAACTTACGGGCAGCACTCAGGCCCTGAGTTAAAAGCCTCAGGAATACCACCAGAAAATAAAGACATCAAAAACTCAGGGAATATAAAACAAAGGATATTTACCCAAATATTATAATGTTAAAGTGATTGGATTTGCACAGCACTCCCGTGAGAAGCAATCAAAGAAAGAAAAAGGCATCCCTGGGTGGGCATGAGCACCTGAGCTACCAGTGGATATTGATTGAACTGTTGCTTTCATGCCCCAAGGAGAACAGCCAGGGCTATGACTGCACAAAACCACACAGGGGAATCACCATTCCTCCTCTTGGGCCTCTCAGACGACCCTCAACTCCAGCCCATGCTCTTTGGGATCTTCTTGTCCATGTACCTGATCACCGTGCTCGGAAATCTGCTCATCATCCTGGCAGTCAACTCTGACCCAGACCTCCACACCCCCATGTACTTCTTCCTCTCCAACCTGTCTTTTGTGGATGTCTGTTTTACTACTACTACCATCCCCAAGATGCTGGTGAACATCCAGACCCAAAGGAAAGACATCTCCTACCCAGAGTGCCTCACTCAGGTGTATTTCTTTCTGGTTTTTGCTGGAATGGATAATTTCCTATTGACCGTGATGGCTTATGATCGCTTTGTGGCCATCTGTTACCCACTGAACTACCCACTTATCATGAACCCTCACTTCTGTGGCCTCCTGGTCCTCGTGTCGTGGCTTCTCATTTTCTGCATCTCACTAATCCATGTTTTACTGATGAGGAAATTAACCTTCTCCCCAGGAACCACCATCCCCCGTTTCTTCTGTGAACTAGCTCAGGTTCTCCAGGTGGCCAGCTCTGACACCCTCATCAATGACATTTCTATGTATGTGGCTACTGTGCTGTTCTGTGTGTTTCCTGCCTTAGGAATCTTCTTCTCTTACCGTCAGATCCTCTCCTCTTTAATGAAGATATCCAACACGGCTAGCAAGCACAAAGCCTTCTCCACCTGTGGCTCTCACCTCTGTGTGGTCTCCTTGTTCTACGGGACAGGACTTGGGGTGTACCTCAGCTCTGCGGTGTCCTCCTCTGCCCACAGAAGCAAGATGGCCTCAGTGATGTACACAGTGGTCACTCCCATGCTGAACCCCTTCATCTACAGCCTGAGGAACCAGGACATGATGGGGGCTATGGGGAGACTGCCAGGCAGAGTGGTCTCCTGTCTTGATGGATTGTGAACCACATAACAAAGTATTCCATTGGAAGAGAGAAGACAAATCGGCTGAATTTCAGCATGGTCAAAATTTTTCCTACATTTTAGGACTCAGTATATATTTTCAGTCTACAAAAGAGATATTAGGTCATGTCTTCTCTGCAAAGCCCTATGGCTTTGTTTGTCAATGTGTATCCATGTCTTACAAAGAATTCTACATGCTATCTTTTTAAAATCTTTTTTTCTTTTCAATGTGAATTGTCCTTAACATACCCATTCAGGCATATTAAGGCATTTCTAAATTGAACATAGAAAGCACTTATCACAATCCAAACTTACACAGTATCCCCCTAAGTTATCCTCTTCAATGTCAATTCTTCCTCTCAACATTCTGAACAACTTCTTATCCTCTTCCTCCTCCTCCTCTTTTTCCTTCTCCTTCTCCTCCTCCTCCTCCTTCTCTTACTCCTTCTTCTGTGATAGCCCTGGAACTTGAATTCAGCCCCTGGGTGCTCTCCATTAGCATGTCTGGTCAGGGTATCCCTCTACCATTTGAGACACATCTACACAATCCCCTTTTGGGGAAGCTATTCAGAGATGGAACTTTCATAGACTTTTGTCTGTGCTGCCTTTAAACCACTATCCTCAGATATCAGCTTCACACCCTCACAGCTGGGATTACAGATATCAGTCTCTGCCACCTGGCAAGATGAATTTTATTTATTTTTATTTTTTATTTTTTTTATTTTATTAATTGTAATTAGTAAAAGGGTTACATGATATTTGCCAGATAGAAGGTGCATTAATTCACATACATTGATACCCTTTCACATGTCTTGGTACACATTTCCCTCCCCCCCACACCCCACACCCGTCTTGGTTTTCCCCCATTCCCTATCAAATTTCAAATATCCAAATACAAATAAATTCAATATATCAGATAACAAAGTGAGATACTATACCAATATGTCATTTGTCATAATCAGTAGAAACTTTGGGCTCTACTAGCAGAGATCTGCAATAGAGCAAAATCTTGATACAAAATCTTGAATTTTATTTTTGACTTCGCAGAACCAGAATAAACACATAGAAGAATCCAAGTAGAATTCCTACACTTTCTGGACAGCAATTATGGCAATACATATGAGATTTTAAGTCAAGGGTTTTATTTTTTCCTTTGTTTTTTACTAATTTCTCTTTCCCACTCAGGTATGAACTTGTTTCCATGGTAACTATATAGGTGACATCCACACCAACAGTGTCTGAGGATGCCTGTTTCTTCTCAGCCTCACCACAACTAGTTGTAGATTTCCTTCATGATTGACATAATACAAAATCACAGTGTTTTATTGATTTGCACACCGTGTGTAGCTAAAGAGGTTCAATATTTCTTCATGGATTTCTTCATACCAATTTTACCTCTCTTAAAGACTGTGTTAACAACCCTTTACTTCACTGTAAAATCAATTTAATTGTGGATATTTAATATTTGCTGTGGAATATCTGAGAGGCTTTCCTTCTCTCCTGGGACTGGGACTCTTTGAAAGTGAATATCCACAAAGCACTTCTCTCATTCTCATCAGCATTTCCTGTGCTCTGAATAAAGTTTCGATTTATTGAAATCCCTTTTGTCAATTTTTCCTCCTATTTAATAAAATATTACAGAACTTTGCAAAAAGTACTAGTGTCGGCAATATCTCTCCTTACATTCTCTATGATTTCCTGTTTAATTTGAGCTTCAGGTCTCACAGGCTGAAATGTGAGGATGGTTCTTCACAACCAGGTTGGGCAGGAAAGTCTGTGGCACTCTTATCTCTACCCATAAAACTGCTGGAAGTAAACCGGGCAACCTGTGCTCACACCTGAATTCTGGCTACTCGGGAACCAGACATCTGAGGATCACAGATCAAACCCAGCCTGGACATGAAAGTCCACACCGGAAAAGAAACCAACCCCCCCAAATAAAACCAGGAACATATGATCACCTTATGATCCTATTGAAGGCGGATATTGTGTATGCGTGCGTGTGTGTGTGTGTGTGTGTGTGTGTGTGTGTGTGTGTGTGTGTGTGTGTTGGTTCCTGGCCTAGAATTCAGGGCCTGGGAATTCTCTCTATCCTTTTGTGCTCAAGGTTGGTGCCACTTTTACCATGACTCTACTTCTCACTTGTTCTTATTTAACTGCAAATAAGGTCTTGGAGGACCTCCTGCCCAGGATGATAGTGAGCTTCCATCCTCAGATCTCAGCCTGTGGAGTGGCTGGGGGTTCAGGTTTGAGCCAGTGGCATCAGAACTGATCTTTGTTGTTCCTTTAGTGGAAGTCACATCCTGTACACAGAGTGACATTCTGAGATTTGTTTTTCAAATTTGGATACAGCTTTTTCTTTCTCTTGATGGATTGGTCTGCTGAGTGACAGGGATGAATGCAAGCTCCTGCCTAATCTAGATCTTAGGACATTCCAGGTTTCTCATTGTTTGTTGTTCCCTTACAAGTGAGGGTGCACCTCCTCTCCTCTCTCTGTTGTGGGCCTTGAACTCTAGGTCTGGGCACTATCTCTGAGCTCTCAAGGCTAACACTCTCCTTGTTTGAGCCACAGCACCACTTCCAGTTTTCTGGTGGTAAATTGGAGATAAGAGTCTTAAGGCCTTTAGTGCCCAGACTGGCTTTGCACCAAGGTCCTCAGATCTCAGCCTCCTGAGTAGCTAGGATTACAGGAATGAGACATCATGCCTGGCAGTGTTTTCTAAGCTGACTTCATAGAAATCCATCAATTGGGTGGAAGGAAGATGGCTCCGAGGCAATAGGGACTCTGCCTATCTCTCTCTCACAAAAAGAGAGAAACAGGGAGTCTCATGAGCCAATTATCTTAACAAATGCACAACAAACTCAAAAAGCAACGGAGAAGGACTCAAACCAGAAAAGAAATCAAGATAAATCTCACATCCAACTTTCTCAAAGAATTCAGAATGTGAGGACCCCTCCCTCACCCCTTGCCGCCAGCGGCAGCAGAGGGCGCCGGGCAGGGCAGCTCAGACCCGCAGAAACCTGCATAGAACTGGGAAAGCTAGCAGCAGAAGCAGCGGAACCCAGATGCGGAACCAGAACAGCAAGCAGCAGAACCCAGACATAGAACACAGGTGGCGGAGGAGACCAGAGGGGAGTAAATGACTCCCCACCACCGTGGAACGCCCACAGAGGGAACGCAGAGGCGTGAGTAACACAGCGCATCCCAAAACACATAGGGAAAGCAGAGCGGTGCCAAGCAATAGAACATAACTCAGACCCCTCCACCCCGCCCGAGAAAGACTGGCAGGAGCAGGGGGGCAAGGAATTTAGAATCCTGTCCCTTCCCTCAACAGCCCCCTCCCTCAGGCCATTGACTGGAGATTGACAGGCAGGCTACCTAAGACCCAACACCCCACCAAGGTAGGCGGAGGTGTCCCAACTCCCACCCGCCCAAGGGGCTCAACTCCCAGGTCTCCGACTGGAGACCCACAGGTGGGTGGACCCTAAGACTCAGCACCCCACCAGGGGAGGTGGAGCTGTCCCAGCTCCCACCTGCCCACAAGGATCCTCTCCCAGGCCACTGGATCTGGAGAGGGGAGGGTGCTGAGACCCTGCCTTAAACAGCGGGTAGGGGGTGCAGGAAAATAGGAGCCAACATCTGCCCCCCCTCAATTCTTGAGCGGGACATCCTCCAGCTGGAAATCCTGAGCAAGACAGCACCGAAGGGCCCCCCACAGTCACAGACTCTCTGACAAAGCAGTGGAAACACAGCAGGGATCTGAAGGGCCGACCAGCAGCCAAGCTTCACTTCTGAGAATCAAAAAGGCAAGGCTCTGCCCTTGGAGCCCACATCTTCAGCTGGGCCACGCCCCTGGGAACAGAGGGGTCTCCTGCTGGTCCTACTGTGAGATCCTGGAAACTCTCAATCCCCAGACCCTTTGCTGGGGGCCGCCCCTGGAAGCAGCACAGGAAAACATCTACCCAGCGTGCTCAGACTGAAGCTCGCAGATCCATCCCATGGTCCTCTGTGAGGCCACTGGTTGGGCTAAGAGCTAGCCGTGCAGCAACACTTAAGTTTTCTTCTAATACTTTCCAAACTTTGTACTCAAATAAGCTACCTACTTACCAATTTAGGTCAGTAATCCTTACCCTATACCTTTTTTTCATTACGATAACATTCTTTTTTTTTCTTTTTTTTATTGTAATTAGTAAAAGGGTTACATGATATTTGCCAGATAGAAGGTGCATTAATTCACATACATTGATACCCTTTCACACGTCTAGGTACCTGTTTCCCTCCCCCCCACACCCCCCACCCGTCTTGGTTTTCCCCCCTTCCCTATCAAATTTCAAATATCCAAATACAAATAAATTTAATATATCAGATAACAAAGTGAGATACTGTACCAATATGAGATAACCAAGGGACAGCAAAGGAGATGAGAGACAACATAGTACATTAAGGACAACAATCATTCATTATATGGCTTTTGTTTCACTATCCTGGAGGTCCTTTCAATTAGCTTCACATTATATGTCCTTATGTATCAAGATTTTGCTCAATTGCAAATCTCTGCTAGTAGAGCCCAAGGTTTCTACTGATTATGACGATAATATTCTTACACTCCTATGTTAATCCTCGTCTACCTCCGCTGACCTCTCTCATTCTATTTTCCTATCTCTGGTCCTCTGTTCATCTTTCAACCCTGCTAATGCATGGATCTACACTTGATGGCTGTTGAGCAATACTGTATATCTACGTGTTTAATTATTCTCTAGGCTCAGAGGGACTTAAAGACAATAGATATTGGATTGAGAGGCTTATTGTTTTGGGTATAAATCACTTATCAGTGGTTGTATTAGACTGATCTGTAAGTGCACAAAAAGACAGAGTAATAACACCAATGAAAACTTGTGAACATCTAGTGTCTGCCAGCTACAGAGGTCTAGGTTGGTTATATCTGAAAAACTATAATCGTGTTTAGTATTAATCTTGCTCCCGTTTTGAAATGGGCAAAAGAAGAAACTCAAGAAAAATGTCAAAACAAGAAACAACATCCCCCACCCAACCTAAACAGACAATGGAACTGTCACTGGCAAACCTAGAGGAGAGTCTTCCAAGTGCTATACAAATGCAATTGATAAACATCATTAATGAAAAATGTGAAAATATAAAGAAAGAGATAAGGGAGAAGCCATAGCTAAACAAGAGGAAATAATAAACAAGGTGATAAGTGAAAAAGAAGAAGCCATAAAGGAGGCCATAAAAAAGGGTTTTCAAACAAAGATGGATGAATTCATAGAATCCACAAACAAAAGGGTGACCAAACTCCAGCAAATGTCCAAAGAATATAAAGCTACTGAGCTGACCACTCAAATGGAAATCAAGGAGCTAAAGAAATCCATACATGATCTAAAAGAAGAGATGCAAGGCTTCAAAAATAAGCAATTAGAAGCAAGGGAGATGAAAAAAAGTAGATAGCTTTGATAGCAGGTTAGACAATGCAGAGGACAGAATTTCTGCGGCTGAAAATAATTTAGTTAATATAGAGAAAGAACAGAAAACGAGGCAATCGAAATCTAGGAAATATGAGAGAGCGCATCAGGAGGTCAAAGATACAATTTGGAAGCCTAACTTAAGGCTAATTGGTATTGAGGAGGGTCTGGAGAAAGAGGTCAATGGTATTGGAAATATACTCCATGGAATCTTCTCAGAGAATTTCCCAAATATCCAGAAGGGCAGGCCCATCCAGATACAAGAAGCTTTTAGAACCCCAAACAGACCTGACCAGAAAAAAATATCCCACCGCCACATCGTAATCTGAACTGGATCAATAGAAACCAAAGAAAGGATCCCAAAGGCAGCTAGAGAAAAGGGATCAATAACCTATAAGGGCAAACCAATAAGAATAACCCCAGATTTTTCAGCAGAGACCATGTAAGCAAGAAGTGACTGGAAGCATATACGTCATGCCCTTTACACAAATAACTACCAACCAAGAACACTGTACCCAGCTAAGCTCTCATTCATGACTGAGGGGAAATAAAACTATTCCATTCCAGGGAAAAGCTCCAACAATATGTCGCAACAAAACCAACACTACAGAGAATTCTGAAAGATGTCCTATACATAGAAAACCAAAATAAATGCAATATAGGGAAAGAAATGGCACCTAAACAGCATACCATCTAAGGACCAGAAGAACTGCCAAGACACAGGCCCTAATAAAAGCTTTTAAAATGGTAGGAACCAATAAATATTTCTCAATCCTAACTCTCAATATCAATGGACTTAACTCCCCAATTAAACGATATACACTGTCTAGTTGAATCAAAAAGCAAGAGCCATTGTTCTGCTGTCTTCAAGAGACACATCTTACCCAAAAAAACAATCATCTTTTGAAAGTGAGAGGTTGGAATAAACTCTATCAAGCTAACTGCCCCTATAAACAGGCTGGAGTTGCCATCCTCATATCAGATAAAATAGACTTCAAACTAAAATTAGTAAGAAAAGACAAAGAAGGTTACTACATACTACTAAAGGGATGTTTCCTCCAGGAAGACTTAACGATCCTAAAGATTTACACACCCAATCCCGGAGCTCCGAACTTCATCAAGCAAACTTTACTTTCACTGAAACCATACATAGATCAAAACACAGTGATTATCAGTGACATTAACACACCACTCTCAGCTATGGACAGATCAACAAGGCAAAAACTCAACAGAGAAACCTTAGAACTGAACAACTATATAGACCAACTAGATCTAACAGACATCTGCAGAATATTCCACCCAGCAACTACACAATATACGTTTTTCTCAGCAGCATATGGAACATTTTCCAAAATAGACCGTATCTTAGGCCATAAAACAAACCTGGACAGATTCAGAAACACTGAAATTATTCCCTGCGTGCTCTCAGACCACAAAGGCATCAAATTGGCACTGAATACACATCTTCACCAACAAAAACCCTGTAACTCATGGAGACTGAACAACACATTGTTGAATAACCAATAGGTCATCGAAGAGAACAGAACAGAAATCCAACAGTTTATGAAATTTAACAATAAGGAGCACACAAAATACCAACTCCTTTGGGACACAGCAAAGGCAGTACTCAGAGGAAAATTTATAGCGCTGAGTGCCTACAACAACAAGTTGGAAAAATTGCAAACCAACAAGTTAATGGCTCACCTTAAGATCCTGGAAAAAGAGCAACAAACCAACCCTAATCCCAGTAGAAGAAAGCAAATTATTAACATCAAAGCAGAATTAAATGATTTGGAATCCAAAAAAACTATAGAAAGAATCAACAAAACAAGGAGTTGGTTCTTTGAAAGAATTAACAAAATTGACAAGCCCTTAGCAAATCTTACCAAAAAAAGAAGAGAGCATATGGAAATAAAGAAAATCACATACGAAAATGGTAATATCACGACAGAAATTACCAAGATCCAGAATATCATGAGGGAATACTTCTCAAACCTTACGTCAACAAATTTGAAAATCTAGAAGAAATGGATGAATTCCTAGCCAATATTAACATACCCACTCTGAACCAAGAAGAACTAACCCAACTCAGCAGGCCTATTTCAAGATCTGAAATAGAAATGGCAATTAGTGAATTTCCACCCAAGAAAAGCCCAGGGCCAGATGGATTCACAGCTGAATTCTATAAGGTCTTCAAAGCAGAGCTCACACCAATACTCCTCAAGCTCTTCAACAAAATTGAAAATGAAGGTTCCTTACCAAACTCATTCTATGAAGCCAGTATAACCCTCATCCCCAAACCAGACAGAGATTCATCAAAGAAAGAGAACTATAGACCTATTTCTTTGATGAACATTGATGCAAACATCTCAACAATACACTGGCCAACCGTCTACAACAATTCATCAAAAAAGTTATACACTATGATCAAACTGGATTCATCACAGGGAGGCAAAGCTGGTTCAACATATGCAAATCGATTAATATAATTCAACACATCAACAGGAGCAAGGACAAAAATCACATGATTGTCTCAATAGATGCACAAAAGGCATTTGACAATATCCAACACCCCTTTATGTTAAAAGCTCTGGAGGAACTAGGAATCCATGGAACATTCCTCAATATAATAAAGGCTGTGTATGACAAACCCACTGCTAGTATTACACTTAATGGTGAGAATCTAAAGCCATTCCCTCTAAAATCAGGAATGAGACAAGGTTGCCCTCTCTCTCCACCCCTCTCTAACATAGTATTAGAATTCCTAACCAGTGCAATAAGGCAAGAAGCAAGCATAAAGTGGATCCAAGTAGAGAAAGAAGAATTAAAACTATCCCTCTTTGCAGCTGACATGATTCTGTATATAAGAATCCTATAGACTCTTCTCCCAAGCTCCTTGAGCTGATTCAAAACTTTGGAACGGTAGCAGGCTATAAAATTAACCCTCAAAAATCAACTGCCTTCCTTTACGCCAACAGTGAGAGGAACGAGGCAATAATCAGGAAAGCAACACCTTTCACAATAGCATCAAAGAAAATAAAGTACTTAGGAATTAGCTTAACTAAGAATGTAAAGGACCTTTTTGATGAAAACTTTAAAACCCTGAAAAAGGAAATTAAAGCAGAACTAAGGAAATGGAAAAACCTCCCGTGCTCCTGGATTGAAAGAATCAATATCGTGAAAATGACAATCTTGCCAAGGGTTATCTACAAATTCAACACAATACCCATCAATATCCCAGTGTCATTCTTTAAAGAAATAGAAGAGGGAATTCAAATTTTCATATAGAATAATAAAAGACCCCGTATAGCAAAAACACTTCTTAGCAGAAACAACAGCGCTGGAGGAATTTCAATTCCAAACTTTAGACTCTATTACAGAGCTGTAATTATCAAAACAGCTTGGTACTGGCACAAGAACAGGCTTGAAGACCAATGGAATGGAACTGAGGACCCAGATATTAAACCATAGACATATGGCCACCTAAACTTGGACAAGGGAGCCAAAAAAATAGTATGGAAGAAAGACAGCCTCTTCAACAAATTGTGCTGGCAGAACTGGTTAAACACCTGCAGAAAACTAAAGTTGGATCCTTCTTTGTCACCCTGCACAAGAATTAATTCCAAATGGATTAAAGACCTGGAGGTAAAAGCTGACACACTGAAAACTTTACAGGAAGGAATAGGAGATATACTAGTCCTCCTTGGCACAGGTCGAAACTTTCTTAATAAGGACCAAGAATCACAACAAATAAGAGAAAGGCTGGATAACTGGGACTGCATTAAACTGCAGAGCTTTTGTATGGCAAAGGACATAGGTAGTAAATTAATTAGGAAGCCTACAGAGTGGGAGAAGATCTTCACCAACCAAACAATGGACAATGGCCTCATATCTAACATATATCAACAACTCAAAAAGTTGAATCACTCTCAAGCTAACCTCCAAAGTAACAACCATCCCATTAAAAAATGGGCCAAAGACTTAAAGAGATTCTTCTCTGAACAAGAAACCAAATGGCCTATAGACACTTGAAGAAATGCTCAACATCTCTGGTCATAAAAGAAATGCAAATCAAAACAACTCTAAGATTCCACCTCACTCAAATTAGAATGGCCAGGATCAGGAAAATGAATAATAACAGATGCTGGAGGGGATGTGGCCAGGAGGGATCACTACTACATTGTTGGTGGGAGTGCAAACTCATTCAACCACTATGGAAAGCAGTATGGCAGTGCCTCAGAAGGCTAAACATAGAGCTCTCCTATGACCCAGCTATTCCACTACTTGGCATTTACCCAACCATCCAGAACCTAGGGCATACTAAATCCACTAGCACAACAATGTTCATTGCGGCACTATTCACCATAGCAAAGATATGGAACCAACCTAGATGTCCCTCAGTTGATGAGTGGTATTTGTACACAATGGAATTCTCTGCTGCTGTCAGAAAAACCGACATCGCCCCATTTATTAGGAAATGGAAATTCTTAGAAAAAATCATATGAAGTGAAGTAAGCCAGACTCAAAGGAACTTAGGCTAAATGGTTTCCCTCATTTGTCATAATCAGTAGAAACCTTGGGCTCTACTAGCAGAGATCTGCAATAGAGCAAAACATGGATAAATAAGGCCATATAGTATGAAGCTAATTGAAAGGACCTCCAGGATATTGAAACAAAAGCCATAAAATGAATGACTTTGTCCTTAATGTACTATGTTATCTTTCATCTCCTTTGCTGTCCCTTGGGTATCTCATATTGTTACAGTATCTCACTTTGTTATCTGATATATTGAATTTACTTGTATTTGGTTATTTGAAATTGGATAGGGAAGGGGGGAAAACCAAGACGGGTGTGGGGGGGAGAATAATGGGTACCAAGACATGTGAAAGGGTATCAATGTATGTGAATTAATGCACCTTCTATCTGGCAAATATCATGTAATCCTTTTATTTAATTACAATAAAAAATATTTAAAAAAAAGAAATCCATCAATTGGGCTGAGAGGGATGATAACAGAAGGTAAGGAACTTGGGGCTGATATGGGAGAAATGAAGATCAGAAAATACAAATGTCCAGTTAGCAAGGGAGGATGCATTCATTAAATAATAATTATTAAATGATCATACATTTATTAAATCCACTGAAGGTGGCACTGAGCTATTCTTGTGATATTCTGAATGGATACTAAGGGTAACACATATGAGGTAACAAATATAATTTTATAGATGGAAACTTTTGGTAGTGTGCTCAGCTTCGCAGTGTCCATATTAAACATGTGATTTCTATCACTTTAAAACATGAGATACTTTTAAAATAATGAATAAAAACCAAGAAATTGTTTTTCCCTATAGAGATCAAGTGATCTGTTACATGTCCAAATATTCCTCAAGACAGTGAAGAGACCTGTCTCCAGAGAGTAACATGAAATTAACAGTTCCTTTAAGGATTCCTTTTTATTTTCTTTAATCAAAACAAAAGGGAAAAAAACAAAAAGAACTATGTTCCCCTTGGAATAAATTAATTCCTCTCTCCCGGTAACAGCCTACAATATTGCAAGAAATTAACCTAAATCTTTTTATCCATGATGTCATCTTCACTTTAACTCATGGGAACAAAATGGTTTGGAGACTAGAAAGATATTTTATTCCATGAAGACAATTATTTCATGAAATACAATTCATTTGATGAGATCTTAGTAGATTCATCGATTGACTTGCAAGAAACTGCACAAGCTTCTGACGCCCTTCTCTGAATCCAGTCTCCGTGAAAACCCTAGCTGACAAAGTTCTAAGAAGGAGTTGGGGGATAAGAAGTCTTCAGTGGTAAAAAAAAAAGAAGACAGAGCCACGGTAGCCTGATAAAGACGGGCGAAATGTAAATTTATGTCCAGTGAGGAGAAACAAGAGAAAAAGGACCAGAAGTGGGCTCACATCTGCAGGTGAGGTCCCAGACCTACAGGTAACTTATCATCCTCATGGAGCTCATGCTTTGGAAACTCTGATTTCCCTTCTTTCTCCAGCCTACATTACCTTTCTCATGAAGTTCCTTTCTGGAAAGTCTCTTGCTCTTCTCTACTACTTGAGCTACAGCTCCACTTCCAGCTTTTTCTGTCATTATTTGGAAATAAGGGTCTCGTGGACTTTCCTTTCCCATTAGTGTCCATAACAAAATCTAGCCAACAATGGAATTATTGATAAAGAAGAGTTCACCTTCATGTGTGTCTGTGTGTGTGTTGTGTGCGTGTATTGTGTGTGTGTGTTGTGTGTGTGTGTGCTTGCATGTGCATGTGCCAGTCATGGGGCTTGAACTGTGTGTGTTGTGTGTGTGTGTGTGTGCTTGCATGTGCATGTGCCAGTCATGGGGCTTGAACTGTGGGTCTTTGCACTGTCCCTGAACTTCTGAGCCATACCAAGTGAACTACAGCTCACTTGTGGCTTTTTGGTAATTAATCAGGAATGATAATCTCATGGATTTCCCTGTCTGAGCTGGCTTCACACCCTGATCCTTCAATTGCAGCCTCATAGTAGCTAGAATGCCAGCTTGAGACACTGGCACTCAACTTCCCTCACTTAGTTTTGCACATGCACACTGGCTGTGTGCACAGAATGGTTTTCTATGTATTCCAACTAGAAAAGGGGGTTTTGCTGGGGTATTTCCACAAAGGCATATATTGTGTTTTGATCACACTAAACCCCTCTATAGCTCTTTCTTTGGTCCATAGTCCCTTCTTCTGATTTCAACAGGGTTTAGTGGATTTTATCTTCATCTTCACACATATTCTGTGTTAATCCCACCATTACTTCCCTCTCTCTCTGGCTTGTCCCCACAAACAACTACATTCCTGATATATTTACAGATAGATAGATAATATGTAGATTGATCACAGATAATAGAAATTAGATGCTAAGAAAAATTATAATTCTAAGAATGACATTTTCCTTACCTTTAATGATTCCAATAGAGTAGCAATTGTCTCCCTGTATAGAATCCTGAAAAGATTAGATTTCTTTAATGGGTAAACAAGGTTGAGATAAGCCTACTATTTATTATCTTTTTTGATATTTCATTCTAATTAATAGAAGGGTTACATTATATTCACCCGATAGAAGGTGCATTACTTCACAAACACTGATGCCCATTCTCATGTTTTGGTCCCCATTACATTTGCCTCACCCCTGCCCCTCATCTTGTTATCCCCCCTTCCCTATTAATTTTTACATCTCACTGTATAAATATCAAGTGTCTAGGTAGGAAATGACAACTGAAAACTACACATATTTCACAGTTAACTGTCAGTATGCCCATTGAGTTAGACATAAAATTTAAGATTTCATTGTAATTCATGAAACTTTGTAAGAGAAGATAGCATTAAAGATAAATGAAAAAGAAAAAAACAAAGATAAAAACTAACAAAGATACAGTTCAGTAGGTAATGGACCAACAGACAGACAGATAGATACACAGATAATAGATGGGCAATTACATAGATATATCAGAAGGTAATACAAAAACACATAGATAGATATATAACTAACCAAGAGACAGACAGGTAAGTACAAAGGTAGATAGATATAACACAGATAAATATACACAGGCATACATACATAGATAACAGTACACACATACACAGAAACTGAGATATCACAGTAGCCTGGTACGTACATGATAGACAGACACATACATACATAAATAATAGACATACAATGGGTTGGAAGGTGGGTAAGAAGATAGCTAGCTGAGTAGGCAGATGAATAGATACAAAGATACAAAACTGTGAAGAAGAGAACACATGTACCATTTGTCTTTCTGAACCTGGATTATTTTGCTTCCAGTCATTTTCCTACACAGGATGGAATCCAGTGTTCTTAAAGGCTGAATACTATTCCATTATATGTCTGTTTCTGTTCTCCTTTCATCCACAGGACAGTGGGGCTGATTTCATTCGTTGTCTCAGCCTAAAAGGCCTGTGCCTTCCTTTCCTACTCCATCTTTCCTCCCCCCAGCACAAATGATTTCCATTTCCAAGAAGATTTTCCTCCCGAATGCTGTCATTCTGATTTACACAGCTTCCATTGCATAAGCATAAGAGATGTTGACACTTGTAATTGTTCTGGAGAAGACAAACACTAGTGTTCAAACCTTAAGATTTCTTTGTAAATGTTCCAGACAAACTGCTCTTTCAGAGCCTTCAGCATATGAATCATCTTCATCCAGTTTACTATTACATGATCCATTAATTCTGCTGATTTCCACACAATATGTTCCTGCTCCAGAGCATGAAATCCCATGCAAGTGATGGATGGTGTGTGTGTGAGACTACTTACTCAAGGCTACTACGAGATCTACTGTCATCCTTTTAGTGCTACAAAAAGGAGATAAGACTCTGACAGACTTTTCTTACCCAGACTGACTTAAAACCCCAAACCTTAGCTCTCCACTTCCTGAGTAGCTAGGATTACCGGCATGAATTAAATGTGCTAAGCATAGCGTAGGTTATTTTAATGATGTTGTGTTTTTTTGTCCTTATTTCTGTGCAGCTGGTAGTCTCTTTTTTACCCTCTCTCATATTTTGCAATAAATCACCTAGAAGGAATTCTCTGTTGGGAGGCATCCACAGCCATGTTGACCAGCCATGGAATATTCCATCCACACAAGTAACAGATGTGTTGTGTTGAGAACAGCTCAGCCTACGAACATGGCCTGGACTCCAGGCAATGAGGCTGAATGATATCAGGGACTTCCATGTACTGAGATCTTCCCCACAAATGCTCCCATTCCTGTGATAGATGCTCGCTCCATGGCCTGCACACACGGGAGGACAACTCAATCCTATTACATGGAGAACATTCCCGCCACCAGGAAAATAGGTAAAAGAGTTAATTGTACCTGAGAGTTGAAAGCGCTTCCTGAAAGGTGAAGGCAGTGGAAAAGGTGGACAGAGAAATGGAGAGAAGAAAGGTGGGCAAAATCATTCCTAATATTCAGTGTACAAATGTGAAGCTGGAACTGAGTGAACTGAGGGAGGGGTTGGAGTGGGGGGAGTTGTGGTGACATGGATGAAATGGTCTTTTACTCAAAAACTGATTATTGAATTACAGCCCCATTGGACAAGTAGGTAAGAATAAGGTTTAGAAAAATACATTTCATAGGGATTGCAGCACGGCCTACTGATAGAGTGCTTGCCTAGCATGCATGAACACCCGAGGTTGAATCCTCAGTACCACACACATAGAAAAAACTGGAAGTGCTTCTGTGGCTCACTTAGTAGTACTCTAACTTTGACAAAGCCAAGGACAGAGCCCAGGCCTTGAGTTCAAGCCTCAGGACTAGCAAAACACAAAATTTCACAGTCAGTGAATACAAGACAGGGATATGAAAGTGAGTGGAGCCAATCTTGGCTGTGCAGGTCAACCTAGGAAACAAAAAAGGCATCTGGCAGGGGAAGGGCATGACCACCTGAGCTGGCAGTGGGCATTGATTGAACTTTTCCTTACTTGCCCCAAGGAAAACAGCCAGGGCTATGACAGCACAAAACCACACAGGGGAATCACCATTCCTCCTGCTGGGCCTCTCAGATGACCCTCAACTCCAGCCCATCCTCTTTGGGCTCTTCGTGTCCATGTACCTGATCACTGTGCTCGGAAATCTGCTCATCATCCTGGCCGTCATCTCTGAACCCCACCTCCACACGCCCATGTACTTCTTCCTCTCCAACCTGTCTTTTGTGGACATCTGTTTTATTACTACTACCATCCCCAAGATGCTGGTGAACATCCAGACCCAGAGGAAAGACATCTCCTACCCAGAGTGCCTCACTCAGGTGTATTTCTTCATGATTTTTGGAGGAATGGAAAATTTCCTATTGACTGTGATGGGTTATGTCCGCTTTGTGGCCATCTGTCACCCACTGAACTACCCACTTATCGTGAACCCTCACTTCTGTGGCCTCCTGGTTCTGCTGTCCTGGTTTCTCATTTTCTGCATCTCACTACTCCATGTTCTACTGATGAAGAAATTAACCTTCTCCCCAGGAACCACCATCCCCCATTCCTTCTGTGAACTAGCTCAAATTCAAAGAGTGGCCATCTCTGACACCCTCATCAATGACATCTGTGTGTACCTGGCTTTTGTGTTGTTTGGTTTGTTTGCTGCCTTAGGAATCTTTTTCTCATACCATCAGATCCTCTCCTGTTTAATGAAGTTTCCCAACACGGCTAGCAAGCACAAAGCCTTCTCCACCTGTGGCTCTCACCTCTGTGTGTTCTCCTTGTTCTATGGGACAGGACTTGGGGTGTACCTCAGCTCTGCGGTGTCCTCCTCCGCCCACTGAAGCAAGGTGGCCTCGGTGATGTACACAGTGGTCACTCCCATGCTGAACACCTTCATCTACAGCCTGAGGAACCAGGACGTGATGGGGGCTCTGGGGAGACTGCCAGGCAGACTGGTCTCCTGTCTTGATGGATTGTGAAGCACAGAACAAAGTAGTCCACTGCAAGAGGGAAAATTATTTGGCTGAATATCAGCATCATTGATTCTTTTCCTTCATTATAGGACTCAGTATATATATATACATACATATATATGTATCTGTATATATATATATCCATCTAGAAAATATATATGAATTCACGAATACCCTGCAAAGCCCCTATGGCTTTGTCTGTCTATATGTGGACATTTGTCTTTGAAAGAAATTTACTTGCTATACTTGAGAAAAACAATTTTCTTTTCAGTGTGAATTTTCCTTAATATTCCCATTTGGCGAGGTGTTATACAAATTCTTCTGGTCATTTCTAATTGAGCATAGAAATCACTTATCACTGTCCGAGGTTACACAGTATCCCCTTAAGTTATCCCCTTCTATATTAAATCTTCCTCCTAAAACAAAAAACTTCTTCTTCTTCCTCCGCCTCCTTTTTCCTCCTCCTCCTCCTGCTCCTCTTGTACTTCTGCTTCTGCTGCTACTTCTGCTACTGCTTCTTCCTCTTCCTCTTCCTCTTTCTCTTCTACAGCCCTGGGACTGAATTCAGTGTCTGGTGCTGTTTGTGAGCATTTTTGATCAGGGTTATTCCTCTGCTATTTGAGATACATCTACACAATCCCCATATCAAGGAGCTACTCAAAGATAAGACCCTCATAGACTTTTGCCTGTGTTGGCTTTAAACCCCAGTCCTCAGATCCCAGTCTCCTGTGTAGCTGGGATAACAGATGTCAGTCTCCACCACTAGGCAAGACAAAATAACTTGATTTTTTACTTAGCAGAAACAGAATAAACACATACAAGAATCCAAATAAAATTTCAACACTTTCAGAACAACAGTTATGGCCTTACATGTGAGATTTTGTTTAAGTTTGAGGGAATATTTTTTTACTAATCTCTCTTTCCACTCAGGTATGAACTTGTTTCCATGATAGCTATACTAAATGGCATCCTCAGACAACAGTGTCTGAGCACGCCTGTTTCTTCTCAACTTCACCAGAATTGGTGTTGTAGATTTCCTTCAGCATTGACATAATACAGAATCACACTGTTTTCTTGATTTGCATATCCTATGTAGTTAAGAGGTTGAATATTTCTTTGTTGATTTCTTCATGGCCATTTTTACCTCCTTTAATGATTGTCTTGCTTGTGAGCATTGGCTCACACCTGTAATCCTAGCTACTCAGGAAGATGAGATTTGAGGATCACAGTTCAAAGTCAGCTTAGGCACTAAAGTCTGTGAGACTCTTATCGGCAATTAACCACTAGAATACCAAAAGTGGTGCTGTGACTCAAGGGGTAGGGCAGTAGCCTTGAGCTGAAGGGCTCAAGAACAGCAATCAAGCCCTGAGATCAAGCCCCATGACCAAACAAAAAAATACATGAATAAATAAAGAAATAAACATTATCTTATCCATCTTTTTCCTCATTGTGAAATCAACTTAATTGTAAACCCTTAATATTTGGTGTTGAGTATCTGAGAGGCTTTCCTTCTAACTCCTGGGACTGGGGCTCTTTATAAGTGAATACCCCACACACATCTCTCATTCTGATCAGCCTTTCCCATGCTCTGAATAAAGATTTGATTTCTGCAATCCCTTTTGTCAATTTTTCCTCATATTTAATGAAATACTACAGAACTTTCCAGAAAGTACTAGTCTTGGATATATCTCCAGTTATGTTCTCTATGGTTTCCTGTTGCAATTTCAGCTTCAGTTCTTACAGGCTGACATGTAGGATGGTGCCTCCAAGCCAGGTTGGCGAGGAATGTCTGTGACACTCTTATCTCTACCCATAAAACTGCTGGAAGTAAACGGGGCAACCTGTGCTCACACCTGAATCCTAGCTACTCGGGAGCCTGAGATCTGAGGATCACAGTTCAAACCCAGCCTGGACATGAAAGTCCATCAGACTCTTACCTCCAATTAACCACCAGAAAACTGAAAGTGGTGCTGTGGCTCAAACAAGGAGAGTGTTAGCCTTGAGAGCTCAGAGATAGTGCCCAGGCCTACAGTTCAAGCCCCACAAGAAAGAGAGAGAGAGAGGAAGAGAGAGAGAGGGGGGGTTGGGAAGGGGGAGGAGAGGGAGGGGTGAGCTCTCTCTCTCTCTCTCTCTGGTAAGGGAACAGCACACAATGTATTGAATGGAGAAACCTGGAAGGTTCTCTCAAAGATCTAGGTTACAGAGGAGCCTGCATTCACCCCTGTCACTCAGCACTGTGTCCCAGCCAGAGCCATCCATCAAGAGAAAGAAAAACATTCACTCAAATTTGAAAAAATAATACATCCCAGAGTGTCACTGTGTGTACAAGATATGACCTCCACTAAAGTAACTCCAAAAATCAGTTCTGGTGCCGGTGGCTCAAGCCCAAACCCCCAGCTACTGCACAGGCTGAGATTTGAGGATGGAAACTCACAGTCATAATAGGCCTGAAGTCCTCCAGGACCTTTTTTCCAGTTCAGTAGGAACAAGACAGAAGTGGAGTTGTGGCAGGAGTGATAGAGAACCAACCTTCAGCACAAAAGGTTAGGGGGAATTCTTCAATCCAGAACACCAGGCCGAGAACCAACACAAAAACATACAAACACACACACACACACACACACACACACACACACACACACACACACACACACCATCCATCTTTCAATAGGATCAGGAGGAAATGATATGTTTCCAGTTTTATTTAGGGGGTGTCATTTCTTTTCCTGTGTGTCTCTCTGTGTGTGTGTGTGCATGTGTGTGTGTGTGTTGCTCTTGGAGCTTGAACTCAGAGCCTGGGCATTGTCCATGACTCTTTTTGCTCAAGGATTCTACTCTTCTGCTTGAGCCACAGCTCCATTCTGCCTTTTTAGTGGTCATTGAAGAGAAGACTCTACAGACTTTACTGCCCCACTGGCTTCTAACTCTAAATCCTCACATCTCAGCCTCCTAAGTAATTTGAATTACAGGCCTGAGCCAGCAGCACCTAGCTGAGATTGTTTTCTTTTTCCTTTTTCTCTTTCTTTAGTTTTTTTTGTCCGTTCTTCAACTTGAACTCTGAGCCTGGACGATGTCCCTGAGCTCTTCAGCTCAACACTACCTCCCTACTCCTTGAGCCACCGCCACACTTCTGCTTTTTTGGTGGTTAACCGGAGATAAGAGTCTCATGGATTTTAATGCCTGGGCTGGTTTTGAACCAAGATCCTCAGATCTCAGCCTCCTGAGTAGCTAGGATGACAGGAGTGAGCCACCATGCCTGGCGGGTGTTTTCTAAGCTGACTTCATCGAAATCCAGCAATTGGGACAAGGGGAGCAGTAACGGAAGGTAAGGAATTAGGGGCTGATATGAGAGAAATGAAGATCAGAAAATACAAATGTCCAGTTAACCAGGGAGGATACATGCATTAAATAATATTTAAATGATCATACACTGATTAAATCTACTGAACAGGGCACTGAGCTATTCTTGTGATATTCTGAATGGATACTAAGGGTAACATATATGAGGTACCAAATATAATTTTATAGCGTTCTAGGTGTCTCAGTGTGCTGCTGACCAAATAAAACGTGGTATTTTTATCTATAACTTCCAAGTATAAGACACTATTAAATAATGAATGAAAATCAAGAAATTGGATGGAGCGGCTCTTGCTGAGTCCAGATCTGCCCGCCGTGCACTTCCAACTCCCGCCCATCATGCAGCCTGGAGTTCCAGTCCTTCCAAGTACAGAATGGAAGGTCTCAAGGATCAGCTGATTGTGAATCTTCTTAAAGAGGATCATGTCCCCCAGAACAAGATTACAGTAGTTGCGGTTGGTGCTGTTGACATGGCCTGTCCCATCAGGACTTGGCAGACGAGCTTGCTCGTGTTGATGTCATGGAAGACAAACTGAAGGGAGAAATGATGGACCTCCAGCTCAGCAGCCTTTTCCACAAAACACCAAAAATTGTCTCTGGCAAAGACTACTCTGTGACTGCAAATTCCAACCTGGTTATTGTCACAGCTGGGGCCGGTCAGCAAGAGGGTGAAAGCCGTCTTAATTTGGTCCAGCGCAATGTAAACATCTTTAAGTTCATCATTCCTAATGTAGTGACGGACAGCCCAAACTGCAAGTTGCTGACTGTTTCCAATCCAGTGGATATTCTTACCTAGGTGGCTTGGAAGATAAGTGGCTTCCCCCAAAACTGTGTCATTGGAAGTGGCTGCAATCTGGATTCAGCGCGGTTCCATTACCTGATGGGAGAGAGGCTGGGAATTCACCCCTTAAGCTGTCATGGTTGGGTTCTCATGGAGACTCTAGTGTGCCAGTGTGGAGTGGAGTGAATGTTGCTGGTGTCTCCTTCAAGAATCTGAATCTTGATTTAGGCACTGATGCAGACAAGGAACAGTGGAAAGAGGTTCATAAACAAGTTGTTGACAGTGCCTATGAGGTGATCAAACTGAAAGGCTATACATCCTGGGCCATTGGACTGTCTGTGGCAGATTTAGCAGAAAGTATTATGAAGACTCTTCAAAGAGTTCATCCAATTTCCACCATGATTAAGGGTCTCTATGGAATAAAGGAAGATGTCTTCCTTAGTGTTCTTTGCATTCTGGGACAGAATGGAATTTCAGATGTGGTGAAGGTCACTCTGACTCCCGAGGAAGAGGCTCACTTGAAGAAAAGTGCAGATACGCTTTGGGGAATCCCAAAGGAGCTAGTTTTGAAGGCTTCTATGTAACACTTCACTGTTGAGGCTATAAGAGAATTTTAGTCGGGGATTATGCATGTTTTCCCACACTGATCTGTGACTAAAGCAGTAGCATTACAAAAAGACCTGGGAAAAGTATCCATTTCCTGAAATTAGGACTAGGACTGGTTCAGGAAAACATGCAGCTGTATTCTGATGGTGGATGGGACCTGTGTAACTGTAAAAACTGGTAACTGTAAACAATTTTACCTCTCTGAGACACCACTGCCAATGAATGGTGCATAGTCCCTAATTACCCTTCGAACCAGATATGTTACTCTGTGCTTTGTAAATCAGCAAAACACCTAGTTCCAACTTCTTTTCCCAATCACCCTTCCTGGGATGGGTTGTATAAATCCATTTTCGCATGTCACATGCATCACTGTTTTAAAGGATATTTTATGTATTATATATCAATAGTGTGCATTGCATGTTATGTAATAAGCTACATATGAACAGTGCAAAAACTATCCAAATGTCATAGGAAAACACCAAATAAACCCTGAACAGTGAAAAAAATCAAGAAATTGTTTTTCCCTCTAGAGATCAAGTGATCTATTACATGTCCAAAGATTCTCCAAGGCAGATGCCAAATCGACATGGCTCCAGAGATTTCCTTCCTATAGAAATTAATAGGTCCTTTAAGAATTCATTGTTATCCTTTTTATCAAAACAAAAGAAACTGTGTTCCCCTTGGAATAAATTAATTCCTCTCACCCTTTTACAGTCTACAATAATGCAAGAATTAACCTAAATCTGTTTATCCATGATGTCATCTTCACTTTAACTCATGGAAACAAAATGGTTTGGAGACAGGAAAGACATTTCATTTCATAAAGACAATTATTTCATGAAAGGCAGTTCATTTCCTGAAGAGATCTTAGTAGATACATCGATTGAGTTGCAAGAAACTGCACAAGCTTCTGACTCCCTTCTCTGAATCCAGTCTCGGTCACAACCCCAGCCGACAAACTTCTAAGGAGGAGTTGGGGAGATAAGAAATCTTCAGTGATAACCAAAATACAGAACCATGTTAGCCTGGTAAAGCCAGGAAATGTAAATTTATGATCAGTGAGGGAAAACAAGAGAAAAAGAAAATGGGGTGTGTAGCAGGCAATCCTCTGGAATAGTGAGGCTGGGAAGGGCCAGAAGGGAGCTCGTCATCTGCAGATGTGGTCCCAGAACTCTAAGGCGCTTGGAGTTCAGGCTTTGTGAACTCTGATTTCCCTTCTTTCTCTCACTTTCTGCAACCTAGAGCGCATTCTTCATGAAGTTCCTTTCTGAAAGCTCTCTCGCTTTTCTTCACTCTTTCCCAATAATCAGCGTCATCTGTCAGCTTTGCTACATCCAATTATGTATTTGTTTATCACCCGCTAAAGCTCCAATGTGCACCAGGTATTGCCTTTTGGGTTCCAGGCCAGGGATGTGTGTGTGTGTGTGTGTGTGTGTGTGTGTGTGTGTGTGCCTAGACTTGGGCCTTGAACTCTAACCATGGCACTGTCCCTCAGCTCCTTTTGCTAGCACTCCACTATTGGAGTTGCATCTCCACTTCCAGCTTTTTCTGTCATTATTTGGAAATAAGGGTCTCATAGCCTTTCCTGCCCAGGCTGGCTTTGAACTGCCATTGTCAGATCTAAGACTCCTGAGCAACGATGATTAGAGAGATGAAAAACCAGTACCAGCTTTGATTGGAATTTTTTTCTTATCCTCTCCAATATTTTGCTGGCATATTTGACTGACAATGTATGGTTTGTTTCCCATTAGTGTCCATAACAAAATCTAGCCAACAAAAGAATTATTAGTAAGGAAGAATTCCCCTTCGTGTGTGTGTCTGTGTGTGCGTGTGTGTCTTTGTGTGGGTGTGTGTTTGTGTGTCTGTGTCTGTGTCTGTGTGACTGCATGTACATGTGCCATTCATGGGTCTTGAACTGTGCACCTGGGCACTGTCCCTGAGCTTCTGAGCCATACCAAGCGAACTAGAGCTCACATGTGCCTTTTTAGTAATTAATCAGGAATGAGAATGTCATGGATTTCCCTTCCTGAGCTGTAGAGAGCCATTGCAATCGCCATTACAAGATGGCGCTGGCATCCGCCTCCGTGGTTGTTTTTCTGAGTTGTTTATCTAAAAGTGTCCAGGAAGAGATGTGACTGTTCATGCCTTTAATGCGTGATCGGAAGTATGCATGTAGCCATATTGCTGTGTGTCCGGAGTGTGCTGGAGACATGCTTGTAGTTGATTGGATGTTAGTGTTAAGGAAATAATTGTGATTGGTTAATAAGCCTATTTAAGGTCTATGTTTGAGGAAGTTGGGGTCGACCCAGCATGGCTGTACTAGCTTGCTGAATAAACTGCTGCTCGAGAAGAAGTTATCTTTGTCGTGTCCTTCCTTGCCGGCCGAGGGAGTCGCGACAGCTGGTGGCCCGTACGGGGACGCCCGTACGCCAAGACCTTCATTTCCAGCAGACTTCAGAACTCGAGGTGGTGCACCGGTAAGTTTCCCAGGTAAGGGAAACCAATTCAAGTCCCGGTAAGGGGGACCAATTCAAGTCCTAGGTGAGCAGGACCAATTCAAGTCCCGGGTAAGGGGACCAATTCAAGTCCCGGGTAAGGGGACCAATTACTTCTGCTCTTTTCTGTAGATAAAGAAAGAGCGGGGAGAAGCTCCAGTTTTAAGATGGGAGCCTCAGAGTCATCTCAATTAGTTACAGCCTTGGACGCATTATTGCGTGCTAAGAATTTAAAAGTGAAACAAAGTACTTTGAGACTGTTCTTGTCAAATGTGGAGGAGGTAGCTCCTTGGTTTTCAGTCTCAGGAAATCTATCTTTGCCAGCTTGGGATAAATTAGGAAACGATTTAGATAGCGCTGACGAGAAGAGTAGACTGGGGCCTGGAGTGAAACCTATATGGAGGTTAGTCAGGAGTTGTCTGGCCGATGAGCGCTGCTCCGGCGCTCTAGTGGAAGGAAAAATAGCGCTGGAGGAATTTAAAGAAGAAAGAACGGCATCCAGGCAGAGTAGTGTGAAAAGTGAAAGGCATATACCCTCTATCTATCCACCACTGCCAAGAGACGGAGACTTGGCGGAGTCTGACCTTGAAGAGTTTCCCGCAGACCCAGGGCCATTGCCTCAATCAAGGTCGAAAAGGGAAGAACTTGGAGAAATGCCCAGTTTTTCAAGGACCCTGTATGGGTCCCTCAATGGCCCCTCCCGTCCGAGAAATTGGCAGCTGCCCATAATTTAGTAAAAGAACAGTTAAAATTAGGACATGTACGCCCCTCAGTGTCGCCTTGTAATACTCCTATATTTGTTATTAAAAAGAAATCTGGGAAATGGCGACTATTACATGATTTGCGAGCAATTAATAGTCAAATGCAAATCATGGGGCCTGTTCAGCGAGGACTGCCTTTACTTTCTACTTTGCCTCAAGAATGGCCCATAATTGTTCTGGATATAAAAAATTGCTTTTTTTCTATTCCTTTAAATAATAAGGATACTTGTAGGTTTGCATTTACCCTGCCCTCCATTAATCAAGAGAGCCCTGATAAGCGATTTGAATGGGTTGTGTTACCTCAGGGAATGGCAAATAGCCCCACTTTGTGTCAATTGTATGTACATGCAACTTTAATTCCTGTGCAGGAAAAGTTTTCATCAGTACGGTGTTTACACTATATGGATGATATTTTGCTGACTTCCAAAGATCAAAGGGTATTGAATGAGGCTTTTATTTTATTAATAAAGTGTCTGGAAAATAAAGGATTATTTATAGCCCCAGAAAAGGTACAGAAGAACAATATTGTACATTATTTGGGAAGTAGAATAACAGCCCAAAAAATTATTCCATTAAATTGGCAGTTGCGAAAAGACAATTTAAAGACCTTGAATGATTTCCAAAAACTTTTGGGAAATATAAATTGGATTCGAACCTCCCTGCCTATGAGTAATCAGGAGTTGCAACCTTTGTATGAGTTATTGCAAGGCCCATCAGGTTTGGATTCACCTAGGGAATTAACCCCTGCAGCAAGAAAAGTTTTAGAAACTTTAGAAGAAAAGTTACAACTGGCCTTTCAAAAAAGAATAGAGTTGGGAAAAGAAATTTCTTTAGTTATTTTGGCTTCATCTCAACAGCCTACAGGGGTGTTGTGGCAGGATGGTCCCTTAGCATGGATTCATCCGAAAATATCTCCTGCAAAATCTATCGAGTATTATCCCACTGCCGTTGCCAATCTAGCTATTTTGGGAATAAAATTTAGCGTGCAGCATTTTGGCACTCAGCCCAATTTTCTTATAATTCCATATAACAGTCAGCAAATGCAAGTCTTAAGTGCCACCTTTACTGAGTGGGCTGTTTTAATTTGTTCATTTACAGGAAAAATTGATAATCATTATCCAAAAAGTCCAATTTTGCAGTTTTTTAAGGAACACCCTATTATTTTCCCAACTATTACTGCCAGACAACCTATACCTGGAGCCATCAATATTTTTACGGATGGTTCCAAGAATGGAATGGGAGCATATTTGGTTGAAGGCCAAGAGCCAGTTTTATGCCAGTTTCAGCCTGGATCAGCACAGAGAATAGAATTGCAGGTTGTAATTTCTGTTTTTAAAAATTGTCATTTTCCTTTTAATCTTATTTCTGATTCTGCATTTGTAGTTAATACTTTGAAGTTCTTAGAAGCTGCAGGACCCATAAATAAAAATAGCACTGTATGTAATTTGTTTATTCAGTTGCAGGAATTAATTTGCGCTCGTAGAGCCCCCTTTTTTCCATTGCATATTCGTGCTCATACTGGTTTACCTGGGCCCTTAAGTTTGGGCAATGATGTAGTGGATAAATGTACACGTATGCAAATGGCCTTTGTTGCTCTTACCCCAGAAATGCAGGCACAAGAATTTCATCATCAATTTCATGTTAATGCTCGCACCTTACAATCTCAATTTAAGCTGTCTCGACAGACAGCCAGACAAATTATTTTAAATTGCCCAAAATGTGTTACCCATCTTCCAGTTGTGCCATTAGGTGTTAATCCCCGTGGTTTACTTCCACTAAAAATTTGGCAAATGGATGTTACCCATGTTATGGAATTTGGAAAGTTAAAATATTTACACGTATCAACTGATACATGTTCTGGAATTATTCATGCTACCCCTTTGGGTGGAGAAACAGCTCATCATGTAATTACTCATTGCTTGGAAGCCTGGGCTTCCTGGGGAATGCCCTACTTATTAAATACTGATAATGGCCCTGCCTATACTAGTAAACAATTTCTTGCCTTCTGCCAAACCATGGGAGTACAGATTTCTCATGGATTACCATATAATCCTCAAGGGCAAGGCGTTGTGGAACGTGCTCATCGCACCTTAAAAATTTATTTACAAAAACAAAAAGAGGGAATTGGGCAGAATAGGACACCAAAAGAAAGAATTTCCTTAGCCCTTTTTACCATAAATTTTTTAAATTTGGACACTCAAGGCCACTCTGCTGCAGAGCGGCATACTATTCCAATTGTGGGACTATATAAAGGAATGGTAAAATGGAAAGATATATTAACAGGCCAATGGAATGGGCCAGACCCCGTGCTCTCCTGGGCACGAGGAGCTGTTTGTGTGTTTCCACAGAATTCACAAGATCCCATTTGGGTGCCGGAACGCCTGGTGAGAAAAGCGCAAGAAGATGGCCGCAAAGAAGATATTACTGATAATACTGCTTTGTCCGCTGGTGGAGCCTCGCCTACTATGGGCAGTAATGAAGACCTTCCCACTTCCAATGCCTGTGACTAATACCTCCAGAGTGTTTCCATACCTTTTTACCAGTAGTAGGTCCTTGAAATTGCCATTCTTACCTTATAGTTATGAGAAAGGAAATTATTCGTTATCTGTAATGTTATCTTCATCCTTGTGTTTTACCCTGAATCAATTTTATAGTGATATTTGTTTATACTTACAAGAGCATAAGGTAGGAAAGTTTAATAGTACAGAATATCCTAGTGTTAAGAATGGGAATGTGACCAAAACTGTAGTGGTAGGATTTAGTGCTAGAATCCCTATATTTTCTTATAAAACTTGGAACCCTCCTCCTCCCTTAGTGTATCCGAAATGTGTTAGTCCATTGAATTGGCCCTGGGAATGGACAGGGTGTCAAAGCCCGCGATATTCCTCGATAGGATATGGATTTACCTTTTCTCCTAAAATTCATACTGCTGGAAATACTACTTTTATTCATGAGTCTAAATTTAATTTTCAAGGTACTCGGGAAGATGCTGAAAATCCTTTTAATGCTTGGCTGTTATGTGGACAATTTGCCTGTACCACAGCAAATGCTTTGGGATTTATTCAAGAGGGAGAAATTTGGTACTGTAACTGCTCCGTTACAGTGAGTAATTCGGTTATACAGAAAGGAGCTGCCCTAGTAGGAGAAAGCTTAAATGTTACTTTGGAAGATAATTGTAAATTTAAAACTAAGTATAAAGCTAGTCCTGTGTGTGTTTGGCCCCCCTTTATGTTTTTAGTTTTTGAAAGTAATTGTATTGGAAATAATTCTTTATTGAATTGTTCTAGTTGTCCCTGCTTTTTAAGTCAGTGTTGGAATGCTAGTGAGTTTAATTCTGTTGTAGTTATGCGTTTGCCAACATTTATTCCTGTTCCTGTAGAAGTGTCTGAGAAGGATTTAATTGTGCGGTTGAAGAGACCTCGTCGTGATCTTGGAATCACTGCTTTGGTGGTCCTGGTTTCTTCATTACTCGCCACCGCCGCAGCCAGCGCCGCCGCGTTAGTCACCACAGTTCAGACCGCAACTACCGTGAATACCCTGTCCGAGGCGGTATCTCAAACTATGGACACGCAGTTACAGATTAATCAGCATTTGGCACACAGTGTCATGTTATTGAATCAAAGAGTGGACTTACTTCAGGAACAAGTTGATTTGATGTTTTCCTATGCTCAATTGTCTTGTGTGGGTATAGGGACTGGGTTGTGTATTACTTCTTTACCCTATTATAATTATTCTCGAGCAGCGAATTTGTCCAGACAATTAGGAAATATGTTGAGAGAATCTTGGTCCAAGGATTTTGAGAATTTAACCACTCAACTTCGCTATGAAATTATGATTGTAAATTCTACCCGTGTTAATATTGCTACAGTTGAAGATTTTGTAAATTGGATTTCCAACTCCTTTAATTGGATCAAGGAGTGGGCTGGATTTGTGTCTTTAATTGTAATATTATGTGTGAGTTTTGTTTTATTTTGTTGGTTTGTTGTAATCATGTATAGACAACTTCAGGCACAGAGGAGACGTGATAAGTATATTGTGAAACAAGCTCTTATTGCTCTGGAATCGAATCTCTCCCCCCAGGTTTGGCTGGGTATGCTGGATCAGTAGTCAAGGACGGGTAAGTGTAGAGATTGATCTTGGTATCAACCTAAGACAGACTCCGATACTTAAGCATCGGATGTTGATGACGGGTAAGAACCAAGAGGCATCTCTCCAACCTAAGACAGGCATGATCCCTTACCTTCTTAAGAGCAAGAGGGACGTCCGAAGGTTCGGCCGGCCTCCGGATTTCCACTCTGCTTTTGTTTTATTTTGGCCAAAAGAAAAAAGGGGGAGATGTAGAGAGCCATTGCAATCGCCATTACAAGATGGCGCTGGCATCCGCCTCCGTGGTTGTTTTTCTGAGTTGTTTATCTAAAAGTGTCCAGGAAGAGATGTGACTGTTCATGCCTTTAATGCATGATCGGAAGTATGCATGTAGCCATATTGCTGTGTGTCCGGAGTGTGCTGGAGACATGCTTGTAGTTGATTGGATGTTAGTGTTAAGGAAATAATTGTGATTGGTTAATAAGCCTATTTAAGGTCTATGTTTGAGGAAGTTGGGGTCGACCCAGCATGGCTGTACTAGCTTGCTGAATAAACTGCTGCTCGAGAAGAAGTTATCTTTGTCGTGTCCTTCCTTGCCGGCCGAGGGAGTCGCGACACTGAGCTAGCTTCACACCATGATAAGTCAATTGCAGCCTCTTAGTAGCTAGAATGCCAGCTGTAAGCCACCTTCCCTCACTTAGTTTTGCACATGCACACTGGCTTCTGTGTGCACAGAATGGATTTCTATGTATACCAACTGGAAAAAGGGGTTTTGCTGTGGTATTTCCACATGGGCATATATTGTGGTTTGATCAAAATAAACCCCTCTGTAACTCTTTTTCGGCACATAGTCCTGCCGCGATTTCAAGGTTTTGTGGATTTTCATCTTCATCTTCACATATATTCTGCATTATTCAACCCCACCATTCCTTCCCTGTCCCTCAGGCTTGTCCCCATAAACATTTACATTCATTATATATATATATATATATATATATATATATATATATATATATATATAGAGAGAGAGAGAGAGAGAGAGAGAGAGAGAGAGAGAAAGAGAGAGAGAGAGAGAGAGAGAGAGAGAGAGAGAGAGAGAGAGCACTGAGCATATGAATCAAATTCATTCAGTTTATTATTGCATGATCCATTAATTCTGCTGATTTCCATACAATAGGTTCCTGCTCCAGAGCATGAAATCTCACACATGGGTTGTATATTGTGTGTGTGTGTGTGTGTGTGTGTGTGTGTGTGTGTGTGTGTGTGTGTGTGCATGCCAGTCCTCAGGTTTAAACTCAGAGTTTCTGAGACTTCTTACTCAAGGCCATTGCTAGACCCACTGTCATCTTTTTAGTGCTAAAAATATAGATAAGAATTTGACCGACTTTTCTTGCCCAGAATGACTTAGAACCCCAAGCCTTAGCTCTCCACTTCCTGAGTAGCTGGGATTACAGGCATGAACTAAATGCGCTAAGCACATTATGTTATTTTAAGGATATTGTGTTCCTTTCTCCACAATTTTATATAGCTGGTAGTCTCTTTTTTTACCCTCTCTCATATTTTGGAAGAAATCACCTAGAGGAATTCTCTGTCGGAAGGCATCCACAGCCATATTGACCAGCCATGCTATATTCCATCCACATCCAGGAACTCCATGTACTGAGATCTTCTCCACAAATGCTCCCATTCCTGAGATAGATGCTCGCTCCATGGACTGCACACAACGAGAGGACAACTCGATCCTATTACAAAGTGAACATTCCCTCCACCAGGAAAATAGGTAAAAGAATTAATTGTGCCTGAGAGTTGAAAGCGCTTCCTGAAAGGTGAAGGCAGTGGAAAAGGTGGCCAGAGAAATGGAGAGAGGAAAGGTGGTCAAAATCATTCGTAATATTCAGTGTACAAATGTGAAGCTGGAACTGGGTGAACTGAGGGAGGGGTTGGACTGGGAGGGGTCGGGGAGAGCATGGAAGGAGTGACATGGATGAAATGGCCTTGTAGTCACAAACTAATCATTGAATTATAGCCCCATAGTGCCACTACTTAAAAGCAAGGTTTAGAAAAATACATTTAATAAGGACTAGAGCAAAGCCTAGTGGTAGAGTGCTTGCCTAGCATGCAAGAATACCCGAGTTTGATTCCTCGGTACCACATATATAGAAAAAGCGGAAGTGGTGCCGTGGCTCAAGTACTAGTGCTCTAACTTTGAAAGGCCCACGGACAGTGCCCAGGCCTTGGGATCAAGCCTCAGGACTAGCAAAACACAAAATCTCCCATTAAATGAATACAAGACAGGGATATTTACCCACATATTACAATATGAAAGTGAGTGGAGGCAAATTTGGCTGTGCATGTCAATCCCGGGGCGCCATTAGGAAACAAAAAATGCATCGGGCAGGGGAAGGACATGACCACTTGACCTGGCAGTGGGCATTGATTGAACTTTTCCTTACTTGCCCCAAGGAAAACAGCCAGGGCTATGACAGCACAAAACCAAACAGGGGAATCACCATTCCTCCTCCTCTCAGATGACCCTCAACTCCAGCCCATCCTATTTGGGCTCTTCCTGTCCATGTACCTGATCACCATACTTGGATACCTGCTCATCATC